>NW_020194339.1:1200000-1800000 GCF_002847485.1 Aspergillus campestris IBT 28561
TGTGATTTTTTTCTTTCTCATTTCCTATTTTTTATTTCTTATTCCCATTTCCTTGGATCTTATGTCTTTTTTCTTTATATCTTTTTGATCTTTATGCGACTACCCCTGAATCTGGTCCGTGGATCGGATATTGAACTGAACTTGCCCAGCGGCAAGAGCTTGTATGTTTATGATGGCTGCGTCTTCGAGGAACGGCCGGTACCATTAGATAGACCAAGAGTCTGATTACCTTACTGCTTTTCAATCGTAGTTCGTGACTGTATTTTTCAATTGATGTTGACACTGTAGTCTGTAGTGACTCCACCGATCTCATGCACGGCATCGTGTTGAAGTGGGTCAACCAAGGGATCGTCCTCTGGTATGGAGACATGGAGAGCGATAGCGTGATGTCACCCCTTCACCCATCACGACAACACGGGGAATCTGGCGTGTTTCTACCCTGACAGTGCTGAGCCACTACACCACCCATGTTCAGTGTGAGGGATCTGGTACGACCATCGCGTCGCTTTCCTTTGATCGTCAAGCTGACGTACGGAATCAATTCCCGTGCCGCAGTCGTTGCAGCCTAGTAGTCCGTAGTCTCGTAAACCCTGTCTCCAGCCGAGGATAGATAGACAGACCGCGTGGATCAATCAGATCCGATGTGAATTTCTTCCCGTGCGGGGGAGCGCCACCAGATTCATCCGCTGGTGGGATGTATCATGTAAGGGACACTGGGTTCATCTGTCTATCATTCTTGTTGTTTCTTTGGGTTTTGGATTGTTGTTACTGTCTGTGGCTTAGACTGACTTGGACTAGGGATAGAACAACGGTCAGGACAATAAGAAGACAAGAACAAAGCATCGACAGAAGAAAGAGGAAAACAGGCTAACTGGATACGGAACAGTCATCGTCTTGATCGGCTGATCTGATCACTTCAGTCATCTTCATCTTCTACTATTCTTGGAGATCCTTCTTTATCTTCACTTCTCTCGCTTCTATTTCTACTTCTGATTTCATCTTGACTTCCCTGTCTCTTCGGAGGACCTTACGTGCAAGACTTCTACATCCTAATCTCTCCTAACCTCTCCTACGCCATCACGGACATGCCAACTTCACGCGCGATCGCATCGACCCCACCATGAGTTCCTCTCTAGAAGCAAAGATAGTAGTCCTCGGCGCACAGGGTATTTCCACCTTTACTCTCGCATCTCCCTTCTATACATCCCCTTTCCCCTTCCCTCCTCCCATCAAACCCCAGATCAAACCACCGCTACTAACAATCCCTCATTGACCACAACAAATAAATAAACAATCTTCTTCTCCCCAAAACAGGCGTCGGCAAAACCTCCCTCGTCCACCGCTACGTCAAGAACGCTTTCACCCCAACCACAACCCCCTCCACCGTCGGCGCCTCCTTCATCACCAAGCGCGTCCTCGACAGCGCCTCCGACACCCTCGTCCGTCTCCAGATCTGGGACACCGCCGGCCAGGAGCGCTTCCGCAGCATCTCGCGACTGTACTACCGCGGCGCCAACGCATGCCTGCTATGCTACGACATCACCAACGAGCAGAGCTTCCAGGAGATGACCGGCTGGCTGGTCGAGCTGAAGCGGAACCTCGACGACAGCGACGGCGGCGCCCCGCTCGTCATCCATGTTGTCGGTACGAAGTCGGATATCGTCGCGCTTGATCCGACCTGTCGTCGGGTGCCGTTTGAGCGCACGATCGCTTACGTCGCGGACCAGCTGTATCCGTCGCGCGCGTCGACTCCGCCTCCGTCGGCGGGTGTCTTCTCGTCGAGCGCCTCGTTGGGTATGATGGGTAGTGCTGGCACTGGCGGCGGGGACAGTAAGCGGAGTAGTGGGTTCTGGGGCCAGGATATCGGGTGGGATTGTTGCCATGAGATCAGTGCTAAGGATGGGGAGGGCATCGAGGAGGTCTTCCGGGTTATTACGCGCAAGCTGGTCGAGCAGCAGAGGTATCGGAGGGATATGGGTCCGGGTGGTTCTGGTGGGGGTTCCGCTGCGGGGTCTTTGGGTTCGATGGGTGGTGGTGCAGATGGGTCTGCGGGGTGGGGTGGGCATCTCACTCATGGGGTTGGGAGCGGGACGAGCGATGGCCATGGGAGCTTTAGGCTGGGGTATGCGGATAAGAGACGTACTTGGTTGGGGTTTCCACCGAGTAGTGTGGGGGATGAGGCGGGGGAGGAAGTCGAGATTGTGAAGCCGAAGGGGAGGTGTTGTTGATTTACTTCTTCTTTCTTCTCTTTCTTTCTTTTTTCGTTTTTCTTTCTATTGATTCCCTCTTTTGACACACCCTCGGACAGAGTGAGATCGATCAGATTGCGTTTTTGTTACTTGACTGACAGGGCCAGTGTCTACCGGTTTTCATTCTTATATTCTCAGCATATGTATATGCATGTGCATATCCTGTTGTTTGTTGAAGGAAGAGACACCAGGGACAATCTGGTCAAACAGATAGAACCCCAGATACAAGTCCTGGATGGTTATTACTACGGTCTCAGTGTTTGGCCTAGGACTAGCGAGTGAGATGTTATTATGAAGATATGATTACCATGGTTGATGATCATTCAGTGCATAGTCTAACCTAGCACCTACCTACCTACTTACTAGGTTTCAGTACTAGGTTTCAGTACTGGGTTCCCGTAAGTATACATTCATCTCAAAGAGCACTGACCTCACTTTAATCACTAAGCAATGTCACGATCCACCGGTCGTCAAAGATGTGTTCACTCGTAATCGATGAACATCGCCAATTCTAGTCCACTTGTAGACCTTCACAATATCATGACTCAAAGTGCTACTGAAGTAGACTTCACCAATTATCGCATATCTCCTGCGAAGGCATGACCTATATTGGTCTGTCTGGTTCGCGATGTAGCTGCAATATCTGGTAAAGTCTTGATGAACCTCGGGACGATCTATGACAGGAACGCACAGACCACTTTGGCCTCAGGCACGGCGGTCAGCACCGGAGTATTCTGCCTAGACGGGTCCCCGATAATCTGACCATCTTCATCATTCCCCCACTCAGTCCCCTCAATCCGTCCCCTCATTCAGTCCTTTCACTCAGGCACTCCTCCATTCAGACAATATGAACGGCACCGACACTGTCGAATCGCAATGGCTGGCCCAGCTAGAAGCCATGCGCCAAGCCATCGCAGACCTCAAACTCCCCAAAGACCCCGCAACAGACCGCCAACTGGGTTACGGCAGTGACCTAGAGCTCGACCTCGACGAGGACTACTCCTCCTCCGGCACGGTCGACGACATCTGGGACATCATCAGCTCCGACGACGAATCCAACGAAGACCTACTATCCGTCGAGGACCTGCCCTCCCCCCCGACAGCGCAGTACGACCAGACCTGGCTGCTGCAGAAATGCCAGACCCTCACGGCCCAGAAACCCGGCATGGACGCCGTGGAGCTCGCGCAGCAGATCACAGCCACACTGGCTACAGACAGCGGCGACGACGAGCTGCAGATGTCGCTGGCGGAAATCGTCGGCTTCGACGATCTCGACTTCGTCATCGAGCTGATCGCGCACCGCTCGAACATCCTGGGGAGTTTGAGTGCGGGCGCGGGCGCGGGTCTGCAGGCACAGACGGATGGTCTGGCTGCGGGGAGGCTGCAGACGAGGGCGGAGCGGGAGCACGCGCTGCGCCAGCAGGACTTTGAACATAAGAATGCAGCCCTGATGCCGGAGCAGGCGCGTGGCGAACCGCAATACCCGCATGTCTTCAAATCGCATGATTCGAGGAATATGCTGGCGCTTGGTGGGAAGAAATACGGGCTTCCACTTGGTAGCAGACAGATTGATGAGCAGAGGTATACGGAGTTTGAGATCCCCGCTGCGAAGGTGGGCACGCTGGCGGCACACCAGAAACTGGTGGATATTGCGTCTTTGGATGGCTTGTGCCAGGGGACCTTCAAGGGCTACAAGAGTCTCAATCGCATGCAGAGTCTTTTGTATGATGTGGCGTACAAGACGAGCGAAAACATGCTGATCTGTGCCCCTACGGGTGCTGGTAAGACGGACGCTGCGATGCTGACTATTTTGAACGCCGTCGGCAAGAACACCGTTCCTAATCCTGTGGAGCAGCCGGAGGCAACGGAGTTTGCGGTCCAGGTTGACGACTTCAAAATCGTCTACGTGGCGCCGATGAAGGCCCTGGCTGCCGAAGTTACGGAGAAGCTTGGAAAGCGTCTTGCCTGGCTGGGAATCCAGGTCCGTGAGCTGACGGGTGATATGCAGCTCACCAAGCGAGAGATCGTCGAGACGCAGATCATCGTGACGACCCCTGAGAAATGGGACGTCGTGACCCGCAAAAGCACCGGGGACACCGAACTCGTGCAGAAAGTGCGCTTGTTGATCATCGATGAGGTGCATATGCTTCACGATGAGCGTGGTGCGGTTATCGAGTCGCTGGTGGCCCGCACTCAGCGCCAGGTGGAAAGCTCCCAGTCGCTTATTCGGATCGTCGGTCTGTCTGCCACTCTGCCGAATTATGTCGACGTTGCCGATTTCCTGAAGGTGAATAGGATGGCTGGGCTGTTCTATTTCGATGGGTCGTTCCGCCCCGTGCCTCTGGAGCAGCACTTCATCGGCGTCAAAGGAAAGCCTGGTTCTAAGACATCCCGCGATAACCTTGATCTGACGACTTTTGAGAAGGCTCGGGCTATGCTTGAGGAAGGGCATCAGATCATGGTCTTCGTACACTCTCGGAAGGATACTATGAACACTGCCCGGATGCTGCGCGAAATGGCCGTTGAAGATGGCTGTGAGAGCCTGTTCAGCTGCGTGGATCACGAAGACTACTCTTCCGCTTTAAAGGATATGAAGCATGCGCGTGCCCGCGAGTTGCGCGAGCTATTCGCGAGCGGTTTCGGTACGCATCATGCTGGCATGAGTCGAAGCGATCGTAACTTGATGGAGCGCTTGTTCTCCCAGGGTTTGATCAAAGTGCTGTGCTGTACGGCCACTCTCGCCTGGGGTGTCAACCTTCCTGCCGCCGCGGTCATCATCAAAGGAACTCAGCTATACAACCCCCAAGAGGGTAAATTCGTCGACCTCGGCATTCTCGACGTCTTGCAGATCTTCGGTCGTGCCGGTCGCCCTCAATTCCAGGATACGGGCATTGGCTTCATTTGCACCACGCACGACAAATTGCAGCATTATCTTTCTGCGGTGACCTCTCAGCAGCCGATCGAATCTCGCTTCTCCAGTCGGCTTGTGGATAACCTGAACGCTGAGATCTCCCTTGGCACTGTCACCTCAGTTCCGGAAGCGGTGCAGTGGCTGGGATACTCGTATCTCTTCGTGCGCATGTTGCGTGAGCCTCGCAATTACGGCATCGACTATGCGGAGATTCGTGATGACCCTATGCTGGTGCAAAGGCGTCGCCAGTTGATCATTCAGGCTGCGTTGGTGTTGCAGAAGAGCCAGATGATCATCTTCAACGACAAAACCGAGGAACTGCGCGCGAAAGACGTAGGCCGAATAGCGAGCCAGTTCTACGTGCTCCAGACCAGCGTCGAGATCTTCAACACGATGATGCGTCCTCGCGCGGGCGAGGCAGACGTCCTCAGAATGATCAGTATGAGCGGTGAATTCGACAACATCCAAGCGCGGGAAAGTGAATCCAAGGAACTGAACAGACTGCGAGACGAGGCGATCCAGACGGAAGTCGAGGGAGGGAACGATTCGCCGCACGCGAAGACAAACATTCTTCTTCAGTCTTACATCTCGCGGGCCAGGATCGAGGATTTCGCGTTGATGTCTGACTCGGGTTACGTCGCTCAGAACGCTGCCCGTATATGCCGCTCTCTGTTCATGATCGCTTTGAACCGCCGTTGGGGATATCAGTGCCAGGTGCTTTTGTCACTTTGCAAGTCTATCGAGAAGCAGATCTGGCCTTTCGACCACCCGTTCCATCAGTTTGACCTTCCCCAGCCGATTCTCCGTAATTTGGACGAGAGACTCCCGTCATCATCCCTGGAGTCGATGAGGGACATGGAACCTGCGGAACTTGGACAGCTTGTTCACAATCAGAAGATGGGGAGGACATTGTCTAAGCTACTGGACAACTTCCCTACACTTAGCATTGAGGCGGAAATTGCTCCTTTGAACCGCGATGTCCTCCGTATCCGCCTGTGTCTCTACCCCGAATTCATCTGGAACGATAGGCACCACGGGGCCTCGGAGTCTTACTGGATCTGGGTGGAAAACTCCGAGACGTCCGAGATCTACCACCACGAGTATTTCATCCTGAGCCGGAAGAAGCTCCATGACGAACACGAGCTGAACTTCACGATTCCCCTCTCGGATCCCTTGCCCAGTCAGATCTACGTTCGTGCGATCTCTGACCGATGGCTCGGTGCGGAAACGGTGACCCCCGTCTCGTTCCAGCATCTCATCCGCCCCGACACGGAAAGCGTCTACACGGACCTCCTCAATCTGCAGCCGCTTCCTGTGTCCGCTCTGAAGAATCCCATTCTCGAGGAGCTCTACAGCCAGCGCTTCCAGTTCTTCAACCCGATGCAGTCGCAGATCTTCCATCTGCTGTACCACACCCCAGCCAACGTCCTGCTTGGTTCTCCCACGGGAAGTGGAAAGACTGTGGCTGCTGAGCTGGCAATGTGGTGGGCTTTCCGCGAGAATCCAGGATCGAAGGTGGTCTACATCGCGCCGATGAAGGCACTGGTGCGCGAGCGAGTGCAGGACTGGAAGAAGCGACTTACAATCCCTATGGGTCTAAAGCTGGTCGAGTTGACAGGTGACAACACACCTGACACCCGCACCATCCGCGACGCGGACATCATCATTACAACTCCTGAAAAGTGGGATGGTATCTCGCGTAGCTGGCAGACCAGAGACTACGTCCGCAAGGTGAGCCTGGTGATCATTGATGAGATCCACCTGCTGGGCGGTGATCGAGGGCCTATTCTGGAGATCATCGTATCTCGTATGAACTACATCGCTTCGCAGTCCAAGGGCTCTGTGCGGCTGATGGGCATGTCTACTGCGTGCGCGAATGCATCGGACCTGGCAAACTGGCTGGGCGTGAAGGAGGGGCTGTTCAACTTCCGCCATTCCGTGCGTCCTGTGCCGCTGGAGATCTTCATCGACGGGTTCCCGGAGCAGCGTGGCTTCTGTCCTCTCATGCAGTCCATGAACAGACCCACTTTCCTCGCCATCAAGAGCCACTCTCCTGAGAAGCCTGTGATCGTTTTCGTCGCCTCGCGTAGGCAGACCCGGTTGACTGCCAAGGACCTGATCAATTACTGCGGCATGGAAGACAACCCCCGTCGGTTTGTCCGCATGTCAGAAGAGGACCTCGAGCTTAACCTTGCGCGGGTCAAGGACGAGGCGCTACGGGAAGCACTGAGCTTCGGGATTGGACTGCATCATGCCGGTCTGGTGGAATCCGACAGGCAGCTGGCGGAGGAGCTCTTCGCAAACAACAAGATCCAAATCCTCGTGGCTACTAGTACTCTGGCGTGGGGAGTCAATCTTCCGGCCCACCTTGTCGTGGTCAAGGGAACGCAGTTCTTCGACGCGAAGATCGAAGGATATCGCGACATGGACCTGACCGATGTGCTGCAGATGCTGGGTCGTGCGGGGCGTCCTCAGTTCGACACGTCTGGTATTGCGCGCATTTTCACACAGGACTCCAAGAAGGCGTTCTATAAGCACTTCTTGCATACCGGGTTCCCAGTCGAGTCCACACTCCACAAAGTCCTCGACAACCATTTGGGCGCCGAAGTCTCCGCGGGAACGATCGCAACCAAACAAGATGCTCTTGACTATCTCACATGGACGTTCTTCTTCCGCCGGCTGCACAAGAACCCCTCGTACTACGGCCTGGAGATCTCCGCCGAAGAGCACAACACCATCGCCGCGCAGTCCATCGCGCAAGACTTCATGATCGACCTCGTTGACAAGTCCCTCGGCGAACTAGCCGAATCCTCCTGCGTCAGCTTCGACTCGGCAACCGGCGAAGTGGACTCCACCCCCGTCGGCAAAATCATGAGCTACTACTACCTCTCCCACAAGACAATCCGGTACCTGATGGCGCACGCCAAACCAGACCCGACATTCCACGAAGTGCTCAGCTGGATGTGCTCCGCCACCGAGTTCGACGAGCTCCCCGTCCGCCACAACGAGGACCTCATCAACGCCGAACTCGCCCAGAACTTGCCCCTCTCCGTGGAACCTATGGGCGACCTCCCCATGTGGGACCCCCACGTCAAAGCCTTCCTCCTCCTCCAGGCATACATGTCGCGCATCGACCTCCCCATCTCCGACTACGTCGGCGACCAGACCTCCGTCCTCGACCAGGGCATCCGCATCCTACAAGCCTCCATCGACGTCATGGCCGAACTGGGCTACCACCAAGCCTGCCACAAGCTCATCACCCTCCTGCAGTGCATCAAATCCGCCCGCTGGCCCGACGACAACCCCCTCTCCATCCTCCCCGGCATCCCCCCCACCCCTACTACCTCCCCTACCCAAAAAACCAAATCACCCCCCTCCCACCAACCCTCCTCGCCCTCACCACCCTCCCCCAACCCACCCTCTCCTCCCTCATCCAAAACACACTCCACCTCCCACCCCAAACAACAACCCAATTCCAAAAAGCAGCATCCCACCTCCCCCGCCTCACCCTCTCCATCCCAACCACCACCCCCAAGGGCCTCACAGTCTCCCTCACCCGCCACAACGCCCCCCTCGGCCCCGAAAACCGCATCTACGCGCCGCGTTTCCCGAAACCCCAAACAGAAGGCTTCTTCCTCCTCGTCTGTGTCGCCAACGCGGACGGCTCAGACGGAGACCTCCTTGCTCTCAAGCGCGTCTCGTGGCCTTCTTCTAGGCGTAATAACAACAATCGCGCTGCTATTACTGCGGGGCCTAGCCGGAGGAATAACAAGAATTCTGGTGGTGGCGCTGGTCTAACAGTCCGCTCGACGGTCAAGTTCCCTGAGGCTGTTGTTGAGGCGTGTGGGTCTGGTCGGTTGGGCGTGAACGTTAGGGTCCTGAGTGATTCCTATCCCGGGATGGGGTGGAGTTTGGAGAATGTTGGTGTGGAGGTGGGGGGTGCTAAGCAGATGGTTGTTGATGAGGAGGGGAGCGTTCCGGATAAGAAGTGATTCAATTGATTATGTTTGGGTAGAGGGTGGGAGTTGTTTGGCTGTTATGAACCTGTTGTCATTCCTTGGATCCGGGACGGGGAGATAGATTGATTGGGTGTGTTAGGAATGGTTTTGGTGAGCTGGATAGTCTGCTTTTTGTTTATGTTTCTTTTTCTTTTCTCCTCGGTATACTATGGTAGAGCTACAAAGAAGATAGATAGGTGGATAGATGGATAGCTTGGTTGAATGAGATAACCACCGTCGTTAAGTTAGACCTTGAACATAGTAAATGTAAATAAAGAGACTGTGCGAGAGAGAAAAAGAGAGAGAGAATATGAGCAATGGAAAGAAAGCAAAAAGAAGATTGCAAAAAAGAAAGTAATGATCGCAATGCGGACAAAGATCGACGTCGTCAACAACAAGACGAATGAATAGCAAGCTACCAGCGCTGAAATTAAAAAATGATCAGAAAAAAGGGGGGGGACAGGACGACATCTAGTCGTTGTCTTCTCTCCGCGCAGGAAAATGAAACAAAGAATGAAGAAAATGACATGAAATGAATGAATGAACGAATGAATAAGGCCGGTCACGCCATCTCAATCCGCACATCCTGGGAATTTCCATGACGATGTCCATGCTGCCCATCAGTCACTCGAACCATGCGAGCCTTGCGGTCCACCAATCTCTCATCTGGAGTGAGACGATCGGCGCGCGGGCCGATAGGTACTATGATCTGCTTCTTGCCCCGGGAGACGGACACCGATCGGGCGATGGAGACCTCCACTGTGGGGATGGGCAGCTGCTCGGGCTTTAGCGCTTCGGTGTCTTTGTCGAGGTCGAAATCTACTTCGGGGTCTTCGTCGTCGCTGTCGTTGTCGTTGTCGTCGGCGAGGGGCATTCGGGCTGAGCCGGCTGGCGAGATGGCGGGCTTGGAGGCCACGGAGGGGGAGATGGCGGGCTTGGAACTCCTGGATGGGGAGATAGCGGGCTTGGAGACCACGGATGGGGAGGTCATTATGTTGGCGGTGACGCTTGAGAGAGGGGAGAGGATGGGCGACGACGCGGCGGAGTTGATGTCCTCGGATTTCGGAGGCGGCAGCTCTTGCGTATTGACTTTGAGGGTAGCGCCAATCTCCTGCTTAGTTGGCGGTGTCGGGTTCTTGTTTATAAACTCCCATGCGGGTTCGTCTTTGATGGTTTGCACTGGCTTGACACCCTGGAGGATTATCTTGTCGTCGCCTTCCAAGGATGTAAACGTGAGGATTGACGATTCCGAAAATTGGGGTTTGTGAGAAACAGGGGCCTTCTGGGGCGAGCTGCGCGGTGCGGGCGAGGGCTGCCTTGGTTGGATCGGTGGATTCTCTCGGTACGCCTCTAAGAGCGATGACTGGCTTCTGTGTAAAGGGCTGGGGTCGCGGGGGAGGGTGGATCCCGGGAGTTTCGATGATCGATTGGGATGAACGGATGGGAAAAGAGAGAAGCTGGGAGATTTGGAGCGGGATCGGGCCGCTTCAGTCGTCTGTCGTCGGGGAGGAGGACGTAGTTCTGGGGAGATGGAGCGCTCCTAATGACGTTTTAATATAGGTCGGGGTCTCAAGGGTCAGATACTGTACCACAGTGTTGGCGGGCCTCACATCTTCCAAAGTCTTGCTACGCCTCTTGCGAGTAGACGGTTCCCGGGTCAGAAGACCGCTAAACATGACGCTGTACCGCTCCATCTGAACGTCTGGGATGTCTACTGTGAGCAAAGACTCCGTGTCCCCAGCTGGTTTCGCACCCGGCCGAAAGTTTCGTCCACCATCACTCTGCTGCGCTTGACCGCTGGCCAAGCATGGCCAGACCTCGGTGTTCGAGATGGGGTTGGTCTCAAGGGCACATTGGATATGGGACCTGGACTCGTTCGGGCGGAACTGGTAGTCAATCGAGTGAGTAGAGCCCTGGGAAGGCCATTCAGTGCTGAGGCGGACCTGATAGAACGGTTGCTTCGCAGGTGTCATTGCAGTCTTTGCCCTGAATAAACCCCCAATCTTCCTCCACTTGCTTGGTTTCCGCTGTATTGCTTGCTGCTTGGAGGCCTTGGCCCCGGTCGATTTGGCTTGTACGGCCTTTTCCTGCATTTGCGACATGATGTTCTGGGACTCCACCAGTCGAGGGCTACCCAGCGCAATTCCGATCATACTGTCGTTCAATCCTTTGTCGGGCTCGGTGGACGCCACCTCCGGGGCAGGGATATTAATCCGGAAATCAAAGTCCTGACCGGGTGCTCGAGCCTTCTTCTGCTGTTGCTGCCCGTCCGATGTCATAGGGCGGTGGAAGTCCCACTGTTTCTGGTGCACGGGTCGGCCATTTTTGGCTCCGTGTCTGACCTCTCGAAGATCATTGCGGGGGAAGGCATCTGTGAAGTTGAAGACAGGGCTCGAGATATCATCCGTCACCGGCGACGGACGCGACTTTCCCAGAAAGATACCCCTCGCCATTTCTATGCAATCCAAACGGTGGGTATTCGCAATCTGAGGATAGAGAAATCTCGGGATAAAGCGACTCTTGCGGGGAAGGAGAAATGAAATCAAATTAGATCAGAAGAGGGGGTCAAAAGGAAAGGAAGACGCCGACGGGCGAAGAGACTCTATCATAGATTTACCAGCAAGCCAAAGAGAACGGACAGCCTTCCAGAAGGCTCAAAAACGGTTGATTCAAAGCAAAAAACATCAAAAAATCACAAAAAAAAAAAAGTCAACAACCAAAAACCAAAGCAAGAACAAGAGTCATGCACGCATGACAAGAGGAAGGAAAGCCACTACATTTAAAAGGGGCCACCCATGCGACGAATAGTGTGGAGCATCAGTCGCAAGATATTGTATCTAGTTGAGACAGGAACAGGGGTCGCCTAGTGCAGGATTTTCTTTTTAGATTAATGTAGATTTGACGAGGCGCAAGACAACCAACAGACGCGGCGGGTTATAAATTGTTGCCGCCGCCCAGAAGCCTTGGGACCAAATCCGCGGGATCGCAAACGCTGGGAGCAAGCATCGTACCCAGCGATTGGAGTAGTCGCGAGTCGGCTGAGGAGGGGTCGAGTCAGCGCTATAGAACCTCAGGCGAGATATAGAGATGCTTATTTCGGCGGCTGCAAATGAACATCCAGCGTCGCAGAATGATTAATTTTGACCAGACTTTCAACCCATGGGTGACGGTCCTGACGGGGCCAAGAAAGGGCCCCGCCGGTGGCCAGACCAAGGATTAGAACAGTATCAGGGCTGGGATATTTTGGATTTAATTAGTTTCACCCACCCTGAAACCGGGCCAGACCGACCAATGATCGAAGATGGAGGGCCTCGCTCAGGAATTCATCAAAACCCCGAGGGTGACTCCGTCGTCAACCATCAGGGTCGCACCCAACGGGACTTGACCCCTGTTCTGTGCCACTCGAGATATCAATGATCCTTCAGGGTCGGACCTCGTGGATTGTGAGCAATCGTCTTGATGGGTTGGCATCGTATTTGGTGCACTGTGCGTAGAACCCAAGTCACGAATCATCAATCCACCACCCATTCGACAACCATGTCTTTTGAAAGACTCAAGCCATTAGGCGCCCGATTGAGGGTCATAGCACGAGTTGGTTTCTTTTGGTCTCTCTCCTCTGTCCAACGACATGGTCCCCTCCACATCTCGAGGTTGGGGTTGCGGCTGAACCGGGACCGTGGACTGGAAATGATCTGCGTTCCAGGTTAGGCATGGTATATAGTATATACATGATGGAAGAATCATCCGATGAAACGACATCCACACAATCCGGGAGAAGGATGGAGAGGAAATCGAAAGAAAATCGATCTAGTTGAATTGAAGAAGCGGTTTGCCGCAAACGGACAAGCGTCGGGAGGATCAACACCTGACAGTCCTGCCTGGTGTTTCAGGCAGGAGATGGGATACTAATGCTGCATAGTCATCGGGTCATTATTCTTCATAATCAAATCATAATCTTCATCTAGATCGGGTATAGAGAGAGAGACAGTCAAACAGGCGGTAAAGAAATCCAGCTGAGTGGAGCATCCATTGTCTAGTGGGCTTTGGCTAAAGAGGAAAAAATTAATAATACCTAGATAAAAAGAGAAGATAGGGAGTTCAACACGGTTGACTCTCCACCGCTTCTCTTAACTTTGTCATAATCGGAGTACTCCGTACGTAGATGGAGTAGAATGCGTTAACCTGCATAAGACACTTGATTCGCGGATGATGCTCTGGTGAGGGATATGGAAAGTTTCTATATATTGTATGTTATATATCAGATAGGATCAATAAGATTAACCCAACCGATGGAATGGGAAAGAATCGACGCAATAAGGAGACTGATCTTGATGATACATGACTTTTTGGCGGGGCAACTGGCAGTTTTGGCGGTGCTGGTCGGAGAGCGAGTAGAGAGAGAGAACAACACCCCACCTTACTTACCTCCTACTCTCTCTCTCTCTCTCTCTCTCTCTCTCTCTCTCTCTCTCTCTCTCTCTCTCTTTCTTTCTTCCCCTCTTCATCCACACCACCTTTTCTCCTCCAGTCGCTCTTCTCCGACCCTACTTAATCACTCTCCAAGAGTTTCCTGTCATTACTTTCCCCCTCCTCCTCCGCCTCTCCTCTTATCCCCCTATTTCAATCTCCCCGTTGTTTACCCTCATCCGTCATCATGGGTCAGCACTCTGCTGTTTGGCAAGGTACTACTTCTTTCCTGTCCTACTTGACGGTGATATGAGATCGACTGTCTGGATCCAATATATGCTAACATGCTCTCTTTCTCCCCTCCAGGCTATGTCGATTCCAGGTACCGTCTCACCCAGCTCCCCTAATACTACCCGTACCCCGCTTCCGCCATTCGCGCCCCTCCTGAGCCACCCCCGATCGCACGTCTTCTAATCACTCGATCGTCCAGCTTGATGGGATCCGGCCAGTTTGACAAGGCCGCCATTGTCAGCTACGACTTCTCCGACGTGGAGGCTTCCACCCCTGGTTACACGGTATGAATCCTGGAAAACCCCCCCCCCCCCACCTCTCCCCGGGTTCCGACACGAGCTATCCCACGGGGGACAACTCGCCAACCACTTCCGTACGGCCGCCGCTAACTCCCCATAGTTCTCTGCTCCGGAGCTCAGCGGTCTCAAGGGCGCCTACGACAACCCCGCCGGCGCTTTCGGCACCGGTGTCACTCTCGCTGGTGACAAGTTCGTCGTCATCCGGTCCGACGGCACCTCCGTATACGGCAAGAAGGTATGCACACTACTTACCACGCCATAGCGGTTTCGAGAGAATAACAACGACAAACATGGCAATACGCATATAACACAAAGCTAACGGAAAATTACCCACAGGGCAAGGAGGGTGTCATTGTCGTCAAGACCCCCTCGGCCATCCTCGTCGCCCACCACGGCGAGGACGTACAGACCACCAACGCCGCCACCGTTGTCGAGAACCTCGGCGACTACATCCGGGGCGGTAAATAGATGCAGTAGAATGCGCGACGTGATCTGCATCGGGGGAGGGATTAGATGCGCCAATATCGGTTTAACTGAAACAAAACACGACGGCGCTCTCCTTTCTCTCCTGTTTCTCCCTGTGTGATTTCCTTTTATTTATTTTTTTTCTTCGATTTTCATCTGGTGTCCTATCATAACCCGTAGATATGTGCAATAAGAAGCAACCATGACATTATTAACTACTTGGACTTTTGTCATAATTGGTAGTATCATCTAAGGATAGAAACTAGTCAAAAACCAAGCAGAGAGACATCAAATTATATACTATAGGTAAACAGCGCAAAGAGCAAACGTGATGAATTACCATTGCCTGAGGCAGACTACAATATGGGCACAGTACACCCTGGAGCGGATCTACCACATTCATACTCCGTACTTGATAAACAAATCCTTATTGAGATCACCACGACCACACATGCCCATGACCCAAAAGCCACACTATACATAAAAAACCATAAGCTATATTCCCCATCTACCACAACTACATACCTAGATCCCCTTAGACAGCACAAACCACAGCCAAGGATGATACACACCCTCCTCACCAACACCAACAGCATCCACAATACGCGGCACATACTTCCCCCACCACTCCCCCTCCATCTCCTCACTAAAATCCCCCGGACTCGGCCTCACCCGCCTCGCCTTACAATACTCCCAGTAAGACGGATACCACCCCGCCTGGCCCTAGTCAATGACAGCAGCTACTGTTGGGTTTGGCCCCGGTGATAAAATGATATTGGGGGGTACGAGGTCGGCGTGTGTGAAGACTGCGGGGATATCCCGTCCGTCGATCTCGATGTCGCAGCCGTTGTGAAATTCCTGCACGGCGTTGAAGTCGTGGAAGGGTCCGGCTAGGTTGCGGTGATCATGGAGGAAGATGTCGTTTAGGGGGTGGTTGTTTAGGCTACCTTGGGGGCGAGTTTAGCATAGGTATATAGTTTTGCCTAGGTATTGCGATAGATATAAATCACTTACCTACGTAAAGACCCTGGTCGGGGTATTCCAGCGACCTCCAGGCCTTGACCATCCCATTGAGCTCTTTACAGATAGCCTCTCTCTCTTCTTCGTTCAAAACACCCCATCGTTTCTCCAGCGTCTCACCCTCTACCAAAGCCATATAGATAAACACCTGCTCCCCATCTTCCGTCCACCCGAACACCTCCGGAACAGGTACTACGCCGCTCAACCGCTCGTACACCAGCTGTTGGGTCCGTGCCTCTGTGACGGTTACGTCGGCTCCGTATTTGACGATTAGCCCCAACGACGGAAACTTGACTGGCGGGGGTCTGTTGAAGCTTGTGCTGTGGGGGTTGTTTGTTGCTTTGTTGGTGGATCGTACTTTGGCTGGAGAGGGGAGGGTTGATGCTTGATGGTGTTTGAAGAAGGTGGAGTTGGGGCTGGGCTCGGGTTCGGCTTCTTGGGACGTCATTGAGAGATGGTATTCTATCTACCTTAGCAGGGTTGGGTTGGTATAGAAGACTGAAGCGCGTAGTCTTCGTGAAAGTGGACTCGATGTAAGCTGAACGCTTGTAGAATTCTACTAAGGAGTTGGAACGTAGGTCCAAGAATAGATAAACCGAAGATCAGTTCGTATAAACATATACGATCATTAGTAATTACAAATTCTATATCTGGAAGCAAATTATACCACTTTTACCCCGTCCCAGTCCCGTCTCACGCTCAGACGAGCAACTAATGCACGCACCATCGTACACCGGGCCATGCAAGCAACCAACCAACCAACCAATCAATCAATCGATCGCCAATTCAGGACCGGATGTGCATCCCATCGAGAACTACCATATAACAACAAAGCTCGCATAGTCATATACACACATAAACTCATCGCTGATTCCCATGTTCCAAAAAGAAACACCCTAAGATCTGGAGTGAAGATACAATAACATAGAGTCCAGAACTATACAGGCAGCTCGGCGTTACTCCTCCCCCCAGCTAGGATCTCCAACGTGCGCTGGATATAGGGCCCCACAACGGGGATGTTCCCCGCAAACTGGCCGATCGTAGTCAAGAAGTCGCCGAAGAGGATGAACAGGCCGTACAGCTCGATCAGGAAGCCCGTGAGCGGCCAGCGGAAGAGGATGAGGAGGATTCCGAAGACGAAGGCGGCTGTGCCTTTGAGCTTCTGGCGGCGGGAAAAGAAGGCGAAGGTCTTTTCGACGCCGATTATGAGGGTCAGGCCGATGAGGAAGAGGATCTGGCGTTAAGGTTAGTGGGAGGTCTATCTGCGGGGGAATCTTTGGGTGGGTGGAGCGTACGTTTCCCATTGCGAGCCTGTGGGAGAAGAAGCCCGTTAGCGATCTGGTTGTTTGTGTTTGGTGCGCTGGAAAGGGGGAGGTCAAACGTACATTGACCGGTCGAAGAACATCACCACTCCTCCGCAGAGGAAGATACCCCCTACGCGATTCGCCGTTAGTCGTTTGCACTCCTCCTGGTTTGCTATGCTGGTCTCCGGACTATGTCACCTACCCGCGGAGCAAAAGATGACACCGATCTCTGTAGATATCGCGATTAGTCCTGTGTTTGCTGCGCATGTGCTAGCGGCCTAACGGTGCGACAGGGAGAAAGACTCACTCTGATTGTCGGATAACCACATGGTTGGCATAGTAGCGTGGTTTCAAGATATTTGCGTCGAGGACAGAAATGAGGTCTCCAGATGAGATGTTAACAGAGTCGAGGCTCGAGAGATCTGTGGTAGCTCCGAGGCTGTGCCGAACGACGATCAAAGGTAGCGGCTTCTGAATAGGGAACGTGTCATGCAACGAGGACCACGCAATAATGGCACCAGACGTATTAGCAAGCTCAACAAAAGATCGCTAGCTTCTTCTGCGGAGTACGGCTTGTCAAAATAGTACAAAGACAGCACGAAAACACCCAAAGGAAGCGAATAAACAACCAGGCGACTCTTTAATCCATTCCGGCTGCGGCGTGCGGTGTCGATTCTGCCACGTTCCCTTTTTGCGGTTAGGCGACGCTAGGCCCACTTCGGATGGCGGTCTGGCTGCCAAGGCACACTCCTATTAATTTGCTTTGGCCGTTCAAATTCCTCCCTTATCCTTATCCTGTCGCGAGGATAACAGGTTGTTTTGGGAATAGTGACGCCACCCATCTACCGATTGCACTTAGTGCACATACGGATATGTTCATTATCATAACATAATCATGGCTGGATGCAAAGACACAACTTTGATACTGCACAATGAAGCAGTCTACAATGGATGGCCGTACGATGCAGCGTTGAACCTCAAATATGTCATGTCATATCATATACTGTCTATCACCCAATTGTCATCTCGATGACACCCGCCGCGGCGACAGCATCTCCAGAGATGCTGTAACTGGTGTTCCTGTCGGTGGAGCGTCGGTATTAGTCGCGTGCCTCTGGCACAAGGCGAAGAACGACTCTTATATAAGATCACGAATAAGCCGGAGCACTTTCTTGAGCCTGTCTCGAGAGGGGCAGGTGGGTGGAAGCGCTTGACTGTGTTGGTCGTACATAACCCGTAGATTCCATAGAGTGTAGCATCTATCTCACGAAATGACTCGTCAGACCTGTTTTCATGCAATCCCAACCGACGTAACTTACCAATGCGATTACCCATCAATCCTATAGAACATAATCTCGCACGTAGAGATGTCCGTCTTATTTGAGCACCACATGAGCATCTCTCAGCTCAAGATAGCTCTCCGGCACTCCTTGCCCCAGCGTCCTCACCACCCCAAACACCTCCTTATCATGGTATCGCAGGCGGGTTTTCGGATCCGTGTACGAAGCCGGCAAGCCCGTGATGTCGCAATACCGCCTCTGCTGCGATGCACTCAACGATGGAGCCGATTCGATATTCGTGTAGGTAACGGCAGGTCCGGTCTGGAAAGTCGCCTTCGCATTTTTCTCGAGCACCAGCGTGGACAGGTTCTGCGCGGCCTGCGCGATGTTGGAACTCCGCCCGGCGCCCTCGGCTGGCGTCTGGCTGCCGTCGGTGGTGGGCGCGAGGGGGGTTGTTGCGCCGGAGTTGGCTTGCGTCGCCATCACGGAGGCTTCTTTGCGGGTGTTTTCGGAGATGAGCTGCTTCACGTTCTTATTGCGACGCTGGGAGGGCCGCCATGCTGGGTTGCGGAAGGGGCGAGGCATGTGGGCGATGTCTAGGCTGTCTAGCAGCGCCTGGTGTCTTTCGGCTTCTTGGGGGGTGGGTGCCATTGTGATGCGATGTATTATTTGACAGCTTCACGTACAATATGGAGTCGGGCGTGGATTATCGATGATTGGAGCTTGAGGACGAGGAGGATCCAAAGATCTAAGTCCAAGTCCGGTGATGGGCGCCGGGCGGAAATCTGGGGCGATATCAGGTAAGCGCGCAGACAGTCACTACCAGTATGCCTGAATCGAGTACCCAGGGAAAATATCAGGGAAGTAGGTTGTTAGACAACTTGTAAGTAATTTAGAATAAGTCTAGAGTTGAATTTTTATTTACATTTTATTTCTCACAGAAATGACGATAGAAGACTATTTGAAAAGAACAATCCCAGCACCCCATTGACTGTGTATCACGTGACTAGCCTTATCAATTAGAGGATCGCAACAACAAACATCACCAAGACCAACAACACCCCATACCGCGAAAATGGTAAGGCACTACCACCGATAGACTATATTTCAACATTCCCGGCTAACAGGTATTTAAGGAGAGTCCACACGAACAGCAGCAAGCGCTGCTTCTTTCGCGAATTATCAACAATATCGTATGTAGCACGTTATCTCGAAGTCTTGGCGCTATACTGACACCTGCTAGGAGAAACTCAATGAGTCCGTAATGGTCATGAACAAAAGCCTCCAGGTATGTAGCTCGTCTTCTGGCTATGTTGACCGTGAGACTAATGTTGTACAGGAGGTTAATGTTCAGAACATGAATGTCGAGCTGGTGGCGCAGATGTTCAAGAACTACCAGTCCAATGTTCTGTTCCACCTGGAAGGTAAGATATCACCGCTAGCCGGTTGAATATCGCTAATGAGAGTAGCAACGGAGAGTCTGAAGGACCCGTCATAAAGGTTGGAGGTGGGGATCTAACTTGAGGACATTTTATCCTTTCAAGGTAACGAGGACATGAATAATTCTGGGATTTGGTGTTGCACCGGGCAAGGTCACAAAGAATGAATATCAATTGACATTAAAGTGCTTCGATAATAGTCAACAACAAATCGACCACCAATTTGTCTATCATAGAAGCTCTGCAGAATTATCAACCCCAGTGAAATCAAGACCAAAAAATCTACATGATCAAAGATCATGAGACGGCAAAAAAGCAAAAAGATATGACAAGAGTGGGATTCGAACCCACGCCACTTGCGTGACTAGGAAGTTCCGGAGAACTGTGATGGTCAGGTAAACCTGAACCTAGCGCCTTAGACCGCTCGGCCATCTTGCCTTGTTGTTGTGTATCAGTTTTGGTACTCTGTTTGAGGATCCTAACAAAGCAAGCAGGCTAGTTTTGTATATGCAACAGCCCTAACAGCCTCTACGAAGTATTAAGATCGCGGCCACCAGATGAGGTGAACTTAGAAGGATGGTTGTATTTACAGCTAGGCTCAAGGCTAATCTAACTGCATATTGAACCCCTGGGCATAAAAGCGTAGGTCTAGCTTCATAGCTCACCGGAGACGACGGCTAATCATCAGTAGCAGGCCTGCATCCTGATTTTCCCCTCCGTTCATATACCCCTGGAACAAGTGGTCATTAAACAAGGCGGCGACAATCAGTATGTATATATGTGTGACAGTCATGCAGAGTGTGTGGTAATCCATATCCAAAAGCCAGATGATAATCGGTTCAGGCGAAGGGCACATAACTTGGTCCCAATGCCATCGTAGTAGCTACTGATTTAAATAGGGATTATGACCCGGGATTCTACCAGTTTCATACGCCAGCTACCGAGTTTAGCTGACCAGGAAGACGAGAGGGTTCCAGGATATGGCAAGCTAGCTAGGGACTCGGGTGTTCAGTAGACAATGGCACAGGCACTGGCAGTGATAACCAGGTACTTAATAATGATTTGGTTTCGTCTTACCCGAGGGGAATCTGTAATTCAATCTTCGTAGACTCTACTATCTGTGAGACATCTACCTAGAATTGGATCTGTCTCTAAAATATGCATGGGGCGCTGGTTCATTTAACTTACACTATGAAGGAGTGAAGGCCATAGTTACTATACTTCGCTGACAGGAGCTCCTTTGCATGACTTGGATTCCTTGTGTTTGTTTGATTGATTCTGTTGACAATAATGTAAGAAGGATATTTCAAATCAATCGATCTACCCTGCTTACCGGGGAAATGATAGAATGGAGATAAAAATAAGATACGCTGCTGAGTGACAATTAACTGCTGGCGGGTATCTACTGCGGCACCACACGCCCGAAAGTGGTACTATCCCGCCCCACTATATCCTAACAGTCCCATATTTTCACACATCCCGATCCACTCCCAAAAACCAAAAAACAGATTCAATATGTGCAAAAAGAAATGACAAGAGTGGGATTCGAACCCACGCCACTTGCGTGACTAGGAAGCTCCGGAGAACTGTGATGGTCAGGTAAACCTGAACCTAGCGCCTTAGACCGCTCGGCCATCTTGCCTGTTGATATGTTGAAGGCTGACTTTTATGCTACATCAGCCTAGCTGGTGTCTATGCATAGTACCTGCAGTGGAGTATGCATGTCAACTTTATTTAGCAGCTTAAATGCTCCTCATAGTATGCCCCTCGTCTCTACATGACTAGGTACATAAATAGAAATCTGAGCCTAAGTATCACTTGGGCATTTGTCTTCCTTGAATTTCTGTTTTATTTCATTTTATTATGTGTGTGCGAGATACTGATGGGTTTATACCTGCCTTTTTGGTTGTGACACCGTCAATATATATACTTTGTTCTGCATGTTTTTTGTCCAATACCAACACCACCAAGATCTGTATAGGAAAGTCAACAATGTGGGAATAGTGAATGCAATCAATTAGCATGCTAGTCTCGGCAAATTGGTATATTGATTATATAAAATAATTATTCGCAACATCCTTCAGCTCTCAGAATCATAGTTGAACAGTGAGACATGCAATCAGCAACATGTCAGTCGACCTACAGTATTTTCCCACATGAATGATTATCTGAAAATTTGCTGTTTTTGAAATCCTGTAGCCATTCGCAACCTCTTCATGGTCATCAGAATGAATGAAACTCATCAATATTGTGACCGATCCCATCGATCCTCCCACAAGCTGTGAGCCTGGAGTCTCCACGGCTACCATAATATCGTGTCTGAAGCTATTCCTGATAACCTCATCCCACCAAAATGACTATCTTCAACGCGTCCATATCTATTTTGACCATCCGATTATACCCAGCCAAATCGCCGATCACTATAAGTAACATGCGCTCAGCCACACGAAGAGAAGTTTGCCTCCAAACTGAAAAGGATCATGTCTTCGTCTCAGTATTCAAGCAGGCGAGCGACTTGCCAATACTGGGCCTAAATATTGGAGTTCTTCATGTCATTTGTTTTGGTTTGCATCCTTGCAGGCTGGTGACTTTCCCGTAGCAGGCATAAACTTCAAGAACCTAGCTTAGGGAGTCCCTATGGCAGGCTGGAAGTCACACGGTCATGGTGGTCCTGGAGGCCAGTGAGCTCACCAGGGTCAATATATATCCTAGCGTGATAGATTAGGCTCTGAAGAGCAAGGTTCTGATAGACTCAGCAGGTTCACAAATAATGAGTCCAACGAGACCACCGCAGACAGAGCTCACCGCGGTAGGAAACTTGACCAAGACCTGTTACGCGAGGGTGTAGAAAGGATCTTGACCAGAGATCATGGTGGTGAAGGGATGGCCTCTGTACATACACCCTGCAGCGTGAAGACAGGAGAATAACCCCTATGACTCTCCACCCCAGGCAGGTGTGACCCTCCATATTCCCGAGACAACAAAGAAGAAAGGTGACTGGGGGCTTCATACATTATGAGAGGACTAAACCACAATAAGAAAAAACAGTATCTGCCGTGTCGATAGTCTAAAATATGTATACGGCATGCGTGTGGGAATGATTGAGCTAATCTATCCACGCAACAGCACCGGTTCCATGATCAACAGTGTAATATGATTAACCCCACAATCCCATGGGACCCGCGAATACGAGACTATATACCAAGGGGAGTGGCAGTAGGGGCCCGCGAAAACCCCAACAGACACACAAAACCACAGAAAAACAAAGGAATTGAGGGGATACCATGGATTAGCAAAACAATCCGTTGATACCTGGCCAGACTAGGAGCAACCTTTTATTTACCACCATACAAGGCTGTAGCTGACCCGTTCATTCCTCGTCTGTGGGTTACTGGCATTACGCTCCGTTGTATAACCAGTGATCACCGCTGCGTGCTGGATGTGGGCTGTTTGGTCTGAAATGTGCCGTCTTAAACCTGCCGATATACCCAAGGCAATTGGGCTCTGTATCTCTCGAGGCCTCAAACCTGACGAGCTAGGGCTGGACGAGGCTTTAGCAAACGTGAGTAGAACACCCTTGCATCAATAGGTTAATATGCCCAAGTCCTCCGCGAGAATGTCCTTGAGTTATGCTATACAAGGATGTCTCTTGGTCAACAGATACTGGACTCAACGTAGGGTTATTCAGAAGAAAAACAATAGGAGAGACATGGAGGGCCCTAGAGAAGGGAGAAATAGAGAACATAAGCACTAGACTGAGTAGCACCATCACTGAAAGCCAGCCCATTCAAGTATCAGTCAAAGCATTGTTGACATCCGATAGTTGATACTATAAACTACCATAGGATAGAGTAACACGTACCAAAACCTCAGGTTACCATTTCACTACCATTGATAACCATCTGCAACCGATGTGGTAACAGTTAATACTCCGCAACCTCTCAACCATATGAGTGCGATTACATAGTCTTGAAACCATACTCTTAGACCAACCAACCGGGCCTGTATATATATAAAATATATTGCACAGAACATATTCTGTCAATGAATCATGAGTGGATGAGGGGAGAAATAGAGCAAACAGGGGATATGGAAGATCAAAAGAAGAAGGGGAGAGAAGGCGTAGAGGGAAGTAGTAGAGTGGAGGAAAAAAAGATATGACAAGAGTGGGATTCGAACCCACGCCACTTGCGTGACTAGGAAGTTCTGGAGAGAACTGTGATGGTCAGGTAAACCTGAACCTAGCGCCTTGGACCGCTCGGCCATCTTGCCGTTGTTGAAGAAAATGCTTCTTTAGATGCTTTACCAGTGACAAAGAAACAGAGCTTGGCACATCAACAAGCCACTGCGGAAGTTGCCTCCTGCGCTTTGCGGCGTTCAAAAGCTGGTTGCGCATCTTAACTTCAGTCCACCGCCTCCCCTTTCACTTGCGTGTTTTGGCTGTTTTGGCTCGGAAATCCATCCTTTTACAATAACTCGTCCTCTGTCACCCCACCCATTGCTCGCGACAACTTGCAATGAGGTGATTCGCTCTCGCAGAAGCTCCTGAGTTGCTAGTCACTTCGAACGCCCTCCGCCATGACTATCAATTCGGTGCAGACGCTCTTCCCCGGTCGCCGTTCGATCAATGCCACCGAGAAGAGCGCCGCGAAGCCGCCTCCGAAGACTTATCCAGCACGAGATCCTCCTTTCAGGGGGTATCTTTCCCCGCAAGCCGATGGGTTCGAGCGAAGCAGATCGAACCCCGACTCCAGCGCCATAGTCATTGACAATGGTAAGTCCATATCCTCCTGAACAAGACTTTGTCTCCCACTGACATTCCCTGTCCGTAAGGCTCTAGTCTCGTGAAAGCTGGATGGTCGTTCGACAAGGACCCCCGCTTCGTCATCCCTCCGGTTATGAGCCGGTATCGCGACCGGAAGCTCAACAAGGCGTGTCAGTTCATCGGATATGACGCCTACGTCGATGCTACGACACGGGGTCAATTGCGTTACGCCTTTGACCCTGGCACGAGTGTGGTGGGAAATTGGGATGTTATGGAAGGGGTGCTTGATTATCTATTTCTCAAGCTGGGGGTAGACGGGACAGACGGAGGCGTTGACCGGCCCATCGTGATGACAGAACCGATCGCGAACTTGAACTACCCGCGACGAAGTAGGTTACATCTTGATTGCGATGGGGATCGTCTTGCTGATATACTTAGTGATGAACGAAATCCTTTTCGAATGCTACTCCGCGCCTTCCGTTGCCTACGGGATCGATTCGCTCTTCTCCTACCGGTACAATCGTGGGACGGATGGATTGATTGTTTCATCGTCGCATACATCGACCCATGTTATTCCCGTCCTTAACAACAAGGCCCTGTTGTCGAACTGCTCGCGGCTCAACTGGGGTGGAATGAACGCGTCTGAATACTTGCTGAAGCTGATGAAGCTGAAATACCCGACGTTCCCCGCAAGGCTTACCGAGAATCAGATGGAAGGGCTCGTCCGAGAGCACTGCTACGTATCCACGGACTATGACACAGAGCTCAGCCACTACCTCGATTGGACAGGTCTCGAAGATCGCGATCACGTCATCCAATACCCATACACGGAACATGTGGTGCAGGAAAAGACCGAGGAGGAACTTGCGCGCATCGCGGAGAGAAAGAAGGAGAGTGGACGCCGGCTGCAGGAACAGGCCGCCAAGATGAGACTGGACAAGCTTATGAAAAAGGAGCAGGAGTTGGAATACTGGAAAGACCTCCAGCGGGGTCTTCAGTCAGAGACTAAGAAAGAGGCGAAGCGGATCTTGGATGCGGAGGATCTGAAAGACGAAGCACACCTCGATCGGCTCGTCCGGGACCTTGAACGGTCCATCAAACGGTCTAGAAACCGGGACCTCGGAATCGAGGAGAATGAAGAGCCTCAGGAGGAGATGTCGTTCCCCATGTTGGACATCCCTGACGAGGAATTGGACGAGGCCGGCTTGAAAGAGAAGCGCCACCAGCGACTCATGAAGTCCAACGTCGAGGCACGCCAACGCGCGAAGGCCGAAAAGGAACGTGAGAAGGCCCGCCGGGAGGAAGAAGAACGACTTGACCGGGAGAAGAGGGAGAACAATTTTGAGGAGTGGATTGAGGAGAGAAGGGTGGCTCGACAGGTAAGGTCCCATCCCCGACAGAATTTGACCGAAATAGGTTCTAACTCTGCATTAGAATATCCTGCAGAAGATCAAGGAGCGTGACAGGATGAAGGCGGATCTGGGTAACCGGAAGTCCCTCGCCAGCCAGATGCGGATGAAAACGCTAGCCAATCTCGCCGCAGACGGACCCAAGAAACGCCGAAGAGGCGGCGACGATGACGACTTCGGCGCGAACGATGAAGACTGGGGCGTGTACCGAACCGTGGCTACCGGCGACCAGAGCGACGACGAAGAAGAGGAAGATCTCGGCGCCGTGCTCGACAACGTCGAGAAGGAGCTCCTGGAGCACGATCCCGAATTCACAGAGAACCACACGCTCGCCGCGCAGTCCGACTGGACCAAGAGCCTGATCCACGTCTTCCTCCGCGGTCCCTGGCCGTTCGACCCAGAGAGCCAGCGCGAGGCCCACCAGCTCCACCTCAACGTCGAGCGCATCCGCGTGCCGGAGGTGGTATTCAAGCCCTCTATCGCCGGCGTGGACCAATCAGGCCTCGTGGAGATAGCCGCCGACATCGTCAACCACCGCTTCGGCAACCCCGACGACCAGGCGAAACTCCTCCGCGACGTCTTCTTCACCGGCGGCAACACGCTTTTCAAGAACTTTGACGAACGATTCCGGAACGACTTCCGCGGTCTCCTGCCCATCGACGCCGAGCTGTCCGTGCGTCGCGCTGCTGACCCCGTCTTCGATGCGTGGAAGGGAGCAGCGCAGTGGGCGTCTGGGCCGGAGCTGGCCAAGTCGTCTGTCTCGCGGCAGGAGTATATGGAGAAGGGTAGCGAATATTTGAAGGTATGACCTATCCTTACATATCCTCTCTACACTTACATCTCGTGCTGACAATACCTAGGAACACGAGCTGGGAAATGCTACCTCGTGGTGAATGACGAGGTTCTTGATTATAACTGGCAACTACGTAAGCCTAGACAGTAGTCACTGTCGTGGTCGCTGATTTTTCTATCGAATGCGAGCGTCCTTGTCAGTGTGAAGGTGGGCGAATGTCGAGGCGTCGGGCGTCAGGAAAAGGGTTCGTTTGTTATATTATGAGTGATTGCGATTAGATATCTATCTTAGCTTATCTTACTACTACCTTAACCACTATCATTATCAAATGTAGCGCTGTTATCGTACCTATATATTCCCTTCCTTCTTTTCTTCTAAGAAGTCTTTTGGCACATCTATCTCGACCCGTTTAACGATCTATATATTCTGTACTATGGACACGAACTCCTCTAGGATATATTCGTAGACACACAAGTTCTTTATTGTAAAGACCTCAAGCCTCCCTTTAACCTGAACCATAAAACAAGACGCCACCCACATGTTCTAAAATCTTCCTATATATCATAGGACAAACATACTAGACCGCCAAGCAAGCAAGCAAGCAAGCAACCCATTCAGATATAGTTTATAGTCAGTGGGGCAGTCGTGACACCGACAGGACCAGACAAAGAGTATCCATCCAACAATGGGGGGTGGGGCATGGTTTAGGTAGGACAATCTCGTAAAAGGCGACTAACTACTTTGGAGATAGAGATAGGAAGGGTAATAAGAATGTCATTGTGGGCTCGGGATGCTCGGATGGAGGTGGGGTATTGTTTTTTTCTCGATTCTTTGTCTGTGACAGGTGACGAGGGATGAAATCATCAGTGGATATCAATATAGTTATTGGCAGTGAGGTATCCGTGTTTATTGTGGTTGGGAGGTCTACTTGGTTGGTCTTGGGTTTATGTTGATATTGGTACTGTTTTATGGGAGGTAAGAGTTGAGATCTATCGAATTGGCTCCTATTTGAAATGCTGATGATTATGATCGGATAAACCCTATATTGGTAAACATGATACTTTCCAAAGTTCTGAGTAGATAGAAAGCCAAGTCACATAACGTGGTCGACTGTTGAAGCTTTAGGGTTAGCTTTGATCTGCGGCAGCCACAACTATAGCTATAACATCGTATAGAGGTCAGACGATATCCCCAAATTGATCGCCATCACAGATGATAATAATTGGCTCAATTAAAGTGCATCGTTGAGCGGATCTGTCGTGGTAAAAACATGGTTAATCCTGTGGATCTTAGTTCATCACATAAACCTTGATAGACAACAGAGACTAAGCCAGTGACGCCTCCAAACCCTATCCCGCATTTATCTTACTCTCACAATGTTTGGAATTCACCACGTAAATGCACCCACCTGAGCAATGAACATTGAGATAAATATCTAGACAATCAGAATGATGTAACAAAGATTGGTTCCATCGGGCTCACCCGTGGGATGAGTGGCCTCGACCAACGCATCTGTCTGCCCACAGCTTCCGCAGCATGCCGAATGGATCGTTGCAACTCGCCAATCAGCATATTGATCGTGTGTTTCTTGGGCTGATTGTCTGTATATCCTCTTTCTTGTTTTCTTTTCTTTATGGTTGAATTTCTATTGTCTGATTGTTACCTCTTTCTCCTACTATATATCACCTCCTCGAATAACTTTTACATATAGCACCGAGAGCACCGTCTTACAAACCCCAACAGAGAACAGACCCCCATCATCTGACTACCAAACCATCAACAATGACAGAATGATAACTGGATTGATGAAAACTG
This sequence comes from Aspergillus campestris IBT 28561, assembly GCF_002847485.1. NCBI lineage: Eukaryota > Fungi > Ascomycota > Eurotiomycetes > Eurotiales > Aspergillaceae > Aspergillus > Aspergillus campestris. The sequence continues at coordinate 1,228,446 of NW_020194339.1, forward strand.
GAATCTGGATCTCCCGTGGGTCAATCCTGAACTTAGACCGAGCCAGCCAGCCCTACGCCGGCACCAAACCGACCTCACCCTCCATGACGTATCCGGGGAACAACAGCTGTAGAAGTAGATCCAAGCAAACCACCCAATGGCAATAGAGAATCGCATTGATTTCATATCATTGATAATTCCGTCCAACCCCTCTGACGCAAAGGGCAGACGGCAAAATCGGCCACTTCCATCCTCCTATATAAACCCTAACCTTGTCGCGACAAACCTTCTGGCCCTTATACTGTATTTTCTTCTCTTCTTTCGATTCTGGTCTGTTTCACACCACGTTGAACGCCTCTTCATTGCCAACCCCCCAGCATAGATACCGAAAGGAGTTGAAGAAAGAAAAACAGCCACCATGTTTCCCAGCTCCCTCACCAAGCCCTTCCAGCTCCTCTGCCGTGCGATGCAGTGGTCTAGCGCGGCGATCGTGCTGGGCCTTACGTCCTACTATATCCACAAGGGTCCGAGGGGCTTGCTGTTGAAATATACCGAGGTTATTGTATGTCTCGTTCCTTCAATCACACTTCGAATATAGATGTCTAACAGGATTCAGGCGACAATGTCCATCGTCTTCTTCCTCCCGGCCTTCGTCTCGCCTTTCATGCCTAATCGACTCAGCAAATATGTTCTCTTGATTGATGTGGTCTTCTCTTATCTGTACGCACCTACCCACCATTCAATCCAATCCCACCATGTATACACACGATACTAACCTTGATATAAAAAGATGGCTCACAGCCTTCATCTTCGCCGCCCAAGACTACAACCGCGACGACTGCTTCCTCAACGCGCCGCCCCACCACAGCTGCGCCAAAAAGAAGGCCAACGAGTCGTTCATCTTCTTGACTTTGTACGTTCCCTCCCCAACATCCAACCATGAGGCCCCTAGAGAAACACAGAATATAAGGAAAAGGAAGAAACTAACAAGTGGTATACAGCATCTTCACCTTCTTCGCCATGTTCCTCGAAGTCCTCAACCTCTGGGCTGACCGTCGCGAGAACCGTTCGCCCTCCAGGGAGAAGTACTCTGGTGGTGCCCATGGCGGCCCGCCTGATGCGCCGCTCGGGTCGAGTAATGTTTAATAACCATTCACTTTGTTGACTACATACCTACCTAGGTATCTACCTACCGAGGTACTATTTAGGTAGTTTGGACGTCTACGTGTGAGATGGATGTGAATGGGGAGAGTGTGTTATGATGGGGATTCGGTCCTCCTGCTCTTCTTCTGGATTTGGTTGGATGATCTATCAATGTTGGTTGTCAGCGTGGCTGATTTTTCTTTCTGGGAAGGAAATGATTGAATGGATTTGTTAATATGGTTGTGGCTTGGTTGACTGCAACGAGCACTGACAAGAGAAATAACCAAGAGGCGGAAACGTTATATTGGAACAGTTATATTGGCAAGCTTGTCTATCTACCCTTTACATACGATCCGTTCGATCGATATTGTGTACCTAATGCCCTAATAGCTCCCTAGGAGCGCTCATAGGATCGGATTTGATATAATGTATTTAGGAAAGTGAAGCGCGATGCAATATTTATGTACATTTCTATATTTTTCATGATTGAAGCTCGTCGCATCTAGTCATAATCGTAAGCATATGATCCAAGCCAAGATCCATGTCAGAACCCAAGACAAGAACCAGATAAGTTGTTTATATACTAGCCCGCCGCGGCGCCATCGTCCGCTGCAGCTTCTTCTTCTCCTCCGTCTCCTCCGGCAGAGGCAGCGAACCCTCGCTGCGCAGCTTCTCTAGATACTGTTTTCCAAATTCGTACCCGACCTGGTAGATTTCGTCGAACTTGCCAAAGTCGAGTGTGCCGTAGGGGTCGATCGGCGGCCGCATGTACAGACAGCCGGGCATGTTCTTGGCGCGCTCTAGGTTGTCGATGGACGAGACATACGCGAGTCGCGCCTGGATTTCCGACAGCGTGGGTGGGTTGGGAACCGATGAGAACGGGTTCCAGCGGTTGAGGACGGACCATGCGCCTGAGAGGGAGTCGCCGTATGCTTGCGGGGTGTTGTCGTCGATGGAGCCTACGTCTACGGCGAAGACTACGTCTGCGCCGAGGCCCTTCATGTAGGCGACTGTGAGGTTGTCGATGTAGCCGCCGTCGAGGAGCATGCTGCCTTCGTCGCAGATTGGTGGGATTAGGCCCGCTAGTGTCATGGAGGCCCGCACGTAGCGCCAGACGTAGCCTGAGGAGTGGAACTCGGCGCGCGATTTGCTGATGTTGGTCGTGTTGCAGTAGAACTCGAGCCAGAAGTCTTCGATTTGGCTGTCGCCGAAGGTTTTGAAGATGCCGCGGTTGAACTCGTGGCCTGTCGTGTACGAGGCTGTCGGGTATGTCAGGTCGAGCGCGAAGCGCCAGATACTACCCATGCGGCCGGCGAACTTCTTGGCACGGCCGAACATGGGGACCACGTCGGCATCCCGCGCGTACAGGGCTCCGATGAACGACCCGATAGAGGTGCCACCGATGATGTCGATCGGAATTCCAGCCTCCTCGAGGGCCTTGATGACCCCCACTTGGGCGATGCCCCGGGCTCCGCCGCCTCCAAGGACGAGGCCGACGGACCGGCCACAGAGTCGACGCGCAAGGCGGTGGAAGTCTCCTTTGAACGGTGTCTCAGCGGAGTAGAGGGGCGACTGGTGGATCCGTCGCGAGGTGTACTTCTGGATTTCCGCCTGGATGACTTGGACCCTCTGCTTCAGAACCGCCCCAAAACGTTTTGTCGTCTGCGGGTGGGAAGGCTCTTCCGTCAGTCGGAATGGCATTTGGATGTGATGATGGCCTCCGTTGATCCAGACTCGGTTCTTCAGCCACCGCCGCGTTAGGCCAGGAGAGCAGTAGCGCTCCGCATGCAACAAGACGAGCTCTTTCCGGGCGGTTGTCTTCATTCCGAGAAGGAATCGTTCGTACTCTCCGATGGCCGGGGACGACTCGGCGAGACCGACAAGGAGAAGGCAGTCAGCCTGCTTGATACAAGTCTGCGTCCACGGGGAGTTGACGTTGGTGTCTGCGATGTACAACAGCATCCCGTACTTCTCCTCCAGGTCTGCCAGATACTGGGACAGCTTCAATTTACCCATCTTGCTGAATGCGTGGCGACCCAAGTGGTTCAGGATGGCGGCCTGGTTGAGGGATGTCACGCCATTCGTGACGCCGATCTGATGAAGGGCGTTCAGTAACCGATGGCCAAACTCGACGACAGGCACCCCAGCTGTCACAGGCAAGATGCCGACGGTACGCAGATTGACCGTTGAGGTTGCTGTCTTGACGGTGCCTGTGTTGCCATATTCGGCGCTGTTCTCGGTGATTGGGCGCTCGACCAGATCTCGCATGCGTTGCGCGATAAGCTTCGAGACCTGGATGGTGATCCCGGGATGCTCCTGTGCCAGGCTATTAAAGAGAGACCTGGGAAATTTGGCCAATTCGGTGTCCCGGATGGCGTGCAGAGCGGCCGGTCGAGTGGACTCGGTCATGACCTCGAGCTCGCCAACGCTTTCTCCCTGGCCATATTCGCCAAGGACGGTCATCTTCCCGCCCTGGCCTTCGATGAATGACCTTAGACGCCCGTTGAGGACAAGATAGATTGCGTCGCTTTCGTCGCCTTGCTGGTAGATTACCTGGCCCGCAGAGACCTGCACCCATTCCAGGGCAAAGTCGATGTGCAAAAGCAACCTGGGTAGGAGATCCGTCAGGCGCTTAGCCAGCGTCAACAGGACGATGGGATACCGTTCCGCAATCCTCTCCAAGGAGGCCCGCGGCAGGAACCCGACGTACACGTCAGTCTTGGCCACGACGTCGGTGTGGGAGCGGTAGGAAGCGGTCGCTCCCACGTAGCCTTGAATGCCACCGGGCTTGATCATGTACAGCGACTTGCGAGATTGCTTCTTGCGTCTGGAGTCACCGCCGCCAGCCCCCAGGCTCGGAGCGCGGGAGGAAGCCCCCCTGGTAGACTGCCTCAGTGGCGTGAAGCGCTCTTCCTGTGGATTGGCCGTCTTGGATGCGCCCAGGAGATCGTCCTCCTTGTCGACCACGGGTACACCCACGTCGAGGAATCCATCGATGACGTAGTACAAACCGGGATGGCGCTCGCCTTGTTCAACAAGGACGGAGCCCTGGGGAAAGTAAACCACCTCGATGTCATTCCGAATCTCGTCCTTCAGGTTGCCAATCGGTGGCGTGCCGCCGACACTGGTAACGGACATCGACATCGCCGATTCCGAGTCACCATCGTTGGACCCTTCATAAGGGTCCATGAAACCAAATGCGTTGTTGCTAAACACCGCCTTCTGGAGCCGAGAATCATAGGATAGCAGCCTGGGAGATGCATCGCCCGACACGAGACTGCCCTTGCGCAACATCTCACCAGTGGTTGTTGTGAGACCAATCCCGTTCATTATACACTCCAGGATGGACTCTCGGAAGAGGGAGTCTTCGTCAAAAGACTCCTTGCGCTGGAAGGGAAGGCGGGCCGTGACTAGCGGCGGTTGCTCTTTTTCGGCCAGCGGACTCTGTAACTTCGGGGTCAAAAGGTCGTATCTAGGGCCGAACCTCGAAAGCTGAATGGTCGAAAGGAGGTCTCCGGGACTGGGCCCGGGCCCTTCTCGGTCACTTCCCACATAGTCCGAACCGGCCACGGAAGATGGGCGATTTGCGTTGGCCATCCTCGCTTGCAGGACGGCTTCCTTTCGTAGAAAGCTGCTCGAGCGACGTCTCCTCCCCATGGAAGGGTTGTGCAACGCGATACCTTTGGTGATCTCCTCGGGGCCGAGGCGGTCCCGCTCCTTGATGAACTTGCCCTTGAGCCGGTCCAAGGCGCCCCCCCTCATTTCATTGGGGAGGTCGTACGTGGTAAACTTGTTCATCTGCCGCTCAATGCCCAGAACCTCGTTCATGAGGCCAAGATAGGAGTGGGCCGTCGCAAAGGTCACTCGTTGCAGACGCGTCAGGATCACTTGGACGATATGCGCTGTCGCTCTGGGGTAGACCCGTGTCAGACGCCGAAAGGCGCTGGCAGGGATGATCGCAATCGTGGTATCTACCATGGCCCGTGCCACGATGTCCGGATGGACTGACTTCTGGTGCTTCTTACCCGGCCGCTGCTTGGATTCTTGCTGCTCCGCCTGGGGACTCGGGATGCTCTGGCTGCCCTCGAGGTTTAATGGCGGCACGGAGGGCAGGAACTCCTCATTACTAGCCATGGGGGAGGCGAGGTCGTTTGGATCTCTCAAGGGATTAGGGGAGGCGCTGTCTAAGAACTCTCGAGGGCTGACCGGGGCCGGGGTGGATGGCCTCGCGGTGCTGCTCGGACCTACGCTGGGGGCCCTGGAAGCGGGGGTTTCCGCAGCCCGTAACTGGATATCCTCCGTGAAGAGAGAAAGGATGGAGAACAGGGAGGACATGGAGGCACCGTTTTTGACCTCGGTGAGCAGCTGGTAGCGCTGTTTCCCCGCGAGGTGGTCGTCCTCGTCCGCAGATTCCGCGCCAGCGCGGTCCATGTCCTCCTCTCCATCCGACTTTCCTTCTCGGATGGACTTGACAAAGATCTGAACGAGCCCGTCTACGACCAGACAGAATCCCTTCTCCTCCTCGAGCAATAGCGTTTCGCCGGCGATCAGTTTCCTCGTCTGCATGGTCCGGGTCAGTTCGTGGAACACCGGCCGTTCCAGGTAGCCAAAGACCTTGATGGCGCTGAGGAATTCATCGAGATAATTGGCCAGACCCGGTTTCGAGTCCCCCTCCTGGGTATCCGGGAACAGATCGAGCTGCGGCTCCTTCCGCTGGGGCTCGGGAGGCAGGCGGCTGTACATATTGAGAAACCGGTACCGAACGAACCAGATGAAAGTCGACACCACGGCCAGCACGATGAGCAGACTGATCGGATCGCCCATTGGTCAGCAATCATATAGAAAGCAAGGGCAGCTGCTCCATGAACTTACAGGGTGGTGAAATTCATGGTGAAGGTCAAGCTCATGGAAAACAGGGTGAAGAGCCATGTGGGAAGGGTGATGGTAGAAAAGGTGATGATCCAGTATAAGAGGCTTGGAATGCCCTGGAAAAGAAGGGAAAACACCCAACCGATCCACCCCACCATACTGGTCGGTTTTGGCGGCGATACCGGTGGGGGTGGGAGATGGGAATTGGAAAAACCCGAGAGGCCGGAAAGACTCGCGGTTATGGCGGGCGCGAGGGGCAAGAGGGACGAGAGGGGTGATGCGGAGGTTGAAATCAAAGCGGACGAGGTAGACACGTTGAGGACGCTGGAGGGAGAAGGGACTGATATTCCGGCGTCGGCCATGATGGATCCCTACTCCTCCGGTTCTTTTTTTCTTTTCTTTTCGGGGCTATGCCTGGCTGGGCCAGGAACAGCAAGGTCAAGGTGTATTTGACGTCGTTGAATGGAGCCTAAGCCACTAAGCTCCCTGTTTTGTTAAACAGGATTGGCACAGGCTAAGCTAAACCCTATTGGGAGACTGAGTGGACCGTGCCACGGTCAAATTGGCTGATGATTGATGAATCATGAATGGTGTCGTAGTAATAGGCGGACATAATGGTACCGAGGAACCTGACAGGTGTAAGGGACGGTGTACAGTAAGGAAGTGGTCATGACCGATCAAGGTCATGAGTACATACCGCCATTCAAGGGAGCCACCGCATCGGTAAGAATTAGTATGAGACGAACGCTGTTCTCTAGACAAGAAGAGGGAGAGAGGAGAGAATGAGAGAGAGAGGAAGAGTAGAAGACATGAAGTCAAGAATGGGATGGGATGGACTTCTTGTTGTTTCTTACCTGAGGCAGAACAGTCACGGGCTGCCCAGGAGACACTAGACCGGATTGGGACTAGTGGATATGGTCGAGTCTGGCACGTGCAAGTTGCATAAAATGGCATTATTAGTGTTCCGTGGACATCTCGGAGATCAAGATTATGGATCAGGTGATCGTAAGGCAGAAAGAACGTTATTCGGGACTTTACCCCGTACTCCCCATGCTTGTGGGGAGATGATAGATAGATTGTATGGAGTGTTCTTCTCAATGTCCGGTAGATAACAAAGAAATATAGAGATAACCTATTCAATCCCCCTCTGGGTAATAAATAATCCAACCGTCAAGTAAGGTAACCATACGACCAACTACCCCTTTGAAAGGATCAAGTCTTGGCCGTCCGAGCGGAATACCGAATCGGGGATTTTCTGCCAACGTCTAAGGCCGCCTGACCAATCTGGCCTTGTTGCTGCCTCAGCTCCCCCCAACATCCCCGGGCATGCTCCTCCTGATTCTTCCTGTCTTACACCTCCTCCCACTGCTCGATTTATTGCTTCACCTAGGTGGTTTTTGTCTTCCATTTGTCTATCTAGCGGTGGTCCTGGTGACCAGGCCTGCTACGGTCATGTTTCAGGTACAGTTGATCTTCCCTGTCGATGGCGTGAGGGCCTGATAAGGCTTCCTCTGCCACCAGCTCTCTCCCGGCTTTATTAACCCCATCCTTGTTCATCGGGTGTTATTGACACCGGCTAACCGCATATTCAGCGTCTCCGCGATGCAATCGACTCTCGGATTGCAGAGGAACAAGCTCGCCAGAAGGACGCCGTAACCCGCTCCAATTCCACCCGCCGTGCCGACCCGAATCGACGACCCCCCCGGGCCCGGCGCAACACTGGAACGCCGGTTCGCGGACCCGATCCCACCGAGTTCGAGCCGGATTTTGCGATCGGAGAGGATGACGAGTCCAGCACGTCGGGCACTCCGCGCCCCGGATCCGCCGATGTCCCCGAAAGCGCGCCGGCGGAGAACACTGGGGAGGAAAAGGCAGCCGTAGGGGAGTCGTCGTCGGCAGGGAAAGAGGCGGCGCCCGCTGCGGAGGCGAATAAGCCCGCAGCCCCCGCGGAGCTCCCTCCTGATGTTCGGGTGAAATTAAGGAAGCTGACCAAGATGGAAGCTCGATATCAGGGTATGTCACGGGGTTACGCAATTTGTTAGGACTCGGGATTCTAATGACCCTCTGCTATAGATCTTTTGAAAGCGTACCGAGCGGCCCATTCGCGTGTCCTGTCGATCGAACCCTTCGAAGCTGCCTTGCGCGAGAACACGCCCCTGACCTCCGTCGGAGACCCCAAAGCCTTGACGGAATACTTGAACCAAATCTCGTTGAAGAGTGATATGGTTGGGGAGGAGCTGAAGCGTGTTACGACCGAGAGGGATGACTACAAGAAGAAGTACGAAGAATCCGAGAAGGCGAAGAAGGCGGTGTTGGACGAAGTCGACCAACTCAAAAAGAGTCGCAAGGACGATGATGATGCGAAGGGTGACCAGAAGGTTGTGGATACCCCAGAAGCGAAGAAAACATCGTCGGACGACACCGATAAGGCCGCCACCCAAGCCTCCGAACCGCAGGAAGAGAGCGAGGAATTCTTCTCCTTCGACGCCGAGGTCCCGCGATTGGAGTCTGAACTGAAGCAGAAGCAAGAAGAGGTCGAAACGCTCCAATCCCAGGCGGTGTCGCTGAAGCGCGACCTGTCCGTGGCACGCGAGTCGACGGAGGGCATGGTCATCAATCTGGAATCTGCGACTAGGGAGCTTGTGGACCTGCGCGATAACAAGGATAAGCAAGACGCGGAACTCGAGAAGCTGAAGAAGGCTAGACAGGAAGACGTGGACGACCTGAAGTCCAAGCTTGCCGCCTCCGAGAGCGCCGTCGAGAAAGCCAACACCGAAGTCGAGAGTTTGAAGGCTGAACTGACGCAGAAGTCGACCGAGATCGAACAGCTTCGCGAGAAGGCCTCCCAGTCTCAAACTGCCGATCAGCAGGCCGAACTTACCTCTAAGCTCGAAGAAGTGAAGAAAGAGAAAGACACAAGTGAGAAGCGCCTCGGCGTGGTCCAGGGCCTGGTTGACAGCCTCAAGTCTCAGCTCAAGGAGACGCAGGAGACCATGTCCGGTCTCAAGGCCGATGTCGACCAGAAGACTGAGAACATGGGCAAGCTGCAGAATATCGTCGACTTCCTTGACGGTAACATGAAGGACAACACGACCTGGAAACAGGCAAAGGACCAGGTCGCGAGTGGCAAGAAGGCCGATTTCAATGACCTGCGTGAGAGTCTTGCTCCTGCGCAGAAGGCCGCAGCCGCTACCAAAACCCCAGAACCCAAGGCTGCCGAGCCAGTCAGTCAGCCAGCTGCCTCTACAGCTGCTGCTGGCGGAGGTGGTAAAAAGAAAAATAAGAAGAAGAAGAAGGGTGGCAAGGGAGGCGACGAACCCAGCAAGCCCGCAGAGGCTCCAGCGGCTCCAGCGGAGGAAGCACCAGCGACGGAGACCAAGCCGGCCGGTTCGGACTCGAGCCAGTTGCAACAGAAGATTGAAACTCTGACGCAGCAACTGGAAGAGAAAGAACAAGCCATTGACCGCCTCAGTTCGAAACTTAAAGGGGAAGATGACCTCAAGGAAGAAATCGAGTCTCTTCGCGACGACCTCCTCAACATCGGCCAAGAACACGTGGGGTCGAAGGATAAGATCAAGGAGCTCACGGCCGATAAGAATGCTTTGGAAGAGACCATCTCCAAGTTGGAGAAGGAGTTGACTGACTTGCGCACTAGCAGCGCTTCCAGCGCTGATAGCGAGAAGGCGCACAGTGACCTCAGAGGCGAGTACGAGGGATTGAAAGTGAAATTTACCACTATGGAAACCGAACTCTCTGCTGCCCAGCAGCTCGCCACAACCCGATTCAAGGACCTTACGGACCTGCGGGAGACTGTTCAGAAGCTGCAGCCCGAATTGAAGAAGCTGCGGGATGAGTCGGCGGAACTCCAGAGTACCAAGGAGGCTCTGGTGGGCAAGACATCGGACTTGCGAACGCTAGAGGGCAGACAGGAGGACTTGAGAACGGAGCTGAAGACCCTCAAGTCGACGATATCCGACCGCGACAACGAAGTGAACACGCTCAACAAAAAGATTCGACAGGAGACCGATAGCCGCTTGAAGGCCGAGGAGAAGCTAAGCATCGCCCAGTCCGACCTGCGTTACTCGGAGGGCAAGAAGCAGGATGCGACGGAGGCGAAGGAGAAGGTCGCGGCGGACCTCGCCAAGGCCCAGAGCGAGTTGAAGACTGCCCGGAATAAGATAAAGGAAGTGGAACAGAAATCCACGCAACTTAGCCGGGATCTGAGTAGTCTGCGGGAGGATATCCAGCTGAAGACCGCGCAACACGCCAGCGCCCAGAGCCTGATGAACAACATGCGGGACCAGGGGTCCGAACTGGGCATGCAGATGAAGGAGGCGCGGGAGCGGTGCGAGAGCCTGGAAGAGGAGCTGGCCGATGCCCAGCGTCTTCTGAGCGAGCGGACCCGCGAGGGTGAGACCATGCGCCGGCTGTTGAACGACATCGAAGGCCGCACGGATAGCAAGGTGCGCGAGTTCCGGGAGCGCATGGAGGCGGCCATTGAGGAGCGAGACCGGGCCGAAGACGAAGCCAGCGCGCAGGGGCGCCGTCGGGCGCGCGAGCTGGAGGAGCTCAAGGGCAAGGTCCGGGACGCCGAGAAGGCGTTGCGGGTTGCCGAGGAGGACAAGGAGGAGCTTCTACATTCCCAGAAGGAATGGAAGCGCCGACGGGACCAGCTGGAGGAACAGTCAGTGCACTCCACTCAAGAGCTGACAGATACCCGCGAGGCCATGACCCGACTGCGCGACACCCTAGACGAGAGCGAAAAGCAAGTGCGCGATCTCGAGAAAGAAAGATCCGAACTGCGCCGCTCGGTGGAGGAAACCAACGCGCGGTTGGAAAAGCTGCGCAAGTCCAACCGCATGCTGACCGAAGAATCGCGTTTCGGACGGGGCTCGCCCTCACGGAATTCGATGGACTCCGGGTCGCGGAGGATGTTTTCGCCTGGGTCGATGGAGCGCAGTCCGTCCGCTCGGGGGAGTGACACGCCGAATGCGAGCGGGACGATCGACTACATGTATCTGAAGAATGTGCTGCTGCAGTTCTTGGAGCAGAAGGACCGGAACTATCAGAAGCAGCTGATTCCGGTTCTGGGGATGTTGCTACATTTTGACCGGTATGTCTATCATTTTACCCCCTTCTTCTTTATGGATCTGAATATTTACTGACTGCGACCAGAACGGATGAACAAAAGTGGATGGCGGCAATCTCGAAATAAATCAGATGGATAGAGTTGGTGTTTAGCTTGCATGACGAGCATAGATTTTGTTTGAAACTGTATAGGTACATAATATGTTTTTTAATCTTTTTTCTTCTTACTCTCTGTCCACGATACAAAGCACAAGCATAGGGCGCAGGGCGCGCCAAGAATGGTGGGGTTTCTGGATCTGTCATTCAAATTCTGGAACGCATGTGGGGTGATTGGATTTTCTCCATCGACAACATTTTCAAAACAACAAGATCAACAGAGGCTGCGAAGAACAATATACGTCTTGACCACACATCATGGCCGACCAACCTACCATCCGCCTAGCCACTCCGGAGGGCAAGTCCACCTCAAACACCATACAAAAAAGCCACCAAAAAACACTTCAGATGAATGGATAAATACGTATATATACACAACTAATCCAACCACAAACAGACGTCCCCCTCATCCTCGGATTCATCCGCGAACTCGCCGACTATGAAAAAGCCCTCCACGAAGTCGAAGCAACCGAAGAGTCCCTCCTCGCCACGCTCTCCTTCCCCACGCAGGCCCCCAAGCGGGGCTCCGTCTACACGGCCCTCATCACCCCCCCGCAACGGCGACCGACCCAACCCCCATCCCCGTCGGCATGGCCCTGTACTTCTACAACTACTCGACGTGGCGCGCGGCCCCCGGCATCTACCTGGAGGATCTGTACGTGCAGCCGAAGGCGCGCGGGAGCGGGTACGGCACGCTGCTGCTGCGGTGGTTGGCGGGGCAGGTGCTCGAGGCGAAGGGGAAGAGGCTGGAGTGGAGCGTGTTGACGTGGAATGAGCCGAGTATTGGGTTTTATAAGCAGTTGGGGGCGAAGCCTATGGATGAGTGGTTGAAGATGATGGTTGAGGGGGAGCAGGCGCTGGGGCAGTTGGCGAGGGGTTGATTTGTGGTAATTATATTGTGCACTATGTGTGTGGTGTGACTATAGCGTGATTATAGCATGATTATAACATGGCCATATCCATAGCTATCATCATCGTGTTCGATCGATCACCTTATGTTGTAGGTCAACGTCTCACGTGCTGTCAACAGTGAGGAGCTCTTCCACTGTAAGCATGGCCACGATCGAATATCGAAACTGATGTTTCACGCCCACCACGGTAATAAATAACAGAGTCCTTGCGATAGAATAGAAACCTTTGAAAGAAGTATTTATTTACCGGATAAAAAAAAAAAGACAAATGGAGCAGCAGGGGATTGAACCCTGGACCTCTCGCATTCATGAACTCAACTCGGAAGGGAAAGTCACGTGCAAAGCGAGCGCTCTACCACTGAGCTACTACCCCAAACATACACTGACACATCTGCCTTTGTGCCTCATAGCATCCAGGCTATCTGCAGAACTATACAGTCTGCTGATTGAAGGTACGCTGAGCACTCACCACCAGGGTACATTGAGTTATCAGTTGCAAAGGGTATCGATTATAGGATGTATCTGTTATATACACTGAGGAACAATAAAGAAAAAAAAATAAAATAACACGATCGCAGTCAGGTATGATATGGCTTCATGTTCACCATCACGCCAACTCGCATTCAATCAGCCCATCAACACAAGAAGGAACAGTCCATATCTTCAACACACGCAGCCCAGCCAACCAAGCCAGTTCTACCCACTGCCGCTCAGTGCGCTCCTTAGCCGCCACATCAGCCATCATGACAATATCCAGCGACGTAGCCTGCCAATGCGCCCCAGTATCAGGGATGACATTCTCATAGATAAGCAGCCTGCTATATCCGCGCGTCATACTGGCCGCCAAATTACGCAAGATTGACACGCACAGCTCGTCATTCCAGTCGTGTAGCACAGAGTGCAGGAAGTATGCGCGCGCGCCACGCACCGGCTGCGGCGTGAAGAAGTCATGCACCATGGGCTCGAACGGCTTGTCGTCGTGGCTGCTGGAAAACTCGGCGAGTACGGCGGGCCGGTCTTGCAGGATGAGTCGGCCTGGGGCACTGGGATATCTGGCGTAGAACCGCTCCAGGTCGTGGCCTTTGTTGCCGCCGACGTCGACGAGGAAGACTGCGTCGTTGTGGGCGGTTTTGGCTCCGTGGATGAGCCGTTCTTGGACCGGGTAGAAGCCCTCGTCTGTCCAGCTGGGTCGGCCGTGGTGGTAGGTGGACATGAGCGAGTTGAATTGGGCGGGGAGGCTGGGGTACCGCGGGTTGTTGGTCTGGAGGTATTCGAAGAAGTGGCTGTTTGTTTGAAAGCCTACGTTGAAGGGCGAGTTTGTGCCTTCTGTTGGGCTGCGGTAGTTGTTCTCTTTGAGCCAGGTCGGGATGGCGAGGATTGCGGGGAGGGTGCTTCCGGTTCTGAATGGTTTATGGTGTTGGTTCCGGGTTGTTAGGGTTGGGGGGTTGGATGGACGTACATGCATGGGAATGTGTCGCTGTATCGGGGCATGGCTAGGGTGGAGGAGAATCGTGTTCCGCGATATTCATCATACCCTGTTTCGGTGATGACTCCCACTGCTCCGAGGTGCTTTAACAGTCGTCCTGAATATATCAGCTTTGACTCCAGCCCTAATTCTACTGCGCTCATGCTGAGACCCATACTCACCAAGGATTTCCGGCTCTACGCCTGTCGCCTTCGCCAGGTCTGCCACGGACTTCGACCTGCCATTCCAGGAGATGAGGGCGAATATGTTCAGATCGATACAGGTCTCAATTGCTGCGAAGGTAGCAGGCTATCAATCAACCTTGTTAGTACCACAGGCGATAGGCCAGAGCTGGAAGAGAAAGAAAATCATGCCTGTGCCCAAATATAGCGGAGTATCGTCTCCTGAGGGGTTTCCATCGCTTGCAGTAGCGATTGAGCTGCTGCCACCAGCTTCAGCCTAGAATTAGCATCCCCATTGCTGAATGCTGCACTGTGACCGTTGATATCCTTTAGAAGAGAGGCGAGTTGTTCGGGCGCATTGGGGGCCGTAACCACGGGGCCGTTTGCCATGTTGTATTATCCGTTGAATCAAACAAACCACGAAGAGTACTAGATAAATATATTGATAGGATAGTAGAATCAGAGACAGTAAGTAGTAAAAAGATAGAAGGAGAAAAAACGACCTCAATCAACGTCTTTATCAACCTTTCCCCCTACAAAGCCAGGGACCGAGGGACAATTAGGGCAAGGTCCGGGGCGTTCCCCCCACCATCCTGCTGCCTCACTAAGTTAGCTGTTCAGGATTGGAATGGTTTGTAGTTCGCTCCGCTCAAATCCTTCGTCTTGAAAACATGGCCCCGGTGTTCGTCCCAGCCTCTTCCTGCACGTTTATCAGGCTGATTTTCTTGATTTCGCCCGTTTTCTCGGTTTGGCGCTGGCGTGATATAGCTGCTTCCGCCGGTGTGCTCAGCCATCGCCCCTCCGGGTGAAGGATGAAGAAAAGGAATGATCTAGCTTAAACGGTACCAATCTTCACAATGTTTTTATCTTCGCTGGCGGGGCGGATCAAGATAACGATGAATGATAAAGAACTCATACCCTCTCTCGCAGGGTCCTGAGGGAAGTTCACGCTTCGAGGCCAATTTTACCAGACAGACCCCTGCACAGCACACATTGCTTGCAGCTTCTTTGTTGTTTGATCTGGACTATCACTGATCATAGCGCCCAACATGTCACCTGCGATGGGGACCAAAGCTTACGATGAGGAGACCTTGGGGCCCATGGTGCTCGCTGTCATGTGGCTGTTCACCGGCCTGGCGAGTATCTGCGTCTTCACCCGCCTGTATATCCGGCTACACGTGCTACGAAACCCGGGCCCAGACGACTGGATCATTATGATATCCATCGTGAGTCTGCCAAATTTGCCCAACATCTGTTCTTGACCAAACTAACGTGCCGGGCGCGACTGTCTAGGTCATGGGGTGGATGTATTGCGCCCTGACGACAGAAGCCGTCACATTAGGATACGGGCGACACACAGCCTCGATACCGATCGAAGAAGCCCAGACAGCCCTCAAGTGGAACGAGGCTGCCTTTGTTTTCGGAATCGTCTCGTTCGTTTTGCCTAAGCTCGCCGTGGCTGCTCTGCTGGATCGACTCCTGCTTCCTAGGACCCTCAACCGCTGTATCATTTGGGGCCTGGTGGGTGGGCTGGCGGTGGTGGGCATCGTGAACATCTTCATCTATGTGACTATGTGTGATCCGATCCAAGCGCTTTGGAAGTTCACTATGGTTGCGACTGGGGAGGCGACTTGCAGGGATATCTGGATTTTGATCAATTATGCTACGTTTACCAGTGGTAAGCTATACATCTTCCTTCTGTCTTGGTGACTACTGCATGTTCATTTGTACTGATAACGTGATGCAGCCCTCTCGGTTTTTGTCGATTGTTACCTCGCAGTATTCCCGAGCTTCGTTCTTTTCAGTTTGAACATGTCCCTGCGTAAGAAGATTGGGTTGAGTGTCACCATGGGACTGGGCTTCTGGTAAGACTTCAATAGGGATAGCTTCACCGCAGATGAAAGTATGTACTGACAAGATATCCAGCGCGGCAGGAGTTGTGGTTGTCAAATGCATCCAACTCAAATCACTCGCCAACCTCAGTGATTCCACCTGTACGCCTCCCCCATACTGCCTAAGAAGAGCAAAACTGACTCGGAAATAGACAGCACCGTCTCCCTCGCCATCTGGACAAGGTACACCATCCATTCCATCCCCCCCTCACCCCAACCTCCTTAACTAATAACGTTCAACAGCATCGAAGCCAACATGGTCGTCATCGCAAGCTGCGTCCCCTGCCTCCGCCCCCTCCTAGACTTCATCACAACCGGCTCCTGGCACACGAAATCCTCCCAATCCCAGGACGCCTCAACATGGTACGGGGCGAAACGCTCACGCATCTCAACTAGCATCACCAAGGGGCCTGAAGCTGCGGACAGCGATTCCCAGAAAAACTTCATCATCCGGCGTACGACCGACGTGGAGATTCAGTTCGAGATGCAGACGTCTGTGGCGCCGAAGCAAAGGCAACATTTTGATTTTGAGTTTATTTGATTGTTTATGTTGGTTTTTGGGATGTTGAGGTGAGACTGGTTTTGTTTATGCGGATACCAAAATGTTTGATGAATTGTTTTGATCTATGCAGCTTTTTTATATACCCAATTTCATATATTTGTACTCTACGCTACGAAGGATATCTCCTCCAGATATTACTAGACAGGTGAAGCCAGTCAGATTCTTATCTATCTGTGTCATCCCCCAAACCTTGATCCCCACCGGCAGTTGCTTGCTTGTTCTTGCAGAATATAACCAGTATCAGAGTAATGATTAACACTTGACATAGTAGACAGTACTCACACATAAACTAGACAGAATCAGAGGAATACCCCAAGTAGAAAGGAGCGAAAGAGAGGGGAAGAACAATAGACGATCACCCAGCAACGCCCTTGTGGGAACCCTGGACTCACTGCGCACAGTATCCATAAATAAGCCCCATGGACCAGTTTCTGGCAGGGGGGTTGTCACATCCCGATGCACCGGTTTCACACCCGGACCCTTACTGTAGAGTGGGCCTTGTCTACTCCGTATGGGATCGTGCAATCACACGCTAGACAGTGACGAATCCTAATCCGACATAGCGCCCCCTAATTAGGGCCGTATCATTCAGATATCGGTGTGGGGTTACTGGGTTTCTACTTTTTGGTCCCCTAGCACTACTGCATGTAGCGAAAATCAATAGCGCGGGGCGCTTTGAATCCTTACACTACCCTTGTTGCAGCTCTTTTCTTCCTTTTTGTCCGTTTGAATGTCGGATGTCGAGGGTGAGGAAGGCGAGGGCCTCGTGGTAGCCTTGCGCTGCGAGGGGAGGATTGGATCCTTTGGACCCCACCCCGCTTGTTTCTAGGGGCCGGGGTTGATAAGACCGGGCCGGGCAGTTGACTGGGATAATAAAATATGTATCTACCTCTCCGTAGTGGATATGTATATGCTACTGCTGCTGCAGGAGTAAATGGCGTGGATCCCCGCCGTCGTTGGTAGGTTAAGCTCAATATTGGAGTTACACTCTCACCGGTGGCTGTGTTGCAAACGTAGGTAGCTTCTGAACCCCTATGATCTACACTGATCGGTAGCTTTATGATTCATGATCTGCCCGCTTTCACATTCCTGTAGGATGTTGTGGTAGATCATACGACGGGAGAAAGTCTCTATGTGCTTGCGAGAAAAAAGGGGTCTTTGAGTGCGCCTTGACCCATGTTGTTGATGGCTACTCTGTAGAGTAGTCTCAAGGTGTGAGCGTGTGGTGGTTTTCTATTGTGACTCCTCGAAATGGTTTTGTATGGTGATCTGCCTGTAGTGTTTAAGCGATGTCACTGCATTTAGTGATTGGACTGAATAGGTATGTTCGATGGTATGAATAGTCTATTGAACATAGATAGTTCATTGGTACATTCGACAGGCCTTCCACAAATCTATGCGAAGTATACTATTAATGACGTCAATATATCAACTGGAGAGCATACAATAGATTGCCTTCAAGTATCTGCTTCAACAAACTGTTTTGATAGTTGCCTCCACCTATGACAGCTCTTTCTAACCCGAGTCAACTTATACTGGGGGAAATCAACCATCAGGGGCTCTCCCGTGCTGTCATAGCTGCGAATATTGCTATATACTGTCCTATCCCAAGAATTGAAATGGTCCTCATCAACAGCGGTAGTGGGTATCTGAAACACAAACATGTAGAACAATAGTCTGAGAAGCTGAGTGACATATACGAACCAACCCTGTACCATCTGAACACAAGTTGAAAACGGTAGTAGTCAATCGTTGTATTCATGCAAGGGCTGTCATATTCAATCCTCCTGCCTGGTGGTCTGTTATCAGCACTCAAGACGTCGAGATTAGATAGTCCGAACTTCTGGAAACTGTTGATTATAAACGATAGCGGATTTATAGAGACATAATAAGGAATTTAGCAAGACGAAATGATCCAAAGCTTTTGTGCCGTCATCTATATATACGATCGCAACGGCTTCGATGTGTTTCACAACGTACGCTGTATTTGACTGCTGGCTGGTATAGTTTTGGGCTTGCCCTTAACAGATATCGTACTGCTATCCATGAGGGCTCAAATTGGTTAGCTGTTCCAAGTACTTCCACCTCTCGGTATGGTAAATATTGGCAACATTGAAGCATTTCAGTTGTTATGGAATGACGTGGACTTTGTCCAGTAACAAATACAAGTCAGTAGATACATGACCGCGTCTAGAGTCAGATAATCGGCTGTCTTGGCCTAGAGTTCCGAAAATAATACTGCTTTATGCTAAAATCTCAAAGGGAAAATATATTATACACGAGAGCCAAAATAGATGGTTCCCTCCAATATAATTGGTTGTTTATCTGCAATGGTAAACAGAGGCTTGCCATGATGTCATCGTGGGAATCTTCATGATGTGGGCATGCATATCCATTGTGGGGATGGAAACAGGATATCAATTCCTACATTGTGAGATCTGGGATCGGCCAAAGATCGGAGTCTGGCGGTGAGACTTGTCGTCATTGCCGCCCGAGTTGGTCCAAGCGCTCCGAGTCCAGAAAATCATCCCGTTTCTTGACACCCTCTTCCCCTTTACTTTCACTCGACCCCCTTCTCACTATTCCAACAACATTCTACTTTGTCCGTTTATGGGATTACGGTAGAATCCCGCTCTCTCTGCCAAATGGCCACCTCCGCGCAAATCAGCGCTGAGAACAACAATCATGTGGACTACGTCATCCAATATAGCTTCGCAGACACGGGTAGGTCCCCTCAGCACTTGGACGAGACACGCAGATACCTAAACCTCCGCAGACATCTCCCAGGCGTCTCAGCAGTTTGAATTGCTGCTGCGGAGTCTGTCCGAAGTAGGACTGCAGTCGGAAGTCCGCCAGGGGGATGAGGAGTCGTTGCTGGTCTTTGTCCGCGCGGCCAAAAAGCACCGTCTGAAACGAGCGATCTACCAGTCCCGGTAAGTACGATCATATATGGAAGGGACCTTCCTGGGCTATCGTCTAACGTTTTCTTCTGCGGTAGAATTCGTGATTGGTTGCATGGCGTCCGTAACACCGAGCCCGAGCCCGAGGAATCCGCCGAGCCGCAAACCGAGGGGGAGCGCTTGCGCGTGATATATCATATGATAACGGTGCCCAAAGATGCCGGTGGTGCTGGGATTACGATGAAATATGGCGAATGGAAGAACGTCACGGCGATATTCCCCCTGCATGACGACGAGGCCAACAAGCAGTGCATGCGGGCGTTCAACAGCAAAACTTTCCTGTCTACGGAGGATATAGATTATATTCGCGATGCATTCGGCGAGAGCGTATGTGAACGAGAAACGTGGTTGGCAGTTGGATACTAACGATCTCTGCAGGTCGGGTTCTACTTCTCTTTCTTGCAATGCTACTTTAGGTTCCTCCTCTTTCCCGCGGCCTTTGGATTCTCGTGCTGGTTGCTGCTGGGGTCGTTTTCGATTATATACACGGTCGTCAATGCTTTGTGGTGCATTATATTTATCGAGTATTGGAAGCGCCAGGAGGAGGATCTCAGCTGTCGCTGGCAGACAAAAGGGGTCTCCGCCGTTCGTGAGAAGAGACGCGAATTCAAACCAGAAAAGGAGGTCTACGATGCAAGCACGGGTGAGACACGGGGGACATTCCCCACGGTGAAGCGGACGTTCCGACAGCTGCTTCAGGTGCCTTTTGCGGTGCTAGTCACAGTTGCCTTGGGGCTTATCATCGCTACCTGCTTTGCGATCGAGATCTTCATCTCCGAGGTCTACAACGGGCCGCTCAAGACGTACCTGGTGAGTCTCACGTTGTATAAAATCATTGCAGAGAACTAATTGTCCAGGTGTTCATTCCCACCATTCTATTGTCTGCTCTCATTCCCACCATGAGTGCGGTTCTCCTGTCTGTCGCGACCAGACTCAACGACTACGAAAACTACGAGACTCAGGCTGCGTACGACGTGGCCATGACACAGAAGACCTTTGTTATCAACTTCATCACTTCGTACCTGCCCGTATTCCTGACGGCCTTTGTCTACGTCCCTTTCGCCAGCCTTATCGTGCCATACCTCGATGTCTTCCACCTGACTGTCCGCCCCTTCGTCTCCAAAGAGCATGCCACGACGGCGCGCACCGACTTCAGCATCGACCCGGACCGTCTGCGCAAGCAGGTCATCTACTTCACCGTCACAGCGCAGGCAGTCAACTTCGCCATGGAGACGATCGTGCCGATTCTCAAGCAGCGCCTGATGCGCGAATACAAGGCGTACAACCGCAGAAAGCTAGCGCAGGCCGGCGCGGGCGAGCAATCCGATGAGAAGAAAGCCCCACCAATTACATTTAACGACCACAAGGACGAGACGGAGTTCCTCAAGCGCGTCCGCAACGAGGCAGAACTGGAAGACTACGACGTGACAGACGACCTCCGCGAGATGTGCATCCAGTTCGGCTATCTAGCCCTCTTCTCGACCACATGGCCGCTCGTGCCCGTGTCATTCCTCGTAAACAACTGGATTGAGCTGCGCTCCGACTTTTTCAAGATCTGCGTCGAATGCAAGCGTCCCACGCCCCAGCGCGCCGACACCATCGGGCCCTGGCTCGACAGCCTCGGATTCCTCTCCTGGACAGGCAGCATCACCAGCTCGGCCCTAGTCTACATGTTCAACGTCCGGCCGAACGGCGCGCCCACCGCCATCACAGGCTGGGCCCTCCTCCTCACCATCTTCTTCTCCGAGCACCTGTACCTCATGGTCCGCTACGCCGTCAGCGCCACCCTCTCCAAGATGGACCCGCCGAACGTCCGCCAGGAGCGCACCGACTGCTACTTGCTGCGCAAGAAGTACCTAGATTCCACCATCGCCGCCCGGAGCAGCGACGACGAGGAAGAACAGTCTGCACCCCAGCCGGACGAGACGGGCGAGATTCCGGACATCACGCGCAAGACGCTGGAGGACGATGCGCGTCGGTGGTCCCGCCATGGCATGGACTCAGCGGAGCGCTTCTGGATGCGTCAGAGGGGGTGGCGGGAGTCTGCGCAGGTGGGCTCGTCGATGATTCAAGCGCTGTCGTCGCATGAGAAGAAGAGGCAGTGATATATTAGTCTGGTACAACTTTTCGGTTTAGTCATAGAACGGAGATTGCGTGCATCTTATACAATATAGATTGTGCATGAAGATGATATAGATGCTACACTGTGGACAAATATATTTACTTCGTAATTCATCCTGGCAAACTTATACTGCAGTAGTATCAATCTACAGTGGTAATAGGACCCATGAGTAAGTTAGCACAGAAAGCCAAATTGTATAGACTTCCCCGTACGCAGGAGACCGAGTCAAGTCCATTCCGTACTCTGCTTGGCATCGTGGTGCGTGGACTATACTATAAAGCTGCCTTCTCCTGCCGTTCTTCTACCCACCCTTCGAAGGTTTCCTGACTGGTACCAAACCCGAGGGACTTTTTGCCATTGGGTTGGATGTTCTGTGAATATGAATGACTGTGTTCTGAATTCAGTCAATGTATAGGTAATAGGACTGAGCTAGACACAAAGTTTAATCCTGAAAGATGGCTATAGCATACTCCTTACATGGACAACTACAGCCATACGTTGGAGCCCCCCGACTTCAGCTTTCTATGATGCGAAGCGGCCATTGAGGATCGAAGTATTCAATTTCCAACCTGCTAGTAACAACCCTGTCCTAACGGTAGTGAAGAATGGGCAAGATTCTTGAGAACTAGAAGGCCATAAATCATGAATCAACAACTAAGAAGCAAAAAAAGAAAGAACAGAAGAACAGAAAATACAAGATACAAAATAGAAAATAGGTTTTAAAACAGAAAGGAAAGGCGAGAAACAAGGACCGTGTCCCTCACCATTGTCCTGGAATCAAACCGAACGGGTACAATGCAACAAGACAGCCGCCGGGAGTACGATATCAGCTTCGTTTCCACGAGGCGGGCGATCGAGCACCGCATGGAAGTCCAAGACAAGCGGGGTGCCTGAAATTCCTGCAGGGCTAATGACGACTTCCTGGGCTACATAGGGTTGCTGGAGATTGGCTGCCTGCTGGACCCTTGGAGGCGGCTGTGTACGTATTTGATCAATCCTCAACCTTGTGAGCGGTGATGGAGTGCCAGGAGGTGCTAGTTGCCATTTTTGGATGATGATCCTATGACCGGTTCGGTTGATGCTCAGGACCAGGACAATGCGGGTTGCTCCCAGAGAATTCTCAAACCACCAGCGAGCATCTTGCTGGAGGCGCGCAAGAGACTCGGCAACCCCGGTCTCAATCGCCACAGTCGGCCAACCATGGGGTCTACCTGCAAGGGGTTGTCGGCCGGCAGGCCACAAACATTGATCCGGCTGCTTTGCACGCTGTCCACCCGGCACCTCGTGGGTCGTGGTTCCTCCCATCATAACATCGGGGGGGGGAACGCCCATGCCGGCGCAATTCGCTCTAATTTCGTACATGAGCTCAGTTGTGCATGCGTCATGCTCAGCTGTAGGAATCTTGACAACGGCAGAAGTACCATCCAAAACCAGTCGAACGCTGACACCGATGAGATTATCTTCGTCCAGAAGCCGCTTGCGCATGCTTTCCGGCAGTCCAAGAATGAGGATGTACTGATTTCCACTTCCATCTCTCTCCAGGATCTCACGCACGTTGTTAATGACCATTCTCAAGTTGGCGATGCTATGGTAATGCACGCGCACATAGTCTGAGGGTAGATCGTTCATGATACCCCATGATCCGTCAGCGCCCCTGGCTTGGGGCATCTTCACTTCAGCGTCAGTATCAGCATCAGATCCATGGTATGAGATTGTTGACATGTTGACAAAGTGGGCACAGGTTTCTTAGATGTTGAGAGGTAAAGCCAAGTTACAATATGTATGATGAAGAGACCCTTGGTATAGGACGAGAAGCAAGGAAAAGATGGACCAGATGAAGAGAATCCAGGATGGAGGGGATGAAAGGAAGAGATAGCACAGATGAAGAGTATGAACATCAGTGAATATGTGAGAAGTGAATATGTGAGAGCCATTTAACAAGAATAACTTAACTTACATCTTGAGATAGAAGAATCTGATCACTTATAGTTATTTCTGTAAATATAATCAATCACTGAAGAAGACATGATAAATTATGAAATCCTATATTTCTTTTGAAGATAAAGTTACTTTATGACCTAACATGTGACTTGGTATGAATGTTAACATCAAGTACTCTGTATATATAAGATCTTTATGATACAGACGAGATTTTTTCCTCCTGAAGATTATTAAATCATCTAGAGATGGAATTCTGAAACTTCGGAAATTCCATATTGATACAGCCAACGTGGTTGTCTGATACTCCAGGTATATTAGCTGGCTTACCTATATAAAGTAGACTCTCTATTTTGTTGCCTTCCTAAGGATTCCTCCTTAGCCGGCTTATTCCTTATCTTGTATCTGCATATGAGGCTATGTATACCTCTTGATCATGTGGTTAGAGATATTGACCCATTGAACTAAATAAAGACATGCAGCATTGTTGCCTGAGGTTGCAACCTGACCAAACACAGCTGACTCAGACCCCCCTTAGTCAGATGTTTTGTCACCATCCCATTCCGGAAGCCGGAAGAGCTGTATCCATCTTGGCTGCATACTGTTATTGACAGAGCCGTCCCTGATGGAGTAGATTCAATCAGAAAAAAGAACATGGCATGACCGGTGAATCATCATGTTTTCCACAGTCATCGAAATCATGGAAAGACTGGAATGATTGGAAAGAAAGGCCGCCGAGGTGAGGGGTTGACGCTTGGACCGGAAAGACGTGGAAGATGAGGTGGGATGACTCAGCACTGCTGTGGATCAGTCATCTTTCCGTCATCGTAGATTACCATTATTACTGGTATTATATTTCAATACACTTACATAACAGATGTAGTTGTCTATCATGGTTATTATCAATGAGTAAGATCATAAAGTTGAAAATAGTAAAAATCATAGCATTTATATGATGTATAGACAAATATAACAGAAGGTTGATCCAAGATGGTCAGAATGATAACTGATCAACTGGAATGTCGGCAATGTCGGTCACCGATTTCAACTTCCGTTTTCCATGGACGGTTCAGCCACTGTTACCACATTCCCTTCGCCCACTTTTCTTTCCCCCCCAGTTTCCCTCTCGCTCTTCTCCCTCCTCTCTTTCTCTTTTTCTGACTGATATTTTAACTAATCCTTCTTCCCCCCCCAAAATCCTCTCCTGCTTACGAGATCACCACCCAAACCCAGTCATCTTCATAACAATCCTTAGTCTGCTTAGTACTCACGCAGCTAATTCCCCTCGAACTGCTTACCTCATCGCTGCTCCTTGTCTATCAATCGAGATTCCCCCCAGTATTGGATCCTTTGCTGTCTTCTCCTGGATATTGTCCTTTTTTCTAAAAATCCCCGACTGATTTCAGCCTTCCTCGGCCTGAATTGGTGGTGATCCGTGTCTCGGGCGCGTCCTCTACGTGATTGTCCATACCTCTCGATGCAGCCTACACTAGCTCCGGCGCCGCATCCAAGCATGCAAACTTCTGCTCAGGTAAGCAACTGCTTCTCCTCACGGTTTGTCATCAGATCGCCCTGCCCACCCCGGAGTGATGGAGCTCTCTGTATACCGTCGCGAGCCATCGCGATGTCCACTCCGGGGGTGGCGACGGTGACGTGACGTGGGAAATAACTCCCCGTCGGTCGCGACCGTGCTCCGGACCCGCCCAGCTCCGGTCGCGTCGAACGGAGGGGCTACACGCAGTGAAGAAGGTCGATGCTAATTGTTTACTTTCTAGGACCATGCGGATCAGGGTACGTGATGGATCTTCCTGGCCGTTTTGTCGGCAATGGGGACGGAGAACGCGTTGCAGCGGAGCCACTCTCCGTCGACGCTGACCAGCCTCGGCTCCTGGTCACCCTGGGAAAATCAAAAAGCTAACGCGACACCTGTATAGTGCTCCATGATCAGCTCCTAGCTGCTCATCAGCACCTGTCCCACCCTCAGCAGGCGCGACCGCAACCCCAAGCTCAACCGCCGCCGCACATGCAGCCCAACGCGGCCAGCCCTCGCGATCAAAACAACATTGACCCCGCTATCTCGGGAGCCACCATGCTCGCTGGACCCCCCCAGACTCCTCCCCAGCCGGAATCCGTGGGGGGTCCCGAATCGCCCAAGACCTACGGCAAGCGACCGTTGTCGACCTCCAAGCGGGCCGCCCAGAACCGAGCGGCGCAGGTACACAGCCCCCCTTTTTCCCCTCCTGGGTGCTTCATGGCTGACTGATCCACGCAGCGGGCGTTCCGTCAACGCAAGGAGAGCTACATCCGGAAACTGGAGGAGCAGGTCAAAGGCTTTGACGGCATGTCCGACCAGGTGAAAGGCCTGCAGAATGAAAACTACCAGCTGCGCGAGTACATCATCAACCTGCAGTCTCGGTTACTCGAGTCCCAGGGTGAGGTTCCGGACCTGCCGGCCAATATCGATTTGAGTCAGTCCCGCGCGGACATGCCCATGCCCCCGGCGGGCAACGCGCACGGCGGTGCTCCCGGCGCTCCGGCGCCCCCGCCGAATGCCCAGCAAAACCCGCCCCCAAATCAGACGGGCGGCCCGAACGACGCCATGAACTCGTTGAACCGCATCGCGGTCGCGGGCCTCGGCATGCGGAAGCACCCCAACGAAGAGACGAACTTTATGGGCCATAACTTCCCCGGCGCTCGTCGCCCGCGGAACGACGAAAACCAGACCGATCCGGACGTGTCGAAGACTGAGCCCCCGTCTGGCTTGCCGGTCGTATCATGAGGCGACCTCAATCTCATGTATTGATCTTAATCACGCTCATGCTTGTTCTTGCTGGCCTATGCTTTGATTCCGCTTTCATCATTTACCATTTCTTTCCTCCTATTTATTCCATTCGTGTATCTCAATCCCGGTGTATGGCGCGATTGCTTTTCGGTTTTGATTCCGGCCCTCGGAGGGGAGCGGTGTTTGGCTTTTGTGGTCCGGACTTGAAAATGCCACTTTTGCTTTGCCTTTTGAAGCTTAGATACAGATGGGAAACCACGGTGGCTGTCTTTTAATAGCTCGGATGTTTTCTTCTTACGCTTCGTTTCTGATATTTGGGCCGGAGTAGTACTTAGTCAGTTACTTAGTATGGGAGTTATTTACTGGTGAAGTTCCGCTGCGCCTAGCATGTTATCATGGTTTCCATCTTTATAATCTATCATCCATCTTCTAAGGTAGTTTACTTCTTGACCTATCTGTGTAGAACAAGAACCCTATGGTCTGGATCCTTTGCATATGATAGCGGGATCTCCCATGTCAATCCCACGTGCTGATGGACCAAGATCCACTCGTTGATACAATAAGTATAAGCCAACGTGCTACTTTGTACATACTATGAATACAAGATTAGGCATGATCTGCAGCACGAAACCAACAGTCTAAACACAAAGACCAGCCAAGCACAGTGAACAGACAACCCAGACGCATTAATCTCCACCCATCCATCATCCACCAGCGCAAACAAAGGCGGTGATGATAAGAGCTAATCCGATAAGCAGCTCTCTCGATTTACCCCACATAGACAACCAAGACTCTCACTTCTTTCATCTCCATCATCCTTGATTTCTCCCACCCATGATATTTGTCTCTAGCGACTGAGATAGCATTTAAAATACTAGGGAAATTTGTTTGTGTGTGTGTGCCATTTAAGTGGCAGCCTGCACCGCAGAATGGCTTCTTCACCCATCTCCATCCCCGCTAGCCCTTCTGCGGCGCCCCTCTATAAACCCCGGAGTTATCAGGTTGAGATGTTGGAGGAGAGCTTGAAGGGGAATATTATCGTTGCGGTGGGTTTATATCTTAGTTCTCTTTCTGATTATAGGCAAGCTGACAGTTTCAGATGGATACGGGGAGTGGAAAGACTCATATGTACGCGCCTATATGTCAATGGATATATTACTGTCCATTTTACCCCACACTCCCCCGCCGCCGAGGGTCATAGTCGCCCACCATGTTATCCAAAGGCTTTTGACTCCCACCCAGACTGTACATATAATATAATTATCTTGTCTGCTAACACAATAATAACAGAGCCCTCCTACGCATTACCCGCGAACTCGAAAGCTGCAACCCGCAAAAGGTGAGACAGCTAGATAGACTGACACATATACCCCGGCCTAAGCTCAATATTTGATTTCATTCAAGTTAGCTAGCTAACCCCCTGTTACACCATAGCTGATATGGTTCCTGACACCTACTGTCGCCCTCTGTCTCCAACAGCACCGCGTCATCGCGGAGAACTTACCCGCTGTGCGAGCGCGCACCCTCACTGGCTTGGACAAGGTCGAGCTCTGGACTGAGCAGGCTATTTGGGATGCGGTCCTCAGTGATATGCAGGTTGTTGTTTCTACGCATGCTGTGCTGGCTGATGCGATGAGCCATGGTTTTGTGAGGATTGCGCAGTTGGGGTTGATTGTTTTTGATGAAGGTGTGTCATTTATTTTTCTTGGGTTCATGTTGAGGCGCTACCTCTCCCTTCCACTTCTTTTCCGGACCTCTCTCTTGGACTCTTCTGTGTATAGGCCGGAGAATGATGCTGATTGACTTTAGCTCACCATTGTATGCGGCGTCACCCGGCAAATAAGATCATGCAGGACTTTTACCATCCTGCTTTGGCGAAGCTGGGGAGAGATGCTGTTCCGCGGATTCTAGGCTTGACGGCTAGTCCGGTGAAGAAGTCTAGTCATCATGAGTTGCTGTAAGTTGGACTGTTCACATTATCTTCTCATCCTGTCTACAATGAGATATCGCTGCTTTTCGATGTACCGGAGTTGACTGTCAACAGATTAATCGAATCGAACCTCGACTCCGTCTGCAGAACACCTCGCACCCACCGGCTCGAGCTACTCAAGCATGTCCACCGGCCTCAACTCCAACCACTCTGGTACCATCCCTATAGCGAACCGGAGCTTGGCATCCGGAGCGAGACCCTCCGGGGCGTTATCCACGCTTGGGAAACCATGGACATCGAGAACGATCCGTATGTCAAGAAGTTGCGCCAGAGCCCGCTTGAAGGACAAGCACTGAAGAAGGTGCTGCTAAAACGGAAAACGTACTGCACGGAACAGCTGAGGAGGTTCGTCGACAAGAGTCGCCACATCTACGAAGAGCTCGGAGAATGGGCCGCCAATTACTTCATCTACGCATCAATCGAGCAGCTGACCGCCAGGGTCGGCGATGCAAGTCTAGTGCTAGACTGGACGGACGAGGAAAAAGTCTACCTGGTCGAGCTGATGGCGCGAGTTCCCGTCCCAGATATGAATACGGATGATTTCCCAGTCTCGGCCAAATTCCAGTCCCTAATAGACTTCTTGGATAGCGCCAAGGGCGAGGACTTCTCGGGGATCATCTTCGTAAAGCAACGCGCAACGGTCAGCGTGATGGCGCATCTGTTATCTATCCATCCTCGAACGAGAGACCACTTCCGCTGTGCTGCCTACGTCGGCTGGTCCGGCGGCGGCGGCCGCAAAGATATCCTGGGAGAATTTCTCAGTGCTCAGATGCAGCGCAGTACACTGGACGAGTTCCAGAGCGGCACCAAGAACCTTATCGTGGGCACGGATGTCCTGGAAGAAGGCATCGATCTTAGTGCGTGCAGCGTGGTGGTGTGCTTTGACAAGCCGCCAAATCTGAAGTCGTTTGTGCAGCGGCGTGGTCGTGCGCGGCGGAAGGAGTCTACTTATGCTATTATGCTCCCTGTGGATGATGAGTCTGCGGATCTGGTTAAGTGGCAGGAGCTGGAGAAGGCCATGATTGAGGCGTACCAGGACGAGCAGAGAAAGCTGCAGGAGGCGTTGGACTTGGAGAATATGGTCGAGGTTGTGAAGGAGAGGTTCGAAGTTCAGTCTACTAGGTAAGATGAGGTTCCGCCGTGATTTACAGAACCACACTAACGAAATTACAGCGCCTTGCTGACTGCAGACATGGCCGTGGCTCACCTGTACCACTTCTGCGCCGTCCTCCCACAACAAACGTACGTTGACAACATCCCGGAGTTCTCCTACGAGACCAACGATGCGGGATTCTTGAAAGGAACAGTCACCTTACCGACTTGTGTGCATCCGCGCGTGCGCCGCACTTCAGGCGAGAAGTGGTGGCAGACAGAGCGCGCCGCGTTGAAAGAAGCGGCTTTCCAAACCTACAAATCACTCTACCACTTTGGGCTGGTCAACGATAATCTGCTGCCACTGACGGACAAGAAGGAGCTTGGAATGGGTGATCGTTCTGACTTGCCTTCCATGATGGATGTCTTGGAGCAGTACGATCCGTGGGCGGACTGGGCTCACTCGTGGTCGGCGCCTGATGTCCATCGGACTCGTATAGTCGTGCGATCTAGTGAGAGCGGCGACCACAAATTATCGATGACTCTCACCGTGCCCACAGTGCTACCAGAACTTGATCCACTGACCCTATTTTGGGACAGTGATACTACGTATGAGTTGCTGTTTGAGGATACCAAGCGCGTGCCTGCATTGACCGCCGACGACAAGGATGAGATGGAGAACATCACTGCGTTGTATGTTCAGGCGATCTCCCGCCAGCAGATCGCTCCTGGACGGGACTACATAGCTCTTTTTGGGCCCGACATGCCGCGAAACGAACTGGGGAAGTGGTTATTGGAGAATCAAGGAGCCGAGCCTGCTATGGATGTATACACCCGACAAGGCGAATTCGAGACGATGGGTGTCATTCGGGACTCGGCGGCTTACAATGAGCCGCTGCGGTTCAAAAGATGGCGTGCGCGCAAAGGGGAGACCCTTGAACTGGAATGCGATACCCTTCCCCGGCGGAAGAACTTCCTGAAGCAGCAAACTCTGGCTACTAATGCCCCAGTTGAAAACGCTGCAGAAACAGTGCCGGAAAGCTCCCGAAAGGTGCGCCTGGTGTCCGCGGACCGATGCACAATAGACCGGCTTCCGTATTCGCAGTCTTTCTTCGGCCTGTTCGTTTCTAGCGTCCTCAGTACACTCGAAGCGAAGCTGGTCGCGACCAAGCTATGTGAAACCATCCTACGAGGCATCGGCTTCAGCGGCACCCAGCACATCATCACAGCCATCACGACCCCATCCGCGCAGTCTTTAACGAACTATCAACGCTACGAGTTCATCGGGGACTCGGTCCTCAAATTCACAGTCTCCTGCCAGCTCTTCTACGAGCACGGCAACTGGCACGAAGGCTACCTCTCCCAAGGCCGCGACGCATTCGTGCAAAACTCCCGTCTCGCCCAAGCAGCCCTAGACACAGGCCTCGACGCCTTCATCATCAGCAAGATGTTCACCCCGCGCAAATGGACCATCCCCCTCATCTCCTCGAAACTCCAATCCACAACCCCAACCCAGCGAAAGCTTTCCACCAAAGTCCTCGCCGACGTCGTCGAGGCCCTCATCGGCGCAGCCTACATCGACGGTGGCTTCTCCAAAGCCCACGCCTGCATCCAGCGCTTCCTGCCCGGCGTCGACGTCGAAAAGCTCGACATCCCCGCCGTCCCGCTGCACCTCCCGCCCAAACCAGACGCATACACCGTCGACCCTCGCCTCGAGCACCACATCGGCTACTCCTTCACCAATCCCTCCCTCCTCATCGAAGCCCTCACCCACCCCTCCTGCCAATACGACTCCTCCACCCAATCCTACCAGCGCCTCGAATTCCTCGGCGACGCCGTCCTAGACATGATCATCGTCGCCGCCATAACAGCCCACCCCGTGGAAATCTCCCCCGGCGAAATGACAAAGATCAAACACGCCGTCGTCAACGCTAACCTCCTCGCCTTCCTCTGCATGGAATTCTCCTACACACAGGAAACCACAACCGCTGAAATCTCCCCCTCTCCCCCTCCCTCCACCTCTTCCCCCACCCCCACCCCAAACATAACCGTCCAAACAAACACAACCAACCTCTCCCTCTGGCACTTCATGCGCACCCAAAGCCCCGCCATAAAAGCCGCGCGCGAAGCAGCCCTCACCCGCCACAACACCCTGCACACCGAAATCTCCACCGCCCTCCACTCCTCCCCCAGCTACCCGTGGCTGGCACTGTCGCGCCTCAACGCGGATAAATTCTTCTCCGACATCATCGAGAGCATCCTGGGCGCGATATTCGTCGACTCGGGCGGCGCGCTGAGCGCGTGCGAGCGGTTTGCGGAGCGCCTGGGGCTGATGCGTTATTTGAGGAGGGCGTTGGTGGAGGGGGTGGGGGTTGTGCATCCGAAGGATGTGGCGATGAGGTTGGCGAGGAGTGCGGTGGGGTTTGAGTTGAGGAGGGTGGTGGCGGAGGGGGATGGGGGGGCGAGTTATAGGTGTGTGGGGAGGTTGAATCCGGAGTTGAATGGGGAGGGGGAGATGGAGGAGGTGGTTGTTGTGGAGGGGTGTGCGACTGGGGAGGAGGCGGAGGTTAGGGCTGCGTTGGAGGTTGTGGGGTTGTTGGAGCGGAGGGAGAGGGAGAGGGAGAGGGAGAGGGAGAGGGAGAGGGAGATGGCTGGGGGTGGGAGTGGGAGTGGGGAGGATGTGGTTATGGGGGAGGGTGATGCTGCTTTGGATGTGGACATGGGGCTGGCTGTAGATGGATTGATTGATTAGAAGTGGCGGAATTGTTGGAAGGTAAATTTCTATGAGAGAGGTAAATATTTCATAATGTACAGATATCATGATGATGAAACATCATATTATATGTAGTTCGAGTAATAAGAGATACTATGGCGCAGGTATCATATGGCTATCTATAAACAAACCCAGCCATGCAGGATGCAGTTGAACAGAGTATATGGATACTACAGATTATCGTTGCATAAACATCCACTAGCCCTTCTTTTTACCCCGTCCCCGTTTCCCCTTCACACTCGGCTCCGGCTCTTCTTCCTCCTGGTCAGCCTCTGCGTCTGACCCCCGCGACTCCACCAAGTCATCCTCACTGCTCGTCACCATAACCCCATCGTCCGTGCCATCTCCTACTGATACCGCATCGGTCTTCGAGACTGGCTCCCACGCCGGCTCGGCAGCCTCCTGATGCTGATCTTTGATTCCAGCCAGAACTTTACTGGCTTCGCTCTTCTCGGCGTTCCACGCTCCGCACCCGCAGCATCGCCAGCGGCCTAGCTCCTCCAGCGATTTAACGCCCGGCGGCGCCTGTCCGTTGACCAGGCGGCACGTGCTGCAGATCAGCACCGTGCGGTTCTTGGGCTGCGTTTCGTCTTCACCGAGTAGCACGTCGAGGAGGCGGTCGTACCAGTGCGACTGTTCGACGTACTGTGGGGCACTAGGGAAGGCGTTGGGCGCGAAGCCTGGATCATCGAAGGCTGGTGAAGACTGCGGAGGAGGGGAATTCGGTGACGGTATCTGTTGTGGAGGGAGGGGTTGTTGCTGCTGAGGGGTGGACGGGCCCTGCGGTGAGGGGCGGCGGATGTTGGCCGTTGGTGGCGGGAGAATCCCGGTGCGCTCGACCGGGGGTTGCTGTTGCTGAGATCTCTGCTTGGGGGAGGGCTTATGGCTGTCATCACTGCTTTTTGGGCGTGGTTGCTGCTTCGGGGAATCGCCGGCGTACTTCTCGAGGAGCTGCTGCGTGGAATTATACTTTGTGGCGGCTTTGAGTTTTTCGATAGTCTCGTCGCGTTGCTTTTGGAGCTCGTCCAGGTAGCGTTGAGTCTTGCTGATTCGGAAGTCGTAGAAGCGGGTGGCGAGGGCGCGAACGGCGTAGATCCTGTTGGTTACACCGGTCAGTACGAAAGGGGGTACAAAAGGGGGCATTGGATTGTGGGTGGGGGAAAGGCGTACACGACCGGACCCCCGGCAATGGCGGCATATTCGGCGACTCCCCAGTTCTGCCAACCTAGAACTAGAGCTAAGATGATGGAGTAGAGAAGGTAGGCGAATGTGGTGTAGAGCGTCCAGAGGGCTTTGAAGCGGCGGGCATGTTGGCGGGTCGTGTCCAGACGGGTGGTGGACTGGGTAATCTTGGAGGAGAGACTAGCGAGAGTCTTTTCGAAAAAGGCGGGGGAGTTGTCTTCACCCTGAGGAGAGGTCAGTACACTGCAAACGGGCGATCGGTGCGATCTCTTGCCGACGGACCTTGAAGGGCCATAGGGAGACCATGGCGACGGTGGCTTGATCAGGATCTCATCGGAGTACCACGGGCGACATTATTTGTTAAACAAAGGGAAGAGCAAACGAAAGGGCGAAACTAAAATTAAGAAAAAGAAAGGAGGGGAAGGTGTCGATCGAGACAAGGTTGGGAAAGCGAGTGTGAGGGTGACAGGTAGAAAGAAGATGATGATGAGGTTGAAGATGTGGAGACGCAGAGTTGAGACAAGGGAGAAGCAGAGAAGCTGTCAGCCGTCACGCACAGACCACCTGACTCTCTCCTTCAACTACAACTACAACTACAACTACAACTATTACCACTACATACCCTTAATCTGAATGATAACATTTCTCTTCTTTTCTCTTTTCCTCTCAGCTGGTTGAATGGGTATTTTCCTGTCCCCAAGTCTACCCAGCATTAACCTTGATGTATATCCACCCTGTTGTAATCGACCAGGATGTCGAGATAGCCTCCAGGGGCAGTGCCATGCTAGTATCATTCTTACAACCAATGGCTGGTTACTCGAATATGACACTGTCTATTTGACGATCATCACATGCAGACACCATCCTGCATGAGGGCCCCTGCACTGGATGACCCCTGGGTTGATCTGCTCCACAGCGAGACTATCAAGTTCACCCTCATTAGACCCAACACCATGGTCAAACCATTGAGTAGTCCGAGATCGACCATGCAGCTAACCCATGGTATTGATATCACACCTTCCATTATGGTGGGAGAGGGCTCTTTGGTTCTCGTGCAGTGGTCGCGAAGTTACCCGCCCCCCCGCCCCATGTGCGGCGAGTTTAGTCGGACGCAAACCCTCCCACCGGTCAAACGAGTAGAAAAGCCTCTGACATTAACATATTGCTCCATGCAACCTTGACATCGATAGCGGGGACCCGAGAACAAAGAAACGATCACTGTGCGCAGACGGAGGCGTTCTCAAGGTTGGCCAAAGCGCCACAAACTCCCGCTAGACGCCAGTCACACCCATCAAACCAAACGAGATAGATGCATCTGGCTCTGAGTTTGCCTCCTTTTCCTTTGTTCTCGGTCTCGAGTCAGGATGTCGAGGGTTCCGGTCTCGGTGGGGCCAGCGTCACCTCTCCCCCCCGCAAACCATGGTTTGTTTGGATCGTTGCCGTGATGGGGAACGACAACCCCGGTCCCCGCCAAAAAAACACGGGTACTGACTGAATTCCCATGGCCTGTACAATCCGACATTTCCCTTCAATAGATGGGATCTCGAATGCAATTATTACGTGCAGGCCGTGCGCCTATACTCCCCGTCAGGCATCATTGCCCGCCATGTCAAGACGGCATATGTGTAGTTACATGGTAGATGGGATTACCATGTTCAGTAGGCTTTCTCTTTGGTCTTATCTGCATTCGTTTCTATTATCTCAAGGGGTTCATCTGTCAATTACCTTTGCGAGCTGTAACCTTGCGCGCCGGATTAGGTCAAGTCAATCAACGCCCTGAAAGGATTAACTTCGACTCGACCGTGTCTCTTCCCTTCTCATCAAGCGTCCATGGGCTCGGCTCAGCCCAGCAGCTAGGTGCCTCGACTCGGGGAGAAGGTCTGATTCTCAGATCGTGCAGGGACTGACTCGTGAATGGTGGATGTTAATTGCGGTGGACGGAACCTGTTCGGTCCAGAACCCCCCATCTCCGTCAATTGGAGGGGGAATAGGGTGGTCGATCTGGCTTTGTTCCCATTATGGGGTACCGATCTGGTTCTTTCTTGGTTGACTTGCCGTCTCTACTTATTTCCAATATATCTATGGCTGATCTCCTTATGAACGTACAAGCCCATCACATTTGTTTTCATCATATTTTGGCATATTTTGATGAACAGTTAAAATGGCCACCACAATCGCCTATGGGGCAACCCGCAGCATGACGCTGGTCATCACGGCCTTGCTAGCCATCGCCATGTACAACTGCCTCGTATTGTATTTCTGGATCTTTTTTTTCTACAAGCGCTACCAAGGAAAATACTTCTGGATCATGATCGGCGCAACCACCGGTGTCCTTTGGTACTCCGTCTTTGCTACATTGATCGGCTTCCAGGTCGGCTCGGCCAAGGCCAACGTTGTCATGCAAGGATTCGGCTACGTCTTCATGACCACGGGCGTCGCCCTGATCCTGTACTCGCGCCTCGACCTCGTCACCAAGGGTAAAATCGTCACCTTCGTCCTGTGGATGATCATCATCACCACCTGCGTCATCAATATCCCGCTAGCGGCGCTGTTCGCCGCCGCATTCTGGACGAAGAAGGTAGCCACGGTAGCCTTGGTGTTCGAAAAGATGGGGATCTTATTTTCTTGCATTCGTGAGTTGATCATCACAGCCATCTTCATGTGGGAGGCCAAACGCAACCTCAAGTCCCTGCTGGACGCGAAGGGCAAGGAAGGCAAGCGCATGTTTTACAGCCTGATGACCGTGCTGGTCGTCGTGATCTTCCTCGACGCATCCATCCTCGTCTGCAACTTTGCCAACTACAAGCCCATCAAGCTGGCCTACGGCGGTATCACCAACAGCGTCAAGGTGATGATGGAGTTCGCTATACTCAACCGTCTGATCAGCCTCATCCAATCCCCCACCATGATCTGCCAACAGGGGATCCCCGAAATTTCCCTGATAGACAACACCAACGCCAACGATACCCGCAGGAATTTCTTAAACGCCCAAAACAGAAACAGCGCCTCCCACCAACAGCGCAATACCCCCAGCCCATTTTCCCCCGGGAGCGGCCTTCCCGAAGGCCCAGACGAATACAAACAGCGCCGCAGCAGCGACCCCGACTCCAACCCAGACACAGTAACCTACCGCCACGAGGAGTTCCTGGAACCGTCTCCTCAAGAACAGTACCATGCCATGTCACGGGAAACGACAGACGCTACCCTCGCAGCACCCGAACGGAGTCTATCGTGGGATCATATCACGCATAGCGGGTCTAACGGGAGCACGGAGGCAGGCTCGAGCAGTAAGGAGTCGCCGTTACAGATGGTGTAAAACTTTGTTATTTGATTTTACGGCGGATACCTAATCATCGCTGGCGATATTGTGTGAATTTTTAGATTTTGTATGGTTTATGATATTCGTGGAAAGACTACTGTGTATCTGTACTCACGTGTTGGATAACTTAATATTGAGCGGACGCTCCTCAAACCCAGATTCTACACCTGTATAGTACAAACACCTATAGACACCGCCAGTAGAGGATTACCAACCACACAATAACCACATAGCCAAGATACAGCACCCCGGATCAAACAACACCGACAGCCAAACTACCCACAAACCCCTCTCTCCCTACAAGGACTCGACTAGATTCAAAAGCAGTGCAATACAGTCACACAGATTCGACACGAACGCCCCCTCTTCCCCAGACCCACTGTTCCTGGGGTTACTCAGTACAGGACGCCCATGCAAGGAACAAAGAAACAAAGCAAGGTATCACACCAGGCACTGCGCCATCCAACAGCAGGATTACTTAGTTGGGAAGGAGGAAGTGGAGGAGTAGGATTTTGTGAAGTGAATTACGTACAGAGTAGAGGGTGTGGAGTACTCTTTTGAATATAGTAGGTAGGGAGATAGATAGGTAGGTAAGTAGGGTGATCTATTCACCGTGGATGAATAGATGAACATATGTATATACACAACAGGAATAGTATCACTAGCTAGCTACCTTACCTATCTAAGTTATTGCAGATCACAAGTAATTCATCACTACTCAACTTTCTCCGTACTCTCTACAAAGATATAACGTCGCTTCCAGCCTCCATAAATAATCAGTAACCCCATAGTCATGCAGTGCAACAAAACTAACCCGGATACCCCAATCAACAACTTCTTACCCTAATAGTACTACACCATTTATTTAAGTTCCTGAACCCAAACAAGAGACACACGAAACAGATCCACAAACACAAAGACCCACGGATCGGATGATTAAAAATACATTAATAGGAAAAAAAGGTATTAAAAACTGCCTCCTCGTGTCAGCCACACAATAGTCGCACAATAGCGGGACGTTGTGTCTCCTTCCTGGGAGGGGCAAAGAATAGACGTCTCTTCCTTCTTAACTACTGACCTCGACATTCTCCTCCCTGTAAGTGGGCCTCTTGGGTTGGTTTGGTGTCACGGTGGAGTAATTTGGTAGGTAGGTACATGTCGCAATATAAGATTGGCTACATAAAAGTATTCACAGAGCTCAGAAGTGTCTAGATATCTTTTGTAGCCGAGTGGTAATCTTTGTCACTGTACGGAGTACGTATGTATATATAGATATTTGGTCACGTTGCAGGAGGGAACGCCAATTTGACACTAATCATGTACTATCAGGATATAAGGATGTAGAGAGGGTCTGTTGGAATCTATCGGTCTTGGGTATTCCGAATAGTTACTATACTGAAGGTAGTCTAGCTCTAATAGTCTGTAATCTGTACTAACTATACGGATATAATGCTACGCTATGTTAAACTTTCGGCCTCGGAATCATCGATCTCTTTTTCCTCCGAAGTAGGATCGTGGATGTGGATGTGGATGTGGATGTGTGACTTCGTGTTTGAAGTCTGTTGGGGGTAGATTTTGAATGGATAAAATGAAAGTAAGCTTTCTATTCTGTACTCAGTGGCTGGCTGGCTAGATTTTGATGCGGAACTTTCTTGTTCGCTTTCTTTCTTACTTTCTTTCTTTCTTCTTATCTTTTGCTGCCGGAATAGGACAGAATCAAACAAGGACGGAAGGATTCAACTGATCCAGAGAAAATAAACCAATCCAGAGAAGATAACTAAACCAAGCTATTCTTATGTTATTTATAACAGGGTATTGCCATATAGTATCGTCTAATGTAATAAGATGTGACACCATCAATTGTCACCCATGATGAGAAGACGGATGTTGGTATGAAACATATTATAACTTCGTTATATCGTAGATGAGCGTGTATATAATCTAACAGATTCAACAGCGGCGGGTAGATGTCGAGGGCCAGGCCGCGGCACGTGTGTAACGGGGCTGAATGGATGGATTCAGCTTTTGATTTTCTTTCTTTCTTCCGTTTGTTTGTAGGGTAGGGCAGTATCCCCTCTCTGACACACACTCTATCTCGAGGGGGGAGCTCGAAAGTACCTTCCTAGGGTGGTATGTTTAAGCGCAATCGAATAAAGAAAACGGCTACGTCGGCGGCGTGAACCAGCCCCCCTCTTCCCAGGAGTGTCCGGGGCTGTATGCAACCTCGCGTCTCACGTCGGGATGCTGGAGTGCATCGAGTAATACTTTTAACCGTGTGAAGTTGATGGGCTTCATGATCCACCCGTCGAATCCGGTTTCCATGTACATGGGCGCGTCCTTTTCCGAGAGGGATGCCGACACGGCGAAGATGGGCACGCGGCCGTTGTGCTGTGCTGCATCGGACAGGGGGACTTTGGGTGAGTCGGTTTCGAAGTTTCGGATTATTTTGGTGCAGGTTATGCCGTCGACGATGGGCATCTAGTTGTGGTTATTGGGGTTAGCGTCATCTACTATAGTGTAGGTGGTGAGATGGTTTTTTGGGGGAGTTTGACATACCTGGATATCCATTAGGATGGCATCGTACTGGGTGGGATCCTCGCGGTAGACTGCTGCGCAGTCTTCTCCGTTGACGGTGAGACGCACGGTGTGGCCCGACTTGTTGAGACGCTTTTCTACGATTTTGCCGTTGATGGGATCGTCTTCCGCGACCAAGACGCGAAGGGTGGTTGGGGCGCTTGGCTCTGGCGGTTTGGGAGGCTCCGGGTGGGATGTCGGGGCCTGTTTGGGTGTCGGAGCTGGTTCCTCAGTCGAGGGCGGCAAATCTTTGCGAAATGAGGGATTAGAGGTGGCACTGGGTCGGCGACTCTGCTCGCCGTCCACCAGCACAAACTCGTCGCTGCCTTGAAGCGGCGACGGCGTCTCAATACTTTCGGCTGAAGGGGCTGCTTGGCTGGCGCTGACGGGGTCCGTATTTTCTTCTGCGACGGTGAACTCGAGCGAGACCTGGAATCGGCTGCCCTTCCCTTCTTCGGACCGGACGCTGAGCTGTCCGCGGCTGTTGTGAACGACCCGCGAGACGAGCGCCAGACCCAGGCCTAGGACCCGCTGGTCTTGGGGGTCCATGAGTGCGCGGATAGATTCATGCTCGTCGTTGTCGTTGATAACTTCTTCACGAGCCGGAGATACTTGCTCGAGTTCTTGGAATAGCGTTTCCAGGATGTCTTGGGACATTCCCGTGCCGGTGTCAAGGACTGAGATGAAGATGGTTGCCTTGCCTGGTTCTTGTAAGTCGGGGCAGCGCCACATTTCAACGGTGACGCCTCCGGTTGAGGTGTTCTGGACGGCGTTGGAAATCAAATTCGAGATCGTCTGTCGCACACGCCGCTGGTCGCCCATCACCGTCTTCGGAAGACCCGGATGCGCCACCACCGTGTACTTAAGGCCTTTCCGCTTGGTTTCCGTTTCAAACATGCTCGTCGATTCTTGGAAAACGGTCGCGATATCGAATGCATCGTCCGAGGTGAGCTCGTTTCCCTTCTCGGTGTTGGTCAAATCCAGAATATCATTGATGACGTAAATCAACGACTTGGATGCGGAATACGATTTGCTCAGGTTCTCGCGGGTTTCAGCGTCCAGCGCGCCTTCGAGAGCGATCTCGAGGTAATTCATGACGGCGTTCAACGGCGTGCGGAACTCGTGCGCTGAGTTGGCCAGCAGGATCTTGGTCAAGTGCGATCCCTGCATAGCTGTCTGCCTCTGTTTCCGTACTCGGATAAACTTTCCGTACACCAAGCACAACAGCGCCGCCGTCTCGACTTCTGAGCTCGTCCACTCACGAGATTGGTCGAGCACCATCTCGGTCCATACCTTGAAGCTCGCCCGCGGCTCCAGGTGACCATGGCCAATTTCTTTCTCGTGAGGGTTTCCTCCCCATTTGATCTCCGTCAGTTGGCCGCGACGGAAGAACGCCATGAAATCTCCGCCGTCGGTGGATAACGGCACATACAGCATCCCCGACACGACCTTGAAACCCGGGAGATAGCGTAGATCGGCAAAGTCCCGTTTAATGTTGTGGGATGCGAGCACTGAGTTGAAACGGCGCATCTTGAGATACTCCAACAGCGCTAGTATCTCTTGCGAGTGAGTCGACTCGGTGTTGACATTGCCGCCCAAGAGCTTTGTCTCGCCATGGATACACAGGGCCCCATAATCGGCATCGAACAGCTTCAGTAGGTCGTCCGGCGACGCGACTATGTAGCCAGACGTATCTGCGCTCATGGGCATGGTGTTGATGAGATTGCGCGCCTGCAACTTTGACGTGTACGAGAGACGTTCGATGTTCTGAGAGACCGTGTCCCCGATCAGTCGGCAGATCTTCCGGATGGGGAAGGTGACGCGCATGCCGGTGCCGTAGCTATGGCATGAAATCAACCCCCAGAGGGATGACGGAGAGTTGATGCTGATCGACATGGATGCGCGTACCCCCATGTGGGCCAGGTACTTGAGATGGATCGGTGACATGGCACGGAGATATGTGTAGGTCATATCGAGCGGGTGTTTTAGGTCTTCAAGGGTGCGGCAGACGAGACGAGCCGTCTGTTGGTCCCGATCGTACAGCAAACGCACCCTGTTGATCCGGTAGAGATCGCGCGCTTGCTTGGGGATGTCTGATGCCGGGAAGTGTAGCCCTTTGTAAAAGTCCTTCGAATGCTTGGGATCAAGCAACTCCGACACCACATACCCATTCCAATCGTTATCGAACTGGTAGACTAAAATGCGATGGAATCCGGTCAACGCCTTCACGATCCCCACGGTAATATTAAGCATGCTATCGATACTTTGCGCACGAGTCAGCTGGTCCTGGATTTGCGCGATAATATTGAATACTTCCATGGAGGCGGTCTCTCCCCGCCGTCGCCGCGAGTTGCGCAAAACCCGCAACGGTTGGCTGATGTCCATGGTGCTTTCCGCTAGCTGTTCGGGTGTCGGATTGGCACGCAATGTATCGACCGGCGCGCCCGGAGAGCTTGATACGGATTGGCTAGGCGGATTGAGACGGTCGTCCTCGAGCTCAAACTCACAAATGACGATGTCCGGGTTGACGTGATTGACGTGAACCGCGCACCAGAGCCGGACTGACGGTCCCGTGGGTTTGTTAATCGTTAGGATGAAAACGTCCGGGCCATCGGTCTCGGCATCAAAGCCTTCCTCGCGGACGTACGCAACGTGGTCTAAAAGAGTGTCCGCTTGCTCGTCGGACAAGATGTCACAGAACGACTTCATGGCGAACAGGCTGTTGGGCGAGTGGCCGAGGATTTTTTCCGAGTTCTCGCTCACCACACGAACCGACAATACATCATCGGGTTCCTCCTTCAGGGCAACCAACACACCAAAGCTCTGCACAGCTCCCGGGGTGCGGATCGGCTCGTCTTCGCACTCTTGAAACGACTCGTTGACGCGCCCTGTCACGACAGCATGGCCCCCCTCGGTTAACACGTGCTTGAACCGCGACGTGACGTGACCTTCGGGGACGACCTCTCCATCATTTTCCTGCAACGGATCGCCCTTCTCCACAACCGGGCTGGCGGATTCCGTCGCTGAGGGGGGCGAAAGGGCCGTCCGAACGGCCTCAATGCTCGATGCGCTTACCCGGGAGGACTTCCTGGATTGCGATCGCGATCGCAGTTCGTCCCATGTTCTCGAGTCGATGATTGAGTATGTTTGGGCGCCTTTCCCCGGGGAAGCGACTTCAGTGTATCCTCCCGGCGGGGGGTGTTGGTTGGAGGGCGAGGGCTCGACGGAGACCATCGATCGGACTGGGTAGACCCTGTCTGGGGGGTCGACTTTCAACGGGGGGTGGTGATCAACTCGTCCGTCTCCCGCGCTATGACTCGGGAGATCTGCACTGTCGGGCGGATGCCCCGTCGTCCGGGCACTATCCGACTTGGACTGCATGGTTGGGGATGGGGTTCTTGGCGGATTGAGTAACGCAACAGCCTCACTAGTAGGTAGTATAGACAACTAGACTCATTTGACTGTCAGTATGCAGTTGTCATGATAGTGTAGCCGACACGCACTTTCTTTGGATGTGTGATTCTCTTTCCCCACGGCTGATTACCGCGTGGAACGGCCAATGCCAATCAAAGCTTAGTGGGTGAATGATGAAATATGATAAAAAAGTAGATAGATAAGGACAGTTGTTCTGCTGAAGCAGAACGGTCGTAGAGTTGCCAGTGATGTCAATAAAGAGACGGATGTCAAGCGACACAAATTACAGACATGAACCGGAGAAATTCTCCAGACGTATGATGGGAGGCAAGAAGACGTCTGAATGAGGTTTAGTGAGATCTTCTCGGCTGTGGCCTGAGGTTGGAGAGCCTCGGCCTTTTCGCCAATAACGGATTCGCTTCCAAGGATTCCAGCTCCAGTTCTACTTCCGGCAGCTCCATCCGCCAATCATTTCTCGATATTGGACCTTCAATCCCCAGTATGATATCAGTCCGTCCCGTGGAATAGAAGTTGTATGCAGTTTAATAGATGATGTGAGACGTTGGAGCCAAGAACGTGGTGGGGCTTCACGACCAGATTATCTCATCTGTCGTCCGCGTTGGGGGACGTGGGGTGTGGCGACGACTTTGACTTCCAGCCAATTCACATGCATTTCTGAATAAACATGAATGGGACAAAGCCATATGTGTGGCTGGCTTTCACAAAGGATTAGTTGGCCGCTGGGACAACGCGAGGATGTTAATTGCGGCCGAAGATCGGTGATTGAGGCAGTCGAGAGAGACCCTGCACAACGGAGTTTACCTACGCGTGCCGGTGGCTGGTTTAGCTGAGCAGTTGGAACAATCGCTTGGTCGGGTAGAGTTTTCTGCTCGTTACAGGATCTCCGCGGGACGAGAGCGCAGTATGGAACAGAGGCTATCTCACATTTGCACGGATTAGCTGGAGTCGGGTATCGTCCTCCAGTCGGGCGTAGTTTTCAATGATGCAAGATGCAAAGTGAAGTTCTATGGGAAAAAAGACTGGCAGTATACCGAAATATCAATGTAAGATCAAGTATATATGATATCTTAATACCGCTACGCCAGAACGTTGGCCAACGATTGGTATAGGGCTTAATCTGACTGATATTCCAACATAATAGTATACACAAGAGCAATTGTACACAAACGATCTATTGGAAAGAGGATAATGAGCTATCGACCCCACATGCCCGGCGGTGGTGTACTATATCGTGTAGATATGGAGACTTCCGAAACTTCAACAGTCAATGTCTCACAGACAGATGTCAGCCGTGTTGGCGTGGCATGGACCGCGCACGGCCCGGGGTGTGCAACCAGATACAAATCTCGGGCGATACAAGATCGTATGGAGACACTGGGGCTCGACCGCCAATGGCCGAAGACACCTGATCTAGTCACCCGCGAGCATGTTGGATGCACCCGGTGACTTTTGTCGGGGGGAAGGCGGACGTCCTGGTGGAGGACCGATTCCGAGGAGATCTTGTCCATCGGACACAGAGCTAGCCAGCATGAAACTAATCTGTTCGA
The DNA here is from genome assembly GCF_002847485.1 of Aspergillus campestris IBT 28561. NCBI lineage: Eukaryota > Fungi > Ascomycota > Eurotiomycetes > Eurotiales > Aspergillaceae > Aspergillus > Aspergillus campestris. Next base: position 1,272,407 of record NW_020194339.1, read on the forward strand.
TCACATCACTCCAACTGGTGAGCATTCGTTTTTCTTTTGTCGTTTTATTTTTACGAATGCAGGGTTTGGTTTAAACCGTCGGATACCACGGAGACCGTGGGAGTGCCATCAGAACTACGGTGGTAACCGACTCCAGCTGATTTCAGCCCAGGTTAACCTCGGACATGGGCCCCCACGGTGATTGGGAGTGAGATTTCGAGGTCTTCGGGGGTCGAGTGACGTCGGCCGTGACCCGGAGCGGATTCACAAAGTTGGGGTAATTTTCCCTATCACTCGAGCTGGATTCGGATGCCCGCTGGTTCACCAGCAGCACTAGCTTCCGAAGAACCGCACATTCGAGCTTGAGTTTGACGCTGTATACGGCGGCCTTGAGGGTGGTCTGTAGGATGTACAAGCCGACGTATTGCATGACGAGGAGGGCGACATCCATGAGGATGATCACCACGTTGATCGTGATCAGCTCGTACATGATGCGGTTGCGATAGGCGTCCCTTGCCGGCCGCAGCCGCAGCAACTTGGCGGTTTCGATGATGTACAAGGCGGATATGAACATCTCTTGCGCACAGAAACAAGCCACTTGCAACCGTTCCATCACGTTGTATCCCCGGATGACGGGTTCGGTGCGGAGGTAGATGGTGGAGTAGGTGAGCACGGTGGTGGGGACGAGGAGCACGATGGTGTTGAAGATGATGAGGTAGAGGACGCCGCGCAGGAGCGTTCGATTCTGGACCAGGAGATGGAGCCGAGAATACAAAACGAAGGACTGACCGGGCACCATGAGATAAAACCCGAGGGTGGAAAGGGTCACTCCCACCCAGATGGGGCCTTTGCCGAAGAAGGCCAAGACGTAGCCGACGGCATGGGGGACGACTCCGAACACGTCGGAAAGCAACAAGGTCCAAAAGTACAAACCGGTGTAGCGATTGAATGTCAGAAGGATGACAGCAACCAGCTCGATGGAATTGTAGAGCGCAACCGCACTGAAACAAACCACGAGTATTTCGACGGCTTCGGTGGCACCCTTGTACCCCCCGACGAGGCCCTCGGGGGGGTCGGAGAGCGAAGATTGCATTGAAGAGATCTCTCCAGATGATTGTTAAACCAGTATAGCAAGGTTTGCGAATCTTATCACATCCCGAGAGCGATATCTATGACGTGCGCAAACACGACCATCACTCCCGAGCCGAACACTAGTCGGTGATATTCTGTTTGTTATAGGGGTGGGATTCGATGGTTCTCGGCGACGAGATCGACCAATCGCAACCTCATTTCCAACAACCCTAAAACAGTCGGTGCTCCGGCGACAATTCCCGAGGCTGTATATCCTGCACGAGGTTTGATGGGGCGGAAAGAACCGGGTGTCGCGGTGCAAGTACTATTGCCGTAGTGGAGTAAAAACGGGAGACCGCCGATATAGAGAAGAGAAAAGAGAGACCAGCGGATTACAAATAGTAAACGATGGGACGGTTTGTAGTGAAGAGGAACGAAAAGAGTGTAGTTGTTCGAACGATTGACAGAGGAAGTAAAAAACTTTCTTGAGGGAGAGAATATGAAAAAAATGATGGCGTTGAACTGTCGATCGGGGGGAAGAGAAGCAGAAATAGTTGGATAAAGTAAGAGACGAAGCGGAGAAAACGTGACCCAGGATGGGATGTGATTGGGAACCTCAGGCTGAAGGTTCCTGGGATCAACCGATACGCGAACGAGCAGACTTTGCTGGAGACGCCACTTCTCAACCTCAACGTACGTCAATCCGGTTACTGCCGAGATCTGCCTCGATCGCTTCACTCTCGTCCGACAGACGGACGACAACGATGACAATTATGCAAGAGATCTCGAGATCTGTGGGCTTGGAAATATACAACACCTGATCAATCTCATCTCCAATGACAATGGATATGACACGAATGGTGGTCGCAAAGTCTGACTTGGAGATTCATGTTGCACCAGGCTTGACACAGGACCTTTCGAAATGGAGATGTGTCGGAGAATAATAAACGCCCTCCACGCGATCCTCCATGCACCTCGGACAATCAAAGCCAGGAAGATCTTGACCCGCTAAGCTTGATTGGCACATCAGCCAGATGACAGACAGGATGTGTCGCTGCTGAGAGTATCTGACGTAATTATTGTCGGCGTTCTGCCGATGCGATGGATGTACCCACGGCTCATCCCCAGACGAGCCACAAAATATCTGCTTCTATGGTTCTGATTGGACCGTACGAGGTGCTGTTCGCAAAGGTTGCCAGGCTTATTGGGCTGCATTGACCTCCCATATAAAATCTTTCACCCGGGTGGTCCGAGATTCGACCGACGTGATACTCTGGGGTTGAGATCCCTGACTGTGGTCTGCAATGTGCCTTTATCTGTGCGTGGGTGCTCTTGAAGGTTTCTCATACCTAGTCTATTGATTCCTAGGCGTCTACTTCCCAGAGATCAACTGACAAGATGTTTTCCCACAGCACTACAATGCTAATCACCGTCCGCACTGGACCTACTAATAATGTCTACATGGAGCGCTTCCTGATCTTCCTGACAGGAAGGTTTCACCGCAATACCTTCCACCATAGCCAATCAAGCCGTGCTGTTTGAGGGAGAAGGGACAGGGCTGATCCACCAGCGGTCTGACCCACCATGTCAGAAGTGGTCTGTACCACAGGTGGACCTTGAAGCTGGTCACAGCAATGGACGTGTTGACACTACATGCAAAGGAAAGGACCGAACGAACCCGAGAAGTATAGAGTACGGTCCATGAGTATATAAATCAAGGTATCTTGAGTATACTCCCTTTAGACTAAACATCTCATGCCCTCTCAGGCTAGACCCGAAATTGCCGCCCAGGATTCACTAGTAGTATCTATCCATCGATCCACCCATTCCTCCATCAATCATCGTTGCCGTTGTACCCCCCAGTTCGATTGATATACACCGCTTATTCTCTAACCCTGCAGAAAGTTTAAATAGGACTCTTGCTAGCGGTAACCCATTACGGCAGTTTGATTGTCCGATGGGGATAAATTATTTCGAGAAATATGGCCCCTCTAGTTTCTTCCGCTTCATGATCCTTTCGTCTTCTCAGATATACCGACTGTAAAGGATCACCACTCAAAGTTACAGCAAGCGATAGAATGGGATCCACAGGGACCGTATATGAATTTGTCGTCGTGGGGGGTGAGTTCAAAGCCCCACTTATTCCTGAACAACAACCCCTCATTCAAAAACTCGTCTCTAACCACACGATATATAGGAGGCCCGGCAGGATGTGCTTTGGCCTCACGCCTGGCTCGTTCGGAGAAACGCCCTAGTGTTCTCTTGCTAGAGGCAGGCTGTCGGAACGATGATCGGTCTCTCCGAGTGGAAGGCCAGCGATGGACGACCTTCACGACCCCCGGCATGAATTGGGGCTACCAAACTACCCCGCAGGAGCATTGCAACGGTCGCCAGATTGACTACGCCCGAGGAAAGGCCCTTGGGGGAAGTAGTACTATCAATTTTGGTGTCTATACGTATGGCGCCCGGGATGATTACGACGAGTGGGCGGCTGCGGTCGGGGATGATACGTTCCGGTGGGATCGCATACAGTCTCGACTGAAGAGTCTGGAAACGTTCGATGGAGCCATCGCTGGGAAACATAACAAGTACGCTGCTCCCAAAGAGGCTGACCACGGATTGGACGGTGCGCTTCGCGTTGGCTATAGCGCCGAGTGGGAGCAGGATCTACCCCTCATGATGGATATCTTCGAGCAAGCAGGCTTCGGGCGCAACCCCGACCATAACTCGGGTGATCCAATTGGAATGTCTCTGGTGATCAACTCGTCTTCCAAGGGAGAGCGGACGACTGCCGCCGACCTGCTGAAGGGCGCTCCTGACAATTTGACCGTGATCACCGAGGCGCCCGTACAGCGGCTGGTCCTCAACGGAAAGAAGGTCATTGGAGTTGAATCCAGAGGAAACCAATGTAAGTCTAAATTATGGCGAATACACCAGAATCACAAGCTGATTGTCCAACTTTAGACCTCGCATCTCAAGAGGTCATTTTGACGGCGGGATCCCTCGACACCCCGAAAATCCTCATGCACTCGGGCATCGGGCCCGCAGATCAGTTGCAGCAGTTTAACATCCCCGTCACGCACGAGATGTCTGCAGTGGGCCAAGGTCTGAGGGACCACTATTTCGCCCCGATGTGCTTCCGCCGTGACCCCGACACGAACGACCGCAACGCCTTCTTCGGGGACGAAGCAGCCAAGGAGGCAGCCATGGAACAGTGGAAGAAGGATGGGAGCGGGCCCTGGGCGCGATATGCCTGCCAGCTTGGCATCGGGTGGTTCAAGTCAGATAACCTCACGGCATCGCCTGAATTCCAGGATCTTGACCCGTCCGTCCAAGAGTACCTCCAGAAGCCGACCGTCCCCCATTACGAGTTTCTGACACACTTTCCTATCCATCTTTTCTCTCCAGAGCTCATCCAAGGCAACTACAGCTACATGTGCATGCTCGTGTTTTTGATGAACCAGCAATCCAGAGGCGAGGTCCGGCTGCAGTCCTCGGACCCTGACGTTCCCCTGCTCTTCGACCCCAAGTTCTTGGCCCATCCATTTGACCGCCGCGCATGCATCGAAACCTACCGGGACGCGTTCCAAGTAACCAAGCACGAGGCGTTCAAGAAACATACTGTGTCCACCCTGATAGCGCCTGCTTCCGAGTCCGACGAAGATATCTTGGACCTGTGGAAGAACACGACTTCCTCCAGCTGGCACATGACCGGGACGTGCAAGATGGGACCTACGGGTAGTACCGACGCGGTGGTGAACAACAAATTCCAGGTCATTGGTCTTGAGAACCTGCGGATCGCGGATATGAGTGTTGTGCCTGTATTGGTCAACGGCCACGTCCAGGCTACTGCCTATGTGACTGGCGCGACATGCGCTGAGACTCTGATCGAGGAGTACGGACTCAACGCATGATGCCTCTAACAAGCAGGCCTTGGCTTGGTAGTCGTGTACCGGTCGAAAATCTCGGAACGTTGATCACCGTGGGACATATCATGGATTGATGGTGCTGACTAGCGATTGAATACCGATCTGACTATCGAAGTAAAGGGCGGCATTAAATCAATTATCTATTTGGGTATTCTACTTGTCAACCAGTTTATACATCACATCCGACCGCAACGTATACTTCACCCCCCGAAACACATCATCCCCCCCATGAAACAAACTCCTCTGCTGAAAGACCAGAACCGATCCAGCTTTGGGAAAAACCCTCACAGCATCCTTCGCACCAAACCCATCCGTGAAAGACGTCGCCCCCCCAAGCAGTCTCCCATCACCCTCACCGTCATCCCCATCCTCATCCCCACTCACTTCCTCACCAACAGTAGAAAGATCAATCATCCCATCCTCCCCCCGAAACAGCCCATCCGCCTTCTCAGCCTTCTCAATCCTCCTCCCCAGCTCCTCCAAATCCTGCACCCCATCCCCACTCAAATAGATCTGAATAGTAAAAAACGACTGCTCGCTCTTATCCTCCCTCACGAACTTCCCATCGCAATGCGGTCGGAAATAATCTCCCCCTTCATACCTCAACACCCTAAGCCGCTCATTGAGCCCACTCAACCGAAAAACCTCCCCGCGGCGCGCAGGCCCCAACATCGTCACCACCGGCCGGTTCGCAACCTCCGTAATGCCTCCCTCCTCGAGGAACGGCCACATCCGAGCCAACAGCTTCTCCGCGATAGCGGGGGTGTCCCACAGGATGCGCCCGCAGTTGCGGGTGTCGATCGCCATCGTCTCCTTGCCGCGTCCGGCGTTGACCATCGCGCGGGCCCATTTGCCTTCCGGGCATGAGGCGGACTTGGTGGATTCTGATGCGAGGCGGATGATCTCGCTGCATTCGGACTCTGTGAAGAGGTTGTCGATGACGGCTGCGAAGTGGCCCTTGTAGGCGGGGATCGGGGGCGTGGTCTTTTCGAAGTCGAGGATGCGGAGTGTGGCGTTGGGGGGTGCCTCTGGGGCGAGGAAGTCGGGGGGGAGCTCAGATGACATTGTGTGTTTGTAGTTTGTGAGGTTTCTCCTTGGGGTCTTGATACGTTGACGAATAGTGATGTGGCGAGGTCTTGTGAGGGGCGTCCACCATCTGATTCCCATTGTAAGCCATATGCGAGTCAACTAACTGACCCAACTCATAAGAATAGACAAAAGTTTACCAATGTTACACTTGACTGAGCAAAGCTGTAGTGTGAGTTATTAGTTGTTTGGATTTACGTTCAATGTAGGAGGGATTGTTTATATATACGATGTATTTCATGAGTCACGGGCGGGGCTGTGCCCACTGTTGCCTAGGAGGCTCTTTGCTAGTTGTATTCTTGGACTTTTGTAGATCTTGCCCTCAATTTTCGACGAGGCTGTATTAGGAACATGCTAGTTGGTAGTTGGCAACACTAGAAGAATGGAGGTCTAGAAAACATCAAGATGGAGTGGTGGCAATACTAGTGCCTGATAAACAAGGCATTAACTCGATACATGACCTGACTGAACCACAAACTTCCTCCTTGTTTCCTGCATCCATCATCAAGAGTGATATGGCTACACTTATGTACGTGGCACATCGCTAGCTTCGATTCCTGTTCAAATGGGCCCAAATGGCGGAGACCTTTGTCTTGATAAACCAAGAATGGCAATCAAGGCCAAGTCAAGTCGTCAACAACGAAACGAACGCCAAGTGGAACGGCGTCGCGATCTACATACCAGTCCATGGTCTGTAGCCAATTAAGAACTGTGATATATCCACCAGCATGGGGGACGGCTTGATCTCCGAGATTCGTGCCCCAGCCACTGATCTCTGGCCGACCCTGAAGTTCTTATAGGACCATAGCTAGCATTCATCCAACCTTTCTCCATACTTATCTTCCCCCCTTTATTACCACCGGAGTCAGCAGAAAGGATGTCCAAATAACCCCCACCATACGGAGTTTCTCTTCGTCGAGACGGCGAGTGCACGGATAACGAAGTGGCATGCGGTCATTATTGGGACGACTTCTACAGCTGCTGTCGTCAAAACACCTACTGCAGGAGTTCCGGAGGACAGACAATCTGCTGTCCGATAGGCACAGACTGTTCTGCAGACGTAACAGAGCACCCTCACTGTGCAAATGATGTGTGGGATCTCTACCAGAATAAAGATCAGTACTGGTGCTGTGAGCAAGGCTTAATCGGGTATTTCGACAACAAGGCGAATGGCTTTGGCTGCGTGGATGGAAACCCAAACGGAACGGATGTAACTCTCGCTACGCCAATCAGTAATGGTACGTTCATCTCTGCGTCGTTGAGTACAAATATGTGTGGGCTTTCATATATATCTTATGTGTCCCAGTAGACCAGAGCCCATCTTCGACGACGATAGTCACAGCAACCGTGACCCCTAAGTCAGATCCCGAAGGCGACTCGCCCTTGCCGTCTTCGTCGACTAAGTCGACTGACACAGGGGTCATTGCTGGCAGTACTGTGGGCAGCGTTGCAGGTTTCACTCTTATACTCACATGTATTTGGTTTTTGGTACGCCGACGAAAACAACAAGCGTCTTCCGCTGAGCTGGAAGCGAAAACAATGAAGCAATCTGTGCCAATTGCAGAGCTTCATAGTGACGTTGCTCGAGCAGAGTTGGATTCTGGAGCTGCGGCCGCACATGAGCTGCCAGCTCGGTGAAGGCACGCCTGTCCTCCTGCGTGCTTCCTGGGTCAACCTTTTTCATTCTCCCCCTCTGTATACACTCTTTCAGATAACTTTTCAGCTCTTTAGTTAATAGGAACCAGTCATTTGAATATTCAAATTATCATGTCTGGTTTTTGATATGAACTTGTGACGTTTTAATGTACTAATTAGGATAGATATAGATAATAGTATCTGATTTAGAAAAATTATTAATTTATCATTTTATGCAATGAAAAAAAAAAAAAAAAAACAAAAAAAAAGGCTTGGTAATTGTATATAAATCAAGAACAAAGTAAACCATCCTTGATTTACCCTATAATGTATTATGGTATGTATCTGAATTGAATTATTCAATCCTGAAATTTGGTAGATCAGGATCAGGATCAAAAATAAGGCCTAGTTACACCTCATAGTGTCACATATCATGTGATGTGAACTACTAGGGCTGTGCACCCGAGATAAACTCAGTAGATATAACGGAAGTGGATGTTTTCCTGGTCCGTCCGGTCCTCAAAGGCGTGACTGAGGCTACTATCCTGCAGACCAGCCTCGCGAGCCAATTGGTCCTTCTTCTTGTTCTGCGTCTTGAGGTAGAAGCGCAGGAAGATCACCGCAATGGTCATAGCGGTATAGCACCCGAGGTGGACGCCAAACGCTATGAAATACCGCGGGGCGTCATGCGTCAAGAACACTTGCGGACCTGTGCTGGATTAGTATATGTGATAGCGTTGGGTGTGATTTATATGGTCTTACCAATTGCGTTGCCGACTGCCCACGACACGAACGTGGCTGCCACGACGACGGATTTCTTGGTGGCACCGCCGATGTTTCGAGATACCATGGACAGACACAAGTTCTGGGCGGACCAGAATGAGAGGGTGATGTAGTAGCTGATCAGGAGGCCGACCTTGGTGTCGAGACCATTTTTCTTCACAGTCATCAACACGATCGTCCCGACATAGGACCTGCAGAAATGTCTCTCAGCAACCTTATGGAAACGATATCGCTATGGAGAAACTCACGGAATGATGAAGCCAAGCATGACTAGCAAGTTCTGATTGTATCTCTTGACCAGCCACGCAGAGGTGAGCAACACAATAATGATGTAGAAACCGAGCACCATGGCTAACAGCTGCGTCTGCAGCTCGGTAAAATCAAAACCCTTGATGATTATATTGGCAAAGGCACCCAGTCCACTCGTCGGAAGAGTTGTGAAGACCTGGATGGCGCAGTAACAGTACATCTGCGGGTCACGGACGGCCTCCCAGAACTGGTAGGCACGGAATTTTCGGTTCTGTAGGCCCGTCTGGTTGGCGCGCACGCGCTCAACCATCAGGTGCTTGTCCTCCTCGCTGAAGCACTTGGCACGCATTGGCGAGTCGGGCATCCACCAAATTACGAACAGGCCCCAGAGCACCGAGGCACATCCGTACGTGAGGAACAACGCCTGCCACGACTTGAGCACGCGGTGGTGCCCGATCAGACTGAAGCAGTAGGCCAGCAGACCACCCACGATTTGTTGCGCGCCGTTCATCATGTACCTGCAGAAGGCTCAGTTAATTGGAAAAAAATGGGACAGCGCTTAGGCATCATACCAGTATGTAACGGTGGATGCCTGTTCTCCTCTAGTATACCACATACTACTCAACACGATGAACGTCGGCTGGCAGACAGCCTCGAATATGCCGAGAAAAGTGCGCACGACGACCAGACCGGTAAAATTTTTGCACACTGAGTGTAGAGCCAAAACCGCACCCCAGAGCATAATATTAATACCGAGATACTTGGCGATGGGCACGCGCTGGATGATCCAGTTGGTCGGATATTCGACGATCAGGACGGCGATGTAAATACACGTCGTCAGCCAGGAGTACTGACCGGTAATCTAGTCAGCGTTGCCAAAAAAGGGCATCGTTAGTATGCTCAACACACCTGCTGGCCAACCAGTTTGGTATCGTCAACAATTCCCATAATCGACGCAAACGACATGGTGCCCTTATCCAGGGCCTGGAGAAAGTATGTGCAGATCATAATCACCAAGACCCGGCCATCGATCAGACGACGGAGTCGTCGACTGGTGGCATCGTCTATCTCGACCTGGCCGCGGGCGGTGTACTCGGCAATCTCCCTGTCGACACGGGAATAGTCCGTTTGATCCTTCTTCAAGTCTTCGGTCGGTGGTAGCGACTGCTCGACGTGGGAGATATCGGTTTCCTTGGGTGAGGCTCTCTCCACAGAGCCTCTGAGGCTACCTTTGGTCTCGTCCGGCATAGCGGTGGTGCCGGATACGGTGTGCGAGTGTATGGCCTGACGTGGAACGATATCAAAACTTCCTGGTAAACTCCCAATAGATGAAATATGCTACCGAGAATAAGACACCGAGAGTACCATGACCAACTGGAATCCACAGACACACCAGCCTTCAACGGCTGGATCCCCAGACGGGGCCCGGCCGTCTTTAAAGGGCCGAGCATTGCAGGACATAGCATTCCCCAACCCCAGATTTTAACTCAACTGACATGGGGCATGGACCACGCGGGGAAGCTTCCCCCGAGATGATCGGGGTAGCCCGTTCCCCCCCAGCTCTGTCGCGCCAATCATGTTCTGGTCTTGGTTCTGATGCTTCCTTGGCGCATCAGCTCGGGGTGCGATGACCCGGATGGCTTGTGTCTTTCGCGGAGAAACTGTTGATATTGGTCCGCCTATCAGAGCTTCTTGGTGGCTTGTCTTTTGTTGGCGCGGCTGGTTCTTGATCTTTTACAGAATTGGATGTCAATTTGGCATGGCAACTTTATCAACCATTGTAACAGAGATCTTCGAGTCCCAGATAGGATCTGATAGTTTGATGGGATACTGGAAGGCAAGTGAATACGTCTCACCGTTTGCCCCGATTTATTCAATCATCCCATCAACAAGGTTTAGTGTCAGCCCGCACGTCAGCAATTGCACTTGATCATCAAAGTTGATCAAGCATAACAATGATAAGCTCGATCAAAAATTGCTGTTCTAGAAACCGTTTCGTTTATATGTTTTGGAAAAAAGAACCATATCACACTAGGAGGAAACCAACACCCCTCCATAGCACAGCATCAACAAGCCAGCCTCAACAAAACTGCCCAGAAAATGATCGACACGCACCCCGATGAGAGTCTCCACCAACTAGCCTTATCGCCAAACCCATTCCCTCCCCACTTACACCCATCGGAGTTCGCCGTCCACCACGACTTCATCCTCATATGGAGAGCACATTACATGACATACCTACCTCAAACAACCAAAAGCCGTCACAATGCTATATACAAATGCAACAATCATCACAGTCGACCCTACCCGCCGCATAATAGCCGACGGAGCCATCCGCGTGCAAGATGACCGCATCGCGGACCTCGGCAAGACCCACGACCTGCAATCCAAATACCCTGATGACGAAACACTCGACCTTTCAGGACACATTGTGATTCCAGGCCTTATCTCAACGCACGTGCACACGGCGCAGACCCTGCTGCGGGGTACAGCCGACGACCTCGAGCTGGTCTCCTGGCTATGCCAGCGAATTTGGGTGCTGCAGGGGAATTTCACAGCGGAGGATGGCTACGCCGCGGCGAGGCTGAGTATCGCGGAGATGCTCAGGTCGGGGACGACGTGTTTTTTGGAAGCGATGGTAGGGATAACCCTTTGCTTTTCAGTAGGCTATACAATCAGCGTGATCAGCTAACGCAAAGTCTTTGACGTAGTTTGCCGATCGGTACGGCTTCGACGGCCTCGCCCGCGCGGTCGAGGAAAGTGGCATTCGTGGCTGTCTTGGGAAGATTGTCATGGACATCGGCCAGTACGCTGAAGACAACGCTTGGGCCATGCATCCTGGACTTATCGAGGACCGCGAGATGTCACTTGTGGGCACGCTGAACGCATGGGAAAGGTGGAACGGAAAGGCCAATGATCGGATTCGGGTGTGGTTTGGAGCGCGCACGCCGGGAGGGTTAGTCTCCTCCTTTCTATTTTCCCTCGCCATGTTTTGATCCTAAACCGCACCAGAAAAGGCTAAGAGATGATTACAGTGTATCGGAATCCCTTTACAAAGAGATGACCACACTGTCCCGCGAAAAGGGCATCCCCATCACAATGCACTGCTGCGAAGTCAAAGCCGATAGGGCGTATTGTGCCTCCGTGGGGCACAGCCCCATGTCATTCTGCGAGTCCGTGGGGCTTCTGTCTCCGACGACCGTCCTGGTGCACGTGGTGCATCTAGATGACGACGACATACGCCGACTCGCAGCGTCAGGAACGCACGTCGCGCACTGTCCCACCTCCAATGCCAAACTCGCGTCAGGGACCTGCCGCGTGCCAGACCTGCAAATGGCAGGGGTGAATATAGGGCTGGGCACCGACGGCGCTCCCTGCAACAACACTTGCGACTTACTCCAGGAGATGAAGCTCGCTGGGATCATCCACAAGGGCGTCTCGGGCAATCCGACGGTTGTGCCGGCCGAGGCGGTCATGGAGATGGCGACGATCAACGGCGCGAAGGCGCTGGGGCTGGATGATAGTATTGGGAGTATTGAGGTGGGAAAGAAGGCGGATTTTGTAGCGCTGGATATGCGACGCGCGCATTCGCAGCCTTGGTTTAATCCTGTTTCGGCGGTTGTTTATACCGCGACGGGCCGGGATGTGAGCTATGTTGTTGTTGATGGGAGGGTTCTGGTTAGAGAGGGGGAGCTGACGACGATGGATGAGGGCGAGATTGTGAAGGAGGCGCAGAGGAGGAGTAGGGAGGTTGTTCAGAGGGCTGGGCTAGAAAAGGAGGTGAGCGCCAGATGGAGGGTGGAATAGACCTGATTGATTTTGCCATGACTTGGGGCTGGATGGTGCTTGCAGGGTGGTTTACGTCCCGATTATCTTTGGTATGCGTTACAGATTTAGGTTCTGGACGAGGAGTATGTTATTCATACAAACCTCATATCTCAAACTGGCACTGATACTTTCTTTTGAGATCCTTCCTGTAGCCGAAGCGTATAGTTTGTCTTGCAATAGTAATAGCCTATTTGCACAGCCCCATTGATCTACTAGTTAGTCACTAACAACACTTTTATCAAAATAGTAGACTCTAAATACTCTAGTCTTTATCATCCATCTCCACCTCAAGACCAATGGATTGAAAAGAGGACACAGAAAGGTAATCAGACATCAGAAGTGAAGCGCGATGGCCCCAACACACAGAGTTGCCCTACTCGGGGACGCAAAGGTTGGAAAGGTATTACCCAACTCGATTCTTAATATAATATATAGATATTCCTGGTCTCTCATACTAAGCAGACAGCACTGTGCAGACTAGCTTCATACACAAACACCTCACTGGCGAGTTCATAAGCGAGTATACTCCGACGAGTGTTTGCCACATAACAACCCTACCATTTACTACGGTATAATGTCCTGTTTACCAGCGTGGAGTGACTAAATAACAATTATTCTTGATGGATAGAATCATGGGCCCATTAATCTCGAGATATTGGACATTCCCGGCCCCGAGTTGACCACATCCAGCACAGTGGAATACCTGAAGGATATCGACGCAGCGATCATACTATTTGACCTGTCCCGGCGAGAGACATTTGACAATGTCACCCATTGGCATAGTATGTAATCCCTTTCCAGCCGCTAGCTCCATGTCAAATACTGATAATCCACCAGATGAGATCCTCTCCATAAATCCAAACCCAATTTCCATCATCATCTGTGGCATGAAGGCAGATATCGCCGAGGAAGAGCGCGACTTGACCCCTAATGAAATCAAATGGTCTACTGCCCCCAAGAACCTCGAGTGCTTCGAGCTTTCTATAAGAGAAGTAAACGCAGATTATGAGCTACCCTTCCTGTCGATCTTGCGACAGATCTATCATGAGCCAGAGCTGGTAAAGAATGTCCAGTCCAGATTCTGGCAATTTTCATGATTTTATGGTTGAACTTCCTAATGATTTGCTGAATAGCACTTTGCCCTAGCTCGCGTTTGTTTTCCGCAACCCGGACAGACGATTATGCACCCCGAGGAATTGGCGCGGTGGACTCAAGAAATGAAAGACGCTGAAGCGATGTCTTTGCCTTCGGGGGATGAGTCGGATCTGTGATTTGATACTGGATATCACTAGAACTGAGAACCCGTGTATAGCCCTTTATGGATTTCAGTTTCAGGTTTCTCCCCGGTTCTTTTCTAGGTCGTCAATTCTTTGTTGTATCTTCTTACATGCGCACAGTGAGATAAGTGCATGATTTATAATCGCCTATATCAAATCGAAGCATGTAACGACCACAAGGAAGACCTTTGAAACAGATAAATGTCAACGGCAATATAATCCTAGTCCACCTACTCGATGTAGGCTGAAGAAATATTAACATAAGGATAAACAAATGGTTATTTCAGAAAATGAATTTCAGGTAGTATCAGTAACATTAGCTGAGAACGCTGCGAAACTCGCTCTAATCCAGAGGATTGTATCGCAGGCCGTCGGCCTGAGCGACAGCGGAAGACCATGGCTTGGAGATCCGTGTCCACGCATCCCGAGCAGGCCGAAGAAAATTACACATCTGAGTAAACACACGGTTTGACTCTGGAAGTATGGTTCCAAGTTGTGTCGGTACGAGTAGGCGAGAACACTGAAAAAGCTTTTCTAATCCAGAGGATTGTATCTCAGGCCGTTGGTCCTAAGCCAGCTTGGATAAGCCTTGAAACGAGCATGCAGATGCAACATTGATCGTGCACATTCTGTAAATGCCAGTTCTGAGAGCCATGATCCTTGCCTGATTCATCTAGGAAATCACTGTCACTCGATGAGACACCAAAATGGCACGATAGCGTATACCGTCAGGGGTAGACTGAGCCCAGTCATACCGACCGAATGCCGTCAGATAAGTCAACAGCTGGATTGGTCGCTATGCAACGTTGACCGGATGAACATCCGTTTAATCCATTTGATGCCGAAGTAAGCATGCTTTGACTGACAACTAGGACCAGACAGTGTAACCTGACAGCTACTGCACCATAATACCAAATCGGTAATTGGTCGAGCTTGATATGACTGATATCCCAACATGTATGTAGACGTTGATGTGGAGGTCTTAGACACCGTTGTATAAACAGACGAATACTTCGAGCTTAGACCGGCACGGGATGCCACTCGGGATCCTCGAGGATGCGCGATGGGCGTGGGCGATATTTCCCATCTTTGTATAGGGAGTTGACAATCAAACTGACCCAGGATTCTTATCCTTTGGAGGCCTGAATTGTGTTCATGGCATGTTGTATAGGACTCGAAGGCTTCAGACCAGATAGATAATTCTAGGGTCTATCTTCTCATTGAAGTGTATTCTGGAAGAACCACTTTCATGTTCGTGAGACAGACATGCGCTGACATGAAGTCCAGAAGTATGTCGCCCACAATAAGTGCTCAGCCGCATGACGAGCGGAATAAGCCAAGGCTCCTCGAGTGACGGATATCCACAGCTACCTGCAGCTTGGAATAGCAAACAAAGTGAGACAAAGTCAACATCGCTGCCACACAGCACAATCCAGGTGCAACCTCGAAATAGAATCGGCCTTGGGACCAGATGATCACGGTCGGTTTCACACGGTGCCCCAAGTATGTTGAAGAGGAGGACATCGTTCGAGTCAATGCGTCCTCGCTGACTGCAGAGTCCGTGTTGGATCAGGGATTTCACATATAGAGTAAACAGTTATCATGAGACCATCGATGACAAGGCGTTTTTGGGCCTGGGAAGTAATCATTCTTTTCTGTTTTCCTCTGCTTTTTCTTGTGGCTACGTTATCTTGTCTTTTGTTTGTTTGAAGCCAACATGCAAGTCAATGTGAATCACTTTTTTAAGAACCTAAGGGGTCCAACATAAAGAAATAATGTCAGGTTGGATCTCGCTCCAGCAGACAGTTGTATCCGACTACAACGCGTGGATAGACAACACGCCATATTGTATATTCGACCATGCGGGTAAGAGCGTCTTATGCAGTGGACAATTCAGTCTAATCCCATGGCATCAGCATGTGCTTTCCATCTTCATATTGTGGGTAGCTCACATTTCAGTGTTGATGTTTTCCCGGTGAGACACTGCAGAAACCCATAGATGAGATAAGATTGATGGAAGTTTGGATCATAGGTAGTAAGAGCGATGGATTTATCCATCGCGTCTGCTCCTTTCATCGAGGGGGAGAATGACGCCTAAGCAAGTGAGATATAGTTGTTCGCCTAGCGGGGTAAGGTAAAGAGGTATAGAAATGGGAGGATTATAGAGAAAGTAGAGAAAGTCATTCTCAGTATGCGTGGTTGTTGTTGTCAAAGTAGCATGTTGACGTGTCTGTGAGAGAAGGATCGTTTACAAGTAGAGGGAGAAGAGAAGGATCACCAGGGCGATGAGCTGTATATATAGACTTGATAGTGTAAGTGAATGAGGATAATTTAACTATCACTACTTATTAAAGAGTCTCTTGCTTGCCTGATTTGTGCACTTTTATGAGTTGTGATGACTTGTTTATTCACTGTAATACATGGCAGTCCTGAGGCTCTACTCGGTTGGTGTGATGTTGTCTGATGATTGTTTTCTTCCTTTCTCTGACCACTCTGGGGTTTTTCTCTTCTCTTTTTATTTATTTCTTGGCTTTTCGGTCTTTTATTATTAATCTATTGATTTAATTCAATTTTTATTTGTCAATTCCAGCTGGCCACATTCCGTTCAATATGGATTATGTGGAGGAGACCAATCAAATCAAGCATACACTCTATAGCTGGGTAAGTACAGTCGCATCATGTCGAGATTATTGCTCAGCCGTACAATATGAACCCAAAGTAAGTAGGGAAAAAACAGGCGGCAGGATACACCCTAGATTCATTTATGTAACCGAATGCTTCCTTGCACATGCCCCAGCATTCCCTATGTTCAACCAACTTCCATAACCAGATAGCCAAGAAACGAGGCACCCGGCTAAGACTCCAGATAATGTCTCAGGTGGCACCATCCAAACCATCTGCAGGTGCCGTCGTTACCGAGCAATATAATGGGGCCAATGACTGGGGTGTATAGGACGAAAATGAAGCTTGTATGATACAAGCGTCCGTGTTCCAAAGCTTTTCTGAGGAGATAAATACTGGCTGATCGGAGTCCGACACGGAGTGGACGGAGGGCAATCGTGATTGGCGACGAGGCACGCCATGGCAGGGGGTCCAGTAAATGAAGATCAGGGGTTCGGAGGGGGAGGAAATGAGATCAGTTAGGGGGTTACATGGTGAGATGCATGGTGTGGGTAGTGTCGGTTCACGACCGACCAGGTAGTGTATCAGGCTTGATTGAGCGTCTCAGTATGGATTGCCTGTTAATGCATGATAGATGAACCATGAGGAGACTCTGATCTGGTCTGGTCGGTCTGTTCCTGGCACCTGCGATGGTGCCAATGACGCCAAGATGGTACAGGTGGAACCGCAGCCGCGCCGATCCTGGGATGAAAAATCAACAAATCAGCGAAGAAGTGAGCATTGTCCCATAATAATGGGATGGAAACAATAAACAAACCCACATAATCTCCCTGACAAGTTTTCATGATTGGGAATCAATTGTTACTCCAAAGGAGGGGAAATCGTCAAACCGACATAGCTTCTGCAGAGGCCATGGCGTACCTGACCATCGCATCAGGATCACTAGTATCGCAATGTCAAAACAGCCTCCTATCACAAAAATGGCCTAGGACCTCAACCTCCAGTGGAGCGGCTGGCCCACCTCCCCCTTCAGGTACGGAGAAAAGACCAGAGCGAACCGGACCCCCATCGGGACCCCGTTACATGGCTGATTGCGCAACAATATGCAGGTTCCATCGACTCCACCAGCTGGAGATAGACTACCAAGAACCCTGTACTTGCGTTCTTTGGGATTGGTCCACGCGTTTCAACTATGGATCCCCAAAATAGATCATTCTCTAAATCGGGGCTGGTTCCCACTCGCGCGAGGGGGAATGTCGGCTAATAATGGCTGGGCCGCAAATAAATACCATATCCTCCCCCCCCCCCTTCTTTTCAGCTTATCTCCCCAGACTGATCGTCATAGTTCACCCTCGTTTGTTGACTGCAGTGATCATGCTGTCAACTCTCTTTGGCCGTGGAGCGGCTACGCTCGCGGTGTACTCCCTGTTGGCCGCGACCGTGTCGGCCGAGGTTTTTGAGAAACTGTCGGCTGTACCGCAGGGTATGGACCCCGGTTGCGCTAAAATATTGATGTGATATACTGACCCCACTAAGGATGGAGATACTCGCATCACCCCGCTACCGATGAGCCCCTCCGCCTCCAGATCGCCCTGGCGCAGGGCGACCCGGAAGGGTTCGAGAAAGTCGCCATGGACATGGCGACTCCCGGCCATGAGAGCTACGGGAAACATTTCGACAGCCACGACGAGATGAAGCGCATGCTGCTTCCGCGCGACGAGTCGGTTAGCGCTGTGCGCGACTGGCTCTCGGCCGCCGGCATCGACAACGTCCAGCAGGACGCCGACTGGATCAAGTTCACCACGAGTGTCAGCAAGGCCAACGCCCTGCTGGATGCCAGCTTCCAATGGTACGTGAGCGCCACCCAGGACGTGCGCCGCCTGCGCACCCTGCGCTACTCCGTCCCCGAGGCCGTTGCACAGCACGTCAACACCATCCAGCCGACCACGCGCTTCGGACAGATCCGCCCCAACCACAGCCATCTGCGCGCGAAGCCCGCCGAGGTGGACGAGAACCTCCTTGCCCAGATGATCGTCGCGCGCAACATCTCCCACTGCTCGACTGTCATTACCCCCCAGTGCCTGGAGTCGCTGTACAACATTGGCGACTACAAGGCCGACCCCAAGAGCGGTAGCGAGGTCGGCTTCTCCAGCTACCTGGAGGAGTCCGCGCGCTACGACGACCTCGAAAAGTTCCAGGAGAAGCTGCTCCCCGACGCCGTGGGCCAGAACTTCTCCGTTGTCCTCTTCAACGGCGCCAACAACGACCAGACCTCGAAGAACGACTCCGGTGAGGCCAACCTCGACCTGCAGTACATCATGGGCGTCAGCGCCCCGCTGCCCGTCACCGAGTTCATCACCGCAGGCCGCGGCCCGCTCGTCCCTGATCTCAGCCAGCCCGACCCCAGCGACAACCAGAACGAGCCGTACCTGGAGTTCCTGCAGGAGGTCCTGAAGCAGAAGAAGGTCCCGCAGGTGATCTCCACTTCCTACGGCGAGAACGAGCAGACCGTCACGGAGAAATACGCCCGCACCGTCTGCGACCTGTACAAGCAACTCGGCACGCGCGGCGTCTCCGTCATCTTCTCCTCCGGCGACTCGGGCATCGGCTCCTCCTGCCAAACCAACGACGGCAAAAACACCACCCACTTCCCGCCCCAGTTCCCCGCCGCCTGCCCCTGGGTGACCTCCGTCGGCGCCACGCACGGCATGAAGCCCGAAGAAGGCAGCGTCTTCTCCTCCGGCGGATTCTCCGACCTGTGGAAGCAGCCCGCCTGGCAGAAGGACGCAGTCGACTCCTTCCTCGACACCATCGGCGACAAGTACAGCAAGTACTTCGACCGCGCTGGCCGCGCGTTCCCCGACGTCGCTGCCCAGGGCGAGGCCTTCGCTGTCTATGACCAGGGCCGTCTGGGGCAGTTTGACGGTACGAGCGCGTCGGCGCCGGCGTTTGCGGGTATCATTGGCCTGCTTAATGATGCGCGTCTGCGTGCGGGACAGCCTGTGCTGGGTTTCTTGAACCCCTGGCTGTACTCCACTGGTAAGGATGGGTTCACTGATATTGTGGACGGGCGGAGCACTGGGTGTGATGGAAAAGATCGGTTTGGGGGTCCTCCCAATGGAAGCCCTGTTATTCCTGATGCCGGCTGGGATGCCATCAAGGGCTGGGATCCCGTTACTGGGTTGGGGACGCCGAACTTCAAGAAATTGAAGGAGTTGGCGTTGAAGAAGTAGCCCATTTAATTTAGGATATCTTTCTATATAGTGTTCAGTGAAGACTACCTACTTAACTATCTATTCCCTTGTCAATGCATTGTGGGGTTTGACCGTATATACCACTACATGCTATACCATTGATTCCTGCAAAATAAAGTTATCCAATCCAGGAACGAACATAAACAGCCAAGATATGCATTACATAAACCATGGTTATATCATCTGATTTTCTGCCCACGCAGAATTTGATGACGTCGATCTCTATCTCCACTAGACAATCCATTCCTTCACTACACAGCAGACGAGGGATTATGCTTTGACTACTGATCTATGTTATCCAGTTATACACACGCTGTATACATGCAGCCATCACCAAATTTACCTGCACTCCACACTCTCAGTGAACTCTTGGGGAGATCTTTCTCCGACCAGCTGAAAGCCCTCTTAGATGGGGCTGGGGCTACCGACCTGCTGCGTGTCCAACTCAGCCTATGCAGCTCGGCGGGCAATGGGCTATCAGAGCAATGTGAGAAGGTGAGACCAGTCGTGGTAAGTATAGTGTTTGGCATCGAAAGCTTCTCGATTAATGTGCTGATCCAACCAGGCCCATATCGACCTTGCGAGCGGTCATCGGGTAAATGAGTATGAGCTGGCGCCGGTGGCGGTTCCTGGTGAAGAGGTTAGTTGATATAGTCAGACTGTGGATGAATTGCTGATTGATGTATTACGCTTGGGGAGATCAGGACTCTACCACTCAGCCTTGTCACAATTCGTCCTCGAAAAACACTCTGAATGCGTCTGGTACCGGAGAGGCAGATGAAGAGTCTGGTAAAGACAATGTACAGGCTAAACGACGAAAGGTGTCTATAGAGACAGAACCGGATAATTGTGTATCCCTCACTGCGGGTACAGATACTAACCGCGACAACGAAGAGTCCACTGGGCCGTCTGAGGAAACACGGTCTATGCGCCAGGTTCATAGCGACAGTCGCTTTCCTCTGCGAAAACCACGCCAGGAACCAATCGTGCCTGTCATGACCCCTACCTCTACCGACAAGCTGCTTTCTGGGATATGGCGGCAGATTCACGCGGAGGTCAAATGGGGACAACCCAATCTAGTGAGCACCCATCATCCTTCTTTGTACTATCTTGGTCTATCGTAACTTAATGTATAGATTGTTGATCCGGACGCGTACATTCGCGGGGGAATGAGCAAGGAAGTAAGCGTAGAATGGAGAGTGAGCACTTGTTGACGTCCACTGACCCGTGCAGGCCTTCCGACTGGTCAACACCATGTGTTTGACGTGCCACAGCCAGAGTCAGTCGTCGCGCGCCCTGGAAATAATAGTGCAGGCCTACTGGGTAGACTGTTACGAAGCGCGCATTGTCGCATTCCAGCTGGAGCAGCCTCTACTTTCCGTAACCGAGGCGCGTATGATGGTGCTACGAGAGGCATGCGCCGTACTACGGCTGACGGAAAAGGAGCTTCGAAATAGATTGTACGTGATATACGCCCCAGACTCACTCCTCCCTGTTCGTGCTAATGTATGACAAGAGGGATCTGGCGCGGATACAAGGAGATCAAAGAAGCCGGCGGATGGCCGAGCCTCGTGTTCGCTGGGTCCGGGGTATACCGGTTCTGCAAATACCGCATTGGCTTCAAGGAAGGACTGACAACTCGACTACGTCACCTGCGACAGAGCTTTGAAGTAGCTGCCGATACCCTCCATCCCCAGTGGCGGCAGCTACTCGGTATAGTCGGCCAAGCGTCCCCGCCCCGGTACACCGGACATCCGCACGAGTGGGTGATTATGGACAGCCATCTCGCACAGCCTTTGAAGTCTACTTACAGACACCTCGGCATGGAGGAGCTCGACTATCAGTTCATTGATAAGTCGGTAATTAATCAGGACATGTTTGGTGGGCGCGATCCGCGACAGATGCCGCAGATTAACCCTGACATCTGCTCGACATGCGCAGAGCGACAGTCGGATAATATTACCCTCAACAGGTGCAGCTGCTTTCCGGATCTCTTTGGCTGTGTTAGACTTCCCAGCGCAGTCCAGCTTGTTGGTACCCAGAACGGGAAGAATAACGGTGTTGTAGCTCGTCGGGTAAGTCGCCTCCATAGGACCCATTGTTCCTTACCCGGAGAAAGCTCAATGACAAACCCAGGACTTCGAACGCGGCGCCGCAATCGGGGAGTTCATCGGTCTAATCACCAACGGCATTGAAGGTCAGGACGTAATGATAGGCGGATCAGAATCACACCGCTACCAGATCTACCAAGGGCAAATGGGTACGGTGATGTCTTGTCCGTATTGTGGCTGCAGCGCTGATATATCGTGATAGGCAACTTTACTCGCTTTATCAACCACTCCTGTAACCCGAATAGCCAGTTCCAGCGGTTCTACTGGCGCGGGTCGGAGCGCATCGTGGTTGTGTCGCGTGGTGTCCTTTCTGGTAGTGAGATCACGGTGGACTACTCGGATCATTATTGGAGTTCTTTGGATAAAGTGTGTCTTTGTGGGGAGTTGTGTTGTCGTTTTCTGGGGAAGAGGGCAGGATCCTTTGAGGGTTAATTTGCGGTGACACCTCGTAGGGCGTTATATCTAGATTCCGGAGCGCGAGATAATATAGATATGGACCACATTGCTTGGAGCGAACAGGTAGATGATTCTCAGTTAATCTTACAAAATGTACTATCCATATAGCGTCACTATGATTGACAATTTTGATACAAGCCAATGCCAATGCCAATTTCATGAAGTGGATAGTTTCTCCCCATTGTTGTCTATGGGGTGACGTAATTCGGATGTCGCGAGTGGAGATGGCATTCTGCGCGGGCAGAATCCACCGCCCAATCAGTGCGCATCTGTTTTATGTGGCAAGTCTATTACACCATGGCAACATATTTATGTGCAAGATATAGGGGAGCGTGTCTATGATATACAACTACTCAATCTAAACAATATAGAGGTGTGTGCAACTACAGGAAATACATAAAACACAGGTGATATAGTCAGGATGGTTCTGTCCAATTGCCTCACGTTTGGCCTACTGTGTCATCCCTTCGGCATGGCCTCATAACCGAGGGTTGCTGGCCACTGCTTTAGCTTGCTGAAAAGAAAAGATATAAAAAAAATAAAAAAAAAAACATCATCCTTCACATTTCCCTTACCCATACACTCTCCTCACAACGATATACGACGGGCTATAGACGACAACCCACCCATCATGTCCGGTTCGTCCTCTACCCACTCCATCCCCCTTGAACGGGAAAAGACATACACCTACGACGGTCTCCAAGGATGGAAGAGCGTGCGCATCCTCCGTCTCGGCCGGGGGATGTATCACGACGTGCGCAGAAGACTTCCCTACTATAGGAGCGACATCACGGATGCATTCACCTACCGCACGGTAGCCAGTATCGTGCGCATGTATTTCGTCAAGTCCGTCCCTCCCTGCCCCTATGGCCATCCCAACCACAACAGCTAACAAAGCGCAGCATCCTTCCCGCAATAGCATACACCCTCGACATGGACCGCCGGACGGGCAACTTCTACGGCATCAACGAGGGCCTGTTCTCGTCTGCGCTGGCCGCTATAATCTTCAGTGTGTTTGCCGCGCAGCCGCTGACTATTGTCGGTATTACGGGGTTGATATCGCTGTTTAATTACACGATCTACGATATTGTAACCCAGTACGAGCCGTCTATTTATCCGAACTTTATGTGCTGGACTGCTATCTGGGCCGCGATTTTTCACTGGACTGTGGCGGTTTGTAATGTCTGCGACTATATGCGCTACGTGACGGATTTTTCGAGCGAGTCGTTTGGGATGTATGTTGGGATTATCTATTGTAGTATGTTCCCCCCCTTTTAATTGTGATTTGGCTGTCTATGAGGGAGACAGACAGACAGACAGACAGGCAGACAGGGAGGAGATGGGCATACTGACAATGTGCAGTCAAAGGTGTGGAAGAGCTGGTGAACGAGTTTGATACTCATGGCCACAGCGCAGGATATCTGGGCTGTGTCATAGCCATGCTATACTTCCTTACCATTTACGCGCTTGAAAAGCTGGGGTCGAGTACCGTGTGGCGGCCCGGGGTCAGGGGATTCCTGGCAGACTATGCTTACGTTGTACGTGTGCTTTCCTACCGGATTGTAGATATGCAATTCGCGTGTCGGGTCTGGCGTACTAAGATTTTAGATCGGGACTCTGTTCTGGGTAGGATTTGCCCACTTCCCTGGGAACCTCAAGTCGACCGATATCAGCTTCGTCCCGGTGACTCGCGCGTTCTATCCCACGCAGGCGCGGGGCTGGCTCATCCACTTTTGGGAGCTGGATGTGAAGTGGATCTTCGCGGCGCTGCCGTTTGGGTTTTTGACCATGCTTCTTTTTTATTATGACCATGTTAGTCTTCTCCCTCGGATTTGCACCATAAATTGCTGCACCATACATTGCCAGAGAAGATATTAACAAGACCAGAATGTCAGCAGCCTAGGCGCCCAAGCCCGACAGTTCCCTCTGAAAAAGCCCGCCGGCTTCCACTGGGACTTTTTCCTCCTCGGCTGCACGACTTTCATTGCCGGTATCACCGGCGTTCCGATGCCAAACGGTCTAGTCCCCCAAGCCCCAGTCCACACCGACAGTCTCACCGTCTACGAAACCGACCTGCACATTATCCCCACAACAGAAGGCGAAGGCACCGAGATCCGCCGGCCCGTAACAGCCGCCACGCGCGTTGTCGAGCAGCGCGTCTCGCACTTCGTCATGGGCCTCGCCATCATCGGAACTATGACAGGCCCGCTGCTCATCGTGCTGCACACTATGCCGACAGCCGTATTTGCAGGCGTATTCTTCATCGTCGGCTGGGGATCGATTGAGTCCAACGGCATCTTGCAAAAGGCCGTCTTCCTCATGCTAGAGGACCGCTTCGTGCAGCGCGACAATCCACTCCTGACCGTCCGCCGCCGCAAGATCGCTTTGTTTATCGCGTGTCAGCTTCTTGGCGTTGCCGCCTGCGTCG
The DNA here is from genome assembly GCF_002847485.1 of Aspergillus campestris IBT 28561. Classification (NCBI taxonomy): domain Eukaryota; kingdom Fungi; phylum Ascomycota; class Eurotiomycetes; order Eurotiales; family Aspergillaceae; genus Aspergillus; species Aspergillus campestris. Next base: position 1,297,115 of record NW_020194339.1, read on the forward strand.
CTATCTCGCAGACCATCGCCGCTATTGGTTCGATTATCCCCTCCACTTCCCGGCTGGCTTGCCCAGACTAATTCGAATACGCGTGCAGGCTTCCCCGTGCTGATTATCGCACTGATCCCGCTCCGAGTTTGGGCATTGCCGAAGTGGTTCAGTCAGCGCGAGCTGGACGTGTTGGACGATTTGACGGCGAATAATAGCGCCGTGCTGGGCAGTTTGGGCGGTCCACCGGTATTTCCGGGGCAGACTGAGCCTGCGCAGGAGGGCCTTGCACGGAGGTATTCAGAGCATATTCATGGGGTGCCTAGACAGAGGGCTGGGAGTATTAGTCGCTAATGGGTCCCGGAATGTATATGTATGGCGCGTGTGGAAGGGAACTGTGGGACGGTATGTAGTACGATGGGCTCCGATTGGCGGAAAATACACATGATACAGCCGGTGTTGAGATACGGTTTGACATTGTGTGGACATGGACATCTAACCAGCGTCATTCTGCAGATAAACTCTCTAGTATCGACCGTAACCTTTATGCTGGACATGTAATACGCGTCATAGATGGACATGCAGTAGATCCATCAACATGTGGATCCGAGATCTGACCGTGACCTCTGCTAGAAGAAGCAATGTGATGTGTCTTCACCGTCTATAGAATCCCTTTTTGACCTAGCGCAGGTGGAGCAAAAGGGCAGATGGATCAATTCCAGTAATTTCTAGGAGACATGCAGAAGATATATTACCAGACACGGTGCAATCGACCAAATGGCGACTCGTCACCTGACTCCACAGCAATGACTATCCTTACCACATCTTCTGTATATTCCAACCTTCTTCCTGGACACCTCTCAAAGATTTCACCAATGCCATCATATCATCGGTATCTTTCCTCATTCTATATTGTATATATGACATCTGACAAGATCAGCAAATGTGAAAATGTTTTCAGAGAATAGTTGCAGCGATCATGCTGGCTGCACCACATAGGCCAGATTTGCAGCACCTCGCCAGAGAACGCAGAATGTTATGAGTCTTTCCTGCATGTACTGTACTGGTCACGCGAGATACAGGCAAGTAACGCAATTGGCCGTGCTACAGCTATCATATTGTCAACTTGGTAGTCTATGAGGGCTGTCATGTTGGTGAAACATCCGACAAGTAGGGGGAGCTCTATCATACAACTCTCAGTGTCAATGGACTGGCATAATACATCAAAATATTCGCCCCCTTGCCGCAAATATGATGCAGCTCCGGCCGCACTAGATATATAATCACAACGTTAACGAATTCGTGGGCAGTTCGACCATCCATCCAAGGTAACTATATATATATGTGGTGTCCCGAATAAAGTACTAGATAAGGACAAGAATGACTCTTTCTTTACGGAACACACGGTAGTGAAATTTCAGTCACCAAGCAGTTAATTTGACGGCCCCACAATGTCAACTTCTCTTTGCAAAGACGGAACGACTGCAAATATGGACCTTGACATCGACAAGGAGAGAACACCTCCTTTCCCAGTGGCGGTTGTGGGAATGGCGATGCGCCTACCTGGAGGAGTCGGCTCTGAAACGGAATTCTGGGATTTATTGATCAACAAACGCGATGGGCTGGGCGAGGTACCGGAGACGCGGTACAACATTGACGCCTTTTACCACGAGACGAACCGTGGCGCAATTCACGCCAGGCACGGTCATTTCCTTCAGCAGGATATCGCGCATTTCGACCACGCTTTCTTTGAGACGGCTAAAGCCGAGGCTGAGAAAATGGATCCCCAGCAACGGATACTGCTCGAGGTCGTCTGGGAGTGCTTTGAAAACGCGGGACAGACAGGGCATGCTGGAATTGGACGACCTCGTACCACCGTCGATGGCAGTCCGCGTCCGATTGGATGCTATGTCGGTGTATTTGGGGAGGACTGGCTAGACCTCCAGTCCAGGGACCTTGAGCACGCAGACAGATATCGGGTGATTGGGTCAGCAGACTTTGCCCTTGCAAACCGGGTCTCATATGTATACAATCTCGGAGGCCCGAGCATAACCTTGCGCACCGGATGCTCGTCGTCACTAGTCGGATTGCATGAGGCCTGTCAAGCGTTGCATAGTGGTGAATGTTCTTCGGCGCTGGTGACTGGAACGAATCTTATTTTCACTCCGTCTATGACATCGTGTATGTCCAATAACATGGTCTTGTCGAAGAGTGGTCTCTGCAGAACTTTCGACGCTCAGGCAGATGGTTATGGACGCGGGGAGGCGGTCAATGCCATCTTCATCAAGCCGCTCCATGATGCCTTGAGGGACGGGGACCCAGTTCGGGCAGTTATCCGTTCCACCGCGATCAACTGCGACGGAAGGACCCCCAACATTACGACGCCGGGTGTCGATGCACAAGAGAGGCTAATACGAGCAGCGTACAAAAAGGCAGGCATTTGCGACATCTCAGACACGGCGTATTTCGAATGCCATGGCACGGGCACAACCGCTGGGGACGTGACAGAGACTTGCGCTGTGGCAAGAGTGTTTGAGAAGTCCGGCGTTTACATCGGCGCAGTAGGTCCTTATAATATACAGCACTGGGATACTCATTGACATTCTAAAGGTAAAACCAAACGTGGGCCACTCCGAGGGCGCCTCCGGCATCACCAGCATCATTAAGAGTACCCTGGCCCTGGAAGCGAAGATGATACCACCTAATGTTCATTTCACGGAACCGAACCCAAAGAGTGCATTCCCTCCCCTTTGTTATACTCACAATGTGTTGCATGTGCATGCTAACATCCCTCAATATAGTCCCGTTTGAGGAGGCAAACTTGTTGGTCCCAGCCGAAGGTATGCCTTGGCCGGAAGGAAAGACCGAAAGGATCAGTATAAACTCATTTGGTATTGGCGGTAGCAATGCCCACGTACGATCTCTATGGACTTTTTATAATTCGATTCTGAGTGTAAAAGACTAACTATATCAGGTTATCTTGGATTCGGCGTCCCTCGCATGTCCAACCAAGGCTCACCCTACGAAACCAGACAAGAAAGTGATGCCGCAACTCTTGCTGCTCTCTGCGAATAGCAAGAAGTCGCTTGACAGCCACATCGAAAAAATGAGGAGCTATATTCAACAAACCGAAGATGACCTGGTTGATCTCGCATACACCCTTGGTTTGCGACGCGAGCACATGAAGTATCGAGCGTTTGCCATCGTCCATTCCAAAGATGACATCTCCGAGTTTCGGCGAGCACAATGCACCAGCCCACGTATCGCATTCGTATTCAATGGCCAGGGAGCGCAGTGGTCCGGCATGGGAAGAGATCTTATTGAAGGATGTACTCGCTTCCGCGAGGATATCCAGAAGATGGACGAGATTTTGCAAGGATTGGAAAATGGTCCTCGATGGTCAATCGAAGGTAAGTACGAAAAAGGGCGATGACAAAAAAAAGAAAGCTTCTATTCAATCATCAGAATTGCTGACAAATACTTATAGAAGAGCTCCTAAAAAGCGACACTACCAGTCGCGTGGCAGAAGCCGAGATATCGCAGCCGCTATGCACGGCAGTACAGATGGCATTGGTTAACCTACTTCATCACTGGGGCATCAAACCAACATTGGTGGTAGGGCATTCGAGCGGCGAGATCGCGGCCGCTTATGCCTCGGGTGCAATTGATGTCACTGTCGCTATTGCCGTTGCTTACTTTCGGGGTCAGGCTGCCCAGTGTGTTAGTGTGCCAGGAGCCATGCTAGCTGTCGGTCTCAGTTCGGAACAAGTTGGCCCTTATCTAGAGCCCGGTATCATCGTCGCCTGCGAAAATAGTCCGCAGAGCGTTACCCTCTCAGGAGATGAGGAAGTCATCCTTCGTGTAATGGACAGGATCAAAGCAGAGGACGAGTCTGTGCTATGTCGGCAGCTAGCCGTCGCCGTGGCTTATCACTCGCACCATATGAGCGAAGCCGCTGATCGATATGAGAGACTGATAGCTCCTCATCTATCTCACAATGAGTCTATGGTCCCACTCTACTCGACGGTTTCTGGCGAAAGTGTTGATGACCCCTCCCAATTAGACGCCGTATATTGGAGTAAGAATTTGAGGTGCCCTGTCCTTTTCAAAACTGCCATACAGGCTATTGTCGACGATGACGAAGCGACGTTGTTCTTGGAGATTGGTCCACACAGCACGCTCTCCGGTCCGATAAACCAGATGATAAGAACTGATGGAGAAACGAAGAATGCTTATGTATCCACCCTGCAAAGAGGCAAATCAGGACTGGGAAATGTTTTGGAGACCGCCGGCAGGCTGTATGCTCACGGTGCGCCTATCCAGCTGCCAGTGATAATGCCTCGAGGAAAACTGGTAACCGATATTCCTCCTTATTGCTGGCAACATGATGAGCGACTTTGGAGCGAGAGCCGAATTGCATGCGACTGGAGACTCCGAAAAGAGCCGCACCATGAACTTCTGGGCAGTCGAGCACCAGAGTCCGGGGATCTGGAGCCAATATGGAGAAACCTTTTGAGCCTTGACAATGCCCTGTGGCTACTGGATCATCGAGTAGTCCACGAAGTCATCTTTCCTTGTGCAGGGTACATCGCAATGGCAGGAGAGGCCATCAGACAGATATCTGGATCTCTCGGATACACAATACAGAACCTCTTTATCAGAGCCGCATTGGTTATCAAAGAAGGCACACCTATTGAGTTACTAACCAGTCTGCGGCCGGCGAAGCTCGCCGATAATGTTGACTCGGCCTGGTATGAATTTGTCATAAGCGCACATCAGGACGGCCGCTGGCGAAAGCACTGTGTTGGTGAGGTCCGTCCTTTGATAGGGGACAGCCCCTGCGGAAAACAGATTCAATCTCACAGCTACCCTAGACACGTGAAGTCAGATGTCTGGTACCGCCAGTTGGAGACAGGGGGCCTGACATATGGTCCCTCGTTTAAAGGGCTTCAACATATTACCGCAAGTACGTCGAGCTACGACGCGGCAGCGGTTATTGAAGACCAGCAGCAATCTAGCTACGCCCTGCACCCGATCTCAATCGACCAAAGTTTGCAGCTGTTCAGTGTCGCTATGTCGCATGGGTTATCGAATCTATTAACACGACTATGTCTACCGACCGCAATTGAAACCCTCCATGTCCGCCCGAGCACCGGTCCATTAGCGATACACGCTTGTTGTGACAGCGTGGGTGGCTCGATCATGGGTGGTGCCACAATGACCTCTGGAAAAGATGTTGTTTTATCAATGCACCGCGGTTGGTTCTTGGGTGTTCCTGACATGCAATCCGATGACTCTCAGACCTTGCTGGTATCGCAGATGTGGTGGAAGCCTGACATCGATTTCCTCCGTGTGGAGGATTTGTTTCCCCAAATAGACAGAAGTTCGGATCGGGCAAAGCTGTGTGCAAGATTTGTGACCGTGTGCATTGTGGAGATGTACCGAAGAACAGAATCTTGTGTACCTGCCTCGGAACACCTGTCAAAGTACAAGACCTGGATTGCCGGTCAATACAATAAGATTCGCGAGAGGGGACGAGATTTGGTCCCGGAAATGAGGGAATGCTGTTTGGTAGAACTGGGATTTCAGACACCATATTTTGACCGATTGACAGAGGATATGGAGGGGGAGGGCATAGCTTGGCTAAAATTATGCGAAAGGGTCGCCCTGGCCGCCCAGGGTATAATGGAAGGTGCGGTTAGTCCAATCGACTTCTTCATGCAGGACGACGCATGGGCGGATCTTTATAGCCAGATGGTTTTACTCACCGACTGGAGTATATTTCTGTCTCACCTAGGTCACTCCAAGCCCAGCCTTCGAGTATTGGAGATCGGTGCTGGAACAGGCGGATCTACATCCGTTGTTTTAGATGGGCTGACTTCGCACGGCAACCAGCGTCAGTATTCCAAGTACACGTTTACGGATATTTCTTCGGGCTTTCTACCAAAGGCGAAAGAAAAGTTTAAAGGCTACCAGGGCATGGAGTACAGAACTTTGGACATCAGTCGAGATCCGCAAGAACAAGGATTCGAGCTGCATGCGTATGACCTGGTCATTGCATCGAACTCCCTCCATGCTGCGGCAAATATCGCCGATGCGCTGAAAAGCACCCGCAAGCTCATTGCGCCAGGTGGTTATCTCCTACTACAGGAGGGTTGTAATGTCGTCCCCGGGATTGACTTTATCATGGGTGTTCTTCCAGGTTGGTGGACTGGGGAGGAAGAGGAACGCCGTGAAAAGCCGACGTTGTCCCCCAATCAGTGGAATGACCGGCTGTTTGATGCGGGTTTTAGCGGTACTGACATTGTGAGACTCGATCACGACGCGCCGTATCAGTTTACTGCCTCCATGCTGTCGCGGCCCCAGTCCTGTGAGTCTGGGCAGCAAAGGGCATCTATTGGCTTGCTTTACTACTTCGATATCAACCCGTGGGGCCGTAGGCTCGAGAGGCAGCTCTCGTCCAGCGGTTACAGTGTCTACTGGCATACACTAAACCAGGCGCCCCAACCGAACTCAAAAATAATTTCACTCCTCGACCTTGAAGATGCCTTTTTTGCGAACATGACCCCTGAAAACTTTCGTGTCTTCCAGTGCTATCTGTCCGGCTTGGACAAGCAGACTGTCCTGTGGGTTACCCATTCCCTCCAAATGGAATGTGAGGATCCACGGTTTGCGTTGGCGCTAGGAGTCGCCCGGACGATTCGTCAGGAGATGGAACTCAATTTCTGTACTCTCGAAATCGACCGCATGGACACGCATGCCACGCGCTCTGTCTTACAGGTGTTGGAGAAGTTGCAGAATCAGATAGACTGTCCAAGAGAAGACCCAGATTGTGAATATGCTCTGAAAGATGGGACCATATATGTCGGGCGTTATGAGTGGACAACCTTCGATCAGCAACTTGCAGGCGTTCCCGCAGATATGGGGACTAGATCCTTGGATATCGGGTCTCCCGGCATGCTTGACACCCTGACATGGTCAATAAATGGTATACAATCTGAGCGTCTGGGTCCCGAAGAGGTCGAGGTTGACATTAAGTATGTTGGTCTGAACTTTAGGGTAAGCAATTCCATGCAGTGCTTTCAAAAAGACACGCCACTGACTATTCCAGGATGTGATGATTGCAATGGGTCTTATGGGCTCAACTAAAGAGCTAGGCCTTGAGGCGAGTGCTGTGGTCAGACGCATCGGTTCAGCCGTCGCCGATTTTAAAGTTGGAGATCAAGTCGCTGTTCTATATCAGGGGCTAATGGGCACGCGGGTGACTGTCCCAGTGCGCTTCTGTAGTAGGATTCCACCAGGTAACTCTTTGGAGGACGCTGCGGCCACCCCGTGTATCTTTTCAACAGCAATATACAGCCTCATCTCCGTCGGAAACCTTCAGGCCCAACAGACAGTCCTCATACATTCTGCGTGTGGTGGTGTCGGGCAGGCCGCAATTCAAATCTGCCAGATGATTGGTGCCGAGATTTTTGCAACCGTCGGAAGTAAAGAGAAAGTGCAGCATCTGGTGGAGCACAATGGCATTCCGGAGGACCATATTTTTGATTCGAGAAGTCCTTCATTTTTGTCGGGGGTGATGGCAATGACAAAGAATAGAGGAGTGGACATTGTGCTGAATTCCCTGGCAGGAGAGTTGTTGCACGTTTCGTGGAAATGTGTCGCACCTTTCGGGAAGATGATTGAACTCGGCAAGCGTGATTTCATGGGCCACGGGAAGCTAGACATGCACAATTTTGGGGCGAACCGAGCTTTCTTCGGTGTTGATCTGGTTTCTCTCGCTCACGAAAGCCCGGAGGCAATGCAGATGCTTGGAGCCCAGTTCTATCACTATGCTGCCCAGGGAAAGCTTAAGCCAATTCGTCCCGTCACTGTCTATGAAGCCACAGACATCAAGAAAGCTTTTCGCTACATGCAGAGTGGGCAACACATGGGCAAGATTGTGATCCGTATACCGGATCAGCATACGAGGCTACCTGTATCTCAACTGCAGGATGGCTGTCAGGTTTACAGGTCGGACGCCGCCTACCTTCTGGTAGGTGGGCTGGGCGGAATTGGTCGGGCTGTGGCAACGAAGATGGTGCAGCAAGGCGCTCGGCATCTGGTCTTCCTGTCACGGAGCAGCGGTGAGTCCCCGCAGACCAAGGCCTTTTTGCAAGAACTCGAGAGCACCGCTGGATGTGCTGTCCTTGTCGTCAAGGGAGACGTGTCCAGTCACGACGATGTTTGCAGGGCGATCAACTCATCTCCACGACCATTCGCGGGGATCGTCCACATGGCTATGACGCTCAAGGTAAGTTAATAGTCTGCGAAGAGGAGAATCAAACATTTGCTCACACGCCAATAGGATCAGACATTATCGCAGATGACCTTCAACGAGTGGGCGTCCGTCATGCCGTCGAAGGTGCAGGGCGCATGGAACTTGCACCGTGCATTCAAGAGCACCACGCTCGACTTTTTTGTCATAATCGGGTCTATGGCAGGCATCATAGGCTCAGCCGGACAGGCCAACTACGCGGCAGCAAACACATTTTTGGACTCGTTTGTCAAATACCGCCAGGCCCAAGGCTTACCAGCGAGCGTGATCGATCTCGGACTAGTTGGAGATATTGGGTTTGCGGCTGAAAATAAGTCACCGATGCTACAACACGCGCAATTAAGCAACATCATTGTGCTCAACCAGCAGAACGTGTTAAAAGCAGTCGAGATTGCCGTTCTTGCATCTTCGATCGACGCACCCAATCAGCTGGCCGTTGGATTAGGGACCACAGGCAAGAAAGCTGACATCGGGGCACGATCTATTATGCCATGGGATGCCCGCGTCGCAGGATGGGACAACATCGCCATGCGGCCAGAGACGGCGCTCGATGGCCATGAAGAAGGAGTAGAAACGTTCATATCATCGATAGAGAAGGACCCTACGTGGCTAAATCGCCCAGAAGCCTACCAGACGCTTCTTGTTCGAGTCGGCCGCGCCGTGGCACCATATACTTCCTCAGGTGAGATGGATGATGACGAGCTAGGGACCGTGCATGTGGACTCGTTGGTGTCGGTGGAGGTTCGCAATTGGATCCGCCGTAACCTAGCAATTGAACTGAGCGTCAGTGAAATGGCAGGTGCCGATACACTAGCTCAACTGACCACTATCACGATGAACGCTCTCCGAACGAAGTATGGAGTGGGACATCCCGAATCGGAACCCACAGCCAGCGGTGATGTCGTTGCCAGCGGCTCGGAGAATCAGTGTTCGGCCGACGATTGCTCAGCCAAGGTCCCACCAGACAATTTGGAAGCTACAGGAAATGATGTCTAGGCGCTGTTCAATGCGGCAGGGTGGTCAGACATCGGGCTGAATCGAGCAATGTCACGCAGTTGCGTGGATCTCCATCATTTCATTGCTATCAAGAATACACTGTACCCATTACCATATGTTATATTAGACAGGGTGTTATAATATCTTGTTTTCTTCCTTCAATCACTAATATCTGTGTACAGTAGTAGGCCTGTCACCTGACTAAACAGTAGAGAGACCATTGTTCTTGCATTTTCTGTAGACTTCAAGTACCTTCCCCCCCAAGCGTCATCAAGGTCGGCTCCTTCCTTCTACCGTATCTAGCAAGGAATTTCTGAAAAGCTAGATGATTTTCCCTACAAACGTTTATTGAGATTCGCAGGACCTAGCTTTTCTCGCCATTCCGCCTTCAAATCATCCACGCGCTCCACCATTGAGCCCCATGGCTCGTTCAGACGAAGAGCCTTGCGAGCATCCCCCTTGGACACGTCTGGCCCCATTGCGGTGGAGAGAAATTCCTCCTTCAGGGCGTGGTCTCTGTGCAGTAGGTGAACGAAAACGTCCCGCATGACTTGCTTGGACAGGAGTTAACAACTGGCTTCGCGCAACGCTATACATTAAAGAGCACCTTACCGTTGGACTGCCTTCCGTTTTCCCTCCTTGGCTACTCCTAGACTGATAAGTCCTGGAAATATCTTCTGCATCAGACCCCAGGCTAGTCGGGAGACCCTTTGCGACTTGGATCATGGCGTTGTGTGGCCGATCGGCGGGACCACTTCCTGCGGTAACTCCTGCGCTCGGGCAGATTCGTCGCGCAGATAACTGGTTTGGTGGGTTTGATACACCGAGTTCACCGAGAAAACTAGCTGAGCTGCCCTTTGGTAGAGCTGCCATAACTTGTTCGGCGATTTCCCTCTGCTCGGATATTGTTGGTACTGAAGTGCCTTGCGCGGCTGACGGCCGCTCGAAATGACTTCCCAGGTTGTGGCTGTGGGAGAGGCTCTGTACTTCTCGCCACAGTCCATTGACTACGTATACCAGCATCTCCATGAATAGCTTCTCCTTCTCCTTCGCGGTCCCTAGCTCTATGGCTCCGGACATCGGTTTTTTGTCATGTTGCTGGCTTGGGGAGGTGATATCGCTATCGCGGCGGATAGTACCTAGGATGGCTCCGCGGGTGGCTGGTGTTAACGCCATTATGGTAGGTTGACTATTCGTGAAGCAATGGGCCGGACTGATATAACCTCCAGAAATGGGAAATAGAGATGAATAAATTCTTCGACTACGATAGTAACGACTATTTGTACACTCCTGAGAGCCACCACCAAGTATCGACCCTGCATCACCTATCGGATGAAAGAGGCTCTAACTAGGAGCAATTATGTGACAGATCTGAACATGTGCGTTGTGATAGAACCAATGATGGACATATCTGCAAAGAACCAGGTATAATCACGATCGACACTCAAAATGCAAGGAGCAAGTGACCCCGTCGAATCTCCGGCTCAGTCCTGCAAATCAGCCAATAGGCCCCGAAATTCTTTATGCAATCGGTTCAGATGCGACTCGCAGGTCTTGTACATTTCATCGTCTGCCTTGCTTTTCATCAACTCTAACATATTGTTTTTCTCGTCCTCCATGGTATGGACCATCGCCCTTGCAACGAATCCGAATCCATTTTTTTTGATAACGGAGGCCTAATCATCGTATCATCATATGTCTTAGCTATTCTTCAAAGATCTTGAAAATACTAGAGAAGATGGTGAAAACAGGAGGATATCACACCTTTTGACGCCCTTCTCCAAGACCTTCAGTCATGGCTTCTATCATATCTTGAACATGAACAGTGGCCTGTGCCGCATCGTCCTGGGTGAAGTTGCGGAATGGCCGAATGTTTTCTTGGGTGGCTGTCGCGTGGTTATAGCCGGTGACGATATGGCTTACCAGCTGCATGCCGCTGAATATGCCCCCATCATATGCCTCTAGTGACTTCCGACCCTTGTATATCGAGCTGGTCATGAGCTGGATGTCGGACATTCCTTGCTCAAAGGTGTACTCGGCCACCGTAGGCGACGCCAGTGTCATCGCCAGCAATCCGATATACTTCCAGAGATGCATGGCTGACTTGTATCTTTGTGTGAAGCAGCTGAGCAATGACTGCCAATGGTAAAGAGCTGGTTATGGTACATTCAATCCCTATTGCCTGCCCTGGGGTCAATATATATGTTCCTCGTCTCTCTTGATTTCTGAAAGCCCAGGATCGTAGGGGGTTCTCCCATGGAGTGCTCCGTGCAATCTTGACCCGCTTTGTGCTCTTGACATATCAGATATAAGCCATGCAAGGGACAGCACACCGGGGTGTTTTTCCTCCTTGTTTGCTCCTCTGATATAATTAGGTCGTACGAGGGGTGTTCCATAGTACAGTACTACTCCGCGCTCCTATTTGACATGTAATATGCTCCGAATTCAGGGGTATTGACATTAGACCCGGTGTATTGACAACTATTGTCTCGATATGACATGCTACCTTGATAGTATTGCCTGCCTGCGCCACAAATCATGCATCCATCTGCAGTGATCTGATCCGCCAATGGCTCAATGCATACTGTTCTTCTAGTGTATCACTTAATCATGATTGAAAACCGGAAGGTGTCTGCTATAAGCCTTGTTAGGGGTTAAAAAAGGAGAATTGATGAAGAAGAATGATGTTTGTCTTCTTCCCTTGCATCTTTATGCAATACACAGTATGTTATTTTGTTGATCGGCGATCAGATCGGTTTCTCTAGTTATGTCTCTGTTCATTCATCTTTCAATATTTGTTGAAAGGATGGAATGTGGGAGTGCAGAGGGCAAGGGAGGTGCCTATTGTCCAATATAAATTGTTTGAATATCTGTCAAATTAAGCCCTATACCAAACGTTGGTCCACCTTGAGACGTAGCGGTCTTGAGATGAGATTTACCTTGCCCCATCCATGGATATTCTCGTAAGGCGCTGTTGACAATTTGGTTCTTGCCAACTGCCGGATTCTATGTCCGTTTGTCCAAGATGTATCATCGCCTGGATGAAAATCTACCCTTCTATCCAGTTCATACTTGTGAAGCTCTATCTGCGCTGGGTGTGCTTCTTCTTGAACCTCCCGGTAAAGACATTGAAATACAACCACCCAATCGGAAAGTTTCGTTCCACGTAGATTCTATTCTATTCTCTATATCTATTCAATATCAAGTTCAAATCTTACTAGCGAACATCTTCTTCAACTCCCTCCGCAGGATCTTCCCAGACGGATTCCGGGGGATCTCATCAATGAATACCACCCCGCCCCGCAACTGCTTATAATTCACCACCTTGGCCTTTACAAACTCCACAATCTCACTCGCTACAGCCTCATTTTGAAGCTCCGGCTTCGCAGCTTTGACGTACGCGCGCGGGACCTCCGACCCGGCCTGCCCATTCGGGATACCCACCACAGCGCAGTCCCCCACAGCCGGATGGCCCAGAAGAAGGCCCTCCAGCTCCGCTGGCGCCACCTGGAACCCGTTATACTTGATAAGCTCCTTGATGCGGTCCGTGATGACGAAATTCCCGTAGTCGTCCTCGTATCCCACGTCTCCGGTCTTGTAGAACCCGTCCTCGGAAAACGCCTCCGTAGTTGCCGCCGCGTTGTTGTGGTAGCCCAGGAAGACATTGGGGCCCTTGACCCACAGCTCGCCCTCTTTCGCTGAGCGGCGCGTCTCGCCTGCAATCGGCGCGAACTTCGCCGTCACGTTGGGGATAAGACGTCCCACTGCGCCTGGGTATTCCTTGGATTCATCGTATGTCTTCATGGGTTAGCGACACGATGCTGGCTCTGATAGTGCAAAGGATGGGGAGGGATATGTACCTGGGAGTGCGTGCATGGCGCTGTCTCCGACATGCCGTACTGCTGTCGGATGGGGATGCCTCTCTTTTGGTGCAGCGCACGGATCAGTTCCACGGAAAGTGGGGCCGCTGCGGAATTGAGCAACTTGATAGAGCGTAGGTCGTACTTGTCGACGAGGGGATTCTGGGCCAGCTGGAGGGCAACGGGTGGTACAACGTATACATAAGTGATGCGGTGGTTGTGGACAGTCTGGCACATGGTCTGAAGGTCGAAGCGCGGCATCACGAAGGTGTTAAGACCAAGGAAGAGCCCGGCGCTGATGATACCAGTTATGCCTGACGCTGTTAGCATGGCGGTCGTCTATGCAACTTGGGGGGTAAGAGACGGAAATCTCACTCACCATAAATGTGGAAGAAAGGCAAAAAGGCAAGCGCCTTGTCAGTGTGATCAAGTAACATTTTCCCATCGGCATACCGGTCAATGGCGGCCGCCTGCACCAGATTTGCAACAACGTTCTTGTGCGACAGCATCACCCCCTTTGGTAGCCCAGTCGTTCCGCTTGAGTAAACTAAAAAGAGCAGATCTTGCGTGGGATTGGTAACTGGAGGACTGTGTCGCCCCGCAAAGGCAGCATCGGGGATAGCGGCTGGGTCGGCTTGCCAGACGTCCTGTGCGGCATCGTCGATGACGATAATTCTGTCCTGGCCGAGTCCTGCGTCCCGCGCAGCTTTTGAAACGGCTTCATATTGCGCCTTTTGGGTGACGACCGCTTTGGTGCCCGCATCTTTGAAATAATGAACCAGGTCGGCGGCACCGAACCCCGGATTGAGAGGACTGACAACCGCGCCGATTGAAACAGCACCCCAGATAATAGGGGGTAGGTCAATGCAGTTGCCCGAGACAGCGCTGAGCACGTCGCCTTTACGAAAGTTGAATTTAGATTGGAGCGTGCGACCAAAGTTGAGGGAGAGTTTGCGGGCGTCGGAAAAGGTGTAGGAACGGTTCGTGGCCACATCGGTCAATATTACTAGTCTTGTCAGAGGGTTCCTTTTGAGTTTCGACTTTGCCGGTCTCGTATCCTGCATTTTCTTTCTTCTGTTCAATGGGCAAACATACCGTTCGAGTCGGGAAACGTCCGCTCGGGACGCTGGAAAAGAAAACTCCACAGGTCCGTCTCGGGGACGGTGACCTCTGGATAGGGAGAATAGCTTGCCATCTTGGTTACCGACACAATTATACAGTCCACGATATTGACACTTGAGAGACGAGGACATCCATGCGATTATAATCTGGACTCGGGCAGGGCGGCGCAGGATCCGTAGCTCGCTCCCGATAGCTTCATTGGCTGCGGGGTTCCCCACACATCGACCCACACCTCGATCCGAGGTTGGGCAGACGGGGAAGTCCGCCTGCTTATCGCTCAGTCTGGGGTTATTTTCTGGGGTTGGCATTGGACCGGATATGAAAGTCGGCATTTCGGCCACTGTTGGTTCGTCAGGGACCGACCACCGATCCCCGAGGATATTTTTCAGCGCTTTAATTGGATTCAAAAGGAACCTTTTCGCACAGATAACTTGGTCCACCCAAACCCCTTTCGTCAGTGACATCACTGGCAAATTTGTTTATGTGGGGTTCGAAAGGGACACCTGGTAGTTACTGTGCTGTCGGGTAACAAGGCTTTGGATGCCATCCAGTAGGCCGCTTTCATTAGGGAACACACAAATTATGGATGAAGCGGCAAACCGACCAAATAATCGTGTCGTCCCGATCATTTAGGGCATTGGTCGTTTTATATCTCCAAATGATACCATATCGCATTCTTAACGTGTAGGTTTGCGTTGAGGCAGGACATAGCACACCGATGTAAGACGACAGCTGCAGTATCGTCAACATTTTAAATTGTGTATTTGTAAACTAAAGGTTCTGTCAAGCCTGCTGCCGACGGCGACCTGTCAGGCGATGCTTGATAACGAATAATCACCCAATATGCATTCAGTTTTCATAGGGTACTGCATATCCCGCATGGGCTCTAGAACCGAAATCAATCGTGCCTTTCCAGAAGTGTCGGGTTTTTATATCAAGTCAAGTCACCGGCGCCCAGCTCCAAGAACTCGTGATTATCGCCATTTATTCTCGGCCACAGAGGCACAGAACTGCTCCCGGAGCTCATGGAGTGAGAAACATGAATGGATAGCTGGGCGATAAAAACCGCATCCGAAGATGTCTTGTGATATTCACGGTCGGTCTTCTATTGTATATGAAGGCGTCTGCTACTAATGCATCCAATCGAAATAGTTCCTTCGTATGGGAGAAGATGTTGATGACAAGAAGTTGACTCGGAGAAGAAAAACTGCAGGTACAATATCGAATAGTCGGAGATCAGGTGACAGACCACGTGCCAGCGTCACGTTACCGGGCTTTTTTCTACGATTTCTTCGTTTATTCAGATTCGTCTTCTTTGCTTCTCCAGTCACCAAGTTTGGTGGACAGGGCGCTAATATTCTCATTTAACGTTATATACAATCATGGATTCTTCTTGATCCACATGGTTTGGCTATTGCAATGCTGCATCAGCCCACTGACTCCCCACTCCGTCCCAATGCCACTCGTCTTGTGTCCTCCGAACGGCATCCCCGGCTCCAATTCAAAGTGCGTATTGACCCAAACACTGCCCGCCTGCAGTCTATCGGCCATTCGTTGCGCCTTCTCCAGATCACGGGACCAGACGGACGCGCCCAGGCCACTCTCCGAGTCGTTGGCGCGCCGCAGCACGTCCTCCTCGTCGGACCACTTGAGAATGGGCATGATCGGAGCGAAGGGTTCCTCGCGCACGATTCGCGCCGAGTCTGGTGGATTGTCGATGATGGTCGGTTGCACGAAGTAGCCGTCCGAGTCGGTGATGACACCGCCCACAGCCGCTTTGAGTCCGTCGGCCGCGACACTCTTGAACATCTCCTTGGCCTTGTCGAACTGCATGCTGTTCTGGATGGGTCCGATGAAGACGCCTGGTTCAGTGCCCTTCCCGACTTTGTAATTTTGCACAAATGCCACCAGTTGGTCGCGGAACGTGTCGTAAATCTTCTCGTGCACGTACAGCCGCTTCACCATCATGCAGATCTGCGACGCGTTGAGGAAGCAGAGGGTGGCAATCTGCATTCCGAGACTTGGTTACTTTTGATCTTCTATATATGTATGTATGCAGAGGGGAGTGGGTTTCTACCTTGGGAATAATGGCGGCAATATCGACGTCATCGCAGATGATGGCTGGGTCGTTCCCGCCCAACTCAAGCGTGACACGCTTGAGTGTCTTGGCACAGCTAGCCATCACACGCTTTCCTGTCAAGCTTGACCCGGTAAAGCTGATCTTATCGATGCCAGGATGCTCGGTGAGCATGGGACCGAGGTCATCGCCACCGCTCAGCACCTGGACGACACCGGGCGGGAAGAAGCGCGCGGCCAATTCGCCGAGCTTGAGATCGCAGTAGGGGGTGAAGGGACTCGGCTTGACGATTATGACGTTACCCGTGTACACCGCGGGGATGATTTTGCCCACAGCGAGCAAGACGGGGAAATTCCAGGGCACGATGCCACCGCAAACGCCGAGGGGCACATATCGATGGATGACCTTGCGGTTCTCTGTTTCTTCTAGGACCGTCTGCGGGAGCTCTAGCGAGCTGAGCCCCTCGCACCACTTCAATGTCATGGCAACCTCTACGTTTGCCTGGTCAAGTGGCTTGCCCTGCTCCTGCGTGAGAAGCGCGGCGAGGGCGGCCTGGTTAGCCTGGATGGCCCCCGCAAAGCCCTGGATGGCTGCGCGGCGCTCCTCGACGCTGGTGCGCGACCATTTGGCGAAGGCATCGCGGGCGCAGTCAACGGCCCGGTCAAGGTCCGCTGCCGTGCTCACAGGCACTTCGGGGTTAGGCTGGCGGTTGGCCGGGTTAATACCATGGCGCGTTTCCGCGGTGGTAGTCAACTCGTTATTGATGACGTTGCGGAAAGTTGTAGTGTCAAGAGACATTTTGGCAAGATCAGTGAGGGTGAACTGGTCAGTGAGGACTAAGAAAGCACACAATGGCCTTTATAAATTCGTGCCCCTCTTTCTCTCCCCTCGTTGAATGGCAGCCTTGCCCCTTAAGCGGGGACTTGTACGTATCGGGATCACACACTAATGACGTTTCTAGGCTAGCCTCGTAATCTGAGGTGTTTGTTGAAGGTTTATCGCAAAGAATTATACTATGACCATGACGATACGCCTTCTACCGGCATTTGGTTTTCCAGTGACAGTAGCGGGCTTAGCTCGGCGCCCCGTTTGGGTGTGGCAGTGAGCACCCTGTCGATAATGGTCTATAGACACTCTGCAGGGAATGAACTTCCCGGATCTGTGGTTGGCTAGTTCCTGGCCTCTCACTAGTATGACTCCAGCGAGTTTCCTCTACTGTCCCCGTGACGATCCGGAGGATATTTGAGCTCCGATTATATAAATGATGCAATGCGGGGGTTAGCTCCACCCGGGCCTGGGGCATTCCGCCCTGTCTTCGGGATCGGGACGGCCTCCAAGCAGTCCCTTGGGATGCAGGTGTTCGGCGGAATGGTCCCAGGGCATGAAGTCCTATCGAGGGCTGCGTGATAAATGGGGATACCCCTCTTCTGTTCACACACAAATACACTTTCATGATTAATGAACGCGGCATGATTGGACCCCACCGTGCCAAGCCTGCCAAATATGTGGATCCTATGTTTTTCTGTTTATATCGGCTGAAACACCGAATACATACGATAGTGTGTTACATCTTAGTACTGAAGGAATCAGCAAGAAGTCTGGAATGCCAGAAAAGGAAGTTCTGGTGCAGGCCCTTCCCGCTGACAGAAGCGATGAAGCCGAACTGTCTTTCCAGTTCACCAAGGAGGAGCATGCACAGGGATGGCGGGAGGCTATGGTGCTGTACTGGCCGGCCATCGGCTGGGGACTCTTCATGAACCTGGCCACCGTTCTCAAGGGTATTGACGGCGGAGTCGTGCGCAGCCTTGTCGGACTACCAATTTTTAAAGAGAAGTACGGCTACGAGCGCAACGGCGAGTACCTCATCGCAGCTCAATGGCTATCAGCCTTCAACTACGCCAACCTGTTGGGGGCCATCGTTGGTGCACTACTGTCAGGCGTGGCCTACGAACGGTTTGGTCCGCGCGTCATGATCGCCGTCTGTTGTGTCTGCTCCATCGCATTCATCTTTATCCAGTTCTTCAGTCGCACCCCGGCGCAGCTGTTTGTCGGTGAGCTCGTAAACGGCTGCATCATCGCCTTCTACCCCATCTGCGCCTCCGCCTATGTCGCCGAGGTCACGCCGCTCGCTCTCCGCGGCTTCGCCGCCACTATGACAAACTTAGGCTTTTCAATTGGGTCGCTTGTCGCGTCGGGCATCCTCAAGGGCACCGAGTCCATGGCCTCATACTGGTCCTACAAGATCCCCATCGCGACGCAATGGGTTCTCCCCGCCGTCGTGCTCGCCCTGGTAGGGTTCTGCCCCGACCCGCCCTACTGGCTTTGCCGTCGCACTCCCGACGACACCGCCGCAGCTATCTCCTCCCTGCGCCGTCTCGCGGCGTCCAACGTTGACGTGACGAAGAAGCTGGCCCACATCCGCGAGACACTCCGCCTTGAGGAAAGTCTAAGCCAGAGCAACCACCGCCCCAGCTACCTCGACTGTCTCCGAGGCGCCGACCTCCGCCGCCTTGTCATCTGCGTGATGGCATACGACATGCAGGCATGGACCGGCAACGTATTCTTCATCAGCTACGCCGTCCACTTCATGGAGCTCGCAGGACTGGACTCCTCGGACGCCTTTTCCATGAATCTTGGCCTAACAGCCTTAGGTCTAGCAGGGACATGCATCTCGTGGACGTTACTCCCGCGGGTCGGTCGACGCACAATGTACCTCATCGGATGCTCCGCGCTCGCCGTCTTGCAGTTCGCCATCGGCGCAGTGGACGTATCTTCGCGGAGCGGTAGCGGCACCTGGGCGCAGTGCGGACTGATGGTCGCGTGTACATTCGTCTACGACCTCAGCCTCGGGCCATTCTGCTACGTGCTTCTCGCGGAGGTGTCGTCCGTGCGACTGCGCGGGTTGACAATCGCCCTGGCGACGGTGACGTGCTTCGTGTGGTCGATTGTGTTCACGGTCGTCATTCCGTATGCGATGAACGCGGACCAGGGCAACTGGCGCGGGAAGATCGGGTTTCTGTTCTCGGGACTGAGTTTTCTGTGTGCCGTGTACTGCTACTGGTGTTTGCCTGAGACGAGAGGGCGTACGTTCGGGGAGCTGGATGTTCTGTTTGAGCGGAAGGTGCCGAGTCGGAAGTTCGAGGATTATAAGGTGGGTATTGATGTTGGGGGGAGGCGGTTGGAAGAGTGATTGGGTATGTTTCCCGTCGATAACGGTACTATACCAAGACATCAAAACCAATGTCTAGTCATAGAAGGCAAGGATGGTATGTATACCACGCGTGGGGGTCACGAGATCGGCCAGCCCTAATTAACGACCCTTACGTGTCTAAATATCCTGTGTCATATCAACAGAACACCCCACGAGATATACCAGTCTAGTTCTACCAGCCCAGCAATACATCAGAACAGAAGAACCAATTCTTCGGGTATATAACATGACGCTAAAATATAACAAGAGGCCGGCCCAACCAAGAAACAAATCCGACCGTCGGACAGCTAAAACCCTAACAGATCCCTCAAACTTTCCCCTTCTTCATCCCCCCAACATCGGTATAATCCTCACTCGTGTACTTTATCCTCCCCCTTGGCATGATCAGCGGGTTCGATTGTATCCGCAAGTGTCTGCCAGTTCTGCGAGGTGTTGCTCCTGCTGCTGCTGCTGCTGCTGCTAATGATAGCACTATTCCTCGCACGGGCTGGCCTAGCTTCTATTGCTTTTTTAAACCTTCATATCAATTAAAGCGTCAGTGTCGACTCCGACAAAAGAAACAGAAGACGAAACAAAATCAAGGGAAACATACGCCTTCTTCCCCAACATAAACAACAACTCCGCCGTCCCGGCATCTTTACCCCCCACGACACCAAACGTGCCTGCTACCTTTTGCATGATGGGGTTTAGTCCGCGCTCGTCTTGCTGCCCAGGTTTCAGCTCTGCCACTGACTCCGGCCCTGACCTTTGCCCAAAGGAGGTAGAGGGGGTATCCGGCTGGATCATGATCGGGAACTGGGTCGGGTAGGAGTCGGGGCTGTAGGGGTGGGTTGTGGATGCACCAGATTGGGATTGTTGTTGCTGTGGCTGTTGTTGTTGTTGTTGTTGTTGTTGTTGTTGTTGTTGTTGTTCACATGAAGCGATGTAGTTTGGGAGATATGGGATGGGGTCGCTTTGTTGGGTAGACGCGGCGCCGTAGAAGCCGGGGATGCCCCCGGGGCCGTAGTATGTGGTGGAGGTGGCCATGTCAATCAATCATTCAATCAATTATTTCAATATGCCAATATATATATGAAAGAAGTTTTGCCAGCAGGGCAGTAGTGGTGTAGTAAGATGTGAGCAGGAATAATGCAAGAATTTAAAGCTCAAGCCTGAAGAAGTTCCTCAGTCCTTTAAATAGACCATACACTCAGCCATAACCAACAACCAGAACCAGAACCATAATCACCATCGTCATCTTCATCACAGCCATCTCTACCACCCCACCGCTGATCCCTCCCCCTTTCAAACCCCACTAAACCTATTCCAAAGCCAAGGCGCATTCGACGCCCCATCTCCCCCCCAGTAAGCATCCCCTGATTGGCCAGGCCGTAGGTTTTGCTCAGCGTGGGGGCCAGGGTCCTGCGTCTATCTATATATACTGTTCAATTATATACAATTTTTTCTTTAATTAGCTTTTACAAGGCTGTTTGGGAGACGATCTTGTGTGATCTTGGTGCTCTACAATTTGTGGGTCTGTGGGTAGGTGATACGTGATTTAGTGTCAGGGTCATACAGTCGTGGATAGTCTACTACGCATTGAATGTGATTTCCAGACATTCGACTATAAATCGGACTATTGAACGAAAGCAACTTGTTATTGATCAATCCCAAGCACTTCGACCTAACGCAATAGCGATATTTAGACCAGCGAGTGGGAGACTGGCGATCGACTCGACCAACGAATCTCGAGCAAGAGGACTAGCGATGGTGGTATCTAAAAGGCCCCTCTTCCATCCGGGCAAACCAGACCTTCTTCCCCGGAAAGGTAGGCGAATGGATCGCCATACGCTCCGCGATCCCCTCGAGCCCGACCTCAAACTCCACGAGTGCCGAGTCGAAGCTTGCCCATCGACCGCTCACCGTTGACTGTTTCGCGATAAAGAACTCCCCCGAGAGGGGGTTCAATCGGATGAGAGACCGGCAGATGCGATCCGTCAGGTCCGAGTGGAGGGCGCCGTTCTTGCCCGTGAGAGTGATCTTCCCGAACCCGGGGTGCTGGTAAGTGCCCCCATATTGGTCCAAGGGCAGCGAGGGAGGAAGTGGGTGCTCGACACGGGCCAAGTGGTTGGGCGCTTTTTGACTGGCCTCTCTCATGGCTTTATCGACGAATCGGATCATCGAATTGGCTGGGTTGGCGACACCAAGGCGACGGTCCAGAAGGAATGAATGCACAGAGTACCATCTGGGTGTATCGCATGGGCTGCGTGTTGGCCATGATTGTGAACCCGAATTTGAGCGACGGAAGAAAGCCTACGATGACGGCGGCGCCGAGCTGACTGCCAGTGTGCCAGTACAGCGGCACCCCCGGTAGCTGTCAAGGAACCAGCCGAGCGTATATAGGTGGTAGGACTGCTCGGGTGTGAGGAAGTGGTCGAAGGCCGTCCCGCGCTCGACAATGATGCGGGGGAACTTGATGGCGCGGTGCACGGCTGGGGAGAGCGGCGACGACTCGAAAAGCAAACAGCGCAGCCACTTGGCGTAGTCCGTGGCCGAGCTGACCATGGCGCCAGCACCACTAGTGGCAGCGCAGTACCTATAGTCTTCGGGGATGTATTGTCGAGATCTTTCATTCCAGGTGTAGCCTTGGACCAGTCGATCGACGGGATTCTGGCTGAGCTTGACGTCATCAATCGAGAAGTAGGTGCTGTCCATGTTGAGCGGACGCCAAATTTCCGTACGTAGGAGGTCCTCTAACGGCGTTTCTGTCACTCGCTGGAGAAGGTGAGAGATGACCTGATAGGACTCGTTGGAGTACTCGAAGCGTCGGTGATCTGGATCAGGTGCGAGTGGAATATGCCGTAGAAGACGGACCAGGTCCTCGATAATCAGAGCAGGATTGCGTAGGGCCTCGGCGAGCTGCAGGTTTGGGAGTCCGCTGCGATGGGACAAGGCATCCTCAATGGTGGTAACGGTGGTAGCGTGCTCGTCAGAGAGAACAAAATGGGCGGGTATCCGCGTCGCGATAGGCGTATTCCACTGAACGGGGCCCCGTACGTTGCTCAGGTCATCGCGTACTTTTCTGGGGTCATCGATGACCGTTGCCATGATCGCTGCGGTAAAGCTCTTGGTGGTGCCGCTGGTGGGGAAGAGAGTGTGTGCTCTCATGGGTTTGTCGGGCAGCCTGGCAAAGCCGTACTGCTATATACGTCGTTATTTCATAGGTTCTGGGCCAGGAATGGAAGATAGGGGTACCTTGAAATAGTTTTTATGGCCATTTACCACACCGATGCTGATCCCTGGGATGTGCCACCTTGCCAGTTGTTCCTCGACGAGAGCGTCGAAGCCGGAATTGAAAGGGTCAGCTCCGATAAGGTGAGCCATCTTGTAGTAATATAGTAGTAATATAAATTATCTTGTTCGAACGGAAGAATGATGAGTGATACACACCACGAAACAAAGTGATCTCGATATCGAAAGACATTTTTACGGCCCGCCATGATGAGAGGGAACCATCATCGATTCTCGCTCTTGCCCAATACATCCTCTCTCGATCCCTGCTTCCTCATCGAGTCCCGATAGCGTCCCCTGATGGTCCATCAACAGTGTCATTTGGTCAGTCATTGGCCAGAAAAAATAGTCTGCTGCAGATTGAATAGCGGTGGAATATAATATGATACACAAGCGGTCTATATTCCATGATCCATCGGCATGGCATAACGTCAATTTGAACCCGATAATTAGATCTTAACAGAGATATCAACCGATGGCTAAACCTTCTCGGCCTCTCCTGACCCCCCATTCGACTCCGTACTGCTGTCACCGCCGGCCTTGGCCGTTGTCTCGCTGCCCGACCCGCCGAATCCGAATTCCAGGGCGACGCGCTCGATGTCTTCATCCGACAATTGCGGCAGCTCCTTCGCCGCGCGAACGTAGCTCATTTTCTCCAAGTACCCCTTGGCGAAGATCAGGTCAATCTCTTCCAAACTGCGGCCCGCCGTCTCCGGATACAGGAAGTAGATAAACGGCACGAAGCTTGCATTGATGGCGCCGAAAAAGAGGTACGTCCCCCAGCTAATGTCGCGAATCATGATAGGCGTCACCATCACGATGAGGAAGTTGAAGGTCCAGTTGGTGCACGTCGAGATGGCATTCGCCTTGGCTCGTGTTTTGATTGGGGAGATCTCCGCCGGATACAGCCATGGTAGTGGCAGCCAGGTAGCGCCGAACGCCGCGATGAAGGTGAACAAGCCCACGGCAGCGCCCTTGGCCGGCTCTGTGCCTCCGGGAATTAAGCAGGCAAAGGTGAGCACCATGGACAGGCTTTGGACGGCGGCTCCCACTAGGAAGAGGCGGCGGCGGCCCACGTAGGAGATCAGAAACCAGGACGAGCAGGCGAATATCGAGTACACGATCATGTTGACACCACCCAGGATCATGGACAAGAACTCGGTCTGACCAAGCGACTTCTTGAACAGCACCGGTAGGTAATATATGACTGCGTTGCAGCCGCCAATTTGCTGGAAGAATTGCGATGACGCGCCCAACAACATGCGGCGACAGTGCTGCGTCTTGCCGCCGGTGAACACCGCTGACAGGGGCGTGCTGCCGCCCCCCATCATGCCCGAAGCACGTAGCGAGTCCATGATAATGTTCTTCTGCAGCTGCACGTCGTGATGGTTGACTGGCTTGCCCTGGAGGGCAGCGATGACCTCTTCGCCCTCCTCATATCGCTCTTGGGTGAAGAGCCAGCGCGGTGACTCGGGAAGGAACCACATAGTGCCGATGATGATGAGACCGAACACACACTGGAATGCAATGGGGAACCGCCAAGTGAGGTCCGGTGGTCCATACATGCAGCCAAAGTTTACCCAGTAGGAGATAAGAGTCCCAATGGCAACGGTGCTACCTTCAATACAGATGAGCAGACCGCGATTGGAGGTACGCGAGCATTCGGCCTGGTAAGTAGGTATCGTCGAGGTGTTCATGCCATTTCCAATGCCAGTGACCACACGACCGATACAGAATTGGGCCAGGGGGAGATGCTTTGGGAATGAAGTCACCTGCATTATCACCCCGATGAGCATGACGGTGGCGCCTAACATGATGGACCAGCGACGGCCTAGCCAGTCCCCACAGGCAAGGATAAAGAGAGCGCCCCCAAGACAGCCTGAAAAGTTAGCAAGCTTTCTTTCGCGTCTGCAAAGGGGTGTATACCAAGCTCGTAAATAGCAGTGACCACACCTTGCATGGTTGAGTTATCCCTGGTGGCAGTGAAAACGTCGTTGAAAGGCTTCGCATCGATGATACCACTCATTACACCCTCTACAGACTGGTCAGCGGTATCCATGGGGCATAGAGTAGATCACGCCATACGGTCATAGCCAAATAGGAGGAAACCCATCGT
Source organism: Aspergillus campestris IBT 28561 (assembly GCF_002847485.1). NCBI lineage: Eukaryota > Fungi > Ascomycota > Eurotiomycetes > Eurotiales > Aspergillaceae > Aspergillus > Aspergillus campestris. The sequence goes on from NW_020194339.1 coordinate 1,322,063, forward strand.
GGCAGCAAAGGTGATGGACACGAGTAGCCTCTGACCAGAAAGGCCAACAAAGGATGGAACCACTTCAGACATGATGACGATGTCTAACGCGTGAGCAGTGTAAACGAAGTTCAATCACCGGAGAGGTTCCAGGCGGAGATGCGGGTATTGGCTGAGTCCGCTGTCCTGGTGCGTTCTGACCGGCGGGTGTTATATTGAATCGGCATCTAAGTCATTCCAGCGGAGGGATAGACCAGCTTTATAATTTGACCCTGATGGCTGGGCACTCCATGTCCACGTGAAGGGTAGCACTCGATCCACTCCAATCTCGCGACATGGAATACATGCGTCATAAGTCTCGGCGCACGGAGTCTATGCAGACGGGTCTGAAGCGAGATTACCAGTCTGGGAACCAGTAAACTGATGGATGACACTCACAGAACCAGGCAGTGCAGGCTGGATCCTACGATCTGATTGAAGGGACGTCCTATCGAAGTGGCTCCATGAATCCGGGGCCAAGCTCTCGGCATATATGTGCCCAGAGATTTGGTGCATTCTCGATGTAGCAGAGACAGGCGATTGAAAAAGGAGAAAGAGAAGCGAGGGATGGCTTTCTCAGCCTTCCTCTTCTGTCAACTCGTTCTTATGTTGGACACCATTGGTTAGTAGCCGGGGGGGTGAGAGGTACGCTGCAACAAAATAGAAAATTTCTTAATGGGAAGACTCTTCGATGCTTTAGATAGAGCTCCATCTATCCTCCAATACTTAGCTCTTGTGGGAGGGGAGAAGGTCTGGGGGTGACGGGTGGCCATTGTATATAGAGCATGCGGCTTCTCCTCAGCTGCAGACGGACATTCTACCATGTGTTTTGTCCGACTCCATTCTTTCACGGAATAGCCTCGTGCACAACGTACTGAGACACATACTACTTGCGTTATTCGATTATCCCCAAAGGTTTCGAGAGAAAAAAAAAAGAAGAAGGTCCGCCGTGCTTGGCAGGAGTGGACGAGCCCGTGAGCAAAAACCCCGCTCGCCGCCGAGCGGAGGACAAGACCGCGAATTGACTTGGCCTGCGGCATAAATGCAGCGAATGAGACGCCCATGGTTGTTCCATTTAGAGCTATCCTGGGACCTCCGCGTGCCTGGTACAACTTGGCAGCGGGAAAAATATGGAGCCCCAAGCTGCATCGCCACGATTGCGCCAAGCCAGTCCAGTCCGAGTAACGGAATTATCTTGACAGCCCACACATCCAACATTGTTTTCAATGTTGACCATGAGGCTAAAACCAGGGTTTGCCCTGTTTGCGCCATACTTGCCGTAAAAAACACGCATCGCCAAGCTGCTCCAGGTCTGCTCTTATCAGTAACCCCACGGGGCTGATTGATTCCCAAGACTCCTGCCTCATTGCGTCGCAAAACCTGCCGGACATCGCGTAGAAGGAGGTCGCTGGGCAGTAGATATGTCTGAGATTGACACTACTTGTACTGGGTGAGGCATATAGCGGGCGTCTCGACGATGATCATCGTCTAGCTTCCCTATTGTAGATGCGCTTGCTAGGATGATTGCACGTGGGGTGACGTGCTCTTGCTATTCGCTGCTGAGGAAGGATCTATGGAAATGGTCTAAATATTGATAAATATTGATGGATTTGATGATGATCGATACTGTGAAAAGGTTATAGAATATTTGCAAAAAATGAAGGGTCAATCTAATAGTCTTCGTGAGAAAGCTGTGCGAGTCAGGTGACATGCTGCCCGATTGCATGTCTCACCATTCAACAACAACAACAACAACGACAATAACAACTCTGAAATCATCCATAAGAGACTATTTGATAGTCCCTCATACGGCTTGTCATCAACAAGTCTATGAATTTTGGATTTACGAGGTTGCCCTTTAGCCAACCCTTCCCGGACTGAAAGTATACCTCCTTGTGCACAAGTACTCCAGTGAACATAAGCTGGCAGATCAAGTAGATATTCTTTGAACCACTAGTATTTCCAGTGCCTACCACATTGCTTTACCGGTCTTGACATTTCTGGCTATTACAGAGTGCCCCCGTTGCTATCGCCCGACATGCTGCCAAGTCCTGGGCATACTGGGCATACTGGGCATGCTTGGCAGGCCTGGAGAGTCCAGCTGGCGATTGTATTGCAGATTGTTATTTCCGGGGAAATACCATACTTGATATACAGCGGTGAGAGTCTGAAGCTGACGGGTTTGATGAGGAGCTTTTTGGTTGGATAAGGAGTGTTGCATGCTCTATATTGTTAGGGCTAGAGTTGATCACATGGGCATATCAACATCCTTCACATGATCCAAAATCTATATACGGTCACATAATATACGACAATTGTACAAAACTGAAGTAAGAATCAAATAAAGCATACAAATATAAATATCTCGATCTATAGCCACTCCATGACCCACACATTATCCAGCACGGTGAGGTCATCAGCATCAATATACAACCCCTACTAAACCTACAGCATGACCCAGTAGAGAACATTGTCCCAAAAGCAGTCCCACAAAAATATACTCCCCATCACGCGTTATTCGCACAGCTAAACGCCGCACTGCTAGGATTTTCATGCAATGCTCGACCAGAGACATACAACCCCAGACCGCACTATTTTAGATTCTGGTGTCAGTAGACGATTTACTCTTCCATGTAGATGCGAACGTACCACGCAGAGCCCGATTCCGATAATGATGGTGTTGATCACAGTCATGGCGATCTTGGCGGGGGTCGCGAATAGCTGATCCCTGTTGATGTATAGCCAGAAGAGGCCGGTGAAGCCGACTTGGTTCGTTGGTTAGTTATTGCTCTGGGGAGAGAAGTAAGAGGGGGGAAGATAGAGACATACAGGTAAACCAGCTTGCGAAGAGGGAGGCCTTTGGTCCAGTTAGCATTGTCTATTGTCATTGGTGTTCTGGGAAGAAGGGAGGAAGGAATGAATACAATCAAACTGAGCAACTCATTGAACACAGGAATTGCCATGGCCACAACCCACGCCACAACCCACAGCACGAACGCGATACCCACCCACGACCCCATGGCAAAGAGATCCGTCTTGTGCATGCGGTCGCTGTTACGGAAGAGTCGGACGTAGACGTATTTGGCGGCGACGTGGCCGTTGACGACTCCGCCGATGATGATCTACTCGTTCATTAGTTCAGTTCTAGTAGTTCAAGAACGATATAACAAGAAATAGAGGGAGCGAGGGAGAAACACACAGTTGGCAAAGCAATACCATACGCAACCTTGCGCACAATAGGGGTAGCAGACCCCAGCGCGGGCGATGCGACGTTGTCACCCGCATAGCAGTAGATAACGACGGCCGTAACGATGTACAGACAGATGTCGGTGCCCTGTAGCAGAAAGAGGGCCTTGGGATACTCTCTGGGGTCTTTGAGTTCGGACATGAATCCGAAGAATGCGACGTGTCCACCTATCGGTTGATTAGTGGTAACCCATGACTGTCTTCTTTCCTCTTTTGTAAAGGAAGGTCGTTCTTGAGACATACAGAAAGAAAAGACAATGTTGCACACGGCCAAGAATGCCTTATACAGACTCGTTTCGACAGTAGCGTTCAGCGGCCCGGTCCAAGGCTTGTCGATGCCGACGGCAATCATGGCGATCAAGACAGCGGTGAAGATACTCAGGAATGCTGCATTTGCCCATCCCATTAGCTACTAACCCCCACGGTAGGGAGTATAAGAGGTTAAGATAAACTCACAAGCAACAGACAAGTACGAGACATTCGTCGACGTACGCGGCAGCGACAGGATATACGAAATCAGCAAGCCGACCACCCCGAACACGATCGTGCATGTCCCATGGTCCGTGATAGAGTTCATAGCAACGGAAAAGGTCAACAGATGGCTCGCCATGATAAAGATGATCAGCAGCAGCTGGCCCATGCCGAAGACCTCGCGTCCGATGCTCCCGAAGATGACCTCGCCGGCGTCAGCCATGTTCTGGACATGCGGGTAGGCCCAGCGGAACTGGCCGATCACGTAGCCGGTGTAAGTGGCGATTAGACCGATGACGAGCATTAGCACGATTGATCTGAGATTAGTTAGCCTGCATTATCTACGCGCATCTTAATGGCAGGGGCATGGCAATCATACGGCGCGAGGCCGAGCTGGGCAACAACGGCAGGGAGCGACAGAATCCCCAGGGAGACGGTTTCGGCGACCATGACTACAATGGTTAGATCATCGCGGGTTAGATGTTTGGTAGAATCTCACGGAAGCCGCATTGCCTGTCGTCGTGTTGTTTAGCATGATTCTCGCAAGAGGGAGGGAAGGGGTGGGTACATACCACCAACTCAGCACCTTGTACTTCACCTCTGCATCCTCCTCGTCTCCAAACGCATCCAGAAACGCGGGGAGAGCCTCTTCGTGCTTCTCGGCATCTCCGTCGGAGGTGTGCTTATAGGGGTCGGGGGCGGCTGCATCAGCCATGGTTGGTAGATCAGTTCACTAGTAGTGGTACTAGGCAAATCTACAAATATCCAACAATAGGCGCAAGCAACGTCAGAAACTTCGATCCATTCCAACCAACCTCAGGCTGTGAGTGAGTGAGTCATCTGGAAGCATTATATCGACGCGGGAGAGAAATCTCAGTTCGAGCTCCCAGCTGGCGGTGGCCCACTTGTTACCTAATGGCAACGAGAACCCCAGAAACTGGAATGGGAAGAAAAGAGGGTAAAGAGGGTCCTGTCTGATAATGTAAATGGAAGTATCGTGCCTTCTGGGCGAATGAGAGTCGCTGCGATGGATCCGACCCGGTTGTGGCTTCCAATAATGTATGGGTCGCTAGAGGGTTGGACCCACCTGTGCAGGGTCTGCGTGCCGACCCCCATGGGAGAGTTTGGCAGCTTGTTGTCCTGTATTAAGGTGGTTTGATATATGGAAATTCATTACATATTTGTTAGACTTGATAGGCAAGAGATAGGGCTTAGACTTGTTGTGATGAGGTGGAGTCGGAAAATCGTCACCGCGGGGAAAATATATAGTTTGGGTTGGATCTAATCCATAGTATGTCAATCGTCATTGGTATCCCTCATACATTGTGTTCAATCTCAAGCGAGTCAACAAAAGGAGCTCTGTTGCAAAATTACGATGTGCAGATTCTCGTGATGCAAGATATATAAGTCCGAGATGCTAGGATAGAAGAGTAGAAGCCCTAACTTCGGATATCCTAGAGTACCAACCATCCATTGCTAGTCAACAACCAGCATCATCCATATCACATAATGAGCGAGTATACATCACCCTACATTAACATATCATCCACCTACAGCCCGAAATTCCACAGCTCCATCTGTACCTTGCTCCGAGCAACACCCGACTACTCATAATCATACAACTGCTTCTGGGGCGGCACATCGCCGCGCAGAATATACTTCTTGAAATACCACGGAAGCATCCCCGCATAATGGTTCATATGCTTCCGGGTCGGCACAGAAAAGACCTGATCCAGCTCTTCCAGGGACAACGCCTTCGTCTCCGGCAGACAGAAATAGGCAAAGATCCAGCCGGCGAAGTTCCACGCCGCGTACCAGCCGAACGCACCCTGCGGGGTGAAGGCCTTGACGAGCGCCGGCCATGTCAGGGAGATGATGAAGTTGAAACCCCAGGTGGTGGCGGTCGCGAAGGACATGCCTATGTCACGGATGTAGAGGGGCTATGAACTTTGCATTAGCGATGTGTATATGGTTTGGGTTAGGGGGGAGATGTACGAAGGCTTCAGCTGAGTATGTAAATGGAACGGGACCTTCTCCTGGGGAGTAGACGATCATGAAGAGGTAGATTCCGGTGGCGACACAGGCGAGACGGGCCTCGCTGCCTTCGGGGATCCAGAAGGAGAATCCCGTGAAGAGCAGGCAGAGACTCATCAGCGGGAAGGTCGTGAGGAGGAGGTTGCGTCGTCCGAAGGTGTCGATCGTGTAGACGGCTGGGAGGGCGAACAGCCAGTTGGTGATGCCGCAGCCGAGCGATGTGATGAGGGCCATGCGAAGATCGAAGCCTGCACCGATGAACATGGACGACGAGTAGTACATGATAGCCTGGGATCGTTAGCTTTGGCGCATTTTCTATAGCAGGGGAAGAACTACATTGACACCGCAGAACTAGAGACTATGTCAGTATACATTTCCAAAGCAACTGGTTGGAGGGGAAGGGGTCGACGTACTTGCTGCATGAACATGACGAAGAAAGACGACTGTGCTGCCCGCCGATTGCGCGGCACCGTAAACATCTCCAGCCAGAGCTGCTTGCCTTCGCGCATCTTCTCCTCATGCTTCAGTGCAACGTGGATATAGTAGAGGTCGCGGGCAGCCTGGAGCGCGGTTGGACGCAGACTGCAAAGCGCCTGGTAGGCTTCGCGATAGCGGTCACGGATCATGTACCATCTGGGAGACTCGGGACAGAAGTACACCTGGGCACAGACAAACATCGGCCTATCTTGATCAGCGAGAAAATAGACTGCGTGGTGAGCGTTGGACTCACGGAATGGCGGTAGACCCCAGCATAAGACGCCAGTTCAAACCCGGGATGTTAGTGTTCGTAACGTCCATGAAGACGACACTGGCGATAAACCCCAGCATGATGCCGAAAGCTGTCCACATCTGCCACATCATGACGAGAGCACCTAATGAAATTAGTATGCTGTCGAGCGGACACCCTATATCAAGTGAGATATACCTCGGATGTTGGCAGGCGCGCACTCGGCACCGTACACCGGGGTAGTCGTGGATTTGGCACCGACGGCGAACCCAAGCAGAAAGCGACCGAGCATTAGATTCCACCAGGTGTGCGCACACGCCATCCAGAACGAAGAGGCGAACGAGACAAAACACGAGATGAAGATACACCCGCGACGACCGAACCAGCGGTTAAGCGGGGCGGTCGTCCAGCACCCGATGAGACAGGAGCATAGGTAGGGCGCCCCGTTCACCAGACCCTGGAGCCAGGGGTCTTTCAGGTTAAACTCTTCAAAGTAGTACCTGGTCGATTGATTAGCATGGGATGCATTCATCTAGCGCAGAATCCTCACTCTTGGGCACCGTTCACGGCTGTTTGATCCATGCCTTGCACGATAGCCTACAACCGTCAGTAATACGTTCACCGCGCTACTAAATCAATTGGAACGAACCGATCCGGCGCAGAGAACTTGGTGACCAGTTAGTGGGGCAATTTCCATAGCGATGGGAGCTGTAGAGAGCACATACTGGTCATAAAGTACATCATAAACGGCTGACTCCACCGGTGCGTCTTCTCGCGGCGCAGCACATCTTTCTCCTCCTCCGACAGCTCGGGCAGCTCCTCAAAACGCTTGGGATCCTGCGCAATTAAGGAACCCTTCTTCAGCAAGTCGAGGATATCGGTAAGCTCTTTTTCGTGCGCGAACTGCTCGACATCGCGGAACAGTTCCTCCTGGGTCAGCTCGGCCAGGGGATTCTTCGGCCTGGTTTGCGCGGCGACACTCTTGGCTGGATCGCGAGACCACTCGCGCGCAACTTCAGCTCCGATCTCCTTCTCTATCCATACCGCTGAGTGGGCGTCCTGTTGTGCCAGGACAGGCGCCTCGGGATCGGTCGGTTTCTCGCCCATTTTGGTGAACCTGATCAGATCCCCGGATGGGTTGATCTGCAGCCCAGTCTGTTAGTGTAGGTGGGGTGGGGATGAGGTAGGTCAAATCGTCGGGGATTGCTAGCACACAGCGTGATAGACAAATAAGAGGACGCAGGGAGACCAAGTGCTGGGTCTTGAGGGGAACGAATAATCCACAGCGGAGGGGGGTCATGCATTTAACGTCCACCAGGAGACCCCAGACGGTCTGACAGCTCCTACCCTCTCCCCTCTCCCCATGGGGTTGACTGGAACTCCGCAGAGGCAAATTCTCAGCCATCTCCACTGAAAAGACCCCATTTCCCCGGCCAAGAGCATTGGGGTCCATACAAACACCAGATGGCGGACTTAGCCGGCTGAGAAAAGACCGCATGAGCGGCCAGGAATCAGCGCCGTTGATGTCAGATCGGGCAAGGCTACATGCACGCCAAGCGCGGCATCCCGGTCTAGCAGTGTCTGGTCTGATGTCGATCTTGTTTAAGGCTTATAGAGGCTGTTCTTCGACTGAAAGGCGTCCTTCCACCCGCTTTTGATCATGGCGTCGTTTGGGCAGGCGAGAAAGAGCATTCCTTCCCGCCCCGGACCCTCTTCTCCGCAAGGTGAAGGATTGATGTCCTCTGCAGAGAAGCTATCCTGGGGTCGGATCCTCACCCACGGTCCTGTTCTCAGCGACTTGGCGCCCAGACATGACAACCAATGAGGGTTATGCAGCCAAGAAAATCGCGCAGACCAAGTGCATAGGTAGGAGATCATCTCTTGAATGGGTTAAGTTAGTGCGCCATGGGTCGGTGGGCTGGCAGAATAGCCTTCGACAAGAGCCAGCCTGGTGCCAATGCTACCCCGATGGCCCCCAAATGACGGCCATGTCCTATTGTTAGGGGTGTTGAAATACAAGGATTGTTATTGGATACCGATCGTCAAGCGACCACTTCCCTCGTTCGTCATGTACGAGTGGTGGTGGACGGTATGCTGCTTGGGTATCACTATAGAACACTCAACGCCACGTATAAAAGCGTTATCCTAAATGCTACATTTCAATAGAGCAGGAGGACTGGTCGATATAGAGCCTGACAAACAGAATCTCTTTTCCCAAGGCTGCCAACGACCGGTTAGTATCTCGAGCTATTCAGCTGTCTGCAGGCGATCGGGCACAAACAGGTTGGACGCCTGATCATAACCCAAAAGGGTTAATTGCCTGTATTCTAGGGCTTACTGGTGGAATCCCGCGTCGTCATTCTAGAAAGGTTGCCCACATGTTGAAAGTGCAACAAAGGTCCGTGTGGCTGGTATATTTCATTGGCCCGATGATTAGCCTTGTGATTGACACTGTATGAATGTCTTTGCCTGCTGTTTTGTACCTTTCGCGCAGGGGGGAAGTTTCTTGAAAGAATAGGACTGGCTTCACAGACAGTCCAGAAAGAATGAGAGATTTTGCCCATTCATTGTCCATCATCTGATATTAGCAAAGACTGTCGGTGATAGGCTACATATGTCCCTGATATAACTGTGAATGAAGCAGTGAAGCTTTTCATTCAGTGATCATGCCAAACAATAATGACGCAAACACTGTTGGAACTTCCTCTTTGTCGCCTTATCAACCTCCTTAACATACTTATACCAGGACTTGCCCTCAACATCATCTGCTTTCTTAAATGACATATGTCTCTCGACACATTTAATGGGGATATCAGCCATATCCAGCCCGACCATAGAGCCGTTCAATGATCCGGTAAAGTGGCTAGCAGATTATGGGCCTGGGCAAAAGCCCACGAAGTGCGTCATCTTCATAAATATCCTTGGGCCTATAGAATCCCTTGATAAGTCCATGGGCCTTCCAGCGAAGCCACAGAGCAGAGAGAATCTCCAGGCGTGGGCATCCTACTCTCAATGCATATTGAGCACCCAATCGACACCGATGAGACTCTCGGTCCGCAATATCGGTGGAGCTGATGGATCCTCGAATTATCCCTTACTCTAAAACAGCGGTTTCGCTCGGATATCAGTGATATCAAACCTGACCATATTAACGATTCGGTATTCTGATGCAGTGGCTGTGACGCCGATTCCGGGAAGATGAGCAGGTAATGAATTATACAGAATGATTAATTGAAGAACTAAGTGGGAGGCATTGAATCCATGCAGTAAATGGGACCCCAGTCCTACCCAAGATGCGAAATGCTGGTCCGGTTGCCCTTTACCAATTCTACGACGGAGATTCAGACGAAGGTCTTCCTGTCGTATACATGTCCGTCTTGTCTCTTGCACCCAGCTCCTACTTCATCTCCGGTTGTCCCTTCGCTATCGAAATTCTGTGCATTCATCTCTGTTGAAATGCTTCATGGTTGTCTTTTATTCACTGCGGCCAAACAAATTCAGCCGGTGCTATATATAAATGAGTTTACAACCACATCCAAAAACCATCATCCCAAGGACACTTGTTATCCGCTAGGGAGTGAGCTAGCAAAAAGGATATACGAACTCAATGTCATTGGAGGAGTACATTGTGACATACACATGCTCAAAGAAGGCAAGTAAGATCAGAAAAATTTTCCGACCCATTTCGAGACTAACGCAATCACAGGCAGCGCGTTGGGCTATCGAAAGCGATGGGTACATTACAGACCCGACATACAATGTAAAGCAGCGTATAGCATATCAACTGGCTATTGTCGACTCACAACAACATGAAATGTATCCATATCTATGCGCGCGTATAGTTCGCAACGCTCCGTCGTGCGTCTTGCATAACAGTAGAGGATGACACACATTCTGGCTGGGATCTCACACGACAGTACTAAGCCTACATGAGAAAGGGGTTCTAGCAAAATACAACTGCTCTTGAAGTCTAACGACGATCTAGGGATGCGTGCACAGATGGTCGGCCCAGATCGCACCATATTCCATTTGTGTGGGCGACCAGATATCGTCCACCTCTTCGATGATCCGGCATATGTCTTGGAAGACGAGATTGTTGTGATACCATACGATTGCTAGTCAAGTCTCTTTTTTCTATGCCGGTATGAGGAAGAGGGAAAGGTACCGAGGAATACACCCATGAGCCTTCAAGTTGGGATCGCCCGGTTCTGGAATTTCAGGGCATCATGCGCGGGGTGCTAGTCGGCCGGTGAACCTTAGCGTTCGGCTTTTCGCCGATTCTTTGGCACCCTTGTGTCATTGTTCTGGGTATTATTTTTCCATGACTGAATTGAAGGGTTATGCTGACATGCAGGCTTCATTGGCCAAAGTCGCGATGTACAGACCATATACGAGACATGAAACATGCTCGAGTATATAACATTGTCACCAGTGGTCAGAGTCCAACATATTTCGCTTCCCTAAGAGATCATGACGTCCAGATTTGCTACATTCATGCCCCTGTCACGCTGCGCTGAAAATACGCGGCCAGGGGTCAGCCATCATACTCGTCGACTCACGATTTCATGACCGGTCAGTTCACGGTCATCGGTCGAATATAATCACGTCGGCCAGCTTTTCACCGTCGAACGAGAATGCGAATGGAGTGGCTCGGCGATGTCTCCTGGCAAAACACGAAACTATACCATAGACAATATGGATGGATGAATACGGCCATCATTTCACATGTTTTACCTAGACAAGAAGTCTCGACCGCACCGATCCATATTGGAGGATGGTATTGAGAGAGGTATCAACCGGATGTTTATAGATGCCAGGCATGGGGTACTGTCCGGCGTCGAATGCGGCAGACCAGGCATGAAAATTACGGACATAACTTGGACGCTACCATTTTGAACCTGATTCCTTCCTAGTGTAAAAGTTTTGCAATATATTGCCTGATGTTTGCTATTGATTGCCTGCAGATAAATTGACAGCGCTGGCGGGTAATCATCGTACCTAGATAAGCCATAGCTTTGAGATACATCAAATAACATAATGAACAATCTCCAAGCCCCGAATACAATTTTGCTGCGTAATAATGATGAACTTCCCCCCCCTTTCTTCGCTCAAACAGGCTCGACCATAGACTTGGCCATCTCAAGTTTCTCGATTGGCACGATGCCAATATCCACCAGTCTGGCAATGACTCGCACCGTCCACCCCTGACAATTCTCCGTGACCTCCCGCCGATTATTTGCCCAGGGAGGCTGCTCGCTCTCGGCGACCTGCTTGACAGCCTCACTCTGCTCCTCTGTGATGATGGCCAGATTGTATAAGGTCAGAAACCAGTCTGAGTTGACTACGTCGGTGTGGGTTTTTGACGGCTGGTATGTCATGTGCTCTGCATCGCCGGTGACTTGGTATTCGTGGCCGGGTTGGTTTTCGTAAGCTATGAAGAGTGACCAGTGGAGGGGTTCGTCATCGTCTTGGGCGTGCTGGACTAGAGAGAGGTATAGCGGTGGAGACTGTGTGGTTGGAGGGTTATTGCTTGGAGAGGGATGGCTGGTGGTTGTCTCTGTCCATTGTTGAGTCCCTCGGAGCCGTTTGAAGGTGTGGCCGTTGAAGTGGCAGATCTCGCGTAGGCCGATGGTTGTTATTGGGGTTTCTGAGGGTGGGTAGTTAACCATGATGGTCTAAGGAGGAGGATGTTGAGTTGAAATGAGATGTGTTAGTTGGGAATTGTTGTTGGGAGGTTGAGATGTAGGTTTCTAGGTTGTGTGATGATGCGGGAATGACTGCATGAGACAAAGAGTCACACTTCCCGTGGCAGCTGCCTGACCACTTCATTCACTTCAGAATACACCAACTTGAACTTTATATTGTTAGTGACATAAAGCCAATGAATGACACTCTCCAGAAACAACAGTCATCAAATGGATGAACCATCACCCCTCCCATATACCATACAGAATCTCCACGCGGGACAACACTACATCAGGGATGGCACAACCATAATCCCATGCCAGTCAACAACAGATCCACTCTCCCTCCCACCGAGTCAAGAGGTCATCAAAGTCCTATCCAAACAGATGGGCAGACTACTCCTGCAATTGGACATCGCCTGGGTGACAAAAGAAGGATCCGGCGTGCTCCCCACAGAAGCAGAAGCAATGCGACTCGTCTTCAACAATACCGACGTCCCTGGTCCAGAAGTGCTCTTCGCAAGCTTCCATCGTGTCAATGAGATCGCCGATCCACAACAATGCGATATACGCGACTCCAACCCCCCAGACGGTCTCATCGGGATGACCATTGCCCCCGGGATACCCATGACAGATGAATGGGACACGCTCGACGACGACGCTAAAGAGTCCATCTGTTACCAGCTATGGGATCTAGTCGCCAAATTCCGCACCATCGCCCATCCACAAAAGTTCAGCGAACTCTACCAATGTCTCGCAGACGGCTCTCCCTCATGCGATCCCATGCTCGAAGACCTTTAGCAACCTCCCCGCCCGCTCCTCAGCGACACCAACGTGCGCACCCGCATCTATGAGCGGTACCTGCACTTTGGAGGGCTTCGTTACAAGAACCAGCTACCCCGGATGCTACCCCGGTCTGAGCACTCCGTCTTCACGCATGCCGATATTGCGCCTCGCAATGTGATGGTGGATGAAGAGAACCGCGTTACTGGGCTGTTGGACTGGGAGTGGGCGGGCTGGTACCCTGACTACTGGGAGTATGCGCAGATAATGAGGCCCGCGTTTAAGGGGGATTGGTCGGAGTGGATGGAGAGGACGGCGCCTCAGCGATGGGATTTACGGGGGATTGGTGCGGCGAGGAAGGTTTTGTTTTAAGATACTTTCGACAATGGCAGTGCCTTACTGGTGTACGTTGTTCTTCTTAGCGTCTATATCAGGTAGTTCAGTCGCATCAGTTATACACCAACTGATGTACACATGATAGATACAAATCCTCTATACAATATGGAAGTGAATGCAGTCCGCTACAAAAGACATCGATTGCAAGACTCTTGCGCTCCGTGAGTAACTCTATAACTTCTTACATCGCGACAATATATACAAATATATCACATACACAAACAAAAAGATAAGCCCAAACTAATAAATCGCCGAATCCAAATCCTCCGCAAAATTCCCATCCCTCAGCGGCAAATGCGCACTCCCAAAATCCGTCTCCGCCAACGGCTTCAACACCCCCTCCTCCAGACTCTCCCACGCCACCAACGGCTGCAACACGCCCACCTCCTCCGTAAGATCCATCTGATGATTCAGCGGCCAACGGCTCAGATACTCAATCAGCGGGTTCGTCCCGTCCAGCGAGAACTCATCCTTCGTCGCGCAGTTCCACTCGCCGTGCGCGGAGGGGCAAACTGCCTCGATGTTCTCTGGCGATGTGGAGGTCGGCGAGCTCACCCACACGATTGTGCCTTCCCAGTCGTGTCGGTGGCCGGAGCCCGGGGACGCTGCGTCTTTGGGGAAGTACCATGAGTACATGAGGGCTGTGCGGGTGCTGTCGGCGTCGGTGCGCGCGCGCACGTAGATTTGGCCTTCGCTGGTGGTGCAGCTTGAGTTTGTGGGGCCCGTGGGTTTTAGGCCTGCTCTGTTGGTTTTTTCAGTATATATTTTATTACGGTATAGTATACTAGAGGAAAGATAGGAGGAGGGAGACAAACCCTGTGTTCCCCTCCGCGTCGACGGCAGGATACGGCACGCAGCCATTGACGACGTTCAATCGCGGCTGATACGCTAGGTAGAGCTCGCCTTGGGCGCCCTCGGGGATGGTTTGCGGGAGAGGGCGCACTTTGTCGTGGTCGATGCTGGCGGCGTGGGCGAGGCCCAGGGCTGCTAGAAGGGGGATTATCATCATTGTGTATGTAGTGGTGTTGTAGTGTAATAATTGAGTGATAGTTAATAAGAGGAGAGACAGGTAGGCTGGGGCAGCGGTTTCTTTATATGGCGGGTTGAGCCGTGGGTGGGGGTGATCGTCGTATCCTCGGCTGTAGCAGATGGTGATAGGACGTTGGTTGAATAGTACCTGGAATAGTAGGCCTAGACTCCTTGGTATGTATAATTGCTGTATATTTGGTATAGTTAACAATAGTTTTTGAATTACTGCTGAACAATTAAGATAATAATGTTTCCGTAAACTAACTATGATATCCCCTGGACCCCTATATACGACATACGACACGCAGCATCCAAGTACTATATATCAAGGCAAACACTCCAACAACCCCTGCAACCTCCCCAGCACAACCCCCTGCACCGTCGCATTCGCATCCAATTTATTCTCCGCCATGCCAACGGACACGCTGCCGTAGCATCCCTCCGTCCGGATGACCGACCCCTCCGTCGGCAGCCGCGTCTTCCCACAAGTCTCAACATCCTCTCCCGCCGTGCCCAGAATCCTCGACAACACAAACGTCACATCCTCCACCTTCCCACAGCTCCCGTCCTCGCCCACCGCCGGGAAATTGACATTCAGGAACGCTCCCTCCGGCAAATACGGCTTGCCGGCGCCCACTACAGCGGTAGTAACCTTACTCGCCAGCTTAGCGTACACGTCGCTGTAGGCCGGACGGGTATCATTCCACGCCGTCGGATCGCCCGTCTTGCCGGAGAAGGCGATGGCGGGGATGTGCGCTTCTTTCACGGCGTAGGACGCCGCCCCGACGGTCCCGCTGATGAAGACTGCTAGGCCGAGGTTGGAGCCTACGTTGGGCCCTGCGACGGCGAGGTCTGTGCCTTCTTCGCCGAAGAATTGAGGCGCGAGGGTCTGAAGACCGTGCTTCATGGAGGTTACGGGGTAGGAGTTGACGTAGTTGAGGAGCGGGTTGGCTGGGTCGTGCCCTGTTGGGGGGCCATTGGCGGGACAGCTGTTGAATTGGCAGGGTTTGGAGCGGTCTTTGGGGGGGATATCTAGGGAGCCTTTTTTTTATCTATTAGTATATCTTCTTCATGGTTGCAGGGGAATGAGAGAGATATGCAGGGAAGGAGAGGGAGATATACCAGTTCCGCTCTGATTCTCAGCCGGCGCAGACAGAACCACCTTGTGCCCTGCCTCCGTCAACGCGTCGTGCAGCGCACGAATATTGGATACAGCCCAGCCATCGTCATTGGAAGAGACGATATTAAGAGACGTCGCCAGGGGGAGGGCCAGAGCCGGGAGGGCGAGAGACAGACGCATGTTGTATGTATACACGCTACAGAGTATACAGTATACGAACGACGGGGGCGAGTCCGGCAAGAAAGGAATTATAAATACTCGGTACTAACAACCACATCCTCATCCTCATCCTCAACCAGAACCTAACCCCGCCGATCCATCCCCGCACAGGTTAAAAACGGCGTTGATCTCGGACATTACGGTCCAGTCAGTACGAGTGGCTTTTCTCCACGGGCGTCCGGGGGGGGTTATGATAGGTTGGAGGGATCGGTTCGTGGGTTGGGTGGAGCTGGTTCGGTTAGGTCGATGGGTAGTCTGTGACGAGATCATCTATTATTCTAGCTAGATGCTCTTGTCTCATGATATTGACTATGGCCCTTGTGTAATTATCTTGTGATGGTTAAATGCTATGATATGATCAGGTCGACTGACGGGATCTGTCAAAATCCTTAATGGTACCATAACCCAAGCTAGCCCTATTCAAACCCTCCGGCGCAGCTAGGCACCATCCTGCAGAACTAGCGATGTCCTGTCCAATGAGGTACAGACTGCAAGCCACGAGGGATACGCCGGTGATGAACTCACTGTCAGTAGGGGCAGTTATGTTCCTGGACCCCACGGAACCTGCGTTGTGCCTGTGGTTGGAAGTAAGGGACGGACTGGTGAGCGGGGTAAGGACCGAGGTGCTGTATGGGGTATTCCCAGCTGTGTTTCTGATACTCTGTGAAGAGTAGGTATTGTAGTTGCTGGGCTGGCTGGCTGGCTGGCTGATGTTGATTATTGTATGCTGAGTTGAGACTTGTCTGCTTGCATACTGCTCAATAGTGTGGCCAATCTGATAGTTGGTACCAGATGACTGATGAGGTGGGTTCTTTTATGTTTTTATTCTAGACTAATTCAATTCACTACCCGGTATTAAATAACATGCCAATTCATAAATTCATGCACTGAACGAGTTGAGTTTCCCTTGTCAGGCCGATAAAACATCTATAAATGCAGACTTCCCGCGAAATTCTCTCGAATATGCTCGAATGTGCATGTGTATTCCAATCCGGTATCCTATGATACATGCCGGTCTCCTCCTTATTTTGCTTCTTCTCCCCTTCGTCATATGTACAGTCTGCTCCTCTACCGTCGGTTGACGCACGAGAAGATCCCCGACCGCGCCAGGAACCACAGCGACCCGAGGAAGCGGAAGATACACAGACCGGCTGTCGACCACAGGATGATCTGGAAGTACCAACTTGTGCGGGGGGTCGATGTGTTCTATCGATTTTAGTTAGTACTGACCGCAGACGAAAGAAAGGATAAGAGACATACCGTCAAACACAACCGGTCAATTCCGGTCGCGGTAATCAGCAACGACAGAATCAGATTGCTAAACACCCACAGCAACACCAGCACCGTGCGGAAGTTCCGGTACGAGTCGTCCAGACTGGTTCCGCCCTCTTCCTCGGGCTCGGAAAACGGCGCCAGCGCCCGCTTGACCGTCGACTCGAATTGGCTGTCAATGTCGGCCTGCGGCTTGTCCACCTCTTCGATGAAATTGTGCTTGTTGTCGTCGTCTTTCTTGGTCTGCGCTGACGGTAGCGCCTCTGCCTTGTCTGATCCCTTGGTTCCCCACGACACGTCGTGCCAGTTGCAAAATGCGTACACCATGAGGATGTTGATCGACGTCGTCATGCCCAGGAAGTATGCCCACGCGCTGGTGATGATGTGCCACGGGTCTGCGTACAGCACACTGGCAAGCACGTAGATTCCGTACGTCGACACGAGCGCAATCAGCACGATACCACCTCCGCTAGAGCTGAAGAATGACTGCAGGAATGCCAAGACGCCTTCGTTCAGATTGAAGTCCAACATCCCACCGGTGAACGCGTTCGCCACCAAGTAGAACGAGTCGATCAGCACGTAAAATTGCACGATGGAGAAGTAGATGAAGGAGAGCGTGTACGGAATCCGTGTGCTAGTCCGGTCAGCCCTACGTCCACCAATCCGACAGAAGGGACACTTACCCTTTGGGTCGATTACCCAGGGCCAGGATAAACTGCAGCATCAAACAGAACAAGTACCCGTACTTGATAAACGTGTTGACGATCGGCGTGGCGGAGTTACCAAACGGCCATCCTTTTTCCTTGTTGGCCGGACTTGGCGTGCCCACCAGATCCAAAATGACGGAGCTAGTCAACCAGAAAGAAGCTGTAATCGTTAGCACCGGTCCATCCCAATTTCTCGAACTACTTACAGAGAGCAAACCAGGTCATGATCAACTGGGCGAAGTTGTACAGCATTTGAACGTGCAGGAAAAACAGACGAATGATGCCGTGGCCGCTGCGGTAGATCCGCCCGAAATGCATCATGGAGTACAGACCGGCCGCAAAAGATCCGTTCAACCAACGACGTCGTTGACTGATGAATTCGGGCGCTCCCTCCGGCACGTCGGTCTCACCCTTGGACGCCTTGACATACGTCAAATGCCACCGGAATCCGGCCTTGGCGACCAGTTCGAAACACAAGATACGATCCTCTGCTAGGAACATGTTCTTCTTGAAGATGTTCATGCCCTCGATACCCTTCTTGCCCAGTCGCTTAGACAGCGTGTGATCACCGTGAAAGTACTGCTCCAGCGGTCGTCCCATGATCGCCCGGTACCGATACGCCGAGAAGGCGCCCGGCAACACACTGACGTAGCCAAAAGCGCTTTCCAACGGTTTATCCAAAATATTCGAGATCTTGTACTCGAAATTCTGCGACGCGACCAGCGGGTTGAGCACCTTGCGCCAGCCGGCGCCTAACATCGCGTGGATTTCACCACACGCTCCACCTAGCGTCTTATCGTTGTAGAAGGCCTCCCAGAGGGCCAAAAGCGACTTCTTCCCGGGCTTAGTACCTGCATCCAGCAGAATCGCCACCTCCGGGTTGAGAATCCGACTGAAGCCGTTGAAGAGCCAGCGATGGGAGTTGATCTTCTTGGAGTTCTTTTGCTTCAGACAGAAGATCATCTGGACGGGCGGTAAGTTGGACGAGTCATTGCCGTGGGGTCGGATGAGCTGCTGATTGGCTGTGACGGAGAGCTGAGTCGTGTATTCGAACTGTTTCCCAAGTCAGCACGGATTCCCTGCGGTGGTGGCACCGCGACGCGTCGGGAACTTACAATATGGGCCACAGTTTCGCGACCGTCGACGTCCTTTTTCATGACGCCATCCTGGTAGATACCGACAGTAGCCAGCACGTCCAGGGTGTTCTTGTCACAGGGCTCGATACCGTCGAAGATCAGGCAGACGACGATTTTCTGCCACGCCGGGCCTCCCTTGTTCCAGAACTCCGACTTCTTCAAGGTGACGATGTCGCGCACGTTCTGCATCACGCCGTGCAAGGTACGGGCCGTCAGCACCTTGTCCTCGTTGTAGTACGTGATGGCGATCAACAGCTCGGTGTGTCGGTTGTAGATGGCGGGGCGCAGATTGTAACCGTTTCGCAGGGTGAACTCATCGGGATCGCAAGTCGCAGCGGTATCTGCACACATCAGCTCATGCTCATTCGCAGCGCATCTCCGGTGGCATCATACATCGCATATGAGTAAACTCCTCCGTGAACGCTTCCTCCGCGTTCCTATATTCCGGTTGGATGGCGTTCTGGATCGCACTCGGCACGGGATAGTCGACGCTCAGGACGGAGCCCTGCACGAGGTTGATCTTTCTGGTGTTGTAGCGGCGCAGGCCGCCGGCGGAGCGTCCGACGGATCGGCCGCTGGAGCTGCTGGGGCCCCAGGTGTCCAAGGGAATGGCGTCTTTGTTGGCCATCTCCGCATCATACAGGTCGGCCACCTCGGATTCTTGGTAGGGAGGCGCGGCGAAGACCGTTACGCCCGGGTCGTGCAGGGTGTATCGGCGTGTGGAATCGGTCGAGGCATCCATGTCTTCATATGGTGCGCCGTACGGGCTGGGGGGGTTGCGCTGCCCTAACAAAGAGGTTTCCTGCTCATCCCGGTCCGAATAACCAGGTGTTTGCTAGGAAAGCCAATCTAGTTAGTAAGGAAAAAAAAAAAAAAAAAGGAATGTCTTGGGTTGTTTGGGCACCCCTGCGGGTCATGCCTACCGTGCGTGATGGACCTGTGCGCGAGTAGACGCTGCTGCGGCTCTGCTGGGATGGGGGCCCTGAGAAGGGCGACGGTGTGCCCGGCATTTTGTACAGCTATCTGATCAATCCGATCCGCGGCGCGGGCGATGTCGGAGAATCCGATGAGAAGCGCTGCGATGAAAAGGCTCCAGGATTCCGCGTCGGAAGTATAATTTGCTAGACAAACAGGATTGAGGTTATAAAGGAATCCACCAGGCCAGCAAAGAACGTCCGGGAAGGGGCGTCGAGAAAAGGGCGGTCGAGTTGAAGAACAACTGGAGAAAAGAAGAGAGAGAGGGAGAGCGAGCGAGATCAACGATAGGCACCGCCTGGGTGGGACCAAGGATGACTCCAAAGACCGGCACTAAAAAAGCCAACTATTAATAGCGAGGGTGTGGGAGCGCGATCGATGTGGCATCCATTGATTAGTAGCGCAGAAGCCGAACAAGTCGAAAATGGGAAGCACAATAAAGAAAGGACTAGTTGTGTTGAAGAGGCATGAAGGAAGGAAGAGGAGCGTTAGAAAGTTTTCATCCACACAGCCAACGGGGGGGGCGGATTTTCAGAATCTGACCCTTGGGCAGAACTCCTGTGAACTTGTACGACCCTTGGGACAACGCAGGCCAAAATAATGAGTGGCCCTGGATGGAGCCATCGTCATGGCTTTTGATTGCTGTGTCGTCAGCGGGTGGGGTCCACATCTCCCAGCCAAACCACTGCATTTATCCGCCTCCCTCGCATTGTCTCAGGGGGGGAAGGATGATCTCGGGATTGGATTGGTTGTTTGAATGAATCCTGATCAGTCATCAGCCTGGAAATAAAAAAAATGGAAAATAAAGAGGAGATATCCATCGGACACATCAGTGACACAGCAGGAGAGGGAAACAGCGATCGTCGAGGGGAAGGGGGATGATACCTGGATGCAAGAAATCGTCCGTAGTTGATTCCCCAGATGAAGCCAAAGTTGACATCTTGAAGTTCAAACTCAATCCGAGGTTGAAATCACGGGATGGACACAATCGACACAATTAATTGTTCCCATAATTCCCTTTGAAGGTCTGGAAGCCTAAAGGCCTGAAAGTTCACAACTCTTTGCCGTGTGTCTATAATTAGGTAATTATGAAACGGATGGGACCCGCACAAACTCAAGCTTCCGAGGCGCCACCCTGCAGCCGTGATTGGCTGGAGGGGAAGGCGGTGGGGCGTTGTCCCGCTTACCTAAGGGATGGAATGTGGCCTGGATTCCTAGGCCTGTTTATTGATATCAAATCAACCACAATAATTTTACGATAGAAGTGTCCATTGAACGGGTGTTTCCACTTTCAGTGTAAAGTAAGTAGAACTCAATTCATGTTCTAGAAGGGTACGAAAAAAACTGGACCCATCTGAAACGCCCCGACCATCCTCTCTCACTGGCGCAAATCCACCGACGAGCGCTGGGATGCAACAATCCTCCCGCCCAGCCAACAAGCCGTGGCTGGTCCCCATACCAGGAACAACAGGGACGGCGCATTCCACCTGTCCTCCACCATCTCTTGGTCTCTCCGTCGTGGCGTCTCTAGTGTCGGTAGTCGTCAAGTCCCAGCGACTTTCGATATTAATATAATCGGAGATCATCCATCGCTAAATTAAGACCTGATTAATATTAATATGGACTGGTAGAATTTGGATGGAGAGACCTGTCTATTTGGAACATACCTTGGTCTTTTAGGGAGTAGCGCTAAATGCCAGTCCAAATACCACGTCTGCCGGGTAACGCATGTTCGTCTAAAAATTTATTGGACGATAATTTCTATTTTATTCTATCTTATTATACTGTTGGCTTGATGCTTACCACCACACGCGACTAAAAGTTGTTTTTGCGCATTATTGGCCTCTTTTTACCCTCAGACCGTCTGTAGGACCAGCTGATAGACCCCCAGCCATGGTAAGCATCCTGGAAGCTCTACATTGGTCGAACAAGTGAAAGGAACTCAAGCCTGGGGCTGTCAATAAAGCCAAATAAAAGAATGTGTCAGAGGTGTGAAGCGGCCTGAGACATCCTGGTCAATGACTCGGATCACATGAGACATGCATGCCCTATTTTTAACCATGACACCTTATAAAGTGAAGATAGAGACAGAAAGAAGGAAGAAGAAAAGAAAGAATAGCATCAAACAAAAAAAGGCGAAAAAGAAATATCTCGTACCTGAGTATCCGTACTCCGTACCTGGCATTCCCTGAAGCCAAACAACTTTCAGCATAAGATTTGACTTTGGACCCACCTGTCAGTCGATCGAAGACATAACCAGACGTATGCAAGAACTTTGCCTGTGCTTGACTCAATGCAGGGCTCAGAGTGTCTATCGGTATACACATTTCGTCCAATTGTATCCCCTACCGCTTCTTCTCTCATCTAGACAGTAGTGTCGACTTTATTATTCTCATGGATTCACATAATATACTATTTTGATAGTCGAATAGTGAGACATGCAGTCTCACAACATATCAGCCGGCTTGCAGTGTTTCCTCGGACGTTGTTTGTCGAATAATCGCGTAGATTAGGCGGGGTACTTACAGACCCAATAGTGTATCTATTCGCAATCTCTTCGTAGTCATAAGAACCATCAAGGGCTTCAATATATTTGATCATTTGATCAAAACTGTTACACCGTACAGTACGGCAATTGCCACGCGATACAATATATATTACGGCACTTTTTGCTCCATGTATAAGCTTATATCCAGTGCGACATATACTACTACCGAGCATGTAACCATATCATCACTCAAAACAAGACATCAATTATTAACAAACGACCACAAAGATAGCAGCTGCGACAAAAAACTAATCAAACCCGCATACATACACATCCAAGATATTGCCCATTACCTGCTAGATGCCAACCCTTCGCTAGACTTTCCACCGCCGTACAGTAGATACATTATCATCACCATGTCCTCCGTACTCGTCTCGTTAATCAATCAATCATCAATCAAACCATATCCCCAAAACCACTGAATAGCAAAGAACAGCCAATACCCTTAGTGACAAACATCCGCCTGGGTTTGACAGGAATTGGTCTTGGAGTTAAACCCCGTGCCAGGCCCACAAGCCGACTCGATCTTCCTCCCGTCCGGCCCGCACTGGAGGTACTTGTGGCAGTCGTGGGGGTGCGCCCAGATCTTGCCGGGATGGCACGCGCCAGCGCCGGCGGGTGAGGCGGTGGGCGCAGCGGCGACGTGGCTGGCGAGGAGGGTGGTCAGGAAGACGGCGATGGAGATCTTGAATTGCATTTCTGGGGGTGTTAGCTGACTGTGATGGGTATGTTCCTGTGTGGGGGACTTACTGGTGGTGGTTGGTTGGTAGATAGGGGTAGATTTGTTAATTGGCTTGAGCGGAGGACCGGAATGAAGGACTGGAGATGAGGATTGAAGAGTTGCTGGTGTGGATGATAGAGATTGAATTCCAGAGAGCAAGACAGCCTTTTTATATCTCTTTGAGGACTATCATCTTGGGCAACCTGGTATAGAGTTTGTTTACCGATGGATATATATATGATATATGCATTCACCCAATAATCTCATCAACTACCTGCAGGAAGAAGAACTCAATGCACGTTGTCTTTGGATCAGCCGACTTTCTTCTTCCTGCTGGGTTGCGATCCATTCGCCCCGAGATAGGCTGGTTCATATCGCGGCGACTCGCCAACATGATCGCTCTAGCAGGTCTTCTGGTTTGGTAAGTTGCGGTCTGGATGGGATACCGCAGGGATATCAACAAGGGTATGCACTTTGGGATTGCAGCTCTGTTGTTCTGTCAAATGACTCTGTGCAGTGGCGGTCTGCATTTTTTGAGGTTATTGTTGGCTGTAGACGTGCGCCTTTGTGGTCATGGGTCAATATATGCGGCCTTCTTGCTGGGCTGCAGACGACAGAATAGGGTTCTGACATTTGGTGTGCGTATCTTAATTCTTGCGGCATATCGCAATATGTTTTTTTACTAGCTCACTGATAGGAATGGATATACAGCTCATGACAATGCTTTTCCTGTTCACGGGTGCCCTTACATTTCATAATGTTAGTGGATGATCCTTTTGCTTCGAATATCAACCACAATCACCTCGAGCAAAGGTGTATGTCAACATCAATTTCACACCGTCGATCAGCAATATCCCCAGCTATATGCTGTAGGTGTCACTCTGACCATGCGGTGTCAAACAGATGGTTCGCTGTATATTGCCAATGAAATGCAGAACATTACGTCTCTTGACGTGTGACATATCTGATTCAGTGTCAATCTCGGCTAGCCCTGGGGTCTTATCCAGTGATAGACATATGGACAGACAGACAGCGGTCACTCGACAAATCGGCTAATTCACCGCCTCTATCTGGTCCTGTCGTTTTTCACTAGCGTTGCTTGAATGTTTATCTTGACAGGCTGTCTTGTCTAGTGTACATCATTGATATATATGCATGGGACTAGACTGGTGGACGGTATCTGTAGGTTGAAGTGGAGACAACTTGAGCCTTCCCTAAGATACTAAGTACTATGCATTCTTTGATGGTGTACATCAATATAATGAATCCAGCGTACGGATTGTTCTAAATGCTCAGCCCATATATATGCCAATCTTGTGCCAAACCAAATCAAACACCAGTGTACAAACCAATGCAATCCATGATACCCCCCACAACCAATCTTGGATCAACTATCACGATAATGACCCGGTACACTCCGCCCACCACTCTCATCCCCATCCTCCCCCGCCTTCTCCCCATCCATCCGCTCCCGCACTGGCAACCACTGCAACGAAGCAGACCCCAACAGCGACAAAAGACACATCGCCAGCCCAACATAAAACGTCTGCGTAACAGCCAAACTATAAGCCCTTAGCACAGGCTCCAGCATATCGCCCGAAACACGCTCCCTCAACTGCGTCGCGCCCTCGCGCACAAGCCCCGCGTCAACAGACGGGGCCATCTCGCGCAGATGGCGCACCAGACCACTGTGGAAGACAGTCTGGCCGATAGTCAGCGAAATAGAGCTGGCAAAGGAGTGCGCGAAGGACAGTGTCGCGATGGCCATGATGGTGTCTTCGGGCGCGAGCGCCACCTGCGGCACAAGCATCGCGTTCTGGAACCCCAGGCCGATTCCCACGCTCATGACGACTTGGTAGCCGAGGGATTTGCCTAGGCCTGAGGTCGGGACGAGTGTGCTGAGGAGTCCGGCGCCGATGCTGGAGATGGCGGAGGAGGTTATTAGAAAGGGCGTGTAGTATCCTAGTATCGTGACTAGAACGCCTCCTGCTAGTGAGGCTGCGACGACGCCTAGCTCGGTGGGTAGACTCATTAGGCCGGATTTGGTGGCGGACAGGCCTTTGATGGCTTGGAACCAGACTGGGAGCTGTCGGAGATCTGGTTAGGGTCTGAACTGTAGAGGGTAAGGAGGGGGCGTACATAGTAGGTGAAGACGAACAACGCCCCGCTGTTGCATATAGTGTAGCACAGCACCCCTAGCATGTTGCGCTCGGTGATAATGCGAGGGGGTAGCGTGGCGCGGTCCTTCTGCCGCACCTGCACGCCTGTGAAGATAAGGAGGAGCAGGCTGGAGACGACGAAAAGGACGATGATCCGTTTGTTGTTCCAGTCATACTGCGACCCGCCCCACTCGAGAGCTAACAGGAAGGAGATGACGCCGGGGATGAAAAAGAATAAGCCGATCAGATCCATGTGCAGGACTTTTTCCTTAGCAGTCAGGTGGCTCGCCGGGGCGGCGTTGGATTTTAGGAGGAAAAGGATGGCTACGAAGCTGACGGCGCCACAGGGGAGGTTGATATAGAAACACCAGCGCCATGAGGCGTGATCTGTTAGTACCCCACCTAATCTACGTCTCATCAGTTCTGTTTATCACTATCCGTAGAAGTATACTCACAATGGTCCTGCAACGCTTGTCACCGTGTGCACGCACCCGATAAAACCAAGGTAGATCGGCCGTTTTCGCAAAGGGATTGTGTTCGTCACGATGACAATGGCCCCGGCGCTGAGACTCCCGGCTCCCATTCCTGAGACACTTCGCCCCACAATGAGGATCGCAGATGTTCGTGATAGCGCACAAACCAAGGATCCCGCCTCGAAGATTGCAATCCCTACCAGGAACATCCACTTTGCCGGATAGAATGTATACAGCTTGCCCCACACCATCTGCATGGCAGTCGTCGCGAATAGATACGAGCTCCCATACCACCCCACATCCGCTAGGGAGTGAAACTCATCTGTAATTCGGGGGATCGCCGTGGCGAGGATGGTTTGATCCTAGAAAGCACGGAGATGATTGTCAGCAGATGTATAACTGAAAAGGCATTTCAGTCATATGAAAGGAGTCATACCAACGAGACGCAGAGTAAGGACGAACAGAGTCCGATCATGACGATTATCCCCTGCCAGAGAGAGGGATACTCATGGTGCTCTTTGGAATCCGATTCGGTCGCCGAGAGCGGCTCCGATCCGTCGTCTCCCGACGTCACCTCAGGCTTGTGCTGCGGTGGTGTCGCTGGTACTGTAAGAGACTCTCGTTCTGGTTGTGACAGCGTCGTAGTTTCTTTTTCATATCCCATCATCAGACGGGCTGGATAGTATTACTATCCAATATGCACCTGTCCTTGGGTGGACCGGATAGAGTCACTGCACCAGTGAAAATCAAATCGGAGAATATAGCAGAGACAAGACCAATATTTGTTTCAAATGAGAGTGAAGAAATAGGTCTGCAGTGGCAATCCGGTCGAACCATGCAAGGGGTGGGTTGGAATGTTCCTTCTTTAGGGCTGCGGTTGGCCCGTCATCGAAGGACGGAAGATGATAAGCATGAGATTCCCTTCTTTAGAATCCCAAACACGCAATTCGAATTTGTTTGCAACTAGTATCATGTATTCCACCGGCGCAAGAAATCACCGACATGATTGCACGTGAGACTGTGCGACTTAATCTGCGGACAGCCTCCATCAGCTGTTGCATACTGGGCATGACGAAGGTGGAGGTGATCAGATATATATGTCAGTCGAAGGCAACGTGATGCTCGAGAGAGTGGCTGATACGGTTTTCGGCGTGTAAGCCTGCTGAGAATTGATGATACTATCCCCTCTGCATAGACACTGCCTAGTTGAAACTGTCTGGAAATCTCTTGATCAGACTTGTCATGGCCAGGCGTTGGACCATGTGTAGGACACGTTAGAACTGTAAGGCTGCCTCACAGTGCGCGGGTGATTACCTGGTATATATAGGGTATCTGGGTTATTGACCATGGTATATCAGAGTTGGTCTTTGAGACTGGTAGCGTGTTACACATCCAGCGTGCATTGTAGTAGTAGATCTTCATATATATCAAGTACATGTGTCAAGCTCTATCAGGTAATATATCGAGCCTTGTAGAGAGACTGTTTGGGGCTTGGTACTAACTGTAAAAAGTTCTGTTGATGCAATCTCCGCGAGGTGTGATCTATATGTAGTGGATGTGAATATATACTAGACTGGCTATAAATTCAACTCAGTCCTTAGACTGGGTTCTTGGCGTGGTAGAATTCCAGTGAAGATGATAGTGGCTGTGGAATCAGTGGATGCAATCAAGTATATATTGCCTGAGCATGCAAATTTCCAGATCTTGCAGGTTTCTTCTTGACTCTACATACATCTCACATTTCTTTTTGTATAGAGAAGAAAACATCAATTACTACAGTGATCTAACTATCTTTGTCAGTGTTTTGTTATATTCAAGAGATCTCATGCCTACCGAACTTGTTGCTATCCATGGCTGCTGCGTCCCTTGAAATCAATGATGTACAATGACTGAAAGGAAATACAAAAATACGGGTATATCCAACATGGCACAAGCTTGACAAATATCCTCCAGGGGACGATTGTTGCTTTCACGCCGGGAGAAAGATGCACAAACTTTCCACAGGCAGATTTGATTCAAATCTGGACCATCTGGCTCCAGGGACTACAGTTGTTATCGATGAGGCATAATAATCGAGCATATATATATAATTTCCTATGGAACTCCATAATCAAGCCACCGTTGTCCCATAAAGGTATGTATACCTACTTCTGTCTTTCCTACTGCTGAGGAGCCTGTTGTGTGGTAGTTAGAGGAAACCTGATACTGATACCATGACTTTTACGCGAGCAGCAAGCGCAGCCAAGTGTCCGCAAGCCTTGGCTTACCACTCGTACAATTTCAAATGGATTGACATGGTATTCGATACGAGGGCCTATCGGATTATCATTATCCAGATCGCTCGAGTGATGACCAATGTTGATATGATTTTTTGAACTCTACTGTTGCTATCGCAGCTATTACCATGATTATGTCAAAATTAGCGATGCCAAACCAGTGAATTGAGATATCAAAGAATGGCGTTGCACTGGATATAACTTGACGCATGAAGCGCAAAAGTATAATTATATATTTTGGAGCCGAGACAAGTACTTGTTAACAACCAGTTTCTGTCTGAGGATATATATTTCTAGAAAGCTTCAAACAAGAGCCTGTTCTTATTTTATTGAGCCAGCAAGACAGCCAAGAATCATGACCATAGTACTTGATCTGTGAATGGGAAAACAGTCCTCGTAGTGCATGTTTGTAGGGACGAGGTCACGAGATCATGAAATCACGATGGTGGACTGAGGCATGAACAGTGGGGGCAGAAATGAGCGGTGGTGCACGGCAGAACACGAGGTGGGGAAGACCGCCTTGATGACAGGCGCGAGAAGGGCCGAAGGGGCCAGAGTCATCGTCGTTGCTTCAGCCTCAGCTCAGTTTCCTCTACCCGCATCTCCCTGGAAGCAGTCTAGGTATTGATCTTTTGATTCACAGTGTACGTGCTACCCTTTAGTTGTGTTCCTTGCTGCGTTGTTTCTGCGTTTTCCCTTCGTGACATCAATCTATTGGCCGATACCGCCTTGGATGGCGGGCTGTCGCAATGTCGTCCGAGTCGCAGTCAAGGGCGTAAGATTGGATTCGTCAGGATACGGTGTGCATGGCGACTGAGAGGCGTCGCATGATTAGGACAGTGGAATGCAGGCGCCCGTGAATACGAAATGCAGATAAGCTGACCGAATCCTCTCCAGCGCTGATCACCGATCGTCCATGCTATAGAATCCCCGAAACCACCAGTCTCGTTCTTTCTAGCAGATCCTGTCGCCTGGCGCGCACATAGCATCGCTTTTATCTGGTTCTCTACGAGAACGAACCACCGAAGCTCTTCGACCCTTCTCCCCAACCACCACCATGGCCGACCCGGAGATCGACGAGTTCGCGCAGACCCGTGGCGCCGACGACCTGTTCGACGATGAGATCATCCCCGTCTCCGCCGAGGAACAAGTACCGTCGGTAGACCCGACACCCGCTCCCGTCACCGAAGAGAACATCGCGGCGCTGGAACGGGACGCGCCTCCGCCAGCCCCACGCGCGGATACCCCGCGATCGCGTGGGGGCGAACGGCGCGGTCGGGGTCGAGGCAGAGGACGCGCCAGACAGGCGTCGCGGAAGCGCGGCGGCGATGCCGGCTCGCAGGCGAAGTCGACGGAGAACGGTAGCATGCCCGAGCAGGAGAAGAACGGTGACCAGGAGTCGAAACATGATGCCCCGGCGGAGTCCACCGCCGAGGATGCGAACAAGGAAGATGGCGCCTCTGTCGATACGAAGGACGCGGATGGACCACGCGTGCCTGCCGTCAGAGGGGACCGGAGTGCAACCGGTGGAGTTAGAAAGGTACCATCACTGTCCCTTACTATCGCCGGAGTGGACCACAACTAACGTCCACAGCCCAAACTCACAGAAGAAGAACTGTCCAAGAAGATCGCCGCCGCCAAAGAACACGCCGCCAAAGTCGCCGCCGCGCACGCCCGTGCAGAAGCCGACCAAGCCTCCTTCCTGGAACGGGAGAAAGTCGCCGACGCGAAGCGTCGCCAGGAGCGCGCCCACCGGCGCGTGATGGACACGGAAAGAGAGCGCAACCGCCAGCGGAAACTCAACGCGGTCACCGGCCGGGAATGGGACTCGCAGAAGCAGGAAGAAGACTACAATGGCTCCCGCGGGAGGGGTAACTTCCGCGGCATGCACGGCGGCGTTACGGGACAGGTGCGACGAGGCCTGGAAGACTCGCGCTGGGCGACGGCGCCCGAGGAGACGCCGTCCGACGAGCCGTCTGAGAGTCACAGCCAACACAATCGCCACCAAAGTCCCCGTGGCCGTGGCCGCGGTGGCCGACGAGGAGGTCGCGGACGTGGTGGCCACCGCGGACATGACGGAGCCACACCCCCTCAGAACCAACAACAGAAACCCGCCGCCCCGGCCCTGGACAACCAGGCTGACTTCCCGGCCCTCCCCGCGGAGCCGAAGAAGCCCAGCACCAGCCCCGGACCAGCCCCGGAGAAAGAGACGACTTCAACCACGAAACTAGACCCCCTGTCCCCACTGTCTCCGGTGGGAGGTTCCTGGGCGGACCAGGTTGAAGAACATTTTTAATCTTGTTTCCCACATCACATCACATACCATATACTCACAATACATCATATATGACATTTCATACCACATTCCCCTTGCACTCATCCTTGTTTATGTTTTTTTTCTTGATCGATTCCCGAGATCGACTATCTGTATGTCCTGAATGAAGATTCCGCATGATGTTATTTGCTGTTATATTGCTTATGAAGGGATTGGGATTCAGACCTATGATATGTTGTGGTTGTTGTTTTTTATCGATTCCCCTTGCCCTGGTGATGACGCTGGTTATGCTTTACTTATCACTTGTCCTATTCATATACTCGCTACTCGTTCATATATTATGCGCCTATCTGTCTATCTGTCTATCTATACCACGAAAATATCTATCTATATGTCTGTCATGATGCATCCCAAGACAGAGTTGAATAGAAACATCTATCGTCATCGATAATCCATCCCATACAAGTAATAGGTAAACAAAACCACATATATATATATATACGTAACATATCATTAGAAATATAAAAAGCTAAATCACCCCTGAAGTGGCTCGCCCATCCCCCCAAACGTAACACTCTTAATCGTCAAAAACTCCTCAATCCCATACTTGCTGCCCTCCCGACCAAACCCACTTTGCTTGACGCCTCCAAACGGCGACGCAACATCGCTGATCAAGCCCGTATTAACACCAACCATGCCCAC
Organism: Aspergillus campestris IBT 28561; assembly: GCF_002847485.1. Lineage (NCBI taxonomy): Eukaryota > Fungi > Ascomycota > Eurotiomycetes > Eurotiales > Aspergillaceae > Aspergillus > Aspergillus campestris. The sequence continues at coordinate 1,353,034 of NW_020194339.1, forward strand.
CTCCAGCGCCTCAGCGACGCGGAAAACGCGCCGCACGTTCCCGCTGAAGAAGTACCCCGCCAGACCGACCTCCGCGCGGTTCGCCAGCTCGACGACCTCCTTCTCCGTCGAGAACGGGAACAGACCCGCCACCGGACCGAACGTCTCCTCCGACGCGAGCAGCATATCCTTGTTCATGTGCGTAAGCGCAGTCAGGTCGTAGAAGTTGGAGCCGAGCTCCGGGCGGCGCGAGCCACCGGCTGCGAGCTGTGCGCCCTTGGAGACGGCGTCTTGCACGTGCTGGTCGACTTTGTCGACGGCGCGGCCGTGGATGACGGGTCCGTGGGTGATGCCTTCGCCGAAGCCTGCGCCGAGCTTGAAGTCCTGCATCTTGGCGACGAAGCGCCGGCAGAACTCGTCGTAGACGCCCTGCTGGATGTAGATCCGGTTCGCGCACACGCAGGTCTGGCCTGAGCTGCGGAATTTGGAGGCGATGGCGCCCGAGACGGCTGCGTCGAGGTCTTCGACGTCGTCGAAGACGATGAAGGGCGCGTTGCCGCCGAGTTCCCAGGATACCTTTTTGAGGGTCGACGCGGATTGTTTCATGAGGATTTTGCCGACGTTGGTGGAGCCCGTGAAGGAGACTTTGCGCACTTCGGGGTGTGTCGTGATGGCTTCGCCGACTTCGGGGGTGTTCTTGAGGGCTGGGACGACGTTGACGACGCCCTTGGGGATGCCGGCGCGGTGAGCGAGCTCGGCGAGCGCGTTGGCTGTGAAGGGCGTCTCGCCGGGGGTCTTGCACACGACGGTGCAGCCGGCCGCCAGGGCCGGGGCGACCTTGCGGGTGATCATCGCCGCGGGGAAGTTCCAGGGGGTGATCAGGCCGCAGACGCCGACGGGCTGCTTGAGCGTCATGACGCGGTTGCCCGCCACCGAGGACGGGATGGTGTCGCCGTAGACGCGGGGCGCCTCCTCGCTGAACCACTCGAAGAAGCCCGCGGCGTAGTTGACCTCGCCCTTGGCGTCTGCGAGGGGCTTGCCGTTCTCCCAGGTGATCAGCGTGGCCAGGTCGTCCGCGTTGTCGATCATGAGCTGGTACCAGCGGCGGAGCATGCGGGCGCGCTCGCGTGCGAGGGTGGTGCGGAACTTGGGGAAAGCCTCGGTGGCCGCTTGGATGGCTTTGTCGGTGTCGGCGGCGTTGAATTCGGGGCAGGTTCCGATCAGCTTGCCGTTGGCGGGATCTATTCATCATGATGGACGTGTTAGCATATTTGCGCGGTTATTGCGCGGTCGGGTGTTGGGGGGCAATCGCACCGTGGACCTCAAAGGTTTCGCCCGACTGGGCTCCGATCCATTCGCCATTGACGTAGGCCTTCTCAATGAAGAGAGACGGGTCTTTTAACTGCCGAGGTCATCCGTCAGCGAAGAGTGTACCATCAATTACAGTGTCAAGTACTCACCGGAGGCACGGTATGGCTCATTGTGTATAGTCGTTTAGCGGCAATGGGGCCGGGAATAGCAAAGGGATAGCGGGGGGTGGATCGCAGCAACTGGCGCGAGACGGGACCGAGGATTCTCTGCATGGCTTTATATACCGACGGGTTAGCGGGGTTAATTGACATTGAGGAGGGACCGAGGGAGCTCAACCAACCTTCGGAAGTTACTTCTTTCCTGGAAGTCCCGACGAAATGCGGGGGAGAGGGGAGATGGTCGGTGAGGGGAAGAGAAGAGCTTGGAAGGGGAGAGAGGTGAAGATCGGTATTTATAAGAGCGGACGGGGGCTTTCTCAATTGAGACTCCAAGCGGGACCCATCGAAGATTACAATGTTGTCATGTAAGAGGATGACGGATGGAGTTGAGTTGTGGAGATGAAGTTGTTCGGCCAGTTCGATTCTATACAGACTGCGGTCACGGGAGTCGACGTCATCACTGCCCTGCAGCCTGAGGCACTGTGGTATTCTTCTATCAACACCCTTAGGATTATTCTCCTAACCCCTTCAATATGCAGCAAATCTACACGATCTCGACCTTCTTGATGTAAATATCTCAAGATACTCCCCAGTATCTACGTGATTCAATAATACCATACGGTACCAGGACAGAATCCCCGGGATCTGCAACCAATCGCCATTTAACATTCTATGCCGTCGGCACCGTCCACCAATGACAGCCCATCCAGCGGGGAGCTCTCGGGGTGTCGAGACCGAAATGACGATAAGCTTCAACCAGTTCAAGATGTAACCGATGGGTCTCCATTGCCTAGCCTTCCATATACAGATGGTCATGTTTAAGTAACAATACTCCCCCCGAACCCAACAGTCTAGACCCTAATCCTGCAGTTTCGCCAGAATCGCCTTCCCCGCCCGACTGGCATTCGCCCGCCCCAGCTCCCCACTGATCCAGTCCCCAATCTTCGACATCGCCTCGAGGTTGACCCCCGTGTGCATCCCCAGCGAATGCAGCGTGTGGATCAGATCCTCGGTCGCTACGTTCCCGGTCGCCCCCTTGGAGTACGGGCAACCGCCCAGGCCGCCGATGCTGCTGTCGAAGATGCGGATGCCGTGTTCCAGCCCGACAATGGTGTTGACCAGGGCCTGACCGTACGTGTCGTGGAAGTGTAGAGCTAGGTCATTGTTGGCGATCCCAGCCGCCCGCAGCGCGTTGAGAAGCTCCATCGTGCGCGGGGCCGTCCCCATGCCCGTCGTGTCGCCGATGGAGACCTCGTCGGCGCCCATCTCCAGCAGCGACGCCGTGATATCCGTCACGGTGGAGGTAGGCACGTTCGGCCCCTCGTAGGGGCATCCCAGCGCCACCGAGACGTAGCCGCGCACCCGGATGTTGTGACTCAGGGCCTGCGTTACGATCGGCCGGATGCGCTCCAGCGACTCGGCGATCGTGCAGTTCGTGTTCGCCTTGGAGAAGGCCTCCGTCGCGGCGGTGAAGACGGAGATCTCCGTCGTCGTGGAGGCCTTGTCTGCCGACGAGCCCCCCGCAGCGGAGACCCCGGTGTCGTCCATGATCCGGACCAGTCCCTCCAGTCCCTTCACGTTCGGCACTAGGTAATTGTAGGCGATGGCGGTCGCGGATGGCGGTGGCGTCCGCAGGAGATGCTCGCAGATTTCATTCGTACTGGCCATCTGTCCCCATTACGCCCTAGATTAGCGAATCCCTCGTTGCCAAAGACAAAAGACGGAGATCTCCGCCCGTGAGTATATACCTGAGGCACCCATTTGGCCGGCACGAAAGAGCCCGCCTCGATGGTCGTGACGCCCGTACCAGCGAGCTTTTTGATCAACTCGAGCTTCGTCTCTAACGAGATAGATTTCTTTTCGTTCTGGAGTCCATCGCGGGGGCCGACTTCAACGATCCGGACATGGTCCGACGTTAACCGCGCCTCGGTCGCAAAGCGCCGAGTGGAGAGGGGGGCGCGGAGGGCAGAGAAGAACCCAGGCCGCGGGCGGATATGCATCATGATAGGAGATATTCGACAACTAATACGGAGTGAGAGGTGTGATTCTGTCGATAGGAGAGTAGACAGTGGTCTGATCGAGAGAAGATGGATGGAGCATCATGGATGGATCATCCCATTCATGTCCCGGAATGCGGAGAAGCTCCCAGCCACGTGATGTCGATCCCCCGATTGGTCCGAGCGGCCGGAGCGTTGGCCTTCCGCATTGGGATTGCCTAGGTCTTCTTAAGTACAGATAGATAGCACCTTTATATCTATGTAGGTATAGATCTGGTAGTCATCACGTCTAGTTCTATAGAAAGGAGCCTGTATGAGTACCGGGTATCTCGATTGTATGTACATCCCTAGAAGTGCCTTATGCCTGTATGCAGAGAAATGGACGACTATGAACCACCTCACAAGTTGCCTCGCCCCGACCCCGATTCCATTGGCCCACTGGGTCGCATCACAGGAGGCATGCGGATTCCCAGCGCCGCGGGCCCTCTGGCGGTGGTGACGCGCTGGGACACATCGACCCGGGCCTTGACCACCGCGATGGCGGGAACCACCCAGTCCCCGCAACTGCACTGCATCCCCTGCCACGCGAACTTGCCGATGTTCTGGCCACAGGTGGTGTTCGGACAGGTCAGGCGGCCCGATAAGGGGGCATCAGCCGACGGCGGCCCCGAGGCGTTCTCATCCTCGACCTCGTTGGGGAACAGACATGGGCGCATCCACGTCAACGGATGGAGGAAGATATGGGCGCAATCCGTCTTGACATCGGCGCGTCCCTGTGGACCGTGGGGCGCGATGAAGGAGCCCGTGGCTAGTGTTCGCCTGCATGCAGTCAGTATCACCTACTGGTTTCCAACAGACGAATCCAAAGCGGGACAAAGGGGAGGGTGGCTGACCGGCACTTGCGGCATTTAATTTCCGTTGCGCGATCCGCTGATGCTTGTTGTTCGCTCGTCCGTTCGTCTTCGAAGAGAACGGACTTCATTTCAGGTGCACGACCACATGCGACGCTTTCTTCCACCTCGCGGTTGGACAACCAGCGGATGTAGGTGGGGTGGTTGACGACGTCATCCGGACAGCCCATCTGGTGGTAGAGAGACAGCTGGCGCATGAAGCCGTCGTTGGGCTCACAGAGCGGCCGACTCTGCCGGATCAGGTCGAGGGCCGATTCTGGTGATAGGATATTGGGTTGGCGATTGAGCAGATAGGCGATGGCGATTGTAGCGGACCGCGACTTGCCCATGGCACTGGTATGGCCGACAAATCAGCATATGACTGTCCAAATGAATGCTACTAATCGATAGTATGCGTGATCACGTCGTCGGGACGCCGTATATGAAACCGTGGGCAGAAAGCATGCGGGGACTAACCAGTGGACGAGTACACTCCCCCCGGCATCCAACCCCGACTGGATAAATTGAATCGCCGCAGGGAAATGCTCCAAGAGATTCTCATCGTCTACATCATCGACGTCAATGCGATGCTGCTGGAAGTCCTCAAAGACCGACTCATCCGGTCGTAGTTTGACCACCGAGACGATATGTGTGATGTTGGCTCTACTCAGCGCGGCCTTGTTCCGGAGCGTGAAGATGCTAAAGGGGCCTGTCAGCTGGATCCTGCCTGTTGTCTCGGTGACCTGCGACCCCTGATCCCCATGTATTTGAGAATCTACACCATCGTGAGGAAAGACCTTGCCGGATTGGGGACGCGGGGCGACTCACCCGCCAATGTAGATATTGTGGCCCGGGATCTGGCTCATCGACATGTTGGCTGTATTCCCAAGCGACGTGATTACAGGAGATGTTGAAATACCCGACTACTCCTGCGAACGATGAGAACAACAATGGTCAGTAAACTGTCAGGCCGAGGCTGATGGATCGAGGCGCTCTTGCAAGACCCGCTGCGGGGAGATTTCCGCCAAACACTGCAAACACTGTTTTAGGTCATAGGGCACAGGGCACAGGGCATGAACTTTATCTCTTATCTCTCCTTTCTAATCCGACGCGACCATCAATACCTTATCGGACACGATGCCTGACCATCTCGAGCCGTGACCTACCATATTATGCATGAATCCTATCTCGCTTCTGCGGTAGAAGTGTATGCGCGACCACGGAAGCCTTATTCCTAAGCTATAATCTCTAACCAGCCGTAGTCGTCCGGTCATCACAGCCTTGCCTTGATTTAAGCCGTCATAGGCAGCCGGGATAAGGCTCCTGTAGACTAGACCCTGGTCCCAATGAGGAGATAGCACTACGAGGTCGCTCTTAACTCGAATTTTGACACCCCCTCGGAGGAACTGAATGTGGCTCTAAGTGGTCCAGTCCGCTCCAACCGCCCAGGGTTGTGACAGCCTGGCCCTATGAGATGGAAGACGGTGGTGCAAGATGCAGCCAAGCCCGTGTAATAGCGCAGGCTAACGTTAAGCGGTCCTCTCCGACTTGTCATGATCGGCATGGGCCTCAACATGATTTGTTCGCCTGACGGACAGGTGCCCAATGTGACAGGAGTTTCCTCTGTTGTCAACGTGAAAGGGTTATGTGTCATAAATACGGTTCGAGAGTGGAACCCTGGTTGTTCCCGCGATTATCATCGGCATTTTCTGCAATATGAAGGTTTCTATTGGTGGTAGATCGAGGTCATGGAACTGTCTGGTCTGGTGAAGGAGCGGGGCGGCCCGCCAGCCTGCATAGCAGGTGTGGTGTGCTCTAGCTTGATAGCCTGATCGTGTCTATTAAATAATGAGCGTGGTCCCGGTGTGGAAGACAAACTTGCATGTCTATTGTATGAACAAACGAGAACATATTGATAGTATCATTTGTGTCTGCGAGAAATGGCGTGGATCGACTCTGCCGTGGATACCAGGGTGAATCCTGCTAGCCTGGCACTGGTCTTCGCCGGTCTCTATCTCCTGCGACTGGTCTACAACCGGCTCCGGCCCGGATTGAGCGACATCCCTGGTCCCACACTGGCCAAATACACGCGCCTCTGGAAGGCGTACAGTGTGTGGAAGGGTAACCACCATCTCACGGAGATACATCTCCACAAGAAACATGGTCTGATGGTGCGCATTGGTCCGAAGCATGTCTCCTTCAGCGACCCGGCGGCCATCCCGACCATCTACGGTCTGAGCACGGGCTTTACCAAGGTAGGTGTCGATAAACTATCGTGTCGAGTTTCGTACGGAAAGACTAATCGAATGACAGACAGCATTCTATCCAATCCAGAGTATCTCATGGAACAAAAAACCGCAGATGAACCTCTTCTCCGAGCGAAACACGCAAGCCCACCGCGAGCAAAAGCGATTGGTGGCCAACGCCTACAGCCTGTCCCATATGCTGGAGATGGAACATGTCATCGACTCGTGCACGGAAATCTTCATGCGCAAGCTGCGCGCATCCGCGGACGCACATGAGCCGATCGACCTGAGCGAGTGGCTGCAATTCTACGCCTTTGACGTGGTCGGGGAGATGACCTTCGCCACCAAGCTCGGCTTCCTCGAGCGCGGCACCGACGTTGACGACATGATGAGCACCATCTCCAACATCCTAGTCTACGCCAGCGTCTGCGGCCAAGTGCCCGACGCCCACCACTTCTTGCTGGGGAACCCCATATTCCCCCTGCTCATCCCCAGCATGGAGTCCTGGAATTCGATCGTGCAGTTCACCCTCAAATGCATCAACGCGCGCGTCGCGCTGGAGCGAGACGGCGAAGTCGAGGGCCAGGACAAGGCCAAGACTGGCAAAGACATGCTTTCGCGATGGCTGGCCGTCCACAACGCTAACCCGACCAAGCTCTCCACCCGCGACATCATGGTCCACACCTCCACCAACGTCTTCGCCGGCTCTGACACCACGGCCATCGCCCTGCGCACCATATTCGCCTCCCTCGCCCGCAACCCCCCCGTCCTAGCCCGCGTAATGCAGGAGATCGACGCCGCCGACGCCGCCGGCGCGCTCTCCGACCCCATCTCCTACCGCGAATCCACTACCCACCTTCCCTACATCGCCGCCGTCTTCAAGGAAGCCATGCGTATCCACCCCTCCACCGGACTGATGATGGAGCGCGAGGTCCCCAAGGGCGGCGCCACCATCGCGGGCCGGTACTTTCCAGCCGGCACTGTCGTCGGCGTCAACCCCTGGTCCATGCACCGCAACGCGAGCGTGTTCCCGGATCCCGAAGCCTTCATTCCGGAGCGATGGCTCGACGGGTCGCCTGCGGAGCTAAAGGCAAGAGAGCAAGCTTTCTTTTCGTTTGGAGGTGGCTCCCGTCTGTGTATCGGCAAATCGCTCGCTCTCATGGAGATGCATAAGCTTGTCCCGCAGATTCTGCGCCGCTACGAGGTGCGCCTGCATCGGCCGGATAACCCGTGGAAGATCCGCAATGTCTGGTTCGTGCAGCAGTCTGATATGATGGCTGATATAGTGCCGAGGGAGAGGTGTGGTTGAGAATTTTCTGGTCAACTGGGGTGATGCTTGTCGTCCACTGAGGACACACATGACTCGGAATGATAAGCTGGGTATTGAACTACGCTAGGTATGATGTTATTGGTGTACTTGAGTTGAGCCATTTGGATATTCACCGCGGTTTATGAATAGACTGGGCAATACAGGGGATCCTTGCTATCACTGGTAGCCTGGCTTTTGCCAATTATAGGATCTAATTGACCATCCTTCCGAAAATGCAAGATGAAGAGTCATCATACTAATGATACGCACTGGGACGGTGTCTGCGTACCTTATCCGACCAGTTACTGGCAACTGTATAGATCATGTAGCATTCACTCTATCATTCCTTTGTCCTTTGTTACCAATGTCTCCCCAGTCTTTAATGACCGTCTGCTTCCTCACCTCCCCATAACAACTCCTCTCAACCTGCTACCCAACACCTATTTCACTTCGTCAAAAAATGAACAATCCAACCCATCCTCAAATAGAATCCGCCGACCTGGTAATCGTCGGCGCCGGTACGCCTCCCCTCCCCTCCCCTCCACCTTCAACAATCCAACCAAGTAACAAAACCCCCACCCAGGCTGGCACGGAATCTCCGCCGCAAAAGCATACCTCGAAGTCAACCCCACGCACAAAATAATCATCTTCGACAGCAGCGCATCCATCGGCGGCGTCTGGGCCAAAGAGCGCCTCTACCGCGGTCTCCGAACAAACAACCTGCTCGGCTCCTACGAGTTCAGCGACCTCCCCATGGCAGAAGCGCAGTTTGGCGTCCGCGCCGGCCGGCACATCCCCGGTGATGCGGTTCACGCTTATCTGCAGGCCTATGTCAAGGAGAGTGAGCTAGGGGATAAAATCCGGCTGCGGTGCAAGTTGATGAAGGCTGAGTATACGGATGACAAGCAGTGGGCGTTGACTGTTGATGATGGTCGTGCGGTGGATGATAGTAGTACTGGGGGTACTGCGTGTGTTATCAAGACTCCGAGGTTGATCCTCGCTACTGGGTTGACTTCGCAGCCGTCTATGCCGCAGTTGGCGGGACAAGATGAGTTTGGGGCTCCAATATTCCATGTGCGCGACCTAGCGCGGTACGAGAGCAAGGTCCTCGAGGAGGCAGCGTTCGTCACGGTGCTGGGAGGGACCAAGTCCGCGTGGGATACGGTATACGCGTGCGCATCCTCCGGCGTCTCCGTAGACTGGGTGATTCGGGAGTCGGGCCACGGACCGGCGTGGATGGTGCCGACGTTTTCGGCGCCCTTCCAGCGGCCCATGGAGGATTTTGTGGCTACTCGGTTGACTACGCTGTTGAGCCCGTGCGTTTGGGGCGAGGCGGACGGGTTTTGCAAAGTGCGCCGCTTTCTCCATGGGACGTGGTTGGGAAGAAAGATCGTGGACGCCTTTTGGGGGATCATGGGGAGACAGGTAAATGCTGTCAATCGGTATGAGGACCACCCTGAAACGGAGAAGTTGCGGCCGTGGATTCATCCGTTCTGGGTCGCGTCGACGTTTAATATCTTGAACTATCCCACCGACTTCTTTCAGTATGTGCGGGAGGGGTTGGTGAGGGTTCACATTGCTGATATCGCCCGGCTGTCTTCGAGGACGGTCCACCTCTCGAATGGAGACCAAATTATTACGACCGCTTTGGTGTGCTGCACTGGGTGGAGATCGACCCCTGATATCGAGTTCGTCCCGGCCAATCTCGCCCACCAGATCGGCTTCCCTGGATCGCCAGATTATCTGAGCGAAGAAACAGTGGATCGTGCTACCCAGGAGATCCTGCGGCGATTCCCAACCCTCCGCAGCCAGCCAGCCCTCAACGGCAACTCCATCCAGCGGGAAACAGCACACCCTCTTCGCCTCACTCGGTTCATGGTCCCCCCTGCCTTCCTGCAAGATCGATCTCTAGTCCTCGTCGGGAACCTCGTGTCCTTCGCTACGAGCATGGTCGCCGAGGTTCAGGGTCTGTGGGCCACTGCATACTTTGCCAACCGACTCTCACCAACCAGCCCCATCAGTGCCCTCCTTTCCAGCACTGAAGTCGAGGGAGCGTCAAACAAAGCCCACGAAGACATCGTGTGGGAAACAGCCCTCCACACCGAGTTCGGGAAGTGGAGGTGTCCGGGCGGGTATGGCCATCTGCACCCGGACTTTGCGTTTGATCTTCTTCCGTATTTGGACCTTCTTTTGGGCGATTTGGGTGTTTCTACGCGTCGCAAGTCGAGCTTTTGGGCTCATTTGTTTCAGCCTCATGGGCCGCGGGATTATCGGGGGTTGGTTGCGGAATGGAAGCGCCTGAATGGGGAGGCTAGTTCTGACGAGGATGAGAGTATGGATGAGGTACACTGAGATGGAGGAAATGTTATGTTTTTTTGGTTAATACTCGCAAGTTTGTACGATTCCATGGTTAGTAGATCTCATTACCAACACGCTCGAGTACCACTGTCATAGTGTTGTTGACCTCATTTCATCGCTTTTTGCTATCAGCTTCAGTGGTACGAAAAGCATACAGCCTTCAATCATATCTAATCGAGGCGATTATTGAATGAGATATCTTGATATCTTGAATTATATGAAGATAAACCGCGGTAATGGAGCAAGGCACGTGCACGGACCCCGTGACCGATTGCCAGAAAAGACAGGCAACCAACTCCCCGCCAATCGATCGCGTCTCAACTTCAACTTCAAGTTTGCCAAACTTCCGTCAATGAATGAATGCGTATCTCTTGAACCGGACCATTGGGTCTGTCGCTCCGTCCAGCTTCCAGGTCGCTCAGACAACCAACCTGGTCCATAACTTGGAACCAGCGCCGGGAATCCGATTTTCCCATCACAGGAGCGATCAAGGGGGAGATCAGACCCCCGAGGATGACCCCGATCATATATTGGCCCACCGATCGGGCACCAACGTGCTGGCCATCGACCACTATGAAGGCCGTTTGTAGGTCTCAGGTCTCTTGTAGCCAAGGATGCTTGTTGACAATCGTTCAGCATGGTCTCCGGGGGCGCGGATCCATCGATCCATCTCTGGGATCTCGAGACGCGCGGGTCCGAACAGCACCATATCCATCGGCCGGTGGCCTCGGTGGACCGATCGTCACAGACAGACACCCATACACGGGCTATCACATCGGTCTCCATCTATCCCTTTGATCCAGTCCCGTCGACCATCCTCACTACGTCGCACGACGGCACGCTGAAGCTCTCGGCCCTGGAGCCAGCCGCCATCACCCCTGTCCACACCTTCCGACTGGACTGCACCCCATACACGCATTCCCTGTCTTCGCACCCGGGATCGCCCCTCCTCATCGCCGTCGGCACCTCTGAGAAACCCGTCCGACTACTCGACCTACGATCGGGATTCTCCACTCACGGCCTCCCGGGCCACACCTCATCCGTCCTCTCTGTCGCCTGGGCCCCGCACCAACCCCACATCCTCGCCTCCGCCTCCGCCGACCACCGAGTCATCCTCTTCGACATCCGCCGCGGAGGCCACAACTCCGCCATCGCCGCCCTAGACATGGACGACGCCGTCGGCCTAGTCCCTCCCCGCCTCGCCCCACCGTCCCACCAGCCCGGCCCGCCCTTCTCCCCGCACGCCCGCGCCCACAACGGCGCCGTCACCGGCGTCCGATGGACCGCAGCCGGAACCCACCTCGTAACCGCGGGCCAAGACGCGCGCATCCGCGTCTGGGACGCCTCGACAGGCGCCAATACGCTCGTCCACTTCGGGCCCCGCGTCCGCAACAGCGTCACCTCGCACCTGGCGGAACGCGCCCCCCTCCTCGTCCCCACAGGCGTCATGGAACCCGGGCGGGAAACGCTGCTGTGGCCTAATTTCAACGAGCAGGACGACCGCGGCGAGATCTTCATGTTCGAGTTCCGCGAGGGGGCCTTTGTCAAGCGGCTGCGCGTGCCGGGCCTCGTCACGACCGGTCGGAGAGATTTCCGCGGACGGTCGAGCGCGTTGACCGCGGCGCGGATCAATGCGCTCGTCTGGCGTGGGAATGGGGCGTCTGGGGCGGGTCTGGAGATGTTCTCTGCGCATGGCGATGGCACGGTCCGGGCTTGGGCGTCGCGGGGGTCGGAGGCAGATGCGATGGATGATGCGGAGGAGGCGGAGCAGGCGGATCGGAAGCGTAAGCGCGATGTTCTCAATGAGATCTACCAAGGGTTTGTCGCGTGAACTGGCGGGGAGTCTCTGGAGCTTGGATGTATCAGATCAATTCCCACTGACAGGTCTGGTATATTATATACTCCGCTACATAGCAATTTAAATAGGCATATAGCAATATTAAACAGGAATACAACAAGACATAGTCTCATCCATCCTCACCCTAGCTCTGCGACCTTCATTTGAGGATGTCTTTCAACACGACCACTGTCCCCCAATTCCACCACGCGGTGACTATCACTCATCTCACTCAACCCTGCATCCCCCATCAACTCCGACGGTCTCTCAAACCCTGAGTCCCTCCCACCCACATCCCCATCCCCATCCCCATCCCCATCCCCATGAGCACTATCCCCCCTCGCACTCGACTCCCCAGACCCCCTCTTGCTCCCCTCTGCTTCAAGCCAACAGCACTAGTATCATCATGCTCCTCCTCCTCCTCCTCCTCCTCCTCCTCCTCCTCCTCCCCAACCTCCCCCTTCGCACCCCTCGCGCCCTCTTCCTCCTCCACCAAACCACCCCCAAAAACCCCCAGCCCCAGCACAAGCAGCAACAACCCCAACCACAATCCCCGCAATCGCCCCCCCACTTAGCCCCCCTCCCGCAGCCTCCTCCTCCCGCGGATAAATCGAGTAAGCAGCGAAATTGGCACTCGCGTTATGCACATGCGTATGGCACGCGTAGCCCGCGCTATCGGTGCACGTCTCGTCGCGGTAGATGGAGACGCAGACGCGGTCCCCCTGCGAGTCGTAGTCGACGAGCTTGCCCTTCGCGATGTTGGCTACTGTGCATTTGCGCAGGTCGCTTTCGTAGCCGTGGATGAAGCGCGTGCTGCCGGTTTGGTTGGTGTAGGCGAAGGCCCAGGCGGTTGTTGGTGGGGGGAGGGTGAGTGTTATGAGGGGCGTGATGATCGTTAGGAGGGAGGGGAGGGCGGGGAGGGAGAGGTGCATTTTGGTCGGGGTCTTGGCTGCCGTCTTCTGTATGTAAAGAAGGACATGTATGTATATGTATACGAGTTTTGCTCTGCGTGTGTCGTGGGAGAGAGACACGACGTCGGCGTATGTGCGTATGTGTGTGTGTGTGTGTGTGTTTGTGTGTATGTGTGTGAGACACAACATGTATCCACCTGAGAAACGGTTCAACCGCTCGCAACCCTAGATATAAAAATCTCGCCCGTGTCCACCTAATCGTGAAAGGGGACGATCATCACTTGGCAACGCGGAGATTACTGCCTAGCAGTAGTCCCTTGGCAGGCCAGCCTCGTGCAGATAGATGATACCTCTCCTCCCTACCTCTCTCGACCCGAAGCCTCGTTCGTGGGTTGCCATACCAAAAAAGATCTTCATGATAGGCCCCTGTCAGGCTAACGTTTTCAGGATGATATCTGTAGATACCCAGAGTCGAGTATAAAACAGCAATCTCTCCTCTTTTATGTCTATGTTTTACGCAAGAATCCTCATCGTTTCCCGCACGTAACAGGTTATGTAAGTGGTAGATCCCTAACTCGAATACGAGGCAGCTGAGCCAACGCGTCCCTTCATTGGCTGGCAGCCAACGGGATGTGGTATTTGGGTTCCGTCCATGGCGATTGTGGGTAAGAGGGTTTGCTCTTGGCTGGGAAAGCGGCTGGATAGGGTGAACTTTGTTGGATCTCGTGGTTTCCGGTTGTTTGCTTTTGGTCACTTTCGAACGAATGACAAGGCTTGTCGCCGTCCTCTTTAGGTTCGTCAGTGTCTCCACGAGTCGTAGCCACTGAACTGCAGACTGCAGAATGTCTAGTATAGGGAAATCTCGATGGAGCCAGTCCGATGGAACAAGAATGGCTTGTGGGGACGGCAGGATTAACACATCGAGTGGGACGGCTCGGAGAGCGGCAGCGAGAGTGACAGGGATAGGGCTCCATGTGGTCCGTGACCGACGGAGTGCCCGATCCAGACGTCTCTGTGGGAGACCAAAAGAACAGTATGTTTGAACCATAGATTGCGATGATAATTTGAAAAAAAACTGGATGGGTGACGCTATGCTCTACACGCTCTAGAATCTGACAGGATAACAGCATGGGGTTCAGTCAGTGAATGCAATACAAAACAGCGCAATGATACAAATCAGAACTGACTAGATGATAAAGATGCCCCCCCCCCAAAATTAAAAACGAAAACAAGATAGAAAGAACATCAATCCTCCAGCACAGCTGTAACCCGCGCCTTAATCTGCAATCCACCATGTTCAGGAAACCCGACTACCCTCTCGCGCGTGACCCGAATGCTCTCGGGGTCAGTGTCGCAGATCTCCAAGTTAAATCGGCGAATATAATATGCGATTGCTAGGTACATCTCCAGAAAGGCAAGGCTGGATCAAAGTTAGCCTAGTCCAATCATGACTCTATCTTTAGGAGAGAACACTCACTTCATTCCAATGCAGATTCGACTCCCTTTGGTGAACGGGACTAGATATCGGTGTAAAGGATCGCCTGTTTCAGCCGCCTTGATCCATCTGTCCGGGTCGAACTTCTGCGGGTCCGGATAGATGGCTGGGTTGCGGTGGACGAAATAGATGGAGGTGCTCATCGGGGTCTTTGGTGTTGCACTCCTTTAGCTGTGGGATGCTATCTTGGAAAGAGGGGCTTGGACATACCCCTGGAGGGATGACATGCTCCTTGTATTGCAAAGTCTCGTGGGGAGCCACGCGAGGGAGTCGTATGATAGCAGCGTTGGAGAGGCGCAGGGCTTCGTTGATCACGGCGTTCTAGGTCACACTGCTTAGTATCCACCGGGTCAAGAGAAACGTGGGAAGAGGTACTAGATAAGGGAGTTTCTCCAGCGTGGGCCATGTTGTTTTGCTGTTTGGTGTAGGCAACACCTCTCTGAGCTCACTCCGCAATTTTTCCAGAATCGCACGGTCCTGATAAATGTAATACGCGGCAAAAGACAGAGCACGCATCGTCGTTTCCGTGCCTGCAACGAGGAAAGTGAACCCTTCGTCTTGCAGACGACTCAGCGTTCTCTCCTCGGCGGGAATTTCCGGGTTGTGCAGTCTTTTCACAATGTTATGGTCTCCCGTGAGGGTAAACACCTTCCCCTGGATGACAGCCGAGAAATGCTGAAAAATCGACCTCTCGAACTCAAACAGGGTGGCCTTGCCTGGCATAAGCAGAGCCATAATCTTCGTAGGCACACTCCGCAGCAGGGGCGTCAAGAACGGGAAGAAGCGGTTCGCGTGGCTGAAGGCCGTAAAGTCATTTGTCGCTGTCCGGATGTCACTGCGGAACTCTTCGTCCTCGAGGAACCCCCAGTGCTTGCCGTAGCAGTAGTGCGTGATGATGTCCGACGTTAGGGCACCGAAGGCGTTGCAGATATTGACTACGCGGCCATTTTCGTGATATTCCTCCAATCGTTCCATGAGTCGTTCGACTCGCGCTTCGATTACCGGTGACAGAGACAGCACGGAGCGCTTGGAAAAGAAGTCAGTCAGCAGACCGCGTCTGTAACGGTGGTGGTCATGCTTGACGGTTGAGACCATTGCGTAAGGAACACCGTACGTGTTGACGAAGGAGGGCTCCTTGTCGCGCTTGCGGGTTGATGGGGCGTAGATCTCATGGTAGAATGAGGGATCTATGATATGGATTTCGCGTGGATTGATCCGAACAATGGGTCCTATAAACTAGTTAACACATCGGGCTGGACTCCAGTTGCTTTCTATGCTTAGACGCACCATATTGTTCATGCATCTTCTCGATCTGGAAGAGGAATCGGCCTCCACAGATCACATCATAGTAAAACTCATACAGGGAGGTAACAGCTGTGAGTTTGGGACCAGGAATCTTCGCCAGAGGGTGAAAGTAAAGGCGATAAAACGCTTGAATGGCAAATGCACTTGTTATCGCAACCAGGACGATCCCGTAGAGGGGCAGATCCAGTCCCATATTGGGCAAGGCTAGGTAAGAGGTGTCCATATTGAAGACAGTCATTGGAGAGGACATTGAACGCAGACGGTCATAAGCCACTTCTCCGCGACTTGGGATTGAAGAGGTGCCTGTTCAGTTAAAAGGTCTACAAACATTCAAGCAACCCTTAAATACTCGCGCTTACAAGATAGAGGGACTGTGATAAGGGGCAAAAACGTAAGCTGTGGAGGGGGAGTACCTTTGAGCTGGTATCACCTCGTTAGGAGGAGGGCAGGCGCACAATGAATCCTTTGAGCCGTCGAGATCCTTGCCACCGCGGGAAGGGACCGAAATGAATCCTTTGAGTCGTTGAGATTCGTGTTACCACGGGAAGGGACTCAAAGGAACCCTCTGAAGGGAGGATCTCCTTGTTAGGGCTAAGATCACTGGGACTTATAGTATAGCCCTTTTAGCGTGGACCTTATAGAGTGGACCTTATAGCGTAGGTCAACCCGCGGGGTAGGCGGGGTGCCATAACTACAGTACGATGTCCTAAATTGCGGTGAAAAGTCACTTGTGACTAATGCATGCAATTGATCTTTTGGTCACATCTTGAGGCACTCATCGTAACTTTACATGTATGGATACCGTTGCTATAGCGCATTTTTCAATGCGTGGGACACGAATGAGAACAGTCCGAATTGGGAATGATTTGGGGAACATGAAGCTATCAAGTGGTTGCGAATAGTTGCAGGATTACAAGAATAGAATTACACTAGTAGAAAAGCCCTGCAAGGCAGCTGATGTCGGCTGAATGCAAGTCTCTCCTTCACCAACTGCAGATATACCTTTTCGTAGTCATCGTATTACATTCTCCAGCGTCGAAATTTCCCTGGGTGTTTGTCACATATAAATAGCCACAGAAGACATAGATCTTTTCAATATCACTCCTGGCGAACACTAAGATCACTCAAAAGCCAAACACAGATCCATTTCAAACAACGGTTAATACCACACACCATGACTCTTCTTCCTGGAAACATCCCCTCGGCGGCTTTGAATGTCCCAGTCCCAATCTCCGCCCCCCCGTACCAGACACCACCGAAGACCATGCATTGGAGCGGTATCAGCTCCGTCATTATGAAGTACCGCACAGATGGCAATCTTGTGCGCGACCTCATCCCCTCCAATCTCTCAGTCGAACAATCGCCTATTGTAACAATCATGTTCGTCGACTACGGGGACTCGCCCATGGGCACCTGTCACGAAGTCATCCAATTCGTGGAAGTGGTCTACAACGGCAAGAAGTACAACTACTCCATGTTCCTAGTTCTGGATAACCAAATCGCCGTCTACATCGGCCGAGAAGTCTTTGGCTTCCCGAAAGTATTGGGCCAAGTAGACTTCAACCCTAAACAGGCAGACTCAAGCAACGTCATCCGAGGGAGCTGCACAGCTCACACAGACACAAGCGGGCCAGTGGTGGAATCTTCCTTCGCGCCGGTCAACCGCCAGTGTGCCCATGGTCCGCTGCATCCCGGGAGTGAGGGGAGCCTGGTTTTGAATTTGAGACTTATTCCGTCTTCGGTGCCCGGAGCGGCCCCTTCAGTCCGGGAGTTTGTCGAGGTTGATTTCAATCTGCAGGATGGGGAGGTCTGGGAGGGAGATTGGGATTTGAAATTCCCGTCACTGGCGGACTCGGACTCTTTCCATAGACTGCCGGTGGTGGAGCGTCTGTCTGGCCATCTTGTTCGGAATAGCACGTCGACTGTGACTCTTGGGGACCAGGCTTTTGGTTTTTAGTTGTTGGGGTGTGGAAGGTGAGGCTGTTTATACAGCTGTTTGGGGTGTCTCGTCTGTGATAGTTCCTTTTCCTCTGCACATTTCCTACTGCGACACCTGCTGTATACCTCACCATCATGGCTACTCTTGATACTTGCAACTTCTGTCTCTCTAGTCCGTAGCCTCATTTTGGTTCCCAAAGTGCC
Organism: Aspergillus campestris IBT 28561; assembly: GCF_002847485.1. Classification (NCBI taxonomy): domain Eukaryota; kingdom Fungi; phylum Ascomycota; class Eurotiomycetes; order Eurotiales; family Aspergillaceae; genus Aspergillus; species Aspergillus campestris. Next base: position 1,370,972 of record NW_020194339.1, read on the forward strand.
CACTGCGGGGCCAAAGAGGAGGCCAATCGTGGCCTATACAGCATTGTATCTAAGTTACTTCTTCGTATCGATACCACAATGCGTCTGAATTTGGAATTTTCGTGGTAGATACTAGGCATCCTACGTCTTATAGCCCTTACATATCTGTGCTGAGTTGTCGGTTTTTCCCTTGCATTCCAAATATGCGGAGTGATCACCAACGGCGCATAATTAGTAGGCATCGAATCCTGGGGCTTGATTCTTCCGTTGGTCCCCACACGGCAACTGCCACCAACGCGTCCCACTCCACGAAGTATGTCCCCTTCTACTCTAGATGGTGATCAAAAGCTAGGCAGACTATATAGCGGTCGCACTCGTGCTCTTCTACAGGGCATGCCGGATTGGGTTCCATAACTCGTTTACACCTAAAAAGAACCCAACGAACCTCTCATCAAACGCACCATGTGGATAATTCCCATTCTGGCCATTGGCCTCCTGCTACTAAGATGTATCTACCGCCTCTACCTGCACCCTCTTTCTAAGATCCCAGGCCCAAAGCTGGCGGCCGTCACGCGGCTCCCAGAATTCTACTACGATGTCGTCCGAGGCGGGAAATATCTATGGCAGGTTGAGAAAATGCACAAGAAATACGGTTGGATCAGATATAATCTCTCTCACATTCGATCATGTTAACACTAGCACCAGGCCCGGTCGTCCGCATCAACCCGAACCAGGTCCACGTTAACGAGCCCTCTTTTTACAGCGAGATTTGCGCATCAGGAGGTCGCAAGCGTGACAAGAGTTTGACCTCCGTGGGCGGATTTGGTCTCTCCGAGGCTCTTCCCAGCATCATCGACCATGACCATCACAGCCGACGCCGGAAACAGCTCAATCCAGCCTTCTCTAAGAAAGCCATCGTCGAAATCCTCCCGCTCGTGCAGCAGAAAGTTGGCCTCGTCGCAGAGCATGTCGAGGCAGCCTACCACGGCGAGAACGACGGCGTTGTGGACTTGGACGCCGAGTTCACCGGCTTGGCGGCAGACACGGTGACGCAGTATACCTTTGGCAAAGACCTGGGGTTCCTGAAGGATACTAAGTTCAGCAATGTCATCACGTCTTCGATGCGCGAGATGACGGACCAGTTCCACCTCAATCGCTTCTTTCCCTGGCTTCCTGGCTTCATCCAACGACTTCCGTCCTTCTTCATCTGCTGGTTGCGGCCCAATCTTGCGGGGATCAACGACCTGCAGGATCGGTTGCATCAAGTGTCAGAGACGAAGGTCGGTGGGGTCCGAACGGTGATTGATATTCTAAATGATCCTTCGCTACCGGCCGAGGCTCGAGCGCCTGAGTTCATTAGGGATAATGTCAACCTCATTCTTGGGGCGGCGTCAGACCCCACTAGTGGGACTTTGCTGGTCGGTCTGTACCATCTCGTGCAGAGGCCGCCGCTGTGGCTTCAGTTGCGCGACGAGCTCCGCGGCGTGATGCCCTCTCCGACGAGTCCTGCTCCGTGGCTGGAATTGGAACAGCTCCCCCTCTTGGTTGGCCTCCTCTTCCACTGTCTCTTGACGACCAGATGTAGCTGATATCAAACAGAAAGCGGTGGTGAATGAAATGCTGCGGCTCTCGCCTGGGACGATTCGTATCGCTCGTGTGCCTGTCTCGGAGACCCTAGTGAGCCATGGTCACGTCATTCCCCCGGGGGTAAGTAGAGAAGAAACCCCAACCATTCCTTGGGCTAACAGTCGGGGTAGTCTATAGTCAGCTCCAGCGCACGCCTGATTCACATGCACCCGGATCCGTTCCCAGATCCTGAATCATTCAACCCACATCGATGGCTTGAAGCCTCTCCCGAACAATTGATTAAAATGTCACAGGCATTGGTTCCCTTCTCGAGAGGCAACCGAAACTGCATTGGCCACTAGTAAGTGATGGTGTATTGAATTAATCCACTTTCGACTACTGACTATCGACCAGTCTGGCCACGGCCCAAATCTACATGCTCCTTTCTACTATCATCCGTCGATTTGATCTCGAGCTCCACAATACTAGCCCGAAGGATGTGGAATTTGCGCGCGATTGTGTCGTTGCACGGCCTGAGAAAGGACATTGGAGTGTTAAGGCTCGTGTTGTCGGCATTGCCACGCATTGATTTTTTGTTTTCTTTTGGGTATACGTCCTGTCTATCTTGAGGCCGGTCTCGTGTCTTCATACTTATCTACCTAGATGGGTCAGGTTGTTAGTACTATTGAGCTATGTAGTGCAGAAGGATACCGGTTTCTTGTTCACCCTCCGATTAGGACAGGCGATTTTGTTTCTCAGCATGGAAATAAGAATAAACCCCAATTTAAGCAATAGACATAAGGATTATCCATAGGTAAGCCTACTGTAAATTGAATCAAACAAGAGATAAATCCCTTGACACCCACACCGCTGGCTCTCTGCATGTAGACCGCTTATTCGTCAATTCTGCAGCCCACTTTTTCTTCTTGCTTGTATTATGGGAGAAAAGGAGTGAATAGAGACCCAGTTACTGCACATGTATACCTCGTATACTCTGCGAAGGAGTATCAAGTATCACAGCAAGGAGCAAGGATAATTGGATAGTCGAAGCAAAACTTGACCACTATAGCACTTCATTACGCGGTGTATGCATGGATCAAGGGGACGGCAGAGTACAGCAAAAAAAGTGATAGAAAGAAATAAACGAAAGAGGGAGAGAAAAACGACCAACAGACCCGCTCTCTGATGAACCCTACAGCAGATCCCCAATCGGCGATGCAGACGGATAACCTGTTTTTGACTCCTACATGCATGTCTGCCCAGAGGTTAGTCGTCTTGGCTGCACTGCATTGCTCACTGAACATACTGTTTGCGCTAATAATCCCTGGCGTGAACCCATAGGGAAAGTCACTGACTGCGGAGTGGTCTATATATAGATATACAGTGGAGCGCGAGATGCTTTTGCACCTCTCCCTCCCTGTGAGCCTGGTATTAGGGCGCGCACCTTCTTTGTGTCACTGTTAGTTCTTATCTGGTTTGAAGTATTGGCTAGTGGTGCAGAAGTAATAACTAGATAGATGATCATGCGATGATACACCCTGTGGATATGATATATGTGGCGCTTCAGCGGTGTGCTATATTGTCACGTGCTGCTGCTGGATCTATACCCAAATGCAGACAGATACAGATAAATGACTAGCTTACTGTGATCTACGCATTACACGCCTATTCCCAGGTCTTACAACTTCTGTTTTGATTTCTATCTCCATATCCCAGATTAACCGAGGCGACAGACTTATGCAGCGTTGTGCACCGTCAACCGAACCAGAAGAGGTTTCTTGTTCCATACGACAAAAGCCTGCTGGTTTATCCAATCCGCGCACTGCGGGTGTAGATCCAGGTCGAAATGCCAAAGAAGCCTGGTGAGGATGAGATATGTTTCTGCGTATGCCAAGCTAGGGGGTGTCAGTTCCAGTATTCTATACGGGTGTTGTGATGATTTCGACGTACCTCTTGCCTGCGCAGGCGCGGGGACCTGCTGAAAATGGCTGGAAAATCTCCTTTTGGTCGTCGGAGTACTCGTCTCCTGCGTTGTCCATCCACCGCTCTGGAAGGAAGTCATTCGGATGACTGAAGTTTGCTGGTGATCGGTAGGCGGCGTAGTGTGGTACAGATACTGCAGTCTATACAGTGGTTAGTATATTGGATCTAGTCTTGGGGAGAAGATAGCTCTGCTCACCTTTCCAGGGACGAATCGCCCTGCAATCATGGCACCCCCCTCGGGCACCACCCGGGGCATACCTAAAGGCGTTGGTGGATACATGCGTAGCGATTCATGCACCACAGCTCGTAAGTAAGGGAAATCAGCTGTCGAGGCAAATGTGACCGCCGAGGGCGTCGGGTAGCGAGCCCTGACCTGCGATACCAACTCGCGGTAAGTATCTTGTCTGGTCAGCAGGAGGAAAATGCACCCCGAGAGCAGGGTCGCCGTGGTTTCGCTCCCGGCAATCATGAAAAAGCTAGCATTTGCGCGGATCTCATCATCTGACAGGACCGCCTTGGGGCCCTGGCTGGATTTGACGTGCGAGATGAAGTCCGGCGGAGATGGATCGTCAGGACGACTCATACGCTGAGCGAGCCTGGTGGCACTGAAGCGGAAGTTCGCCTCGCGGTCTTTGAGAAGACGGCGATACAGGCACAGCGTGACTATCTTAATTGGGTATGACAGCACGGGGATGTATTTGGACAAGCTGATTACGGCCCAGGCCCGGATGGCTGCAAATATCATCTTCACCCAGGGGTGGTATTGCGCGTCTTCCAGACAGGAGAGCGACTCGCCGAATACGTACTTTGCCATGAAGTCGAAGGTCGTGTAGTTGAACCACTCGGTGAGGTCAACCGCTTCTGTCGCGCTAGTGCTCTGCTGCTGCAGTCTTTGGATCATGTTATCGACGTATTGCTGAAGCAGATGCTCCTGGTGCTTCAGCGCGGTGTCTGAGAACGCCCCGCCGAGAACCCGCCGTTGGCGACGATGGATCTCATCGGTTGGAGCTACCGCCATATTGCAGGCGCCATTCCGCGCCACGTTAAAGAACCGGGTGTCCTTGGGGAAGTTCCGGCCGAAACCGTAGATGTCCTTCCAGGCTTGCTCGTTCTGGTAGCTGAGCTCGTCGGGGGCTACTCGGACGACATCGCCGTACGTTTGGTGGAGATTGCGTACGTAGGTGTGTAGATGGCCGCGGATGTATGCTGTAGCAAAGGGGATTCTGGAGACGCTGGCTAGGAATGGCCCGGGGTAGTGGCTGAGGGGGTGAATGTGTCGGTTGTATACCACTTTCCAGAGGATATACAGCGCGGCCTGTGTCTAGATGAGCTTGGAATCCATAGATATGAGTGTACTCACAAGACTGCCAAGGTAAAAGAGTAAACCCATCTTCTCAGGCCCTCCTTTGGAATCCCTGGAGATATTTACTCTAGCAATGGTAAAAACTGTTGGCGCTTCCCTTCTTCTGCTGGGGTGACACTGTCCAACAGCTCTCTTCGGTATGCGGCCAGTTTCTTTTACAATCCACCCCGTACCTGCTGACCGCTGCTGTCGTAGAGCTGACGTCGAGTCATGTTGCACGGCACTTGTTTGTCATACCATGAGACATCATCCTGCAGATGAAGCAGGCGATGTAAGGGGTGGTGGTGATTGACCAGTACGCCCATTCCATGATATTAGTGTCATTTCTTCGGGATATGTAGAATCTATCTAATGCAATGATACGACTTATTCTAGACTTCTGCAGGTTCTCACTAGCTCCCATGCCCTATTCGGATCGGACTTGCTTCTCTACTGACACGCTCAACCTATAACCTACTGACCGCCCTATACTAGAACGGTACCATATATCTCGAGTGTTCTGTGTGGCCCTTCTTTTTGAAAGGTGCCGTACAGAGACGAGGTCTCACAGGGTCGTCACCAATCATCACACTGTTATTCTCGTCTTGTATACCGCGGGGCACATGGAAACCATAGACTATGAGACATGGAACCATCCCAACCCTGTCCCTCAAAGCCCGTTTCAAATTCGCCGTAGAATAAACGCCATCCCAAAGTCCCCGCATGCACCCTTCTTGTCCATGACGCCAATCAGAACGTTGTCCTCGAGACGCCGAAAATGGTCAATAATCGGCAGCTGATCGTAGACCATGGCGGCTGAGATAATTCCTCTGAAGCGGACCTCGTAGATCTGCACACACAGTATTCAATTATTAGCGGATTGATCTAGATTGCTGCAAATGTTGAACCCACTCGTGCTGCGCCCCATTCTCCATTGGCCACGCGCTTCCCGTCTGGAGACAGGACGATGACCGGGTCCACTTCGTTGGGGGAATGGAATGTCTTCCCCACCCAGCCAATGCTGTCCAGGGTCTCGATGTCTTTGTGGCCGGTTTGAATGGCAAGTCCTTGCCAGTCTCCTAGGAGCTCCTGTACAGATACCGGCGGTAGTCGGTCGTAAAGGGCGGTCACTTCATCTGCGTCGACGTGCTGACCCTCGGAGACCAGCTTTAGGAGGTTGTCCTCGAGTCTGTGCATAGTTAGCATGTCCATAGCTACGCTCCATGCCATGTGAAAAGGTAGACGATACCTGGTGGCCATTCTGATGCTGGTGATTAAGTTTCTATCACCCACTGGGTTGGTGATGGGAGGGTGGAATGAGAAGAAAAGGACCAGTAGAAAACCCGCCGGATTGTTGGGTTGGGCTTATATGTTGGACTGTTCGGGTGAAAGGTCACCATTCAACAACGTATTGACCATTGAGTAACCCTGCATTATCATGTACCCTTGCATGGTTTACGATTCTTGATGTACGATGATTCTCTGCAGTAGATGTCATGGCCACTACTTCGGCAAACAGCCCATGATTCCTCACACATCGGTGAGAAAGAGGCCAACTCCAGCATTAGTATAAAAGGAGAGGGCACCTAGTAGAGATGATTAGCCTAGGTGTAAATATTCTCCGTTACAACAACCACTACTACATCGTGATCTACCTTCCACAACATGTCCCGTTTCAAACCCACAGAAGCAAATGTATCCCATATCGTCTTCGATCTAGGGGGCGTATTCACCGACCCGCCATCTAACGATGTACTGCTTCCCACCGAAGACTCGTTGCCAGTCTCCGTCCGAAGACTAACATCCACCTCAACATGGATGGCCTACGAATGCGGCAAGCTCGAAGAAGAAGAATGCTACCAGCTCCTAGCAAACCAATACGGTCTCCAAAAAGGCGACTTAGCAACAGCCATCCAAAAAGGGCGCGAGGCCTCCGATTACGACCACGACCTGGTAGCCGGTCTATGGGCCTTCAAGAAAAGCACCCCCGGCGTGCGGTTGATCATGGCTTCGAACATCTCCCTGCCAGACTACACGGCGCTCCAAGAGCGGTGGGGACCCCCGTTCTGGTCGCTGTTTGACTACTCTTTTCCTTCGTGCAAAGTGGGAGTCCGCAAGCCGAGTCCGCGGTTCTACCGCCATCTATTGAGGAATACCGGTGCCAGCCCTAGTCAGACTGTGTTTGTGGATGACCGGCCTGAGAATGTTTTAGCGGCTGCGGGCTTGGGATGCGAGGGGTTCTTTTCAAGACTGCGGATGCGCTCTCGCGGTCGTTGCGGAGTCTGGTCGGGGACTCTGTGGAAAGAGGTCGTGCGTATCTGACCTTTAATGCGGGACGGCATTTCTCGACGATTGATGGGGAGGTCGTGCTGGAAAACTATTCCCAGTTGCTGATCCTGGATACTACAAGTGATTCGTAAGTTCACTCCTTTGACGGCTCTCCACATACCAGGGCGTGCAGTGCCAATGCTGATTCTATCTGTCAGAAACCTCGTCGAACTCAAACGACCCCAACGATTCTGGAACTTCTTCAGCGGTAGCCTCCCTGGCCTGTCGCAACAACTGATATCAAGCTAACGGCTCTGTCTAGGCACACCAAAATACACAACCACCCAATACCCCGACGACGTGGACACCACATCCCTAGCCCTAGCATCCATGCCATACAGTCCAGAGGTAGTCCACTCAATTCTAGACGAAATGCTCGACTATGTCGACGAAGACGGCCTCGTCCAGGTACTCACCCCATTCCATCACCTCTCACCCCATTCCATTACCTCTCAACTCCAACAGCACTAACAGTACCCCACACAGCTCTATTTGGATAGATCCCGACCCCGTGTCGACGCCGTCATCTGCCTCAACGTGCTCACCCTGTTTTGCATCCACTCACGAGGTTACCAACTTCCAGAGACAACCAACTGGATCCAAGACATCCTTCTACACAGGGCGTACCTCAACGGCACCAGATACTATCCAACGGCGGAGTGGTTTCTGTACTACCTGAGCCGGCTCCTCGTCCGAACAGACGACCAGACCCTGCGGGACCGGTTCGAAGCCCCGCTTAAGCAGCGGATCAAGGAGCGGATCGGCGCTGGAGGGGACGCGCTGTGCCTTGCGATGCGCTTGTTGGTCTGTAGTGCGTTGGGGATAGCCAATCCTCGCGATGTGGAGACGTTAAGGGTGGCGCAGTTGGAAGACGGGGGGTGGGAGGCTTCGTTCATGTATCGGTTTCCGGGGATGGGAAAGGAGTTGGGGAATCGGGGGGTTACAACTGCTTTTGCGGTTAGGGCGCTGCAGGAGCAGGCTGGTTTTGAACGGGGTGGGACTGTGGTTTGAGACATAGTGGTGTTCGATTTTGTGTATAATGTGATTTGGCTGGCTTTTGCTGTACTAGTTATGTTGACGAGTTGATAGATCCTCACGCCACAAATTTGGGATATGGGTCGAGAGGTAAAATATCAACCTAATCCTAGATTAATATAGCATTGAGTATATAATCATGATTCAGGTTAGACTTACTAAATATACATTGTTGTGGTGTCAGCTATATCAGGTCCTCCAAATTCCGATTCGGTATTTTGGTGCAGTGGTTGAGATATATGTTTCGTAATTCAGATGTATATGTATTTCCTTGACCTCAATGCACTTCATAACGTATACCTCTTAATAGCCCCCAGAAGCGGTACAAACAGTCTGGTTTATTACTCAAATGGCAACCTAGAACGACTGGCTAAGTGACCCAATAAGAACTGTGATGAGGCGACAAATATATAAGGCAAGACGTTCTAAGGCAGCGACAGATGCCTGGGAGATCCCGATAGCCGGGCCGTGTGGACGAGAAGGAAGCCTGCCGAGAGGCTCACGAAACCGACCAGGCTGTCAAAGATACAACCCGAACCACCATCAAGGTAGGGCTGTCCAGTCCTATCACCAGACTTTATTCCGCCCAGGGTATCATTCGATCGAACACAACAGTCTCTCCTGGAGACTCTGCACGTATCGACTAGGTTGGAAGTGGGATGAGGTGAGAAATCTGGCCCTTGTCTAAGAAGGTTGTCCCAACTGAAGTCAACAGTACGACGGCTCTCCACAAAAACTCTTTGCGTGCACACAGTAGCTACGGAATATAAAACGTGTCACTCTGTCGTGGCCCAGACCGTTGTCCGTCTAGCCCGAGGCAGCCCACCTAGAGTTGGGTCTTCGAGAGCTAGCCCATGTGGGTTGGATGGAGTCTCGGGAGACCGATCGATACGCCGGAGCCATTCTAGCGATATCGCCTGTTGACTGACATAGGCAGTAACAAAGGAGTCGGTCGATCAGCATCGGGCCAGCTATTGCGTCTTCTTCCAAACAGACCGAGACTGACAGCAGGGATATCACATGACAGGACATCCGTCACATGCCAGGCCGATTCCAAGCGATAAGATAAGGGGCACCTGATCAGGTCGCGATTGAGCCATTTATGGGTCAATTGGCTGGAAGATGGTGCATCTATTAAAAGGACTAGTGGGCATGTGAATGACTGGCACATGTGTAGTATATGATCTCTGGACGGAGTCGTTGATACTAGCTCTAGAACTATGGTATAGTAGGCAGGACTTGTAATATGTCTCCGGGAGCAGTCACCCCGAATGAGCTGACAGCTCGGGATATCATTGAGCCTAGAAAAGGATCCAATTCGGATCAACGCCCGAGAGAACAGCGAAGGATAGGCAGATGAAGGCAGAAGCAGACGAAAAGCACGAGAATGCGCCTCGGGAAAAGAAGGAAGAAATGCGTCCTGTAATTTACAGAATCCGAGATGCATTTCGGTAGAATGATTGGTGCAAAGAAGCCGAGGTATTTGCCTGATTGGCTTAGCGTGATTCTCTGATTATCTGATGTATCCATCCAGTATCATCCATTCATTCATTCTCTTCATGTCTTCAAGGTCCTTAGTACCTAGTCGTTATGGAAGACTGGATGATAACCAGGGAATATCTACTATAACGTCCTAGAGTAGATATGCACTAACGGATTTGAATATATACGGTTCAAGGACAGCAAGACATTAGACGAGATCATCCACCGCAGCAGGCTGAATAGATGAGTCATCCGAGACCACTCCGATGGGCCGTATGGTATTGTCAGGTATGGTATGTCGATCACCCAAGCACATGTTGACGACGTCATCCATGTAGTATTTTGCAGGTGGGATTCGAGGATTTCAAGATCAAGATGGGATTACTGGGGATAGAATGATTGAAGATAACATTGAGAGGATAATGAATAGAAAGTGATATCGAAACAAAGATATAGTCCAAAAACACCTTGGTAGACAGGAGACAACCCCATCCGACAGTCATAGGAGTCATGGTGATGAATCCATTAGACCGAGGATCTTTCCATCTTCCCCAGTTTTCATCCTCTCTCCCGAACCAAACCAATCATTGCTCATCATTCGCCAGTTTCACGAATTCCACTTAAAATTTATCTGGTGGAATACTGGAGTCGCTGGTATTACAGAAACAGTCTGTTGGATTATGATTCATCTCCCTAGGCCCTTTTTTGCCCCCTCCCCGGCCGGGGGCGCCGCTATTTCCCTTCTTCTCCCGCTGAGCCGAGCCTTTACCGACCATGGTCCATGATCTCTGACGCATTCGCCATGAATAAATAAGTCCTTGGGTCTCGCTTGGCCATTTGCCTCGGATCCCTTTTTTTACTCTCTTCTCTTCTGCATTCTTTTCCTCCTCATTGACTTGGGAGTTTTGTTGTCTTGTCATTCCTTGTATAGCTTCGGGATCCTACCTTACATACCCTGTCATATACCTATATCCCATAGACTGTTATAATCATGTCTCTCTACGAAAACGAGGACCGGCAATACCAGGCCGAGGTGCAGGCCGTCCAGAACTGGTGGAAGGACTCGCGGTGGAGGTACACCAAGCGTCCTTATACCGCCGAGCAGATCGTCGCCAAGCGTGGCAACCTCAAGATCGAGTACCCCTCCAACGCCCAGAGCAAGAAGCTGTGGGGGATCGTTGAGAACAACTTCCAGGTGAGATTCATCCTTGGACAAAATTTCCGGAGAAAGATTGGGTGACTAACGATAGCATAGAAACAACTCGCCAGCGCCACCTATGGCTGCCTCGACCCCACCATGGTCACCCAGATGGCCAAGTTCCTCGACACCGTCTACGTGTCCGGCTGGCAGAGCTCGTCCACCGCCTCGTCCACCGACGAGCCCTCGCCCGATCTGGCCGATTACCCCATGAACACCGTCCCCAACAAGGTCAACCAGCTGTTCTTGGCCCAGCTGTTCCACGACCGGAAACAGCGCGAGGAGCGCGTCACCACCCCCAAGAGCCAGCGCGCCAACGTCGCCAACGTCGACTACCTCCGCCCCATCGTCGCCGATGCCGACACCGGCCACGGTGGTCTGACCGCCGTCATGAAGCTCACCAAGCTGTTCATCGAGCGCGGTGCCGCCGGTATCCACATTGAGGACCAGGCCCCCGGTACCAAGAAGTGTGGCCACATGGCCGGTAAGGTGCTGGTGCCCATCAGCGAGCACATCAACCGTCTGGTCGCCATCCGTGCGCAGGCCGATATCATGGGTATGTTTCCTCGGAAGTATGAAATCAAAAGAACCACCCACTAACAGAAATAGGCACCGACCTCCTCGCCATCGCCCGTACCGACTCCGAAGCCGCCACCCTCATCACCTCCACCATCGACCACCGCGACCACGCCTTCATCGTCGGCGCGACCAACCCCAACCTGAAGCCCCTCAACGACCTGATGGTGGCCGCCGAGCGCGCCGGCAAGAACGGCGCCGACCTGCAGGCCATCGAGGACCAGTGGACCGCCCAGGCCGGCCTGAAGCTCTTCACCGAGGCTGTCGTCGACGCCATCAACCAGGGCTCTCACGCCAACAAGCCCGCCGTCATCGCCGAGTTCCTCAAGCAGGCCAAGGGCAAGTCCAACCCCGAGGTCCGCGCCATCGCCAAGGGCATCACCGGCTCCGACATCTTCTGGGACTGGGACGCCGCCCGCACCCGCGAGGGCTACTACCGCTACCAGGGCGGCACCCAGTGCGCCGTCAACCGCGCCGTCGCCTTTGCCCCCTTCGCCGACCTCATCTGGATGGAGAGCAAGCTGCCCGATTACAAGCAGGCCAAGGAGTTCGCCGATGGTGTGCACGCCGTCTGGCCCGAGCAGAAGTATGTCCCTAAAAACCCTTTCAATCATAAAAAAAAACATCCCACTAATAATAATCCAGGCTCGCCTACAACCTCTCCCCCTCCTTCAACTGGAAGAAGGCCATGCCCCGCGACGAGCAAGAGACCTACATCCAGCGTCTGGGCGCCCTGGGTTACTGCTGGCAGTTCATCACCCTGGCGGGCCTGCACACCACCGCGCTCATCTCGCACAAGTTCGCCAGCGCCTTCTCGCAGCAGGGCATGCGCGCCTACGGCGAGCTGGTCCAGGAGCCCGAGATGGAGCTCGGCGTGGACGTCGTCACGCACCAGAAGTGGAGCGGTGCCAACTATGTTGACAACATGCTGAAGATGGTTAGCGGTGGTGTGAGCAGCACGGCGGCCATGGGTAAGGGTGTTACGGAGGATCAGTTCAAGAAATAAGCGGGTGCTTGTTGCATTGTAAAATTTTTGTTTCCTTTGTTTGTGATATCTTGGATATAATGGATTAGTGGCATTTTCTTTATCTTTAACCTTTTTTTTTTCCTTTTTGACATTTGCAGGACTTGTTGAATAGATTGTATTAAATGTTCATATTCATCAGAGGGTAATGTCGTAAATAAGTAGCAAGATGAGTAATCTAGAGAGTTTTACGGAGTGCATGTATCTCAACAGGGAATATCCTCGTTCATAAAAAATGTATGGGTCATAGAGTACATGTGGATGAATACCACATGGTGGTTGAATTCAGCGTGGCAAAGATATTATTTGCACCATACATGAGAGTAAATACTCATGAAGCTCAATGTCTGTTACATAATGTATTGTTCGACCGACTGGCCCAGTGGTTAAGGCGCTCGTCTTACAATCTTATGTTCACGAGAGATCGCAGGTTCGAACCCTGCGTCGGTCATATTCATTTTCTTTTTTTTTCCTTGTTTGAAGGATATGTTTATCCATGTACGGTGTTTCTTTTTGTTTTGTTTTGTTTTCCTTTTTACTGTCATCATGTTCATTATCTGCTAACATTAGGGACATGACTATCATCCATAAAACGCTATCACTCAAGCAACACAAAATATCGCGTCTTCATCCCGTCGTTGAAGTCCCAACCGGTGAGCTCTACAACTTGATATTGCTCAAGATATCCGACAACATCGGTAGTAGCTGTATCACAAAATTAGCCAAATACCCTCTTTTGTGGGGGGGGCAAAGCGGTGGGGGAGATCAAGTCAAAGGAAACAAATCTCACCGCAACAACAGCCTTCACCAACGGAATCACATTCTCCACCAGTGTCGGAAGGATATTTCCCGAAAAGATAGGAACGATAGAGTGTACCAGGCCCGGGAGCGACTCGAGCACGGTCTCAATATCATCTACTAATGCGGGCGTCAATGCCTTTGTCACGCCATCCACAAGCTGCGATACCGCGTCCCCGTTGAGCAGCGGCAGCAGGCTGTCGAGGATCTCGGGGACGGCGTCTAGGAGGGATGTGATTGCGCTGCTGGAAACCACGGAGAGGAGGCTTTGTATAACGGGCGACGCGGCGTGGAGCACCGAGCCGATGCTGTCCATTGTCTTTGGCGTGATGAGGTCTTTGAGGATGTCTTCGCTGGGGAGGATGATGTCTTTGTGGAAGAGGGGCATGACGTCTTCGAAGAGGGCTGGGGTTACGTTGACGAGACTGCCGACGTCTTGGACGAGGTCGACGGTGAGGACTGAGGAGATGGCACGGTTGATTGGGGTCATGAGGGTCTTGTTGAAGATGGGGACTACGCTGTGGAGGAGGGGTGGGAGCGAGGCGAGAACTTTCCCTAGGTCTGTGACGGATTGCTCGGTGATCAGGCTTGCTAGTCCTGCTTCCAGGGCGAGGATCACGTCGACGTTGAGGATCTCGAGGAGGCCGTCAAGGATCTTCGGGAGCCCGGCGACGAGTTCTTTCACGGGTTTGTTGTTGATTATGGGGATGAGATCTTTGAGGATGGGGATAACGGCTGTGATCAACGAGGTGACGGCGTTGACGGTGTCCGGAGTGGCCAAGCTGGATAGCAGATTTCCCACTGCTTTCACGAGCTCCGGGGTGAAGATCGGGGCGAGGTCGTGGAGCAATGGTGGGACGATGGCTAGCACTTTGCCCACGTCTTTGATGAACTGTGGGGTGAGGAGGTCCGTCAGGATCTTCACCAAGGACGCGATCGTGTCGCCGTTCAACAAGGGAAGCAGGTCGTTGATGATGCCTGGCAAAGCGACAAGTACGGATTCCACAGCCGAGATCAGGTCCTTTGTCAGGACCCTGGGAATCATTTCCTCGAGCGGTGGAAGAAGAGGTAGCACGGCATGCAATAACCCCGGAACTGCCGCCAGAACCTTTCCGATCTCGTTGATGAATTCCGGGGTGATGATGTCGACTAGCATCTTTTCGAGCTGTGGAAGTAGAGGTAAGAGCACTTGAATAAGCCCCGGAACCTTGTCGATCAGCGAACCAAGCGTCTTGATAAACTCTGGAGTGACTATCTTCTTGATAAGATCTTCCAATGGCGGGATCAGAGGTAAGAGCGTTTGAAGAAGCCCAGGAACCATGTCGATCAGTGATCCAAGCGCCTTGATCACCTCGGGGGTGACTATCTTCTTGATGAGATCTTCCACCGGCGGAAGAAGGGGGAGAAGTATGTCAAGCAGTCCGGGCACTTCCTTAAGCAGAGATGTGATGGCCTTCATGAACTCAGGCGTTATAATGTCCTTGATCAATTGCTCAATCGGCGGCAGCAGAGGCAGCAGGGCTTTCACAAGGCCAGGTAGTCCCTCGATGACCTTTCCAACCATGTCAATCATTTCTGGGGTGAGAAGTTGTGTGAGGAGATCTTCAAGCTTGGGAACAAGCGGCAGTATGGTGTTGATCAACCCTGGTACGAGTTCAAGGAGTGACTTGATGTCGTTGATGAACTCGGGCGTCAGAATCTCCTTGACGAGGTCACCGAGTGGCTCGAGCAAGGGCGTCAGCTGTTTGACAATTGGTGGTAGGGCCTTGAGAAGGCCTCCAACGTCTTTAACGAACTCTGGGGTGAGGACATCCTTGAGGATATCGCCTAGTGGCTTGAGAAGAGGCACAAGGCCGTTGATGATCGACGGCAGGTCCTTGAGTAGTGACTTGATCGCCTCCGTCAGTTCCGGCGTTATAAGATCGGATATGAACTCTATGAGTGGCTTGATCAGGGGTAAAATGTCCTTGACAAGCGGCGGAAGAGCCTTGACTAAGGATGACAGCTCCTTGATTATCTCCGGAGACAATATTTCCTTGATGAGGTCCAGTAGTGGCCCGATGACGTCTGGACCAAGGAGAGGGGCGATTTCCTTCAAAATGGGTGGCAGGGATCTCAGTAGAGAATTGATCTCCTTGATGAAGTCCGGCGCGGCGATGGTTTTCACCAGGTCGAGAATAGGCCCGACTGTGTTGTTGCCCAAGAGCGGTTGCAGGTCGTGAAGGAGTGGTCGGACCGCGCTGAGGGTCTTCGATAGGTCGTCTATAAACTCCGGAGTCGCATTCTTTGTGATCAGCGACTCTAAGGCCTTGAGTAACTCCGGGTTCAAGATTGGTTTGATACCCTCGAGGAGTTCGGGGAGTGCCTTGATCACGTCCCTCACTTCATCACTGGTCAAAAGATCGAGTATTTCTTTCAAGATTCCCGGCAGTGCAATGAGGTCCTGGAAGACGTTGTCGATGTCTTTCACAAAAGAGCCATTCTGGAAAATTGCAGAGAGGTCTCCCCCTTTGGCCGAGGAGAGCGCAGGCTTTAACCCTGCTACCGTACTGATCATGGCCTTGGTATCCTTGATGGTGTCATCGTCAAAGAATCTGGACGCCTGACCGACGAGTCCTGCGGTGTCTTTGACGAAGTCCGGCGTGAACAGACTGGCTATATTCTTAAAGCCATCTTCGAGGCCACGGAGGTCTTTGAATGGTGATTTGTCCGAGTTACTCCCACCTAGGCCCCCGAGAAAGTCATCAAGTAGGCCATGGTCTTTTTCACCGTTAGATGAAGAGGACGGCTGTGGTAGGGCGCTTGAAGACAACGTTGTGCTATGTGCCTTTTTCGTTGTTTCTGACGACGACAACGATGTTGGATCCGAGTCCGGAAGTGGAACGACTTGGGTGACCTTGTCCGCAGCCGAAGAGACGAAATCCTTGACCGGATCTTTGGGGCCGTCCTGCGGCGAGTCGCTTGGGACATCCGGGCCTGCATTCACGAGCGGCGATGCAACACCAATGTCTGTTGGAGAGTGCTTGGAGCTGTCCACCGTCGACGACGCCTGGTCCTCCGTCGCAGAAGGACCCGACGACGTGACGGTTGGATCTGCCGCCAGCGATCCTGCAGCCAGCAGGGCGACAAGGGTCGGAAGAATTCTCATGGTCAACGAGTGATCAGACAGAAACCGACTAAAACTCTTGAGCGTCGAGAGTTACTGACTCGAGTAGAGCCATCGACAACTCTTATGAATAGGCCGTGAAGCCGCTCAATCCCGGCCCATACTCACTTGCCTCGGACTGAAACCACCACCGTGACCATCTTTCCTGGCTTGTTCTCTGCTCCCCGTGATAGCTCGTTCCGTCGGAGGTGTCTGAACCATGGCGGCCCTTTCTGAAAGCCCCCTTCCAGTGACTTACGTGAAAGAGAACCCCAAACCCTTCGCCTAGGCACGCTACCCCGCCTACTCCAGCGCATCTCTCCAAGGTGGCGCGACGATAGCGGTCCGAGATAGCGTGCGTGAATATTGTCTAGAGCGAGAGGGGTGACAGAATTTCCGAACTTGTTATATTGGTGGCGTAGAACCAATATACCAAGTTGCATAGGGTTAATTTATTTATGGCAAAACATTACCTCGGACCGCTGGGTGGGCCCGTGTGGGGGGGGGGACTATCCCATGCGGGGGTAGTGCATTAACCTCTGCTCAGGAGATGAATTGAATCATATCATTGGCGGTGATCCTGCGCAGGGGCTCAACTTTTCGCGTGAGATGACTGGAGACAGGGAAATGCTCCGAGAATTATAGCGTGGGAGGGACTCAAATGGTGGACTTGACGCACGGTCGTCACTTTCCCTCCCCGACTCAGGCTTACCGAGTCATACAGATGGATACGCAGTCGACACGATGATTCATTAATGCATTAATGCTAGTAGACACGGATATGCCATATAACCCCTTCGTGGAATGGTGTCAATCCATTGACTAACACAGCCAATCGCAAAATGGTCACATATTAGGCCCACTCGACAAGTCTGTACCCCGCAACGCCTCAGTCACATTCGACATGACCCCGGGATTAGAGTCTATGAGCTCCGAAACCGACCCTATGAGCACCTTGAGAACAGGCACCTGCGTACTGACGGTCAGATTGCTCAGCACCTTCTCGAAGTAGGGGAGATGTAGTCCGTTCGCGACGACCGATTGCCCCGAGGCCCAGAGCTTCACCTGCAGCTGGCTTAGCGAGTCGGCTTCCGCGGCTAGAACGGTTGCGACGTTGCTGAGCGTCTTGCCAATGTCGAGGATACCCCGGAGTGGGATGGTATTGTTGCCTGGGTTGAGGAGGACATTGTTGATGGTGCCGTTGCCAAGGACGAGGTCGTCGATTTTGAGCGCCAGGGTCACGTTGCCCTACATGTGTTGATTGCGTGTGAGTATCTCAGTAAGGGGACAGGACATGGAGGTGAGAAAGTGGGCTTACCAGGGCGAAGGTGACGCGTGAGTGGTTCGGAATTGTCGCCTCTCCAACCAGGTTCGATCCATCTTCTTTGGGGGGAATGGCGAGGCTTGCTGTGTCAAGAGAGAAGCCATTGAGCTGGTCGAGACCTGCGTGTCGTAGATCAATCCGTCGTCAGCAAGGACTGCGTGGGAGAAACAGGATAATTTTCGGATGTGCACACCATCTAATTCAATGTCTTTGTCCAGCTTCAGTGGAACTTTGAGCTTCCCAAGATGCGCCGTTGTCTTTCCATACGCCGATAGAATAAATCTCTTGGAGTAGACGGCTTTGGACAGAAACTTGATAAATTCATCTTGATCTCGGATCTTCGTCGTCTGGTTCGAGACGGTGATGGCGGATTCTCCCTTGAGGCGGATGTGTCCCAAGGGGGCCGTGATGTAGGGCTTCATCGGTTTGACCTCCCGGTTGAAGAGATTGAGATCCAGGGGGTCAATGGTGACGCTCAACCCCAGCGGGACCTTGAGTGAGGCGGAAAGCGAAAAGGTGATGCTGTCGGGTGTTGGCTGCAGCACTTGGGCGAACTTAATGGGGATGGCGGCATCGTCCACCAGTCTCTGCGCGATGGCGGGAATGATGACGAGAAAGCTAGGGGGAGAGAAAGAGAGGTATGGATTAGCGAAAGTGACTGGCCAGTGAGCCAGGAGGTTATCAATGGATGAGTGAATGACCTACAAAACGGGGAGAAAGATGGCCAGAAATACCACCGCGGCGATGCCATAGCACAACCAGTACCGCTTGAAGTGCTTCCAAAATTTGGGCCAGAATCCTACGGGCTGGCTGGTCTTGGAACCTATGTGTCGTTGTTTGTCCCCCACTGCGCGTTCAGCTTGGGCTTCGTCGCGTTCATCTGAAGAAGACTGTGACTCGACCGACACTTTGGATGGACCTATGCCAGCGGACATGCGCGAATCTCCAATGGGCATGATGGGCAATGAGGAAAGTCAACTCAGCGCCAAAACAATACAAATCCAGTGGGGACCAGTCTTGATTGACTCTAGATAGCATCAGTTAGTACTTGTAGCTTTCCATGTTCTTGCGCATGGTCGATGGCGCGTGCCCAAGCCGGGGAAATTAGCCCTAAGTATCGCATCCACGACGGTTAGGGAATCCATGACTGCTTTTCGCCTGTGACCACGAGTCCCCCGCTTCAGCCGTGAGATGGCGAGTGCTAGCTGCATGAGCCGGTCAAAATTTGGAGGTAGATCCACTAGACCCCGGACGGTGAACCCTGGAGGATTGATTCTCTGCGGGGGAGGTCATCTTAGGGTTTCTGCTCCCTCGGTCCGTATACCGCGGCGCCGCCAACCTTTACACCCACCACGTCAAACGAGCTGCAACCACTCTTGCATCCTACCTACGTTTCCAGAGACAATATAATTTCCTCATTGAAAGCATGCGTCGACCACTTCAGTAGGAGATGTACGACTATCGTCCCTTATCCTCAACATGGCAGCACACAAGGCGCCCGCGACCAACGCTCCAACCACAATGAAACCATCGCAACTCTCACCCAAAGAAGACGGAGACCAACCAGAAAGCGAGAAAGTAATGATCGACACGGAGAAGCAGCCCCTGAGCAACATCCCTTCAGACGAGTTGCTCGACCGGCTCCAAAACTCCCATGAGGTCCAGAAAGTCGTCCGCGAAGGCATCCTGCTCGCGAGCGGCGCCGCCGCCATCCTCCTCCAGGTCGCAATGCCCGGAGTGGCCAAAGGCGTCGACAACCACAGCAGCTTCGCGTACAAGCCACTGCGCCGACTTCGTACGACCCTCACCTTCGTCTACTGCATGTCGTTCGGCACGCGCGACGAGAAACGCGCCCTCATCACCATGGTGAACCGCGCCCACGCCGACGTCCAAGGCCCGGACTACTCCGCCAACGACCCCGAGCTCCAGGTCTGGGTCGCCTCGACGCTGTACGCCAGCGGCATCTTCATGTACGAAGAAGTCTACGGCCCCATGGACTCCGCTCGCGCCGACCACGTCTACCGCGAGTTCTCCGTGCTCGCCGTCTCCCTCCGCGTCCCGTCCGAGATGTGGCCTCCCTCGCGCAAGGCGTTCTGGAAGTACTGGGACTCGGCTGTTGAGAAGTTAGAGATCACACCCCATGCGCGACGCGTCGCGCACGACCTCCTGTGGAATAAGCATCTGTTTCTGCCCCTGCGGATGGGCCTGCCTGTTGTGCGGCTAATGACGGCGCAGATGCTGCCGGATAGTGTGCGCGAGGCGTATGGGTTGAAGACGGGCAGGTTCCAGAGGATCTTTTACAGCTCAGTGATACTGGGGGCTAAGATTGGTTATCCTGCGATTCCGAGATTCATTCGCACTATCCCGTTGCAGTTTTACATGAAAGATATGAGGCGGCGGTTGAAGAAGCGCGGCCAGGTTTGATGTGTCTTATTTTGATCACCTTTTTTGTGTTAGTTGTTGCTTATTGTTTTTATTGATTTATCTAATGGTTTGGTTGTGCTACTTCTCCTTCCTGTTTCTGTGCCCTAGAATGTCGAATGAATTTAGATGTTGCGATAACAGTGACCTTAGCCCTATACCAAATGTTGGTCAACATTTCGGCGTAGCTGTTATGATTTGATGAATTGACTCATGCCGCTTGGAGGCTTCAGCGCAAGCTGGTTTTGAAATTCCTTTCGCAGCTGGTACATCATGTCGCCTAGACCTTTTCTCTGCAGTCATATGTCAATGGATATCCAAGGTATATCACTCGCAGCCGTGGACCGGGGTATATCTGAACCCATGCCGTCCGCTCGGCAGGACAGACTGCACTAGTAGCCCTAACTTGTGACCGCGTGCTTTCCTACAACATTCTGCAGAATGCGTCATTTACCCCACAATCTATACGGCGATATGCGCGAGTTAGTCTGCCCAGATGGTCTGGCCTCGACGACCAAAATCACATATCTCGGGCAGATCCATGCGGTGGCTGACAGGGATCAGTCCGAGGTAAACCATCGGGACAATGCCAGCCCCGCAGGATGATCGGCCGTGTCCGGTGGCTTGGTTTTGTGCGGAGAACCTCGCTCACCCCCATGGGGTGAGTAGATTTCCCCAGATAGTGCGCCGGACAGCCGGAGACGGGCACGGTGATGACACTCGCGGAACACGACCCCGTCGAGGACGCAAATGGAATCGGTCAAAGACATGGTATGGCCTGAACGGCGCATTCGACGAGCAGCAGCCGCGTGCTACCGGTGTCACTGGCGCAAGGTCCGCTGTGATGCCGCCGTTCTCGGATCGCCTTGCACAAACTGCACGCTGGATAGAAGAACGGACTGTACGTTGCGCCCAAACGTGACAGCACGCTTCAAAAGGCTCCAACAAAACGGGAACCCACAGTCCGGCGCGTCAGCCGAGATCATCCCGCCCACGGCCCCCGGATTGAGTGCATATGAAGCGGCGCCAGAAGTCATCTCATCGCCATCCCCAGACATCCGGGTCCCGGAGCCATCGACGCAGATAGATCTCGCTGATGGGGTGTGGAACGGGGCTGGAGACCCTTGCAGCGTCGACGGCCTCGTGGTGGAAGACAGTAGCACCGCAGCCCCAGGACAGTACTTCCTTGCCCTGGATCGAGTATCGTCTCTTCCGATGGATGATGTGCACGTTCTGGTCACCAATGGCTCGCTTGACATTCCCCCCAAGGATCTGGTAGATGTGTTCCTGAGAAAGTATTTCCTCGTTATCCACCCATCGCTCCCTATTCTCAACGAGGTCCAGTTCTGGAATATCTACCTGCACGCCAATGGGAATCTCAACCCCAGCCAGAAGGTGTCACTGTTCGTGTTTCAAGCGATGCTCCTTGCAAGCTGTTCGGTATGTCGCGACGGGACTGTTCCCCGATGTCGTCGACGTCTCCCTGACAATCTTCTCCCCTCCCTAGTTCGTTCCGGTCGACGTTCTTCAGCAGTGGGGATTTGGCAATGTGCACGAGGCCAAAAGGGCTCTTTACACGCGAGCCAAGGTAACGCACTCTCGCCTGGACACTTCCATAACCCCCGAGTCCACAAATCCCAGTTCGCTCAGCTAAGCCAACACAGGTCCTCTATGATACGGGCTTCGAAAGCAACCCACTAGCCAGAGCTCAAGGCGCAGCGCTGCTCACCTTTCACACGACGGCCGAAGACCCCGAAGCCACAATGACATGGAACCTCTGTTCTATCCAGAATGCGATCGCGATCGGCCAGGACACGCAAGTACCAGACGCGGACGCCAGCCGCATTGCCAAAAAGCGGCTGATCTGGTCAGTCTTTGTGCGCGACAGGATCCTGTGGCTGGGGCGACATCGCCGGCCGCAGTTCATTTCTGCCAACTTCAACGTGACAACCGACTACTTGGACGAAGACGACGTCGCGGACGAGATCATGTTCTCGCCGGTGTATGGGGCCGACGCAAAACGCTCGCTGCTGAAGATCTTCCAGGCCCAGTGTCGGCTCGCGGTGATTCTGACGGGGGTCATCTCTATCGCCTTCACCAGCTCGGATGGCTACGTCCCGCGACTGTCCTGGCAGGGGCTCCAGCAGAGTCTGGCAAGGGTCGAGCGGCTGAAAAGTCGGCTTGCGCTGTGGAAAGACGAAGTCGATGTCCAGGTCCCGATGCACAACCCGCAGCACGAGATCATCGATGTCATTGTCAACCTCACATACATGTACTATCAGTATGTGTCACGGATGGAACACGGTCCGATCAATCGAAAAGGATACTGACACAGACCAGAAATGCCCGCATGGCACTATCCCACCACCAGACCCTGCTCGTCGAAGAGCACGTCGAGATGATCCAGGAGCGCTCCGCGACAATCCTCCTGGGAATCGCCAAAGACCTCCAGAGCTCCATGTCGCATCTAACGCAAACCATGGCCTTCTTTGCCTCTCGACACCTCCCCGAAAGTATCCCCCTCAGCGTGTAAGTACCTCCCATCCATTCCTCCAGATCACCACCTTACAAGCAACGGAACGCCATCAGTCTCGCCTACTGCGGCACCCCATTGATCCTCTCCGCCATTGACATGCACCTCTCCCCATCCTACACACACTCCCTCAATCGCCAGCACAGCCTCAACAACTGCACCGAAGTCATCCGCCAGTCTCGCGAAGCCTACGACGTCACCGAGCTCTTCTCGAACGGCACAAACCACATCCTCCAGCTGGCCTACACCATCACCCAGAACCTCTTCCGGGACACCAACAACCCTCCCTCCCCAGCACACCACCCCGAGAATGCGCCCTTTACCAACCTGCGCGTCACAAGCTGGATCCACGCCTTTTTAAAACACCCGCGGGCATATCTACTGCTGTCGACCTGCATCGACAGCAGCCTCGCGACCGGCCATCTCCCGCCAGATGGATCCTTCCTCCCGGCGATCGTCCGCCAGACAGTGCCGCTCACGCTGGGTGTGGCCAGGCTTCCGTGGGCGATCGACGCGCCTACTCCCCCCGTTGGTGGCAAACGGCACCGTATTGGCCGTGCGTGTAGCCGTGACGAGGGGACATTTCAGCTCCCCCTCGACGATACCTGGTACTGGTCACTTTTGCACAGCCGGGAGGGCGAGGGATCTGAGTCGGATTGTCAGATGGTGAGAACTGCTGAGTGTTGGCCTGAACAGGAGGAGCAAGGGAGGGTCCGGGAAGAGGATGGGGAAGACGGCCTGGACCGGAGTCTGGATTTCTTCGACTTTGATACTTGATGATATAGTGTTAAGTGTGTAGTGATGTTTGCGAATCTATGGTCTCAGGGACTAAGGTATGGGACGACTGGGTTTGCGCTGCGTAGTAATGATGACCACATTGGCTACTGATTGTGGGCAGCTATTTTTTTCTTTGTTTTCTTTTCTTCATCTTTGTTACCAGGATGATTTGTAGGGCTTCTGCTGGTCACAGATCAGCCGTAAAGAGTAGAAAGATGAATATGAACGAGAAGAATACCAGAAGACATGTACACCAAATTAGAAACTTATACTCACATTATGGAGGAGCCCTTGATCTCCCGGAGTATCAAGAATCTGTGATCTATCATGCTAATATCATCATGACCGCTACGCCAAAACGTTGACCAACGATTGGTACAGGGCTTAACCTGACTGATTTTCCAACACTTAATCCCACATGAAAAGTGAGGCTCAGTACTCGACCACACAGGGTAGATAGAAAATCAACGCTATGCCAGCTGTGCATCAGACACTATATGGCTCCCACCTGCACACCGATATCCACCGTCTTGTTTGATCCATCGAAAACCTACAGGGCACACCCCCATTTCTCTCAATTTTTTCTGTGCTTTCTCCTCCTGCCGCTGCCTTTCCTCTCTCGCGGCTTTCTCCTTCTTGAGCTTCTCAAGAACCGCCTCCTGCTCGCGAAGTTGAGCCAAACGCTGCAGTCGAGCTTGTTCGTGGCGTCTTTTCGCCTCGTCATCGGGAGCCGTCGGGGGTGCGATGACCTGCTCTTTCATTTTCTGGAGAATCCCCCGCTCCCTTGTCTCGGCTTCCTGCTGCTTCGTGTCTTCCTGTGCAAGGGCGAGGGCCCCGGCTTTGTCTTTCTGTAGTTGATACCATACCTCGTCGCTGACGCCAGCATCTCGCGGTCCGGCTTCGGCTTCAACCGGTTGGTGCTGCGCTTCTTCGTCGTGCTCTTCAAAAACTTCGATAATTTCTGGCGACGAGGAGTGAACGGTCGAGGTGCTTATCTTCGGGCGATACGAGGTTTGAGACAGCGGGGCGGGTTGAGGCTTCTCTGTGCCGTCCTGGCAGAGAGACAATCGCTTGGGTAATGGTTTCTCGCGGGACGCTCGATCATTGACCATGTCGCCAAGAGCCTCCAGTACATGCGATTCTGTCACCACCACGGCGGTGACTCCACTAGTTTGTAAGGCCTTGCGGAAAATAGACTTTGCTAAAGTTTCAACATCACGAGCATTTGCCCACCCGGTTGTATGGGAAAGCGTCTCGAAGTGTTGGGTCACCGTCATGACAAAAGTCTCCTGCGGTCTTTCCAGTGGACCTAGGTCGAACCCCACGTCTCCGTTTCCCTTGGCGCTGACGCTCTTCTGCCGTTTGGATAAGAGCGTGGTCAGGAGCTGAACACAGTGCCCGGGAGACAGAGGGTGGAATTGTATAGACTCCGGGAATCGACTGGTTAGGCCCGGGTTGATGGACATCAGCTCGTTGACTTCGTCGTCATAGCCCGCGAGAATGATGATGAGCTTGTGGAAAAACATAGGCTTGGTGATACAGTCGACCAGCTCATCCATTGCTTCTTTGGCGTAATTTCCCTCCGCAAGACGATATGCCTCGTCGATGAAAAGGACTTTGCCGAGGGCATTCTCGAGCAGTTTTTGGGTCTTCGGGCCTGTCTGTCCTACATATTGACCCACTAGGTCAGTAGCGGAGGCTTCCACTACCTCCGTTGAGGCCAGTAGACCCATGCTGTAGTAAACTTGGCCCATCTTTTTTGCGGTGCTTGTTTTTCCCGTGCCTATAACACATCAGAATTTGCGGATACGACCAGCTTGAAAGATACTGGTAACAGCGACTTACCTGGTGGCCCGCGGAAGAGGAAGTTGTAAGGTACCTCCTCACCAATTTCCATATTTAGGGCTCTGAGGCGCCTCACAAGTTGCTGGTAGTCTTCCAGTTTGGAAATTATATCCTCGGCCCCCACCACGCCTTCGAACAGCTCTGCAACATTGGCCTCTCTATCAGCGCGATCATGGTCCTCGTCAAAGTCCGGGGCGTCAAACACGGCTGCTAATGCATAATCGGCACCCGGCAGGGAAGAGATCCGCTTCTGCAGACGCATCTTAGCAGAGTTCAGAAGGATATCAATCTCTCCTGCATTCCCAAAGTTCAGGCGGTTGCGGGCTCGCTCGATCATTTCCAGGGCCACTGTCCGGCCACGCTCGGTGATCCCAAGATCAAGCCCTTTGAGCTTCAGTGTCAAGATGGAATCCATCTGTTCCTTGGTGAAGTCTTCGAAAACAAAGGCCTGGTCGATGGGGAACCGGCGACTGAGACCCGGATTGACATTCTGGAACATTTGCTGCATCTGGTCCTTGTAGCCGAGGAGCAGCACACATCGATCTTCACCGGGGGTACTCTGGACTTCGGCCACGATGGTGTCGACAACGGCGGCTCGGTATGGGTCGCTTTGGGAGGTTCCTTCGGTGGAGGTCCCTCCCGCAAAGAGACCGTAGGCTTCGTCAATCACCAAAACCTTGCCAGCTGTCGAAGAGAGAATTCCCTTGGTGTTCTTCTCCGACTCACCCATTGCACTCCCGATCAGATCGGAAGGATTCTTGATTACCACTACCGAGTTTTGTCAGATAACCCTATGACAAGCTTTTGTTGATATGCTCACCTTCTCCGTTGGATAACAACCCCAGATCCACCAGGATCTGACCGTACAGCTTCGCCACGGTCGTTTTTCCGGTGCCGGGAGAACCCAGAAAGACCTTGTTTAAGCCATATTCGATGGGATGTTGTTCACTGAGCTCCCGCTTGTAGTTCCAGCTGATGGTACCTAGAAGTGCTTGGATCGACTCTTTGACGGCATCCAAACCGATCATCACTTTCAATTTCTTCCACGCCTTCGAACGCTCCAAAGCTTGGGTTGGCTCTGGTCCAATCAGATCCTCCCTCGTGAGAAGGAAATTGTCGACTAGAGACTTGGATCTTCGCCTCGCTCTCTTCAGTCGGTCAGACTGGCGGTCGGCAATTTTAGAAATGACGTTCTCGATGGCTCGTGCATTTCCGAATCCCTCGCTGCCACGACCTCGTCCAACACGGCGAGACACAACACGGCAGAATATCCCCCCAAGCCCATCCTCCACCTTCATCTGCTGTCTCCATCTCGACTCGATCCCTCGCCCTAGAATCTTCAGCAACTCGCCATCATCATAGTCGTGGAATTTTAGCTCATGTGGAAAACGGCTCGGCAAGCCAATGTTGTGGGCGAAGAACTTCTCCATAGGCCTCTGGTACCCGGCCAGAATGAACACCATCTTGCCGGTGAGATTCTCTACTTCGGCTAGAAGGAAGTCGAGGACTTGCGTGCCTCCAAAGCTGCTCTGGGTCAGTTGATACGCCTCATCGATGAACATAGCCCCTCCGCCATCTTCCAGAATCTTGTCGAGGATCTTCTTGCATCCCGAGACACCGTCATTGGCCAGCCTGGAACCTGTTGTCTCGACGAATTCTGTCCCAGGTATTACACCCATGGACGCAAGAAATTTTGCGTACAGTCGTGCTACCGTCGTCTTACCTGTGCCGGGATTGCCAAGCAACACCGTCCCGAACCGCTCACGATCAAGCTTGACATTTTGGGAAACGGCAATATCGACTTTGGCTTTGATGGCCAAAAAGTTCTCTTTGACAGACTCGAGTCCAATCATTCCCATCAGCTGATCGATTTCTTCGCTCCTGGCATTCATGAACTGCTTTTGATATTCCCAGTCATCTTCTGATGGTGACGATGTCTCGGTCTCTTGGGGCTCGCTGGGATCCTCTTTCACAACGGTGCTCGGCTGACCATGTGTCGATTCAGGGGTCGCTGGTGGGGTGATTTGTGCCCCGGCATTCGTGACGTTCACTTCGTTGGTCGTACGAATTGGGGAGATGAGCTGTTGCGGGACATTGCGAGTTTTGGGAGACTTCAGATTCTCGATCTCCTGTTGATGCTGGCGAAGAATATTCTGTCGCTCCACATCGTCCCAGGCGTCTCGCTGAGTGCGCTTTAGGTGGGCAATCTCAGACTGCGCCTCAGCAAGTTGTTCCGCATATTCGTTTTGTTTTCTTTGACGCTCTGCATCCAGCTGGAGATCTCTTTGGCGTCTGCGTTGCTGCTCCTGGTCTTCGTTGACACAACTTCCGCATGCGCTGCTGGCCTTGGAACAGGGGGCTGTACGGCGGTGTCCACGAGAGCACTTCCATTCCACCATCGCGGGACAGTCCATTTTTGAGTGATCTGAGAGCTGGTGGCATTTGGAGGGGCAGTCGTGTACACCGCAGTTCAGTTTTACGCCACTTTGAAGATGTCAGTATTGCTGTATAAAGCGAAATTGGCCGCGGGGGGTGATAGGGGGGTTGTGGTACCAGGGTTCAGAACAGCCACCATCTGGACATTCCTTGTCGAAGTCTTTGGCATTTTTCAAGACGGTGGTAGTCCCGGGGTGCTGCTCGCACCTGACAGGCAGTCCATCGTAGATATGGCCATTGGTCCTCAGCTGATCCACTAGCGGTTTCCAGCATTTTTTCCCTTGTCTACTCGATAAGAAAGTATCGGAGTTTCCAATCATGATCAAAACATCGCGGGCGCGGGAGAGGAGGACGTTGACTCGCTCAGGTGCTGCCATGAACCCGATGTTGCCATGTTCGTTACTCCTGGTAAGTGACGCGATGACGATATCGCTCTCTTCGCCTTGGTAGTTGTCTTTCCATTCAATGTCAGCGTCTGGTAGTCAGAAACTGCAACTGATTCAACCTACCAATCGTGGAGAGCTTGATTGGACGCTTCCCTTGTTTAGCACTGGCCTGTGACATCAGCCCCGCTCGGACCAAATCGTGTGAGTCCAGATCGTTCAACACTGGGTCATTTTGTTTGCTCAATTCTCCCTTGAGAAGATGGAGCTGTCCCAGATACGGAGTCAGCACGACCACCCTGTCAGTACCATAACCCTGCTGTCCCAAGTACTTTACGATCTTCAAGACGAGCGACGCCTCATAAAGATTGCTTTTACTCTGTGTAGAGCCCTCGTCCCCTTTTTCGGAAACATTGTTCAAGTTCACTTCTGGCTGCTCATGCTGGATGAAGATAACGCGGTCCTGCAGGCCTCGCGGTGGTGGGCGATCCCGTGTCTTTTCACCATCTTCCAGGTCGGAATACATCAACCCACGAACCAATGTCGAGATCTCCGGGCACATTCGGTGCTGCTTTCGAAGTCTTGTGTGGGGGTACCCAGCGTGGATCAATCTTTCGAATAGCGAGACGTTGAGCTCATATCCCTCCCCCTTCTCTCGGGTAAGAGCGTAATTGTTCACCTTTGGTCGCAATTGAAGATGATCTCCGATCATGACCAGCTGCTTGGTGCTCTCGGTCATCGCTGCAAGAACGTGGGACTCGAGAATTTCTCCCGCTTCCTCAAGCAGAATGATCCCAGGTGCTGCTTGGCGAATCTCATCGAAGAACATGGCTGCTTTTGTCGTGGTGCAGCCAATGATCCGTTTATTTTCCAGGATGTGTCGAGTCTTATCTCTCCAAAGGGTATCTAGCATTCTTTGTGAGCGATTGAATTGGGATGCGTGAGATTCCAACGTCGAAGCCTGTTCCTCCAACAAAGCTCGGATCCACATGCTATTCTTCTCCTGACGTGCGGGCAGGTCCAGCTGCCACACAGCTCGACAGCTCGAAGGGATCAAATCCTTGAAAAACCCGGGCCCTTGGCCCTTTAGCCATTGATTGTAAAGGTGGTCTTTTTTGATGGCCCGCCCGTTTTTACCAGCAATGGTCATGCCGTTCGCATCCTCAGGAACACTTAGGGCCTCGAAACACTCCTCGTCTTCGAATTCGAGGTATTCTAGGATTGAGGCGACATTAGCCCCTTTTTCTTTGTATCTTGCGCAACTCGTGATCAAGTCAGATTCCTGTTCGCTGGCATCGCTCTCAACGGCATTGATCTTATTCCATGTTTGGGGGGACCGCTTGAATTTCGCACTTTGTTCGTTCAAAAGAAGAGGCTGAGTGCGTAGGGTTGACTTTGGACCTATTCGGACGATCGAACTGTGCTTTATTCCAATGTCAAGCAGATCCTCCAGGAACTGGTCCAGAGCGTGGTTGGTGTAGCACATCACGAGGATTTTCTCCGTCGTCTGATCGTGCAAAGCTTTCGCTAGCAGTGCGCCGATGAAAGATTTCCCGGTACCTATAAATCAGTCGCCCGGTTGCTACATCAGAACCACGGCCGATAGGATAGATTTATTATGCAGATTGGCCATACCTGGGGGCCCTTGTATCAAGCTAACGCTCTGTGTGAGACCTGTAATCAGAGACTGGAGTTGCGACCAATCAATCTGGACGGGTTTATCGATGCCCAAGGGGCCTGAAATGTCGCTGTTCACCTTTCCCTCTAATTTAGAGACAAGGCTGCCGGGCACCAAGCCCGACATGCCAACAGAATTGCCGTCTTCGTACAGAAACAGCTCTTCCTTGAGCGGAAGGATGGCCATATCCTGCAACCGTTTCAGGATCGGCTCGTATGCAAAGACCGATGCATCCACCAGGAAAAACTCGACGTCGTTGTACATCTTCAAGTATAAGAGACACTTCTTGAGTGCATCTTGTCCTGAGACCCGTAGCTTGAGAACGGGAGTCTCGAGAGCGAGCGACTCGATGTCTCGTTCGATAGTCGCAAAGGCCACAATTTCGTCCGCCCGAAGCAAACAGCCAAAGGCATTGTGTCTCAGAATTTGAGGGTTTTTCTCGAGGTGTTTTTTTCGGTCTTTACCAGTCATCCCTCGAATCGTCTCTTGTCCAGTCCTCCAGGTAACGCCGACGGCACATGGTTTCAGATGTCTTTTACCCGTATCTCGGCAGGCGACTGAATCCAGGGCAAGATTCCCCAGCCGCCGGGTCGGTCGACGACCCTTCTTCTTACCCTGTGCGACTTGCACGCTTTCACGTAGCTCGGATACCATGTCCTCTCTCAGAAGGCGAAACTGATTGTCCATGTGTCCGGCAACGCGCTGATCGCCCACTAATTCAAGGATCTCGTCGGCACGACAATAGAAGGGTCTTTCGGCACAGGCAAATTCGTCTGCGGTCGGAAGGATGGCAGTTTGGCGAAAGTCTGGAAAGTCATTGTCGTGGCGTCCGCCGGCCGCACTACTACCCCCTAGCTGTACGGTCGTCGTTGCGGAAGATTTCATCTGGAGAAGGTACCGGATCTTGTGTCCTAGATTTCGCAACTCGCTGGAGGAGGACATGTGGATTTCCTTGTCGTCCACGATGCACTGGGCATCAGCCATGACGTCGACACCGGACGACATTGGTAGTGAGAGCAGCTCTGTCGTCAGCCAGGCCAGGGCAAGAATACCATCCAGGTCTAATTTACGACGGGACAGCGCGTCGCGAAAAGCTAGCCACACAGTGCGTGGCTCGGCGATGATAAGAAGGATTTGCTCCAGATATTGCCCATTGCAGAGCAGTTTCACTTTAGGATCATCTAGGTAGCGGACGAACTTCGCCGTGTATTGGTTGATAAACGGTGGGGTTATGTCGAGTCGAAGTCCATATCGAAGGGCATCAAGAGCCTTGGGGCTAGCGACGAGTCGCTCGATCGTTTCGCTCGGGTCCTTGTGATGAAACAGACCTTCCAGAAAACGTTTGAAGTCATTAACGCTGCGGATTTCCCCCTTGCCATCAAGAACAGTTCTGTAGAACCTGACCAACCGCTCCGACCGAGCGTCCAATGGAGGCATTGGATCGGTAGTTCACAACGATAGAATCGCCCACAATGGAATCAGTCAACGAGCAAAATCAGAGTTGTAATTCCTACCCCGTCAGAGAACCTCGATTAGCAGCCAGCCTAGAAATAGGATGATGACTTCCTCGCATCGTGGCAACAGCCATAATATATCCCCGCCATGCAGTAATATACCATGGATGTGTTGCTTTGCCATCTGATATAGCGGCATGCCTCCCGCATGCGCTAAACGCCCCTCACTTTGCCCTGATTCACATCATCCAATAAGTCCATGAAAGTGAGCATATCAGCGCGCTTTGCCAGCCACACCAGCGCATGATGACCCGATCCCCCGCCTATCTAGTGCAACCGAGCGAAGTGGGCGCTGTTGGGCATGAGGTGGAAGACAAACATGTCTAGAGACATGCATAGGCAAAGTATGCGTTGGTCATACTAACCCGGTGGTCGCCGCAGCACCACCGTACTTCCCCGCCAATGATATCCTAGGATGGATCTGTTATAATCCGGATAATGCCCATTGAATGTGCCCAGTCGCTGATACAGGGATATGACATCCTATCTCAGGCGACGCATATGCTGTGGCTATGGATATCCGCCTGGTGTTAGATCACGACGCTACTTGGCCCACTTAGAACGAACGCTCCCAAAGATCTAAGCACACCTGGGTACTCACATAGTTCCGGACGAGTCGAAAAGCAATATGATACCCGTGTCCTGTGGTTGCGGGGAAAGAGAAAGGACGGCGAAAGATCAAGGATGGTTCAGGATGCGAAGATAGGAGAAAAGATGTGGAAGTGACTACCTGCAATCAGTGGGCGTGTCAGCTGACCTGCAGAGACCTTTTCCCTCATATTTGACCATTTTGTATCTCAACCATCTGCAACCTTTTCATAAGACTGGACATCATCAGTATAGACCATTTCTGGCTGATTTTCACCATACGTTTCCACACAAGATGCCAGACAGGACAGGGACATCTTAAATGCCGTACTAGGCTTTTGACAGAAGCAATCCAGAGGTTCGAAGTCGCGTGGATAATATATGTAGAAAGATATCCCACTATCACATAAAGAGTCGATCATCACTAAGACTAACTTCATTAAAGCAAACACCACGAAGAAAAACAATTATTTTCCTGCCTGGGGGCTGTTAGAATATATCATAGAGTCACATGCACCACAGGGTAATAGTAACAGGCAGATAACTACAAAATCACACTATTAACCAACCCCTTGGTTCTGCATATATACCCACACATATCTATATAATATAGTACCTATTTAGGACAACTGTTTACAAGAAATACAATCAGCATATGACCTACAGTCCTACAGAGTACGGATACTCCGTAGTATGACGGGATAATCTCCATCCTGACCCACTCTCTGGGCAATTTTGATAGCGTCGTTTTGATATCCACCGATCTGCATGGACAATCAACCTTCTACGGGGTAGATACTGTAGGATAATGTAGCCAAGAAATAGACAGTAATTTCCGAACCATAATATCGAATAAATAAGACATGAATAAAATCACTAAATAGCATTCAAAAACAACATGGTATCAATATGATCTCAGCCAGACGATCCCTGCCTGCCTCATTTCCGATCCCCACCTCAGCCCCAGTAGTTCGAGACACAGCAGACATATCATTTGCTACCAGATCCAACAAGCAAACCTTTCCCAAACAAACAAACGAACCTTGAACTAACAAAAACAGGCTGAAAAATAAATAAATCGATCAATAAAAATCCCACTCTTCAAGCGCCCTCCTTCCAAATCCTGCTCTCCTCAAATTCAAGGAAATTATTCCCCCACCGCCAACCCCTTCAAGATAGCCTTGGCTTCCTCGACGTCGTTGTTCTCCCACGGCTTCAGGAGATAGCTCTGCATGAAGGCTGTCCAGCCGCCGTAGCCTTTGACGATGGATCGCTCTTCGGGCGTGAGGGGGGGTTCTGTAGTAACGTCAGACATCGGACGTGTCGTTGGTCTTGGTGCCTCTGTCTCTCTCTTTTTTCTTTTGCTGCCGTGGTGGGTGCGGGATATTGGATGGATCAGAGAAGGGAGGAGCGTACGGAGACAGTCGGTGCTGGGCATTTTTATGTATGTGGTATGGGATAGTGGATGTAGTGTAGTGTAGAGTGGCGTAGTGGTAAGGTGGGTTTGAATTGTTGTAGTAATGGTGAGTGAGAGTTCTTATAAGAACCTGATCGGACAGCCACCGAGTTAGGGCAGAAAGACACTGAACTAGTTAGCGGGAAGTATGGAAATGGAAGATCAGGCGGGGCTGGAGGACTCGTTGGGTGGAAACTGGAAATATATCGGATGATGAACCCCTCGTGAATATGATAGAGTTTGGGTCGGCGTGCCACTAATGGACTGGTCACCGTGACTCATTTTACTAGTATTTACCCTCGTACTTTGAGATCTGTCTACTTTTATTCGTGTTAATTTTAGATGTTTGTATATGTCTAACGTCATCTTGGAGGGAGGAAGAGATTTATATACCATGTATAAGCCACGCGAGGCTCTGCTTACCATCAGCAACTACTCCATCAGCCCCAGCTGCGCCGCAACAACAAACGAAGCCCCCGTCTTCGCCTGCACCTCCTCCACTTTCACTCCTGGCGCAAGTTCCGTCAGCGTCAGCTGGCCTCGTGCCCTGTCGACTTCAAACACGCACTGGTTGGATCAGTGTCAGTGGCTTCTCTATCCATATAAGGCTAGTGGGATGATACGCACAAGGTCCGTAATAATGGTACTGACGCAGTTCGCCCCTGTCAGGGGCAGGCTGCACTCCCCCACGATCTTGGGAGACCCATCCTTGGCTGTGTGGCTGGTGGCTACTACGATCTTGGTTTTGTCCGGGTTGGAGATTAGATCCATGGCGCCGCCCATGCCTTTGAAGACTTTGCCGGGGATCATGTAGTTGGCTAGGTCGCCTTTGGCGCTGACTTGGAGGGCCTGTTGAAGTTAGTTTAACTGTAACCGTGGTATCTATATATGGTAGGACATACGCCTAAGATGGAGACGTCGACATGGCCGCCTCGGATCATGCCGAAGGACTCGCTGCTGTCGAATATCGAGGCTCCTGGAACTAGAGTGACGGTCTCCTTGCCGGCGTTGATGATATCCCTGTAAGCGATTAGCAACTGACAAAAATAAGGAGAGGCGAACATACGGGTCAACTTCGTCCTTAGTAGGATACGAGCCCTATATCTCTCTCAGCTCTCTGCATCATCAGGCTCAATAATTCGAAACCCACCATTCCCAGAATACCATTCTCCGACTGCACCCACACCTTGACGTCTTCAGCCAAGAAAGACGGCGCAAGGGTAGGGATTCCAACGCCCAAATTAACATAATACCCCTGTTTGAGCTCCTTCGCCGCCCTCCGAGCAATCCGGTTCCTCTGCACCAGCGCAGCCTCCGGAGCATATTTACCCTCGCTCGCTTGGTCGTCCGACCGCAGCTTTGTGATCTCAATGTGCTTGTCGTCGGCCGCAGGAACGATCCTGTTCACGAATATGCCAGGCAGATCGACGTCATTTGCATTGATAGATCCTACTGGAACGATATTCTCTGCTTCCACGATCGTCAGGGCGGCTGCCTTGGCCATGATGGGTCCAAAGGCTTTTGTAGTGTAGCTAGTCAATGTCAACAATGCCAACCGTTTTTTTTTAACTGTAGCGCAACTCACCGGAATACGCAGTTTCCGGCTTCATCTGCCTTCCAAGCGCGGAGAATGGCAACATCACCTGTGAGAGCCGTCTCCATCAAGTATGCCTTGCCGTTGAAGGACCTCGTCTCGCGGACTCTACCATGCTCCAATACCTTACCAGACTCGTCCAGCCGAGCCGGGATCTTTCCATCTTGCAGGAATGTATCTATCACAATCAGAACAAATGCAGTCGCATCTCACCCCAACAAAATAAAACAGAATAGAATAAAAATGAGAAGGGAAAATACATACGAACACCAGTCGGCGTAAAAAACGCCGGAATCCCAGCCCCCCCACACCGTATCCTCTCCGCCAGCGTCCCCTGCGGACACAACTCAACAGCAATATCCCCTTCCAAATACTTCTTCTCCAAGATTTTGTTGTTCCCCAGATAGGACAGAATCAGCCGGCTGACCTGGCCCGTCTGGATGAGCGTCGCGAGGCCGCCCTTGTCAGGTACGCCCGCGTTGTTAGACACCGCCGTCAAGGAGTGCAGGTCTTGGCGGCCTCGACGCGCGATGGCTGCGATCAGGGTTTCTGGATAGATGGATAAGTTGTTTGTTACGATGGTAGTTCTTGTATCAAATAGTGATTCGGGGGTTAATGGTGATCCACTCACCCGCGACCCCGCATAGTCCGAACCCCGAGCTGAGAATCAAGGAGCCGCTTTGGAGGTCTGCGACGGCTGAGTCTGCGGTTTTGAAAAGTTTGGAGGCGCTTCTGTCTATTTTTGGGGCTTTGGAGTTTACTGATGGCGCTGTGGAATATGTTGCCTTGATGCTGGTGCTTGTGGCCCTGAACAGCGGGCGCTGTCTGGCTCTAGGGACTGCTGTGGCGAGGATCCGGGGCCGTGCGACGATCGCTGTTCTTCGCAATAAGACCTGAGCCGGGCCGTGGAGTGTTGCCATGATGAATGGGGTATGAAGGAACTGAGATGGGGAGTAATATGATAGTTGAAGAAAATACAGGCACGGTGAGATGAAGAGTCCTGAGGCAGCACTCGGCTTATCTCCGATTTACTGTGGGCCGTCTGTCGGCTTATTTAAGTCTTTTCTACAGACTGCTGGGGTTGTTTCTTTAGAATATCGTCAGATTCAAAGATTGCCTCCAGATTATCACAGTACAAATCATGGCACGCGGGAGAAGATCCAGTCCACACTGGGAAGTCCCAATCGCTACCAAGCTGACCCATCGACCGCGTCCTCTCAACACCTTTCACCAAATTAACAACCTGTATACAAGCCAACGGACCAGCAATGGATGCGCACCACATCTCGTCACCTATTAGATAGCACGTGCCCTATTAGACAGCACGTGCGCCGACACCGATGGGAAAGCCACCCGCAGGTTCACCAGGACCAAACGGCAGTTCAACCCGATAATCGTCGGGGTTCGTCCCCGGGCATGCGCCTTCAGGATTCCCTCTCCGGAGCGCCCAGCGCTTTCGAGCAGCCGCCATGTCTCCCGTGACGATCGGCCTCAGAGTAGCCACCCTGGAAGGGCAAGTGGTCGAGGAAGTCGAGCTTGAGGTCCGGGACGCGGTGGTAGGAGGCCTGCCCGGAGAAGGAGCTGCTGTTCCGATGGCAGTCCCATTGGGTAGCGGTTGAGGGACGGTTGCGTTTAACAGCACCCGGTGGTAATAGTTGGTTTGGTCTGCGTGTCGAACGGGGCCCGTCCCAGTGGAGACTGGAGACAGGGACGCGGGGAGGGCGATCGATGCGGGCATTTCGAAAAAGCGATACCTATGATGGATGTCGCCGGGTAGGGCCATGACGGGTGCCACTATCGCGACTATGGTGAGGAAGCTGAGCTTCATGCTGAGCCTCATGGTGGTCGGATTGGGGTGGGCGCGTGAGTCGGTCAGAGGGCAGTTCGGGATTCTGACATGACCGGCGATGGTGTAGGTGGGAGGAGGTGTTCCTGGCTTCTGTGCGTGTGTCATGCAGGCGCGGGCGGGGTCTTCGTCTGGATCTATGCATGAACCGTGGTTCTATAGGGCAACCTGGCCAGGGCTATTCAGGTCATCGCGGACGAGGTCGGAAGCATCTTGAAAGTTCTTCATGGTTGAGTAGACATGACGTTGTAGGGAGAATGGATAGGGTTTGGTCGTGCTATTGGTGTATCGGCTACACTTCCGCACCTATTGGCATCAGGGGATTTCCCACACAGTTCTCAACAGTTTGGCCATGAGCGGGGAGAGTCAACTCTCCTTAGTCGAGGCCAGTCTTCAGGCAGTATAGGGTTCATTGTCCCAACCTATCTGCTCCTCGTAGGAGCACAGCGGATGGTAACTTTTATTAGTATCTATCGGCTTTACACAACAAATCGCACCACATCAGGGTAAACTGTCGTAGCATTAGAGATGTGGAACTCTAGAGGAGGCAGTATTGCTCAGTACAATAAATTAAAGGTGGTTGTCCTTGGTCTTTGTTAGCTTGAGTCTATGTTCGCACTCCTGATATCGCAGATCAGGTAGCGAAAATATATAGAAGCGGTAAGATGCCTTTATTGGCGAGGAGTGAGCTATCAAAGCCCACTGTCAAACAATATGCGTATGATGACCAAGAAAGTGGTTCTGGCTATTCAAGCTACTAACATCAGCAAGCAAGAATCCTCACCAGTGAATGGAAGTCTATGTTGACAAGAATGAATTCGGTCTGGAAGCATCAACAAAGATGATGTCACTCTACAAACAAGACAAACAATCCAAGTCAAGTCACCTGACCGCTCCAGGCGGCGACAGGCCGAGTCATCATTCACCACGGATTACAGCCTCACCATCGCTCCGGATATCCCAGTTTCTGACGCTGTCTGTGGGATTTGCCTTCTAACATTCATTCCATAGATAGGAAAAGGATCATGGAAGAAGAGCGCGACCCCCAGAGTGAGGATCAGGCGCCTCAGCAAGGGCCGCAGGTCGCGGCAGCCGATCGCCCCGATACAGGCCAATCAGAGGCGCCAGAAACTACTGCAAATGAATCTATTCCCGCCGCGACAGACGAGGCCAGCCGTCTCAGGGAGCTGCATACCGACATCCGTGACCAAGATGATCTCGAGAGGGATATCTCCTACCAGGTACATGGCTCCCAGGGTTTGGAATGATGGGTCTTCTGACTGGGATGCAGGCGGATAAACTGCTCATGGAGCAGGCCGACCAGCGGGATCACAAACGACTAGAAAAGACCATTATTGAGAAAAAGTATGTTGCGCGTCGCTGCTCTCTCCGAGTAGGTGTTGATATTGCTCCACCAGGAAATTGGAATCTCAAATCCTGAAGCTACACCAACGTCTCTCCCAACCGGTGGGGACGTCAGCCCGGACTCGTATACAAAATGATCTAGAAAGGTTAGAGGCGCGCAACGAGGATTTGACAGATGACCTCACAGACATACAAGACCGCATCGACGGGAGGCAGCGCGATCAAGAAACTGGTCCCCAGACCACCGGGTCGGGGCGAATGCCTCATGAATCGCGTCGCGACTATCTCATTCGGACGGGAAAGATCACGCCGTTTTCGCAAATGAGGACCGGTTCCAGCGATGGCCCTCTTGCCAGTCTTCGAGACACTCTCATTGATGTTGAAGATGAGCGTGATGAAAACGAGGCGCTTCAGGAGTTGGAGAAGCGGCCGACGGTTTCTCATCGGAATCTTGTTCGTCCTGGATTTGGATTCGATGAAGCGAGTGAGTCAAAGGCGACGGAAGGCGCAGCTCGCGCCACGAAGCGACGCAAACTGCATGAAGACAGCGCTGCAACAGCCGTCACTGGGGAACGAGAAGACTCGGAGACAGATCTAGGGCCTTTTCCCGAACAAGCACCTTCAGATCATGGGTCAGAAAGTTACGTGGAATCGGAAGGTCAAGTCTCCGAAGACGAAGAATTTGAACCCGAAGAGACGAGAGAACGGCCTGTTGCACGAAGCAAAACCAAGAAAGCCGCGGACGACCTAGAAGATTTCAGCGGCGTAGATGATGGGAACGAAAAAGTTTACCAATCTAGGCTTCAAGGATGGGTCAGTTCCCGGAGCGCCGCTCGGGAGCGTGTGTTGGCGGAGCAAAAGGCAGTCGAGGATGGCGCTGAGCAGATGGATGACAGCACGACAGAAGAATGGTTCAAGCCCCATCCCACCGTGCCGGATTTAGACCTCGACAACGGATTTCGCCTACCCGGCGATGTACACCCTCTTCTGTTTGACTATCAGAAGACGGGCGTTCAGTGGCTGTGGGAACTACACCAACAGCAAGTAGGAGGGATCATCGGAGACGAGATGGGCCTCGGGAAAACGATTCAAGTCATCGGGTTTCTCGCCGGCCTCCATTATAGTGGGAAGCTGTCGAAACCAGTTATTGTCGTGTGTCCCGCCACCGTCATGAAGCAATGGGTCAATGAATTCCACCGCTGGTGGCCGGCATTCCGCGTGTCTATCCTCCACACCTCCGGTAGTGGGATGGTCAATATTCGCAACGAGAGCAGGCGAGAAGATGCGCTGTTATACGAGCAGTGGAACTCTGCTGGCTCGCGTGGGATGTCCAGCGGATTGAGAGCTGGCAGAAGAGTCGTAAAACGAGTAGTGGAAGAAGGCCATGTCCTGGTCACCACCTACTCTGGTCTACAGACCTACTCGCCTCTTTTGATCCCAATAGAATGGGGATGCGCTGTTCTTGATGAAGGTCACAAAATCCGCAACCCCAATACCTCTATTACAATACACTGCAAGGAACTGCGGACACCGCATCGCGTCATCCTGTCAGGGACGCCCATGCAGAACAATTTGACAGAGCTCTGGTCACTGTTTGATTTTGTGTATCCAATGCGTCTGGGGACGTTGATCAACTTCCGAAACCAGTTCGAATTTCCTATTCGCCAGGGTGGATACGCCAACGCTTCCAACCTGCAGGTACAGACAGCTGCAAAGTGTGCGGAGACGCTGAAAGATGCGATTAGCCCGTATCTCCTGCAGAGGTTCAAGATCGATGTCGCGGCGGACCTTCCCAAAAAGAGCGAACAGGTGCTCTTCTGCAAACTGACCAAGATACAAAGACAAGCGTACACCGCGTTTCTGGGCTCAGAGGAGATGCAGTCTATCCTCAGGGGGCGCAGGCAAGTTCTGTACGGAGTCGATATCCTACGGAAAATCTGCAACCATCCCGATCTCCAAAATCACAAACTGCAGTCTTCCCTGTCCAACTACGGCAGTGGTTCCAAATCCGGTAAGATGCAGGTCGTCAAGTCGCTTTTGGAGCTCTGGAGAGAAACGGGCCATAAGACGTTGCTGTTTGCGCAGCATCGAATCATGCTGGATATTCTGGAAAAGTTCATCAGGGGGCTGTCTGGGTTTAAATACCGTCGGATGGATGGCACCACGCCCATTCACCAACGGCAGTCTATGGTGGACGAATTCAATAACGATTCAGACATCCATGTCTTCTTACTTACTACGAAGGTAGGAGGACTGGGCGTCAACCTCACCGGCGCGGACAGAGTCATCATCTATGACCCCGACTGGAATCCCTCCACGGACATCCAAGCTCGAGAACGTGCTTGGCGCCTTGGACAGAAACGTGAAGTCACCATCTACCGGTTAATGACAGCCGGGACCATCGAAGAGAAGATATATCACCGGCAAATCTTCAAACAGTTCCTCACCAACAAGATCCTCAAGGACCCTAAACAACGCCAGACATTCCAGTTGAGCGATATGCATGACCTATTTTCCCTCGGAGAGGAATCCCAAGGCGCGACGGAAACCAGCAAGATCTTCAAAGACGTCGAAGTTACCTACGACGACAATAAGAACGACACCACCGCCCAACCCAATCCATCAGCCGCCCAAGACGAGAAGAAAGACATCAGCAAAGTAGTAGGCGTCTCCTCAGTGGAGCAATTCCAAGGCGACCCAGACCAGTCAAACAACCAAGACCCCACCAACCCAGACGACAAATCCGAGTCCCGAATCATGGAAGGCATCTTCTCCCGCTCAGGAGTCCACTCCGCCCTCGAGCACGACCAAATCATCGGCGGCAAGCGCGTCGTCAAAGCTGACCCCAAGATCATCGAAGCAGAAGCCAAACGCGTAGCCGCCGAAGCGGCAGACGAGCTCCGACGCGCAAGCGAAGCCGCACGCTCCGTCCCCATCGGCACCCCAACATGGACAGGCCAGTTCGGCCTCGCTGGCCGACCTGAAGACCACCGCCGTCTCCCCACCAGTGCGCCATTTGGCGGAGGGCGCGGAAGCAGCAGCGCTGCTCGACGAGCTGGCGCAGGCCCGTCCTCAGCTAGCCTTCTTGCGAATCTCTCGGCGCGCACGCCGACTCCGTCGTCGTCGCGGAGTGGAAGTAATAGCCCTGCGCCGGCTAGGACGCCCAGTGGGATGGACTTTATCACTTTGATTCGCGATTTCATTTTGAATCATGGTGGGGCTGTTTTCACCCAGAACCTCATTGACCATTTTAACCGCTATTGCACGACGCCGCAGCGGTCTGCTGAGTTCAAGGAGATGCTGAAGACGATTGCTGTGCTGCAGAAAGGGGGGCGCAATGGGAGGGGGAGGTGGGTATTGAAGCCGGAGTATGCGAAACGGACGTAGCCCGATTTTCTACCCTTGGATGATGTACTGGGTATACTCTTTTTTTCTTCTTTTTTTGATTCTTTGGCGACCATTGAAATAATGCGAGGGCGAATGCTTCCATTCTCGGAGTTTTCTTTTCATTGGACGATCCGAAATACCCATGGGTTCCAAAGAGCTGGAGTTAGAAAGCATCTATTTAATTTTATCATCTATTCAGGCATATACATATCCTATATCATAGCTCGGGGAAATAACTTGATTTATCTTTGCATATGCATAATATAATATACTCTATATAAGCATAGTACTCCGGTCCATGATGCTTCTAGTCTCTATAAATATGTCGATGTAGCTTTATAAGAATGTGAAGTGGTTGAATTTACATCCCTGGCGCTTTGTCACAGTCCATATTTGGATTTTGGATTTGCCCCAGAGTAGAGGCTGTTGTACTTTGTGCGCTCGATTCGAAGAGGCGTATCGTGGGGTTGATCATGTCGAGTTTTGACACCGGGATCACAAACCATTAACGTGTTGCTCAGACACACTCTTTTGAACGAGACGGACCGTACGAAAGTCACCTGAGCAGGCGGACACGGTAACGGTTAAGTCTGGTATGAGCAGTAGATATACCCGAGACGAGCAGAGCAGTTCATATGTGATCTACCCCGGCACGACAGAAGTGAGGACACAGAACCAACAACCAGCGTGGTTCTATTCAAACCTCTCGGGAGGTATTTGAAAAGTCATCATGTTTCTCTTCTGTTCGACAGCCCGTCCACATACACCGTCATCCGTGCAAGAACCCGATCTAAGTCTTCTGCACAAGCGCATTGTAGTGCTCTCCGAGGCCATACGTATGCCGGTAGTAAGCCATCCAGACAACGCGCTTGCGTCTCTCCTCCTCATCCAACTTCTCCAAGTCTCCAGATTCAACCTTCTCGATGCGCCCATCTCCCTGGATAACATTGATATCGACCCCGTACGCGCGCGCAATAGCAGAGAGCTCCAACTGGCCTCCCCACTCGGCCGTGAGCTTGATCTTGTGGGTGTACTGGCTGACAGGCTCCTCCATGAACGGCTGGAAATCGTCCGCGTGTTCGGTAATAAAGTCCGCCGTCACTGCCCGCACCGCGCGGTAGCCGTCGTGCTGAGCCGACGCGACGTTCTCGACCCGCGCCTGCGTCGGTCCCTGCAGCGGCATCCGCTCTGGGTCCGGCTTCAGTCCGAGTCCGGACCCTTCAAGCTGGCATGCTATCGCTGAGTATAGACAATGTCCGTCAGGGTTGATCTCGATCTCCTTCAGCCCGAGACGCTTGAATACACCCTCCATTACTTCTCGCTCGTTCCCGCGGTGGTCGGTCTGTTTCGAGGCTTCTTCCGCGGCGACTTCTGACTGAGCGGCTTGCTCCGCAGCGCGACGAGCTAAGCGTGCCTTTTGACGGTTGGGTTTCTTTTGGCGGGGGATGGAGGATTGCGAGGCGGATGATGTGTCGGCGGGGGAATCAGTTGTCGGCGTCTGGGAGGAGGTGGCGGAGTCTTCTTTGTCTGTGGTTTTGCTGTCGTCGTCATTGTCGATGCTCAGGTTTTCGATTCCGTTGACGGGCTCGGTGGATTCTCCATTGAACTGGGCGATTTCTGTCTGGTGTCGCTCGGAGACATCTCGTTGGAGGCGGTCGCATTCGTCGTTGATTCCTTTGCGCGTCTTCTTCGATGCGGATTTCTTCTTCTGCGTGATGCGAGCTTGGAGGTCTTTCTGCTCCTTGCGGTGTTTGGCTAGTAATTCTTCCATATTGGTTGGCAGACGTTCAGTTACAGAGGAGAATGCGAATGGTGGTCGAGGTGAAAAGAAAGAACCCCGCGATATCTCCGACAAAACAGCAGGCGGATGACATAATCGCTCTATAGACTGACTCGTCTCACGACTCGATCGACAGACTCGCCTCTGCTTTATTACTTTCTATAGTTCGAGGGTATTCTTATTTACATATGACCAGCTTACCAGTCTCCGCATCAATACAATAAATCTAGTCGTAGGGCGGAAAGTTGACCGCAATGGGCGGGGGATGAATTCTCCGCCTGAGGCAGGCCTATCGCATTGACGGCGGTCCAGCCATGTATGGTTCTCTCCTCCGTCCTCCTTCAATCTCTCCATCTGCCGCCACCTTTCATCCTCCACCATCGATTGAAGTTCGTCTGAATCAAAGGTCGCGAAATGGACTACTCGTACTACTCGAACCCGCAGTCTCAACAGTACCCGCCCTTCTACGGGTTCAATGGAGCAGCGCCCCCCGACCAGAACAACCAGATCT
Source organism: Aspergillus campestris IBT 28561 (assembly GCF_002847485.1). NCBI lineage: Eukaryota > Fungi > Ascomycota > Eurotiomycetes > Eurotiales > Aspergillaceae > Aspergillus > Aspergillus campestris. Next base: position 1,414,866 of record NW_020194339.1, read on the forward strand.
CGAGCCCCGATGACATCCAGGAGACTCTAGCTTCATTGGTGCGCCTTGCCTCATGGGATGATTGTCGCGCCAATATAAGGATGAGATTAGTGCTGACCGCTGACAGAACTATCAAACCTTCGACCCATCGTTTCAGCCGCCCGCGGGGTCCTACGCCCTTCCGCCACAATCGCCCCCGGAGTCTTTCTCGAAACAGTCCACCTCTAGCAATGATTTTCGCAACAGCCACACAGAACTGACATCCCTCGATGGCACTGAGGACCAAGCTGGGGGTCTAGGACCCAGCAGCAGCGAAGAGAAGGACACCTCTATGCCGGCGCAGACGAAGCGCAAAGCGCAGAACCGCGCCGCGTAAGACCCCTACAACACCAACCCAATACTACAAACCAGAGCCAGACAACAAAACTAACACCACCTTCTTCTCCCCAAAACAGCCAACGAGCCTTCCGCGAACGCAAAGAGCGCCACGTGCGCGACCTCGAAGACAAAGTCACCACCCTCCAAGACAAATCCAGCGCCATCCTCGCCGAGAACGAGCGTCTCAAGCACGACCTCGCCAGATTCAGCACCGAGAATGAGATCCTGCGCGCTACCTCCCGCCAATCCCTCGACGCCCGAGACCCCAGCCGGCCCTCACCACCGCCGACCGCCACAACCACGGGCCCAATGCAGTATAGGCCCACAGATTTCTCGTCCGATGGGGGTGCCGATGGGGAGGACGCTTCCCCGCGCCACCGTATCGCCGTGTGCAAGATTACGGGCGAGAGGCTTCTTGATGCCGGTGCGACGTGGGACTTTATCCAGAAACATGAGCTGTTCAAGAAGGGACTTGTTGATATTGAGGCTATCTCCGGGAGGTTGAAGGGTATGGCGCAGTGTGATGGGCAGGGGCCGGCGTTCGCTGTGGGGGCGGTGCGTAAGGCGATTGAGGAGGTTGCTGCTGAGGGGAAGGATGATTTGATATGATTCCTTTCCTCTTCACTTCCTTTTTGTTTTTGATTGATATTTGGTTACGATTTACGCTTGTTATTGGTTCTTTGATTCAGCGGTATGTGTTGGTCTGGTATGGTATGGTGTATGTGGCGACAGAGCTCTACTATGGAGTCTTTCGAGAACGGTTCTGGCGTGATTTGGATGTGTTGGTTTTATTTCTTTTCTTGCTTCTTTTGGGACTGTACAGACATCTCTTCGCCATCTCAAACACAGATGTGTGAATGTCTGACAATCCTTCTTTCCCATTAATGCCGCGGAGTTACGGGAGATTCAACATTCGACCACGGTCATTTATTTCATGCTCTAGTTAGTTATACGATATATCCACCCCATCTGGGTTAACAATTTGACACGACACAGTTACTTGCTTTTACAATCGTATCTATCCATCTATCTTGATATCGTATATGTTATCATCAGGCGTTGTTCTCAGGAACACCATGGACTAGTTGATAGCAATATTCGTACACTTCTCACTTGACCAGAGCAAGTCAGCCCGATAGTCAACCTCACTTTGGCAGACTAGGTATCTATCTACCATACCCACAAATCCACTACAAAAGCCGCAACAGTTCCAAATCCTGCGCCACAGCCGGACTATAAGGCGCGCAATCTTCCAGGAACTGCATCATCTCTTGACTCCACTGCTCCCAGCCGGTGGGTAGCGTGCTCCGCAGGCGCGCATCGTGGGAGTGCGATATACAGTAGAAGAGGAGGATTTGACCGAAGAACCTACATAGCGTTAGTCTGACTGTCTAATTGGCGGATTTGCCGTTTATAGGGATATAAAGTGGAACATACTGCGAACAAAAAGCGAACTTGATCGGAATGCAGCTCTTCATGGAGTGGAAGATTCCCCCCACGATAGGCCAATTCATGGCGTTTCGCAGCCCGATGCGCATCTGCTCGAGGTCTTCGTCGGAGATGCATTGTGGGATGCGCAGCGCTTTGTAGAGGTAGGGTCGGCCGATGTGGAACTTGGCGATCATGTAGCGGCCGCGGAGCATTGCTTCGGAGATGGCTGTTGCTGGGGTTAGGGGGCGGTGGTGGTGCTGGTGGGTGTCTTTTTGGGGGTGGGGGAGATTGGGGATGGGGATGGGGCGGGTTTGCTGGGGTCGGTGGTGGAGACGGCGGCTGGAGTCGTGGGGAGGGTGTCGGGGAATTGGAGGACGGAGGGGAGGTTGAGGCGCCATTGATCGAGTTGGTGGTGGAGTTCGGCGTTGATGGCGGGGAGGGGGAAGGTTCCGGTGTCGGCTGGATAGGGTATTCTTTAGCATAGGTTGAAAAAAGGGGGGGGGCTTTTTATGAAACTAGACTGAACGTACAGTAGAAATACAGTGAGTGGCGGATTCGAGTGAGGATGATGCGGTGTGCGACCTGCGCGAGAAAGTGGTACTGGAAGTAGGAATCGTCGACTTCATCGGAAGACGACGATGATCGGGTGGATACGAAGCCGACGGTCTCGAAGCTGATGAACTTGGGAATAGGCACGAACTCTTCGAGTCGGGCGAGTCCGCTTGGGGGGAGGTGCAATTCTTGGACTAGGATCGTCTCGTTCATCAGGCAGTTCCAATATACGCGAGACTTCATGTCGCCTTCCCACTCGTTGAAGTTGACATCGTGACTGATACTGTCAGCATGGTCAAGGGTCTCGGGAGATACAGTGCTTACTTGGTCAGCATTGAAAGACAAGACGTGGCGGCGCGGTGAAGCATCGCCCACGAGTCCATGGGTCGAAGGATTTGGGTATAGTATACACTTCAGCACAGTTAGCCACCGTTTCGTCAAGCCACAAGCCATGGGGGTCATACGAAGATAAGAGGTAGAACTGGCAACTCTGGATATCATTGTGACACATGAGAAACCCGATGCGCCGGCGAGCTTCATTGAAGAATCGTAGCCCGGGAGGGTCTTCATGAATCACGTCCATCCATTCGGGGGGTTCGAATCGCCCGCTTCGTGTCCCGGGCAGCGGGTAGTTCCCTTCGCGGTGGGCCTGGACCGCCAGACAGCCCAAAGCCAGGACGTTGAGGACGAGGCAACTCTCCATCGTGAACCCAAACCCACTCCCAATGGCGGCGCCTAGCGTAAACGTGAAGTAGAAATTCTTGTCCATAATCGGGGTAAACGGGTTGAACGTCGCGAAGAAGGCATCCGAGAGCCCCTTGATCATAGCCAGCGGCAGGGCCTCGAGCCAGTCTTCTCCCGCCTGCACCGGAAAGGGCGTCGTGTACATCATCAGCTGGGGCCGTTTCATCTCCAGATCAATGACATAATTCTTCCCCAGCCTCTCGTGGGCTTCGAGAAGCACCTGCGGAAGGATCGAGCGAGCCCCCGGCCAGAGAATCACACCATGCTGGCTGAAGGAGATGGATACCTGTCCGTTGGGATTGGGCACATGGGCCTGCTCGTCGAATTCAAAGTCATCCGGTTCCGCTTCGTCCGGCGTGAGACCCTGCGCCAGGTCATTTGGCGCAGGTGTCGGCGGCTTGCCGACGCCATGAGTCGTGCCCGGTCTCGGGGTGTTCCCTTCTGACGGATGATCGAGACCACGGCCCAGCTGGCCCTGTAGGGACCGGACATCCTTCGTGATCGCCGACGGGATGTTCTCCAGCTTAGTCTCCAGCCGATGGAGCGTGCTCATAATCAAGCTGAGCGAGTGATCCCGCCTATGTCGCCAGTCAGCAGCCAGTCGCGGAGACGCACGGATCCGTGCGGGGACAAGACATACTTGGAGGACTTGCGCTCATTGTAGACGCATTCCAGACCCAGTGCCTTACACAGTCCGCACTTTGGGCGCGATTCGTCGCACCGGGTCTTCTTCAGCCGACATGTTTCACACGCCTATCACATCCGTCAGATCTGTCCGCGGGGTCGCCTCAACGCGTGCGGGGAAGGCAAATTTTAGCAGACACTTACCACTGTGGCGATGAAGTTGCGCGGTCTCTTGCCCTGCGACGACGAATACTGCTCCTGACTGGGCGAGAGGAGGTCGTTAATCGGCAATGATCTGTTCTGCGCGTTATCGATATGTTCCGGCGGCTGCGAGCCACCTCTGGACAATGACTCTTCGAACGAACGCTTGCTCATGGCGCATGGTTGAATCGATCCGGTAAGAGTCACCAACCGCTCAACAGGCTAATACTTCCACAGTACTCCGTAGACCGGTCCTGTGCCTTCAACAGTGTCGAGCAATGGTACAGGTACGTTCAGTGGGAAGAAGTCACTGACTTGGGCGGCAGTCTGGGCCCCGGCCAGCCAATCACCGCCCGTGCGCGTTCTAGATCTGGATGACTCATCTTTTCTTATCGAGGCTTATCGGTGAGTCACCTGACGGAAAATCCAGCGTCATCGCGAGAACCGGATTAGCCATCTCTCTTCAACCTCTTGTCTTAGTTTATTGACCCATATTACTTCTATCTCTTCTCGCTGTCTACCGTGCAGTGCTATCTCGTATTGTAAACTATTGCGAACCTCGCGTCTGGGACGCACATCAATATGCCTATCCAACAACCCTCCAACCAGATCAAATTTACCAACGTATCAATCGTGCGTTTAAAAAAGGGTTAGTTATATCTCGTTGATTGATGATTTTCGCTCCAGTATAGGAAGGATACAAGAAACAGAGGGGGAAGAAGAAGAAGAAGAAGGAGAAAAAAAAAAGAAGAAAAAAAAAAAAAAAAAAAAAAAAAGAAAGAAAGAGTCCTACCCCGCTAACCATAATTTTCTCCCCAGGTAAAAAACGCTTCGAACTAGCCTGCTACAAAAATAAACTCCTCGAATACCGCTCCGGCGCCGAAAAAGACCTCGACAATGTCCTCCAAGTGCCCACAATCTTCCTCTCCGTCTCAAAAGCCCAGACAGCCCCCTCCGCCGAACTAGCCAAGTCCTTCGGGCGCGACGTCTCCTCCGACGAGATCCGGCAGGAGATCCTGCGCAAGGGCGAGGTGCAGGTCGGCGAGCGCGAGCGCAAGGAGATCATCGAGCGCGTGGAGCGCGAAATGCTGGATATTGTCTCCGGCCGGTTGGTTGATCCGAATACGAAGCGCGTGTACACGTCTGGGATGATTGCCAAGGCGCTGGATCAGCTTAGTTCTGCTAGTGGGCAGTTGCAGACTCAGGGTCAGGATGGGGATGGGGAGGCGGAGGAGGCCCGGCCGAAGAAGCCGTTGTGGACGGGTGTTGTTGAGAAGAAGTCTGCGAAGATTCAGGCGCTCGAGGCGATGAAGGCTTTGATTGCTTGGCAGCCGATTCCGGTGATGCGCGCGCGCATGCGTCTTAGGGTTTCGTGTCCTGTGGCGCTGCTGAAGCAGAGTGTTAAGGCGGGGCCGGCGGAGGGAGCGCCGAAGGCTAAGGAGGGTGGGGGGCAGAAGTCGAATCCCAAGACTGGCAAGAAGAATGCGAAGGGGTCGAAGAAATCGGGGAAGCATCAGGAGTCGGATGAGGGGTCGGATGCCGAGCTGCCGGTGCCGGCGGCGAAGGCTCCGGGAACTGTCAAGGATAAGGTCCTGAGTTATATTGAGTCGGTGGAGACGCAGGAGGTGATGGGGGATGAGTGGGAGGTGGTCGGGTTTGCGGATCCGGGGGCCTTCAAAGGGTTGAATGAGTTTGTGGGCAATGAGACTCGGGGTAGGGGGCGAGTGGAGGTTTTGGATATGACGGTGACGCAGGACGAATAACTTCATTCTGCTGCACCAATCTTTCTGGCTGTTTGGGACTTGTCTACATAGATAGACGTTGCTGATATGAGTGATGACCAAGATGATTGTCGATAAATGCAAGGATACCAATTATTTCTTCAATTGCTTCGAGATATGCTTCCACACAAGCCGTAGTCCGTATGATGAGGGTATGAATTGGCGACTGCTAGCCATGTGAATGATGCATGTATTCCTGGTATTAACGCTATATAGAACCAGGATGGTTTCAAGTACTATACAGTGGGTCTAGCGCTTCAAATGCAATGCCATGCAGTAACTCCAATAACCCAAGTAGCCAAAATGTTCACTTCCCAACGCAGAACCTGTACCAGGCGTTAGCTATACTCCAATATTCATCAATAAGAGGGGAACCTACTTCTCAAAAATAACACCCAACACATCCTCTACATCCCCACTCTCGCCCTTACCAGTAATCTTCGCCAGAGCATCAGCCGCAAACCGGAGGTGTTCAGCGGCGGTCACAATGTCCACTTCCATTCCATGGGTGGGGTCCACAGAAGATCTCTGGGGTTGAGCCTCGTCGAGAAAGTCATCCAAATGGCGCAAACACCTTTCTAAATTAGCGCTCTGCCGGTGCGTCACTCCGAGTGAATCCTCCCAGTAGGAAGCGTCGTATGTTCCGGCCTCGCCGTCGTCTCCTCCCAGGGGTGAGGTGATCTCTTCGAATGTCGTGACCAGTCCTCGGAGGAAGGTTTGTAGTTGGCCTGGGTCTGAATGGTCCATGGATATGCCCTTTTGGGCTTCGCTGCAGGAGATGAAGAAGATGCGTCGCTCAGGGACATCTGGGAAATGGATGCCGACTGCTGCAGTCAATTGCCGGGCAACTTGTCCACTCCGGTCCTCCTGAGGCAGTAGGTCACATTTGTTGACTGCGACGACGACGCACTTTCCGGCCTGGGTGCAGTCGTGAACAGCGCTGGCCACTTCTGGCTCTACGGAGAGTTGGTACAGCGACGGGTCGTCAGGCCGCTTCTCCAGAGAGAGAACCACAATGACCACATCGGAGTCCAACGCCCGCGCCTTCGCACGACGGATCCCTTCCTGCTCCACTGCGCCGATGATGAACGGGCCCTGTCCAGCAGGCCCGCCCAATTCCGATCGGATCCCAGCCATGTCCCCGAGCTTGCAGTACCACCCGCTCAGATCCACGCCCACGTCCACGATATCCCGCGTGGTGCCTTCTTCGGTGCTGACGATGGCCGCTTCCTTGCCCACGACCTGGTTCAAGAGAGAGCTCTTGCCCGCGTTCGGAGCTCCGAGAAGCGCAACTTTGATCCCGCTGCGCAGTAACTCCCCTTTCGACGCGTTCTGGATGTGGAATCTAATCTGCGCCTGCAGTTTCTTCACTTGCGATGAGACCGAGAATGTCAATTCATCGGGCGATTCATCGAAATGTTGGTCCTCCGAAAAGTCAATGAGGGCCTCCATCTCCCCGCGCGCGAAGAGCAGTTGCTGACGCCACTCCTCGTATCTTTTCGACAATGCATCGCTGGCCCCTCGGACGGCGAGTCGACGCTGTTGCTCCGTGTCCGCCGCCAAAGTGTCGCCCAACGCCTCAATTTGCGTAAGATCCAAACGGTTGTTGATGAACGCGCGCCGCGTGAATTCGCCAGGTTCGGCGTAGCGGACTGAATGCGCCGGCTGGTTTAGTCGCGCTAGGGCCGTAAGGACGGATCGGACAATCGCTGGTCCGCCGTGCACTTGAAGCTCAAGCACATCCTCCCCTGTGACGGTCTTCGGGCCGGGAAAGTATAGCACCAGCGCACCGGCATCGAGGACGCTGTTCGCGGAGGGGTCGCGAGTTGGATCGTACAGCGTGCGGACAGCTGCCATTCGCGGTCGGGGGAGTCGCGTGTTGGGACATAGTGCGTTGTAAATCTACTCATAAAAAACAAGTCCAGATCGTCAGTCGCGGTGTACTGTCGACAGAGAGGAGAGCCATATTTATAGCCGCTTACCTGCACGCATGCTGGGCCGGAAACCCGTACGACTGCGATCGCCGCTCGCCCGGATGCCGTGGACAGTGCATATATAGTCGACTCGCTATCGAATGTGGAACGCGCGGGTGTCGACGCGGAGAATGGTCGGATGTGTGGACGAGACAATGCTGGGGATGCGACACCGCGGAATGGACGCGCTTTAATCGGCGCCAATGCGGAGACCCGACTCCATGACGGGCGACATGGGCTCACCCACCGCAGGCTCTGGGCGGAGAATGCTCGCATGCGCAGGGAAATAAAGCAGCGACGAGGTATGGTATAGAAATCAGATGTTCGAAGGGAACGTAGAGGTTGTTGTAGGGTCTAGAGTTGGCGGTTGGGGACTGAGGAAATGCGGGAGGTGAGATTGACGGGAATTAAAGGCGGATCCACCACCAGAGACCGATCTGGTGGCAACAATGGCACATTTTACAAGTATGGCAGTTATTTTAGGTGTGTCTAGTACTTATTACTGTAGACAATACAGCGCTACTGGTTTAATACTATATAGAATATTCTATCGTTTATTCTAGGGAATTAATTGTTGCCCGCATTCAACGTCTTGTCGTTGCAGGCCATCTGGAAAGACCAGGCTATGCCGGTCATGCTGCCGATATGAGGTAGGATTGAGAGTTCGATGTATTTGTTTCTTTGTATTAGCTTATGTTTGAGGTTGCCCTAATCTCTATCGAAGTTATAATGTACAAAAGGCCCCTGTCAACATAAAGCGCTGGATAATCATTCATTTCTTGCTGGGTGACGGCTTCTGTTCGGGTTCGGTATATGAGATATGCATCTCTTTCCAGCGCTTGAGCGGTGGTTTGGCAAACATGTATTTGTCCATAAGAGCGGTCTGAAGAGTCGCGATATTTGTACTGGTGATCCAGTATATCATGAGCGCAGACGGCATCGCATGCATATAGGATGAGGCACCGATGTTCAGTGCGAGAACCTGAACGAATCCTTTCAGCAGCTTCATCGACAGAAGCCGCCCTCGCTCCACTTTAGGTAGATCCGAGATGTCAGACATCTTCGGCGACTTCCAGCCGGTTCGAACGTTCAACAGGATAGACAGGGTCAGCGTTAAGGGCAAGATCCCTGTGGGATCCCCGGCGAGTAGATCGGGAAACCAAAGGGCGCCTTCCGTCGCCAGCGACGGCTCGACAGCCGAGGGCCCATAGCTCCCTGTTTCCGAAGGAGTGCTCTGCATAAGCGAGAGGAGGTAGGGTACCAGGCCACGAGTACTACCAGAAATTTCCCGAAGGCTCTCCATGACGCATAGCCAAACTGGAACCTGTAGAAAGGGGAGAGGTGCCCAGAACCGGGCCACATTCCAGCGTCGGTACAGGGCCCGCGTTTTGCCAGCTAACTTGGTTTTGAGGTGCCGGCTCGCCTCTGCGGGGGGGACTGGCTTTGCAGAAGTTTTCCAGATACCCGCATTGATTTCACTCTGGTAGTACCTTCGCCAGGAATCGAGGAGAGGCATGAGGTCTCGCTGTCTACGAGCTTGGACCTTGGTGTATATTTGCAATGGCAGAGCGACGGTCGTCCGGACGATGAGCGCAGTCAATGGGATTGACAGGGCCCATGGAAGGCAGCTATATGTATGGACCCCATGAACAAAACCCGAGGAGACCTCCAGCACCTCTTGAACAAACGGTCTGGAATTCGTGGGGTGGAAATGTCGGGTCTGCTGAAAGACCGGCCGGAGCGGCGCGCGGAGCGAGGAGCGGAAGGTTCTCATCGCAGCCTTGACCCTCGGTCCATTGGCTGGGGAATGGGGATAGATTGAGATGGTGGATATCTCGGGAGTTGCGCGGACCCAAATGGAATTGGTCTCTCTTCAAAGATGGACAGATTGACTCCGAACGCAGCAAATTTCTAGAAACCTCAGGCCTTATCGGGATACCGGGATTATGCTAATCACATGATGCGACATGTTATGCTTGGACATTGCTTAGTTAGTTCGTGCATAACTCCACGTATAATCTTAGCATAGGGCTTGATGGGGTATGTACAGTTGGAGGTAGGTTTCACGGGCTAGAAGTACCACAATATTCTGTCTACCCATCTCTCTGATACAAGATATAATCAAGAAAAGTGCGCAGAGTATCCCACCGTCGTTTTGCTATACATTTGTAGTAGCTAAACCCTTATACTCCGTGGAGGGATGGCGTTATATAGATGTGGGACTGTCAAACACAACAAACCGCGGGGGTGCCTGCCTCAGGCCTCCAGGGTTTCTTCCCCTGAATCCAATCCGATGCGAATGGACCACGCGCTATCTAAACATACCTCCGATCGATCGCTGCAGAACACCCTCCAATGGGCCATGGAATTACTGCAAGCTCCCTGAGTCAGGGCGGACAATTGTTTAGAAGTGGATTAACCGCAGTGGTCATCAATTGATTCACTCCACATTCCCTCCCCCGAGGACCTTTGTCGCCCACTATCCGAATCGCTAGGTGGAGTATGCGGCACTCCTGCTTCTGATCTAGGTTGATATTGCTGCATAACCACGAGCCCACCGATCGGTCTGGTGCCGATCGAGATCCAATCGCACACATGGCACATACCCTCTCTCCCACCGGTCCACCCTTGTCTCCGAGCCCCAAAATGAGCCTGTCGCTGCCCTTCCGGTCTTCGGACGATGCCGCGCATTCGCCGACCAAATCTTCCAAGACGAACGGCCTGCCTCGACTCTCACCATCCCCGTCCTTCGTCCAGACTCGGTCTCCCAGCAGTTCGCACACGTCGGTGCGTCGCCGCTCCGTCGATCGTGTTGGGGCGAGCACTGCGCCCCGACGATGCAAGTCACAATACCCCCGCGATTCCTCGGAGCGCCATGTCGAATATATCCTGGTGGCCTCGTTCCATATTGATCGGGGACCGATCATGGAACATCAGTACCCGACGCCTATCAGTGGGGATGAGAGCATGTTGGCCGAACTGATGCTTCCGGATCAGACTCACGTCAGAAGTCAGGACTGGACCATCTTCTTTTTACACAAGGACACCAGCGCGGACGGAGACGATGACGATTCCGCTTCCGGGAAGAAGAAGAAGAAGAAGAAGAGAAAGGGAAAAAGGAACGATCAGGAGGACGGCGAGGGCGATGGCACTCCAACCGAAGACGCGGAGGAGGCGTCCGATGACGATGAAAGCAGCGATGACGAAGAGGGGGGTGAGGGGCCACCCTTGATGTATGTGCTCAATCTTGTAAATACAAAACAGGACAACACAGCCAAGCGGTACGTTCCCCAATTGGAATCTCTCAGTTGCATTCGATTATGGTGGCTGACAGGTCTACAGTGGTGCGGTTGTGAAATCCATGGCGATCTGTACGCGGCATTCATTCCTTCACATATATAAGGTGATTCTCCCTCCCGACTCAGAAAGGATGTTCGTCTAACACGGTTCAGCCTTTACTGCTTCTAGCTTTGGAGGATTATTTCAAATCCCCTTATCCAGAAACGCTGGCGTCGCTGTATGAAGCCGTGAACAACATGGACCTGTCTTTGCTGCCGAAGTTGTCGCTTCTTGAGCGGACAATTCTGCAAGCCAGCAACTCCAAGGACATTTTCATCGAGAAATTCGAGAAGATGATCCAGCAGCGCATGGCGGAAGAAGGGGAGCCCAACGATGATGAGTGTCCACCCTCTCCCAGGAAACTGGCTCCACGATACGTACTGCCGCGCGACACCCACGAGTTTGAGTCCAAGGTCGTCTACCATGATATTCCCATCCCGGTCAAGGTGCCGACTCTGATCTGGCCCGAGATTGTGGGAGACTTTTCTCTCATCAAACTCGTCCAAATATTCTCTGCTCCCCACTCTACCAACCCCCAGCCGTTCCCTCTCCACTCTCACCTGACCACCAGTGGCGCCTACACCCACCCGATCATTGTGCTTGTCAACGCCATGCTCACACAGAAACGGGTCGTGTTCCTGGGACACAACCGTCCTTCTGGAGAAGTCGCCGAAGCGGTCCTAGCAGCCTGTGCTCTCGCGTCCGGCGGGATCCTCCGCGGCTTCACCAGACACGCGTTCCCGTACACCGATCTCACCAAGATTGATGACCTATTGAAAGTACCGGGATTCATTGCCGGAGTGACCAACCCGACGTTTGCCAACCATCCCGAATGGTGGGATCTTCTCTGCGACCTGCCCACGGGTCGGATGAAGATCAGCAGTCACGTTGAAGCTGCTCCGGTCACCGAAGGCATGCTGTTTTTCCAGCAACAGACACCATTGACCTACAACCACCACACGTCCCACACAGACCCGACGGGGGACAATCTGTTCATGGAGGATGTCCAACGCAGTATCACTAACCGGTATGGTGAAAATGCCATCCGGGCCAAATGGCGCGCCTACATTACCAAGTTCACGCGGATCGCTGCGGCCTTTGAAGAGACCGTCTACGGTGCCTCAAACCTCTACATTATCGGACCTAATGAGGAGCTGTCGCCGGAAAGCCCGAGCGGCCACCAAGCTGATCCGCTGGACCCGACGACTCTCCGCGGTCACGGCTACGTATGGGCCGATGAAGGGTCCAAGCAGCGCGAACTGATGGCATCGGTCTCGAGGATCGAGGGCTGGCGCTCGACACGATCCTACTACTCGTTCATCCAAGACATCGCGGCGATGTATTTCCCCGCACGTCCCATCCAGAAACCGGATCTGCATCATCACCACGATCGGTTGCGGACCTTGAAACTCTCTGCGCCGGACGCCGGGGCCGTCTATATTGCGTTCTCGCATGCCGTAAAAGACTACGCCGGGATCTGCCAACTCCTCACGGTGACTCCCGAAAACCAAGCGGGACTGTTCTACATCAGCATGGGTCTCTTCCATTCTGACCGCACCGTTCGTGAAGCCACTGCCGCTCTCTTGGAGCGAATCTCCGTCCACGCGGCTGGGCGCCACTTCTGGGCGCAACTCAACCGGTTTTCGAAACTGGCGTTCTTCCGCGTCAAGCGGGAGAGAGATGCTGTACTGAGCGCGAGCCCGATATCCCCCCGGTCCCCGGAGACGGTGCCTGGCGAGCCGCAGAGTTTGGTGGGGGTCGCTATGGGCGATGGCGGGGTGGGAAAGGCCTAGTCAGTTCGATAACTTTTGTCTTGGGTCTCTACCCGATGCCTCTATCGCATACCTCTATCACCTATACATATATCCGTGCCCTCTAGCCAGTCATTGTTATGACCATTTCTGTCATTTTCATACTCGATTCAGCTTGCCTGGGATAGACCAGTGCAAATCAGTATCCTTCATCTACTTTATGATACTCGTCACGACCCGGTACATTGCTTCTTTTGCACACTTTCCATCGGTGCCCTTGCCTTTTTGTATATGTTGGGTATACCTATTGCGTGTTAGCACCTGTGGGGTCACTCTATCCAAGAGGAAGAACGCTCCGAGGTGAATATCCTGTATTTAGACATTACACAATACTAGCATCTATTGATGACCGTTGTATTCCCATCCCCTATATTCCATTGAGAGAATCCCAGTCCATGGATACTGGATATGGTATATCACGTGACACGAATAGCGACTCGACACCGAATCCACTGCAGGTTCAATGCGGTCTGCAGGACAGTCTGTGTCAATTGATCGACTCTCTCTCAGGGTCAATTACCACCGCGTGAGCCCTCCTGTTCTCCACCCCATCCACGACCTATTGCTGCATAGCGCCAAGTCCACAGACACTTTTCCCTCCCAGATCGGCAAAGGCTCCACACTCGGCAGGGTTTCTGGAAATTCCGACACCGTCTGGGCCAATAACAGCGGGCAAATTCGCACCTTAGCTGCCGAACGCGCCGACGTCACGGAGAGCCCGGAGGGTTTTTGGGGGGTTTCTATCGGTACTCCTTAGTTAGCTGCTTCTGCTTCTTTCTTTCTTCCTAGCATCCCGCTTGGAGAAGTACACGTTTAGTCGTCCTCCCGCGGAGTACTTCCTCCCCATCGCCATCGTGTTCACCTGGATGCAATTGTGAAATATGTGTCCGGTTTGAACCCCCAGTTTCCCATTAAGGAGCACCCTCCACCACCCCCCAGTCCCACAGCTCCTGAAAGGAAAAATAAACTCATACCGAGAAAACCAACGGAAAACGGAATTTGGAAACGTTGTCCACTTTGGAGCAGCCCCGCACCGCACGCAATTCGGCCCTTTCGATGAGTCTCTTGTTGACCCCCCAGTGCGCTTGAACCTGAACGCTCGCGTTCTACGACCCCGGTGTCAATCAGTCTTTGCGACGTGACCCTAAGAGCGCCGCGTTGCGCTGGTGGGCCCCTCACCACGACCAATTTTCTCGCGCGATCACATCAACCTTTCGGAGGGAAAAAAGGATACACCTGCGATGGCTTCTCCATTCGATTCGGGGCCAGGCCTCGCGAGCCCGGATCTCAATGGCTTGTCGTCCTCTCGATCGCCGTTGTCGCGAACCGCCGACCCGACCGTTCCGCGGAGGGCGCCGGGTTCGAAAATCCCGCCGGGGATGCAACCCCAGACTGGGAAAGGAAGTCTCAAACAGGAAGATTTCATGAATGGGATGGAACGCGATTTTAAATCTAAACACTTTGGGTTGATGGGGGTACTCGGATGGATTTTGTGAGATTGCGCTCCCTCCACCACGTGTCCTTGCGGACGAATGTTTCTATTTTTATTTATTTTTAATTTTTTCTACTGACTCGTGGGGATGAATATAGGTTTCTACACGTGGTTGGGATATTTTTCTTTACGAAAGGGTTTCTGTTGACGCGCATGGTGCTGGACAATAAATCGTCTTGTGAGGTGCTACCGTATGCCGACCCATCGGCGCAGTCCGCTACGCGCGGTGCGGACCAAGGGTGTTGGCATCCCAAGACATTCGACAAGGCTGTGGTGGTGATCATCGATGCTCTGAGATACGATTTTACGGTGCCCTTCGCACCCAGTTCAGAGAGTGAAATGGCGCATCTGTTCCACGACAACATCCCCGTCCTGTACGAAACCGCCGTCAATACGCCGGAGAACGCCTTCTTGCTCCCCTTCATCGCGGACCCCCCCACCACAACCCTCCAACGGCTCAAGGGTTTGACAAGCGGAACGCTGCCGACTTTTGTCGACGCGGGTTCCAACTTTGCGGGGACCGCGATCGACGAGGACAACCTCGTCGCTCAGCTCCGCGCCGCGGGGAAGACTCTGGTCCAGCTGGGGGATGATACCTGGCACGCGCTCTTCCCCGGCTACTTCGATGCCAATCTCACCCGGGCGTTCGACTCGTTCAACGTCTGGGATCTGCACACTGTCGATAACGGCGTGACAGAGAACCTGTTTCCCCTCCTGAGCCGCGAAAACTCGACCAAATGGGACGTCATCTTCGGCCACTACTTGGGTGTTGACCATGCGGGCCATCGCTATGGCCCCAACCACGTCGCGATGGGTGCAAAGCTCCGGCAGATGGACCAAGTCATCAGAGAACTCATCGCCAAGATCGACGACGATACTCTGTTGGTCGTGATGGGCGACCACGGCATGGACTCGAAGGGGGACCATGGCGGCGAATCCAGCGACGAAGTCGAGGCAGCGTTATGGATGTACTCGAAGAAGGGTATATTCGGCCGCACCAGCACCGAAGCGGTGGTGCCGCCCCGCTTTGCCCGCGATCGATTTGTCCCTCAGATCGATCTGGTCCCGACCCTGTCGCTGCTGCTTGGAATGCCGATTCCGTTCAACAACCTGGGCGCGCCGATCGATGAGGCCTTCGCGGGCCGTAGCGGAAACGACTGGAAGAACTTGATGACCGTTAACCGGTTGACCGCGGCTCAGATCAAGAGATACCAGCACGCGTATGCTCTGAGCCACGGTGCGGACGAGGGACAAGAATACAAGTCGCTGGGGCTCTGGGAGGCGGCCGAAAACACTCTGGCAAAGGGTGGAAAGTCAAATGTGGCGGCTGCCTACCAGTTGTATCGAGAGTACGAGCGCAGCACCTTGGATATCTGCCGTGGGCTGTGGGCGAAATTTGATATTCCGAGCATGCTGCAGGGTGTTGCAGTTCTCGTCGGGGGAGTAGCCTTGCTGGTGTTCTATGCGCGAGGCATGAAGGCGGACCGCACGGAGCTTACCGCGCCCCTGCTTTCCTCCGCTGGAATCGGCTCTGGCGTGGGCGCCGTGGCTGGTGTCTTGCTCGCCGTCACTAAGGTGCTGGACATGCCGGCAGTGGAAGCATCCGCCTTGATTGCTGCTTCGGGGAGCATCGTCGCCGCTTCGTTCGCGATCTTCGGCACCCCATCGCGCTTGACACTGCCGCTCCCCAACTCCCTATGGGGCTGGCTTGCGTTGGTGTTCACTGTCAGCCAGTCCATCGGCTTTGCCTCCAACTCGTACACGATCTGGGAAGACGACATCCTTCTGTTCTTCCTCTCCACCTTCGGCGCCGTCGCGGGTATCTCCTCCATGCGGCAGAAGTCGACCGCGGACCGCGTGCTAGGAGTCTACCACTCGATCCTCTTCATCATTCTCGGACGCATCGCTTCGTTCTCGCGTCTCTGTCGTGAAGAACAGATGCCGTTCTGCCGCTCGACGTACTATGCCAGCGCCACTTCGTCGACCTCGGCCCCGTGGCAGCTTGCGATTCCTTTCATCGTCGCGCTCGTCCTCCCCACCGTGGTCAAGGGCTTCTATGCTGGGTCCAAGTCCTACGAGGGGATCGCCACGCTTTGGATCGGATATGGCTTCCGGGTCGGGCTGGTCCTCACGTCCGTCTTCTGGATGCTGGAGGGCGCCGACGATGGCGAATGGCTGCCAGTGAGCAAGGAAACCCTGAAGACGATCCGCGTGTTCGTCTCTCAGCTGGTGCTCGCGTTGGCCTTTGCGGCTGGCATGACTGGGTATATATACTCCAAGCCGTGCGTCAGCATCGACGTCAACAAAGGTGACTCCGAGCCTGAGGCCAAGAGCAAATCTCCGACCTCCACGCAGCAACCTGGCCGCACAACCGTCACCATCCTCGGGTTCGGCAACGTCTACGGAACACGGTCCTTCCTCCTGGTCATCAACTTCTGTCTCGCCATAATCCTCATGCAGAAGCCAATGGGCCAGGGCGCCATCGGCCTGCTGCTCTGGCAGATCCTGTCGTTGCTCGAAATCCTCGACACGAACGCCCTAGTGTCCACAAACTCATCCATCGGGCCCGTCGTCCTAGCCCTCCTGGGCTCTTTCCACTACTTTAAGACCGGCCACCAGGCCGTCCTCAGCAGCATCCAATGGGAATCCGCCTTCATCCCTCTCTCCACCGTCCAATACCCATGGTCCCCCATCTTGGTAACGCTCAACACCTTCGGCCCCCAGATTTTGACCACTGTCGCCGTCCCGCTCACCGTCCTCTGGAAACGACCCCTCCAGCTGAGCGACCAGACGGGTTCGCAGTCCGCCAAGGCTAAGAGCCCGACAATTAAGATCCTCTCTGATGTCGTCCAGGCGGCCTGTACATACCTGCTCTACTTTGCGACCGTTAACCTCGCGACAACGATGTGGGCTGGTCATCTCCGTCGGCACCTCATGCTGTACCGCATCTTTAACCCCCGGTTCATGATGGGCGCTGCTCTGCTGGGGGTTGTTGATGTCGTGCTGGTGTTGTTCTCTGTTGCCGGGGTGCGGTATAGTGTTTTGAGCGTGGGTGATATTTTTGGGTGGTAGAGTGTCCTCCTAGCTGCTTGACTCCTTCACCAACACTTCCGACTCCGTCATTCGAGTTGAGTTGCCGGTCCCCTCCCTTCGTCTGTTGTAGGGTCGGTCCGACGACCATCCATTGACCGAGTATCTACCCTGTTGGGTCGGTCACTCCACGACTGAAATGTTGCCCTTCTACTAGGCACTGTCGTGGGATTCCCTCGTTCTTTCATCACATTTTATCTTATTTATTTATTAGTATTCTTTTTTTTCTTGCATATCAATACTCGTGTCCTGTTACGAGGTGCTTTGTTTATATCATACAAAATGCAAAAAAAAAGTTCAAACATTATCCACTTAGAGAAGACAAAACCGTAATGAAGCATGAGTTGTATCAGAATAGTCCGACAACCATTCTACCTACAAAATAGAAGAAAAGGGTGTTTCAAGACTGTCAATCTCCCCACCATATAGGCCATCACAACCAGTTAGCGACCATCCGTGGATCAACATGCGACCCCCGTACGTGCTCGGCCCGCAAGCGATTCGGCCTCGGCAGCGTTATTGGTAAGGCCATCACGGCTTCTGACAAAACCATGACTGATCCTTTCTTCTTCTTCCACATACTTCCTCTCTGGCATTGACATCCATTGATTTCTTTCCACTGCGTTGAATTGATTTCATTCTATTTTTGAGAGTATATAATACCGTCACCTCAATTGTCGCAGTCACTGTCAATTGACATCGCCCCCTCCAAACCTAACTGCGATCGCCACCTCCGGTCCTCCCCGCTTTGCACCGATCAACCTCCGCCCCCCTAATCAGAGTTTCTTTAGAAGACTCCTTTACATATACTGTGTGGAGTGATCGCGACACTGTGCAATACATAATTCCAGAGTCTCGGATTCGGTTTCAATTGTTCTAGAGGACAATTCGCATTGTGTCATTTTACACACCCCGCTACGCTATCTGCCCCGCATATTGCCAGTCGAGTCATAATAATGCCTGCCTCGACGGAACCGAGTTTGCGATTCGATTCGATCGAAGATACTGTTGCTGCTTTTAGTTAGTTAATCCCTGTTACTTTCTGCCTCTCGTCTTCGTCGCAGTGTGGGGGTTATCGTTGGTGGAAAGAGAAGGGCTAACACATGCGACACGCAGAGAATGGCGAATTCATCATCGCTCTCGACTCGCAGGACCGGGAAAATGAGGGGGATCTGATTATCGCGGCCGAGTCGGTCACAGACGCCCAGATGGCGTTCCTCGTTCGCTTTACCAGGTAGGCCCCTTCTTCTTTCCCTAGAAACTAAACTACACTGGAGGATCGCGTTCTTACTAACTCTCTCTGGTACACAGTGGCCTGATTTGCGCCCCCATCACCGCCGACATCGCCCGCCGCCTCGCCCTCCCCCAAATGGTCGTCGAAAACGCCGACCCCAAGGGCACCGCCTACACGATATCTATCGACTCCAGCGACGACTCCGTCACGACCGGTATCTCCGCACATGACCGCGCCCTCGCCTGCCGAACGCTGGCTTCCCCGACTGCCCGCGTCGACGACTTCCGACGCCCCGGCCATATCATCCCGCTGCAGGCTAAGGACGGCGGTGTGCGCGTGCGCCGCGGACACACCGAGGCTGCGGTTGAGTTTTGCCGGCTGGCCGGGAAGGCGCCGGTGGGTGTGATCGCGGAGCTGGTTGAGGATGGTGAGCTGGTTCCTGGAGTTCCTGAGATCGGTGGTAACAATGACATGATGCGACGCGATGCGTGCTTGCAGTTTGGGAAGAAATGGGGGATCAAGGTGTGTACGATTGAGGATCTGGTGGACTATGTGGAGCGGATGGAGAAGGGCGCGGCGAATGGGTCGCATTGATTTTAGATTGGTCGCAACTTATATTGTCAGACGATTTAGATAGATCTACTAGATTACTTTATTATATACGGCGCTTGGGCTTGACTCAACAATATCTATAATATCTACAAGATCTGTAAGGAGGCGATATAATACACCGGAACATGGTTGATCCGCTCTCTGTCCGCGGAAAAAAATAATCCAAAGTAGAAGAAAATCAACCCTATCAACCAAATCAGCCCATGTTAGCTAACTGAAGACACACGGGGAGCAATAATCAAGACCAGCGCTGTTTCTGACCCGGTCAAAGACAGAAATGCTGTCCCCGAAACCATCCGTCCCCTCGACATCTCTCCTCCGCTATCTCCGCTCCCAGACCGAGTCTCCCTCGTTCTTCACGCCGAGTGTCTCCTGTGCACGGCCACCCCGGAGAGCGCAGCCGCCGCCGTCATCACGTCCGGTATCAGCCGCTCACGACGCATGGACTCCCTCATCGACATGGAGGGATAGCGGTGCAGCCCCGTGTCGGCCATCGCTAGAAGCCAGCTTTTTCCCCATCCCGAGATTCTCGCCCCGAAGTCGCGGCGGCGCATCCGCATCCCGATGCCGAGCGGCGTTTGGCCAGAACCCGTCGTACGCTGCGCAGTCGTTGCTAGCCCCCTCGCGGGCGTCGTCTACCAAAAGTCGTCCGTTTCTGCGCAGGCTGCTCGACTTCAGACGGAATAAGGAGGCGGCGAATGCGAAACTTGAGCATGGCGCGGGCGCCGGCCCGTTGTTGAATGATGAGCGGGAGGGACATTTGAATTTCAGGCGGTCATTGGCTGCGAAGGCGTCGAATGAGTTGCGGTTGAGGTGTACGGAGTTTGATTCTAATGGGGATGTTACACTGGTTAATGGGGAGTTTAAGAAGACGGAGTTGATTGCTAAGGTTTGTCTCTCTCTATTGCTGGACTGTTTGATGCGAGGTGAACGCTATGCTAACTCACGAACCATATATAGTACGGCCTTCTTCCCCGAGATCTACGCAAAATCGACTCATCCACCCTCCCGCACATCTTGGTGCGCCCGAGCGCCATCCTCATCAACCTCTTGCATCTGCGCGTCCTGATCAAGTCCGACCGCGTCCTGGTGTTCGACGCCTACGGTTCCACCGACTCCTACATGCAGTCGCTATTCGTGTACGACCTTGAGGGAAAGCTGCGGCAGAAGCAGTCGCAGGGCGACGGTGTCCTCCCGTACGAGTTCCGCGCGCTGGAAGCCATCATGATTAGCGTGACCACGGGTCTGGAGGAGGAATTCAACGGCGTCAAGGAACCCGTCGTGCGGGTACTTCGCGCTCTCGAGGAAGACATTGATCGGGAGCAGCTGCGCCATCTCCTTATCTACTCTAAGCGTCTGGGTACCTTTGAGCAGAAGGCACGGCTGGTTCGTGACGCCATTGAGGATCTCCTTGAGGCGGATGATGATCTGGCTGCGATGTATCTGAGTGAGAGCGCCCATGGCATTCAACGCCCGGAGCATGATCACCAGGAGGTGGAGATGCTTCTCGAGTCGTATCACAAGGTGTGCGATGAAATCGTGCAGTCCAGCGGTAACCTGGTCACAGGTATCCGCAACACTGAGGAAGTGTAAGTTCCTACATACACCCAAAACAATAAACGAGAAGGAAGAGTAAAACTAACAAATCATTGAACAGCGTCAAAGCCATCCTCGACGCCAACCGCAACTCCCTCATGCTCCTCGACCTCAAATTCAGCATCGGCACCCTCGGCCTCGCAACAGGAACCCTCTTCTCCGCCCTCTACGGCATGAACTTGAAGAACTTCATCGAAGAGTCCGACCTCGGCTTCGGCGCCGTCTCCGTCACCTGCTTCGCCATCACGGGTGTCGTCTGCCTCTACGGCCTCGCCAAACTACGCAAGCTCCAGCGCGTCCGCATGTGGGGCGAGTCCGGCGCCGGCGCCAGCCCCCTGGTCCACCTGCCCACCCGCACAGGCACCTACGCCGGCCGTCGCTCTAACTGGCGCGCTGACTCCATCGAGCCTGTCTGGGGAAGCCTTCCCGGTGAAGGTCGCAGCGAGCGTCTGAAACGTCTGCGGGATGGCGCTGCTGCTGCTCAGCGCGCGGCGGCCACGTCGGCCGCGAGGAACGCAGCGGCTTCTAAGCGCAACGCTTCGTCCTCGGATGTAAAACCCGCTGCTGCTGCTTCTCCTTCCCAGGAGTCGACTTAATTGAGCTTATGCTATTCCTGTCCAATACCATACTACATGCACGTGATGCTGGATTGACTGTGCATTTGGATTTGGTTCGACCGGTGATGATTCTCCCCTCCCCTCCACTCCACTCTTTTGGCTTTAGGTGGCTGGGTGATGTATAGACGTTTGTTTGGTGTAGGGAGGTAGATGGATCCACTCTCTTCTCATTCCTTTCTGGTTCTCCTGTTTTTTTGCCATTGGCGCGGGGTTTCCTCGGTTCTGTTTTGGGTTAGATAGAGTAGAGGTAGATATACTGGTCAATGTAAATATGTATATTATATTATATCTGTCTTATATCTTATATTCATGTATTGATTCAATGAGTGGGAATTGAAATAGGTGATTTAAATTGTTGTATAGCCGGGAAAGGGTCCCGAACCCCCGTGTAAATAAACACACGATTACCTCGACTATTCCTACGAATACACCCAAGAAACAGAACGCATTAAGAATGCTATAAATATGTATAATTCAATTCAATTCTACCCAGGCTGTAAATCTACCACTTCGCCTCCTTCCGCTCCTGGAAAGCCTTCAGGATAGCAACACGCTCCTCCAGAGCGTTGACCTCCTTGCGGAGGGCGGCCTCAACCTGGGCCTGGTCGCTGCCCAGCTTGGCGTAAAAATCCTTCCGGTAGGGGGTGGCGGACATGGCGGCGGAGAAGATGGGCTTGATGACGAAGGAGTGGTGCGGCTTGAGGGTGTTGCCGTAGGCCTGGCGGAAGGAGTCGGAGAGTTCCGAGGAGGACTGGTCGAGGTTGTGGCGGAGGGATTGGGCGGTGAAGTCGAGGCCGCTAAATGATATTGGTTAGTATATTTATATTCAGATGTAGGGGGTTATATAGGAGGGGGAAGAACGGGGGGTGTTTGGTGGGAGAGATCGTGTGTTGTGTATTTGGGAGACGTACCGGACCAGCCAGACCAGACCTTCGGTAGCGACGTGCTTCTTGGTCTTGAGCTCGTTCAGGACGAGGGATTGGAGAGTGGCCGACTCGGCGGGGGCAGCCTGCTGCCTCTCTCTCACTTTCTGTGGTGGGAGATTGGTTAGATCTTGAGGTCATGGAAGGAGGGGTCGCGGGGTAGACGGACCTTGATGTTGCCGAGAAGATCATTCTTGACGGGGTTGAAGGCGACGGAGCCAAGGACGTCTGTATGGGAGGGTGTATTAGCATTAGAAGGAGATTACTCCTATGTGGATAGGTCGTACCGAACAGAGTGGTCAACGACTCGGCGGCCTCGAGGAACTCGGTGGTGGAGATGCCGTTGTCGTTGGCGGCGTCAATGGGGACGCTGTCGAAGGAGCGCTTGATGGTGTCGAACCAGGTAGACATTTTGATGGTGGTATAAGAGAGAATGGAAGAGGTGAAGAAGGGGAAGAGTAAGAGATCCGGAGAGGTTTATATATAGATGTGGAGGGAAGAAAAGGGGAGAAAGAGAGAGGAAGAGAGAGAGGGGCAGATGAAACAAGAGTACATCGCTATACCTGTTCTTATTGCGGGCGGACGAGGTACTCCTGTTCACCGCCGGGCCACGCAACTTCCCCACCACTCGACCTTAACTGGATTGAGACAGCTCTGGACCCATCTCATTTGGTCGTTTTAGTTTGACATTCTCTAGTCGGAGATAGCAATGATATAGATTTGGGAATTGGTACAGAGTACGGAGGCGTTATAGCGGAAGTATACTCCTACGGTATCCATCAAGGTATTTACATTGCTTGGAGGATAAAGGAATGGACCAGACTACCGCTGTGACATCTGGACACGTCTGGCTCAATGCTTTGGAACCTGTCATATACGGCAGACCCTTGAATATTGATTCAATAGTCCCTGATATATTGGATATTGCAGGAGACTCCATAATACTCTGTATAAAACAACATGCCAAGCCTTCCCCTGAGGCAGCAATACAAGCCATACAAACAGAGCAAACACCGGTTGATCGACGTCATCGGTTACATCCGACGCGCAAATCATCTCGATCCCTCTACTCTATCCCTTCATTCCTCGCTCTCTTTCTCTATAGTCTATTCTCCCTTCTACTTACATACGGATTGATGGTATCGTGGATGCATTCTATCCTCGTTCCTGATCTCCCCCCCACAGTGCCATGAGCACTCCTCCCCCGGTTCAACATGTCCCTAATACCATGGAGGACGAGACGCAAGACTGGTTCCATGATCATCATTATCATGGCCTAGCCTCGGATTCCTACAGTGCAGAGAAACTTGTATGACCTTCCAATCAAAAGAGAACCCAAAACTAACCAGGGCAACAGCGGTACGCCTCCGCCAAACATGTACACGTAACCAGCAGGCGATACTTCATCGGTCCCATCCCCAAAGGCTGGCTTCAACACCACCGCAAATCATGGTTCAAGACCCGGGGCAAGTTCAAGAAGCACAAGGCTCCCACCTTTTCCGCCGACACGGGTCTCATGACCCGCCCGGACGGCTCCGATCAACCGCGACCCGGCTATTCAACTGGCACAGGGGACTTTCCCTCCCCAGAGACCTCATCCGAGGACGATGAGACGGAACGGGAAGACGATCATGGAGCAGAGACATCCGGACCGTCTGGAGACCTCCGCATGATAGCGTCCGTGGAGGAGACCGATGGAGGCCCGACGAGAGTCGCGGAACCAGAGAGCACACTTCCCCAGGACCACGGAGACCAGGGACAACCGGAGAGCACCAGGCGTGACTCGGAATCCTTCTACACCGCACGGGAACCACCCCCGAGCCAAGGTAAAACCCGGGTGTCCACCCTCCAACGCTCCAGTGGAACGGACCTGGGACCATCCCCCTCGGAAGAAACCAGTCAGTATGAGGCCAGTCAGTCAACCCCCATAATCAATACCAGCGAAACGTCGATCACCCCTTTGCTAAGCCGACCACCGCCGCTCAAGGGCAAAGGTAAAGCGACAGATTCACATCCCACCCCACCCATACCCAGCGAACCTGGAGAGACCCCGGACGGAACCGACCCGAATGCGCCAGGCGCATCCAGCCGGCGCGGGACCGTGTACAATACCGCCATCTGGCTGGCACAGAAGGCCTCGAGAACCGGAATAGACGACAATTTGTGGAATAAGAAGGAAAGAGCCCGTTCGCGGATATCCAGAACGCACGATGCTGTCGCGGACAATCTGCCGCATCGGCGACGTAACAAGGGCGGCGAAATCATCAAGGCGGAGCATATGCTGGCCCGGGTCGAGGAGAGTCCGCGCGAACTACCGGACGACTACATGGAGAATCACAGCCAGCGCATGGAGACCAGGGTCGTGGACCGGTGGCGCGAATTCCTGGTCGTCTGCCGGAGATCCTCGGATCCCTCGGCGCGGTTCTGTCTCCAGATGTACAAAACCCGCGTCATCCCCGATATCCAGAAGAAGGGCGCGCGCATCTCACCCTACTACGAGGTCCTGCTCGACCGCAAGACGGTCAGCGTCAATCTGTATTCGTCGCTGGACAAGACCATCGTGATCTGGAGACCGTCCAAGTATGGAACCAAGATCTTCATCATACGACCCAAGTCGTCGGCGCATGCGGCCGAATGGTCCACCTTTCTCCGCCAGGCGTTGGGTTGGCGTCGGCCTTCCTCGCTGGCGATCAATGTGCCGGACCTTGGCGTGGCCTTGGTCTTTCAGAATCCATTCGAGCAAATCGACGTAGGTGCTAACGCCAATCGCTCAGATGACGAGGACCGCGTCCTGACCCGGTCCGCGGCGCGCGAACGATTCGCGGCCGCGTCGATTATCCACGGATGCATGGAAATGCTCTCCAAGGAATCGGAATGGGCCGACGTCCTAAAACAGTGGTCCAAGACCGAGAAGATGGGACTAGCCTGGAAGCGCTACGACCGGTTAGAATGGGTCTTTGGAATCAACGAGCAAAAGATGTACGGTACCATGGCGATGCAGACATCCCACGAACTGGAGCTCCGGCCCCGCCAACACTATCGCACCCATATCGTAGCCAACAACGAAAGGCAGGATGAGCCCGAGCCGGTAGAAGGGTTCTTGATCCGCCTGACCTCCCAGCGAGGCGTGCACCAACGCCGGAACAAGATGTTTTACAAACGCCTGTACTTTTTCTGTCAGGACCACTACCTTTTCTTCTGCCGGCCGACGAGGGCACTCCCGCCGTCGCCTCCCCGGATTTGCGAACACGAGTCCAACATCCCGTCGACGCAGGACATCATGAGTGCTTCTCCCTTGTGTTACCACGTTGACCCGTTCCCGCTTCACGAGGGGGGCATCGAATGGTTGTCCAGCGGCAACGAAGAACACATCAAGAGACACGACACAGAGGCAGTCGTCCAGCTGCGCAGGAACCTCCACAACATCTCCCGCTCCGACGGCTTCATCGACCTACGCCAGGTGGAAGAAGTGCGTCCCGTTCAACGCGACAGCTGCCCCGCGGACCCGAACGTCGGCGCAGGCCCCGACGTCGCGTTCCACCCGGACGCGCAGGACTCGCAGCGCGACGACGGTGACACCCGGGAGTTCGACGACGACCGCACGTTCGAACTGCGTCTGGACAACGGGCTCGTCGTCCGATTACAGGCGTACAACGATGTCACCAAGGACGAATGGATCACGCGTCTTGATGCCTTGGTGCGGTACTGGAAGCTGCGGTCCGCGGCGGACTCGACAGAGCTCAAGTCCATCCGCCAGCGGAATCTAGAGCTTCTGGGCATCGACGAGGAGCTGGAGTCGATGGTGGGGCAGTACGCGTGTAAATGGGAAGTCAAGAAGGCGCTGGCCTCGCCGCTGCTGCACAACATGTGCTCGCTAGCAGGATGTCGAGCCATCAAGGTATGTCCCTCCCCTCCCTCCCCATGAACCCCACCTCCATATCGAACCTCATGCTCACCAACGCCAGATGTCCGGCCAACTCTACCGCAAACCCCGCCGCCACTCGACCTTCAAACAATGCGACGTAGTCCTCACTGACGGCAAACTGCTCATCTTCCGCAGCGCGCTGCGCAAGCGCAACGGCGTCAACGTACCCCACACGCACACGCACCTCGAAACCACCCTCGACCTCAACGACTGCTACATCTACTCCGGCATCCTGACAGAAGACGACCTCCTCTACGCGAACCAAACCTTCGACAGCAACCACCCGGGCCAGCACCACGCCCTGCCCCGCGTCTACCTCTCCACAGACATGTACACCAGCAGCGACGAGGACACGGCCATCACCTTCGTCGTGTGGCAGCCGCTGCGGAAGAATCTTTTCCGCGCGCACGAGTTGGGTCAGGAGGGTCAGAGGAGGCAGACGCTGAAGCAGGTTTCGAGGCTGGGTGTGCATGGCCGCACGGCTGTGTTTAAGGCGAGGAGTCGGGTGGACAAGGATAGGTGGGTTTTGAGTATTGCGTCTGAGATTGATCGGTTGCAGGAGGAGAAGCCCGAGGATATTCGGGTTGTGACGCCGTCGGCTAGAAGAGGTGTATCTTAGTTTCTTTCTTCGTTCTTCTCTCTTAGTTGGTTCTTGGTTTTTGTGTCTTGGCTGCTGCCGATACCCTCTTTATAGCACGCATATTGTACCATAGTCTGTCATATTCATCATAATAGTATATAATACATTCCAACAATAATATACACCCACCCACCCAGCCTATCTCTATCTCTACCCACAACCAGTTACAGAGTAAGAACGATAGATCAATGCAACCGCGGCGCCTCCAACTGCACCGCCTCCTTCAACACCCTCTCCCTCGTCCCCAATCTATACGCCCCCTTCCCCTCCCCCAGGCTTTCTCCCTCCCCCTCCCAATCCTCCCACCTCAACCACCTCGACCTAGGCCACACAACAGCAGCCACCCGCCCCGTAATCAAACTAATACTAACCGGCCCGTAAGAATTACTATCCAGCGTATGCCGCGGATCCGCGGCGTCACCCTCCAGCCACACATGGTTGAAGGGCACAATCTGCGAGGGTTTGACACACGGCGTACGCGTCGTGATGCGGTCGCCGGGGAGCCCGATTATGCGCTTTACGGCTATGTGGGAGGGGTTTGCTGGGGACCTTTTTTATTTCCGTTGTTAGCATTGATTTTCTCTTTTGTATGTATATTCCTCCGGAGGAGGTATAAGAATCAATGAGGGGGGAATGGAACAAACCGGAAGGTAACAACCATCCCCCTCTCCAACCTCCTGCTGCGCTGCCACGGCCACCCGCCGCCGCCAAACGGCCACATGTTGACGAGAACCATATCGCTGGTCGAGTGCGTCGCGTGGTAGTCTTCGTTGAGGTAGGGTGTCATTGACGGCCCCCGCACCCACATTATTTGGCTAACGTGTTCGGAGAAGAAGAGGCCGATTGGGACGAGCGGGGCGAGGATGCGGAGGGTGCGGAGGGTGCGGCGGAAGGGGAGGGGGAGGGTCGTGTAGGAGGTGCGGAGGGTCGTGTAGTATGTGCGAAATGTTGTGAGGAGGGGGTTGCGCTTGGGGGTGACATTGGGAGATTGGGTTGGCTTGGGGGAGACGCGCATTTTGGGGGTTGGTTGGAAGGTGGATGTGAATGAGGATGAGGGTTTTGGGGGTGGTTGTCGGGATGGTGGTGGTGGTGCCATTGTGGGGGGTTGGTGTGGTTTGGGTGGTTTCGTGGGTGTTATGGAGGGCGCATGGATGAGTTTCTTGTTCTTGCGTGGTCCTTTCTGAAACAAAGAATTGAGGAGAGTAGAAGAGTCAATTGTAGAACGGATAATGATGAAGTGAAGCAGATCTGGTGATATCGGAGATGCAGAGCTTAGCTTGTTTGTCTGGTTTGCACCGTGTATACAGACAGTCTACAGCACGATATACAACCCTCAAGTATTTATCAACAAGTAAATATCAATGGACAATTCTAACCGAAATAAACACCAAATGCAAGACCGAACAGCAAATGCCACCTCACGACTACCCCCAGTATCATACGCCCCATTCATACGCCAACACCACCAACCCAACCCCTACCACCGTCGTCCATAGACCGAACTCTCCGTAGGAGACACCCGACTCTCAGGCCTCCGGTTCTTGCCCTGAGACGCGTATTGCGAATCCTGTGGCGCCGTCCCCTCATCGTTACTCGAATTCAACAGCCGCGTCGTCTGGGTAAGGTCGATATTCCCCCGCTCGCCGGTGAACCGCGACTCGGCGTCCCGGCCGAACAGCGCCATCATGTCGTTCATGGTGAGCTTGCCGGCGGCGGACTTGCCCTCGATGGTGACGTTGGCGAGCTCGCGTTTGCGATCTTGGAGGTCGAGAATGCGCTCTTCCACTGTGTCTTTGACGATCATTTTGTAGATTTTGACGTCGACGGTTTGGTTGAGGCGGTGGACGCGGTCGATGGCTTGTTCTTCGACGAACTGGGAGAATATTAGTGTCTGTGTTAGAAAGTGCGGGGTCATGTAAAACATACAGGATTCCAGAATGGCTCTAGAATGACCACCCGGCTCGCGGCCGTCAGGTTCAGACCCAGCGCGCCGGCTCGCAGACTACAGAGGAGAACGCGCGTCCCGCTGTTGTTTCGCAGCCGGTTCAGGCTCGCCTCGCGGTGATCGTTGCGCATGCTGCCGTCGTATCGAGCGAATCCGATCCCGGCGCGCGTGAGGAACGGCTCAATCTTGTCCAGCATGGACGTGAAAACGGAGAACACGATGAACTTATGGTCGGACGCCTCGCTCTTGAGGACCTTCATCAGATGCCGGATTTTGGTCGATGGGAGGATCTGCTCCTTGCCCGCTCCACTATCAATGTAGATGTCGTCTTCGGTGTCGGACCGATTATCGCGGATCTTGGTTGCCCTGCGCTGCTGCGTGGGTGATTCGGGCCCTGAGTCGTCGTCGTCGCTGTCGGAGTCGTCTGAAACGAGCCATTCCCCACCTCCTTCTGCGTCCTCATCGTCTGATCCCCCGGCCTTGCCGAGATTGGTTGCAGTGCGCTTATCTTCCGGGACAATCCACTCGCCATCATCTTCCTCTTCGTCATCACTATCGAAGACAACCTTCCTGTTCCTCTGAGCCCGAGCCATCTTCGCACTCGAACGATTGGCAGACGGCGAATCCGTCAAATCCACGACCTCCTTCGGGGATTTCTTCTTCTTAGGTTTCTGCGCACTGGTGAAATCAACGTCCAGATCCGTCTCGCATTCTCGACACCGACTACCTCCAGCGGAAGCTTCTTCCTTGCTCAGTTCCGTCTGACAGATATCGCACTTCTTCGTCACAACACTGAGCCCACCGAACAGATCCGCCATACTGTCAAGGTCATCTGGTTTCGCAGCCGCAGGCTGATTGCCCAGGGCTCCGTTCTGCAACAGGACGTCTTTATCCTTCGCCAGATCGCTCTTCACCAGATCCGGATGGTTGCACGCCTGGCGAAGACGCAGCAGGAGCACCAACGCCCCAGCGTAGTCCACCTTGGCGCCGCCCATCAGCTTCTCGAGGCTGTTCTCGGTACGCTGCTCGAGACGCTGGTAGAAGTTCATCTCGCCCGGCATGAACTCCGCCTTCACCTTGATGACCTCTCGCTTGGTGATTTGGAATCCGGAGGATTTCTTCGGCTGTCCGTTGGAGTCGGTCTGGCCTGCCTTGAGGCTGTCGTCGAGCTTCAGGACGTCCTTGGTACGGCGCTTCATAAACGCTTTCAGGTACACCTGGAGACGCTGGATGGCGAGACCTCCGCGACCGTTGGCTAGGGGTTTCGTGATTTGCTCTTTCCAGGCTGCGAGGTCGTTGAATGGTTTGATGCGCAGGAACCGGATCAGACTCTGGAGCTCGTCGAGGTTGTTCTGCATTGGTGTGCCGGACAGACACCACCGGTACTCTGCGTCCAGTGCGTAGGCCGCCTGGGTCGCCTTCGCGTTGCGGTTCTTGATGGTGTGGGCTTCGTCGAGAATGATGCGGTACCAGTAGGTGGAGAACAGGCTCGATTTCTTGTTTCCTTTGTCGGCGGCCCCGTGTTCGGATGTCAGCGTGCCGTAGGTGGTGATCACCACGTCGTAGTCCTCCAGACAGTCTGTCGCCTTGGCTCGAGTGTTTCCATGGTAGACCAGCACGCGCAGCTTATGGCTAGACTCGACCTTGTCCGCGATTTCCGCCTCCCACTGCTTGATCAACGCCAGAGGAGCAAGGACCAAGGTCGATTTGGTGACGCCGGGGGGCAGCTTGCGGTTAGCCGCGTCTTCGTCATCGCTGGCATCCTCGTCGTCGTCCTCTTTAGGGCCGGTATATCGGATGCCGCTCTCAGGCTTGCGGTTGGTGAGCATCAGCGCGATGGCCTGCACGGTCTTTCCGAGACCCATGTCGTCTGCGAGAATTCCGCCCTTGGGAAGCACACCCTTGCCGCGGTTGCGACCTGTCTCCTTATCGCACATCCACTTGACGCCTTCACGCTGGTGCTGGAGCAATTTCACCTTGAGGCCTTCCACCGTGCCATCGTCTTCTTCCTCTTCCTCTTCATCCTCCTCCTCGCTTTGCTCCTCACCAGCCTTATCATCCTGGAGGCCGGAATCACCCTCGACATCGTCCGTCACATCCTCCTTCGAAGCACTCTTCTTCGTCCCCTCCTTCTCCTCCCCGGCAGCATTAGGATCCCCAACAGTAACACCGCGGAACTGAGCAGCCAGATCATCCAGCTCATCCTCCACCTCCTTATCACTAGTCACAGGCAACTTCTCGTCCTTATTCTCATCCTTCTCCTCCTTCTCCTTCAGCTTATTCTTCTTCTGCTTACCGCGGTTCTTCCGCTTCTTCTTGCCCTTAGGTTGTTGCTTTTCATCTTCGTCCTCAAACGCCCCCTCCAACAGCGCCTTGATGTTCTCGTTCGCCTTGGCTGTATCCACATAACTATTCGCATCCATCGACCCAAAGCCCGCATGGCGGGACGGCGCACTCGGCGTGAACCCGCCCTCGCCTGTCAGATCGACGAACTTCTGCAGCGTCTTGTTCGCGTTGCTCGGTTTCATCGCGGAGGGGTTCGAAGCGAAGAAGGTCTTGGGGGCGCGCGGGGTGCCGAAGGTGACATTTTCGGGCCGCCGGATTTCAAACACGTCGTTGTCGACCGGTTTGGAGAAGCGGTTGTTGTTGTATGCTGATGGGCGGACGGGCTTGAAAGGGTCGAACGCCGGGCCGCGTTTCGGGGTCGATACGGGGCCGGGGGTGCCGTAGGGTGGTCGGGCACCGCCTGGAGGGGGATAGTTCTGGGGTCGTGGCTGCTGGTGGGGGTGAGGGCGGTGGTGTTCTGCGCGAGGACGATTGGCTTTGGGGATGTTGAATGGGTTGCCCGTGTTGTTGTTGTTGTTGTTGTTCTGTTGGGGGAGACGGTGTTGGGGAGGGCCGATGGGCGACGGCTTGCCGAACTCGGGGTGGTGACTATTCACTGCACGCTGGGGCTGCTCATTGGGCTTGCGAGGGGTGATGGGAGGCACTGGGACATCGCTTTCCTTGGCCATGTTGGCGGTTGACAGAGGGGAGATATCCCAGTCTTAGGTTGAAGCCGAGTACAGACAGTTTGAGGAGGGGTTGTTGATGGGATGGAAGAGTGAGAGATGCTGTGGTGGGGCAGCAGTATTTAGTAAGCAGATCAGACAAAACACCGGGGTCGATCCTGGTGACTTGTTTATTTTGGGACTGCAGTCACTTCCAGCTGGCGTCTGGAAACTATTCCCCTTTGAAACGAAGAGGAGAAGTGGGTGGTTGTGGGAAGATGAAACGGGGATCGATCCGTTTGTTTGGGCCGAGTTTGCCCCAGCAACGAGAGTGGCGGGCAAATTCTCCGCCACGATCAACATACAATATAGTCCTGACTGTATACAACTGAACACGACTAGGAAGCAGTGTAAACCAAAAGAAATATAACGCATTGTATCGAAATAAAAACACTCCCGCTTTTATAGGATATATCTACGTATGTACATCTAGTCTAACACAAGAGATCCAAACTCAGTTCTTCTGCGCGTTCTTCGCCAGAAGGTTCAACGCACTACCAGCCAACACGAACGCACTCTGGTCCGGACTCAAGGTGTGTCGGACGGGGATGGTGAAGGCCTCACCAGTCCGCTTCTGCACGCGCAGCTGGACCGAGCCCTGTCCGCCCGCCTGGAGCGTATCGTACAGACCCACCGTGTCGACCTGGTCGCAGGCATCGATGCGGTCGTAGTCGGCCGGGTTCTCGAACGTCAGCGGCACCACACCCTGCTTCTTGAGGTTGGTCTCGTGGATGCGCGCGAAGCTCTTCGAGACGATGATGCGACCGCCCAGGTAGCGGGGCTGCAGGGCGGCGTGCTCGCGCGCACTGCCCTCGCCGTAGTTGTCCTCGGCGACCACGAGCCACTCTTGGCCGGCCGCCTTCCACTGCTCGGCCAACTCGGGGATCCCGTGCTGCTTGCCGGCCTCGTCGTAGGCGACGTTGGTCTCGCCGGTCGCGGCGTTGACCGCGCCGATCAGCGTGTTGGCCGAGATGTTGGGGAGATGGCCCTTGTACTTCAGCCAGGGGCCGGCGGCCGAGATCGTGTCGGTCGTGCACTGGCCCTTGACCTTGTAGAGCACCTTCAGACCCGACAGCTCGCCCTCGGGGAAGGGAGCAAATGGCTCCAGCAGCGCCAGGCGGTCAGAGGTCGGCGACACGGCGACCTCGGCAGTCGCGTCGGGGACGGCCGCGGTGGGCATGAAGGACGGGTTGCCGTCGGCAAAGCCGTCGGCCGGGAGGGACGAGCCCGTGGGAGGCTGGAAGCGGAACTCCTTGCCATCCGGCGTCTTCAAGCTGTCCGTCATCGGGTTGAAGGTCGTCTTCCCGGAGTAAGCCAGGGCCGTGACCAGCTCGGGAGAGGCCAGGAAGTTCATGGTCTTGCGGTTGCCGTCGTTGCGACCGGGGAAGTTGCGGTTGTACGACGTGAAGATGGCGTTGTCCTGGCCCTTGGCCACGTCGTCGGTACGCTTCCACTGTCCGATGCAAGGTCCACAGGCGTTGGCCAGCACGGTGCCGCCCGCCGAGCGGAAGGTCGACAGCGTCTGGTCGCGGTCCAGAGTGGCGCGAATCTGCTCACTACCGGGGGTGATGAAGAAGTCAGCCGCGGGCTCCAGGCCGGCTGCGGCCGCCTGCTTGACCAGGTCCTCCGCACGCGTCATGTCTTCGTAGGAGCTGTTCGTGCAGCTGCCGATGAGGCCGGCGCCAAAGGTCTCCGGCCAGTTCTTCTCGCGGACAGTATCAGCAAAGGACGACAGCGGCACCGACAGGTCCGGGGTGAAGGGACCGTTGATGTGCGGCTCCAGTGTCGACAGGTCAATAGTGATGACCTCGTCATACTGGGCCCCATCGTCAGCCCGCAGAAGGTTTCCAGGGCCCGAGGCAGCGATCTTCGCAGCGGCAGCCGCCACATCTCCGCGGTGCGTCGCCTGCAGATAAGGCACCATGCTGGGCGAGAAGGGGAACACGGACGTAGTGGCGCCCACTTCCGCGCCCATGTTACAGATGGTAGCCTGTCCCGTGCAGCTCAGGGACTCGAGACCCGGACCATGGTATTCGATGACGAACCCAGTTCCACCGCGCACGGTCAGCTTGCCCGCCAGATGCAGGATGATGTCCTTGGGAGTGGCCCAGCCGTTCAGCTGACCCTCCAGGCGCACACCCAGGACGCGCGGGGCCTTCAACTCCCACGGAGCATCGACCAACGCATCCACCGCATCGGCACCGCCCACACCAATCGCAATGGCACCAAGACCACCCGCATTCGGCGTGTGGCTGTCCGTACCCAGCATCATCAACCCCGGTGCAGCGTAGTTCTCCAAAACACTCTGGTGGATGATACCCGCGCCAGGCGGCCAGAACTCAATCCCGTAGCGTTTGGCGGCACTTTCTAAGAAATCAAACACCTCACTGTTGCCCTTGATCGACGCAGGCAAATCCGTATCAGCACCACGCTCGCCAACAATCATGTGGTCGCAGTGGATACTCGCGGGAACCGCCGTCGAGGGTAGCCCGCACGACATGAACTGCAGCAGGGCCATCTGCGCCGACGCGTCCTGCATCGCCACGCGGTCGGGCTTGAGCTTCAGATTGCCCTTCCCCCGGATGTCCCGTCCATTGTCGGTCCCCGTCAACAGGGATTCTTCCGGGTTCGCCAGATGGGAGTAGAGGATCTTCTCCGCAAGGGTCAAGGAACGACCCGATCCCAGCACGCGCCGGACTTCCTCCAGGTTTTTGAGGATCTTCGGATAGGGGGGCATGCGATTCGACGTCGACGAGGCCTCCGTGGCCATGCCACGGCGACTAAACAGATGTTGCGGGGAGAGGCATTTCGGAGCCAACTAATAAAAAAAGTGGAGGTTAGCAGGGACGAGTGGAAAGGCCGGGGAAACAGCCCAATGTCAGGGCTTTCAGTCCATAATCTGGGGATAACTCACTCTGCGCGAAGCGGTCGCCCGCTGCCAAACAAGCTGCCTCACCATGATTCTCGACTTGAAGCAGGAAATGACTCAAACGAGAGATGAGGTCTCCAGAGGAACAGAAAGATCGGAGGCGGTTTGTTATTTTCGGGGGAGCCACAGTCGTGCTAAACCTGGAATGGAATAGCATTTGATATCCACGGATGCTCATTTGTCGCCACTTTCTCCAGGCGCCGATCCTGCTCCGATCACGGGGTAAGGCAGTAAGGCAGTAAGGCAGCACGGCAATAAGGCAACCAGGCAATAAGGCACCGTCCAATTCGGTCATAAAGTACATAAGTCGATTCGCTATTCCGCTAATTGCTCCGAGCTATTACACATATGATGGTACAAAAGAAATAAGTAAGAAATCCCAGTGAAATAACCCCTCCGTAGCACCCAACAGCCTGACGACTGGAAACTTCGAGCTGCAAACCGACCACCAACGCGTGTTGTACGAGGATGAGTCCATTGCTGGGAAGACGCGGTGATTAAAGTGCAGACGTAAAAGTAAACGAGGCCGTAAGATGGCTCGAACGAAAGAAGAAAAGAAAAGAAAATAAGAAAAAAGAAAAGGAAGAAAAAGCAAGTTACTGCCCCAAATGCATACCGGGATCAACGTGGTCCTGGTGATGCTGGTGCTGATGCTGATGCTGTCCGAACTGATCACCATGCACTTCCTGGCCGAGAGTCTGCATCAGGTTCTGCTCCGCCGTTTGGTCAAAGGTATTATGGGCGCCGGCATCAGGCGGGAGACCGGGCGATGCGGACATGGCGTCATGGCCGTGTCCCATGGGGACTTGCTGCTGGGAGTGGGCCCCTGCGAGAGCCATCATTCCCTTGATCCCTTCGACGTGGGCCTTGTCCTCTTCGCCTTGCTTCTTCTGCCGCTCGCGAGCTTCCCGCTTGGCAGCCTGCGCCGGGGCACGGGTCTTGAGTTCGCCCGTGACGAATTTCAAGTAGTAGGGGACCTCGATGCCGCTCTTGAGGAAGAAGAGCTTGAGGTTGCGCGCCTTATCCTTGAGTTGGACTTGGTTGCGATCCTTCAACGCTTCGCTGATGGTGCCTCCCGGCCCAAACATGGCGAGAATCTGGCTCCAGTGGGGACCCTTTACCCGGTCTAGACCGGCCATGAGCGCATTCTCCTCCTCGGTCGTCCAGGGCCGACGCTGGCTGGGAAGGCCGGATTTACGGCTGCTGGGGGACGACTTGGCGGAGGCAGCCATGCGCGCCCGTTCGTAGAGGACCTGGGTGGGTTGAGACTGCGAGTAGTGGGGAATACCAGGCATGTAACCGTGATTGGCCGCTCCAGAGTTCGGTCTTCCACCCATGTGGAGGGGGGCGTGGTTGTACTGCTGGAAGTTGGTCTGGAGAGGACTCTGCTGGAAGGTCAGCTGCCCGGGCGCTTGTTGATATCCTGACGGCGCAGGGCTCGATTGGTATTGCTGATGCTGCGGCGGTTGAGACGGCGCTGGGCTGGGCTGCGCGGGAGAGTAGCCGTGCGGGATATGAGAAGTCGGCTGGTGCATTGGTTGTTGAGGAGGTTGATGATGTTGGATGGGCGGCGAATGTTGATGAGTCGGCTGCGGCGGGGGTTGTTGGTGCTGCTGCGGTTGGTGGTGCTGTTGCGGTTGTGGTTGTGGCGGTGGTTGTTGCTGGGTCTGCTGAGACTGCTGCTGTGACCGTCTGAGACCGTGGCCCTGCAGAGCGATTTGCGCGGCACGAGCGGCCCGCGCGACCAGATCACCGTGCATGTTCCTGTCAACAGGAACGTCGGGAGTCTGGGAAGCAGCTGGGAACTGGCCTTGGATCGGCGCACTCGGGGACTCCTGCGCCTCACCACTAGAGGCGGATGGCTGTCGTCCTTTGGTGGTTTTCTTTTCAAGCTGATTAGGGTCCGAGGGGTCTTCGAGGTGGGTAGGGGGGATGGAAGGGGAACAAACGTGTTGATTGGTGACGAGATCGAAGTTCTTTGTGATGTACGAGCTGAGATCTCGGAGAAAATCCTCCCAGTGATACTTATCGGGGAGCGCCTTCAGCTGCTCCTCGTTGTTGATATCGCTGAGGAGAATATCACGACGTGAGCCGGCACGGTTCACAAAGTCGGTTTCGCTTGGGGCAAGCTGACGAGTGCCGGGACGTCGATCAAGGAGCCGCTGCTCGAGATCATCGGGGAAGAGTTCGTAGAGCAGCTCGGTCCTCGTCCGCTCCGAGTTGTTCATCGAGGCGATGAATGCTTGGGTCTTCAGCTCCAAGAACAGCGCACCCTGGACCTTGAGCAAACGCCCGCCTTCAGGGACAAACACATCGAGAAAGTTGTCGTTCAACTCGGAAAAGCCGATCTCCTGGGTTCCAAAGATACTGGAGACAAACGAAGCCAGATTTGCCTTTCGGATGATATCAATTTGGGAAGGCTCCGTGAGCTCCAGTTCGGTGGCGGAGAGGAAAGATCTCTTGGTAGAATACACTTTCTTCGTGTGGTCGAAGAGCGAGCGCATCGTGGCATAGGCCTGTCCGTTTTCTGAATCGGGTTCGGACACAAACGAGGTGATATCTTGGTAGCTGGACTTGGCCAGTAAAGAGAGGATTTGTGTTGACTACGTTGGAAGGCGAGGTCAGAAGCTGAGTCGCGATCACAAAAAAACAGGAGAAGGTCATAACTTACCAGGTTGTCTAGAATGGGCAAACTCTGGATCTTGAGATGCGAATTGGCCTTGACAAAGACCATAGGCCTAGGGGCCACCTGACCCGAGGTATCGGTCATATGCTGGCTGACAACACACTGTTCTTCGACACGCTCTGCATGATTCATGATGCTCGATATGACTATCGCCATATCGGGGTCAATATCAGCATTCGACTCTGGGGCAATCGCGCTTTCTGCTGAGCTCTCGATCTGACCATGTTTGTCATCCTGATGCTCCTGAGGCACCTGCTGAGGCTTCTCCTGTGCCTGTTCCTGGGCTTGCTCCTGGGTTTGCTCTTCAGGTTGCTCTTGATGTTGCTGTTGAGCTTGCCCTTGGGGCTGCTCCTGATATTGTTCTTGAAATGGCACCGGAGTCTGCTCTTGAGGCTGTTCCTGGGGCTTTTCCTGGGGCTGCTCTTGAGGCTGCTCTTGAGGCTGCTCTTGAGGCTGCTCTTGAGGCTGTTCCTGAGGATGCTCTGGAAGCTGTTCATGAGAGTGTTCGTGAGACTGCTCTAGAGGCTGGTCCTGAGATTGCTCCCGAGGATGCTCTGGAAGCTGTTCATGAAAATTCCCGTGAGTCTGCTCGTAAGACTGCTCCCGAGGAAGCTCGTAGGACTGCTCCTGAGGCTGCTCGAAAGACTGCTCGAAAGACTGCCCATGAGACTGCTCGTGACCCTCCACCACACCCGACCCCAACGCAGACACCAGTTCTTCCTCGATCTTAGTACCCGGTATCTCATGAAAGTGTACCGGAGAATGAGTCGACTCGGGCTGTTCGGACTCAACGCGCCTCTTCTTAAAGGCTGGAGGAGAGGCAGAACCGTGGTCTACATCGGGCGGAGGGTGGGACAGTTTGAGGTTTCCTGCATAAACGCCAACTCATTAGCTATTTTCATTTATTTGTTTCAAACAAGAGAGTCTATTCAGATGAAAGAAGAAAGAAAAGATCCTCTCATCTCCCTGCTGCTCCGACAGACGCCGAGGCAGCAGTAGAATCATGCACGCGTAGACTCACCATCATGACTTTCCTGCGCCAAAGCAGATCCAGGGAGATCTACATTCCCCTTGCCATCAATCGGCGACATGTGATCCTCTGTATCGACCATGATCCGACTAGAACCGACCGGTCAAGATGGGATGGGATGGATGTCTGGACTACCAAGAGCAGAAATGAGGGCTTAGGGGTAGGGCGCAAGCGTAGGGCTTGGGAGGAGTTGAGACTGACTGGTGGTTGGCGTGACAGATTTTTCGCGGGCCGGGGGCCGCTGCCTTGGTGCCTGAGGCAGTAAACAGCGGTTTCACTTTCAACGTTCGGCCCCGCAGATCCACTGTCTTGGTGATTAAACATTCACCTGTATACAGTAGTCACTGCAGTATATGCAGTTATTTGGTTGCATTTACTTTCTTGTTCCTGTAACTGGTGTGGTGACATTGTGATTCAATGGTATGTTATCACTCATCACTATAGTGGCAGATTCAGCATATTATTTGTTCCCAGCGGAGTGATTATACAATGCATACACCACGTGGACAACAATAACTCCAGCCACTGTACCATTGTACATGGAATTCACAGAACAAAAGCCCATGACAGGACATGAACCATCTACTCAGCACCCCCCCCTTAGAACCCAAATATACAATCCTAAGACCGAATCCCCTTAATTCCCTCCTCCAACTCCTTCATATTCCCCCCCACAACCCGATTCTCCAACGCCTTGCCATCCTTGAACAGCACAAAGGTCGGCATAGCGCGCACCTCCAGCTCCGTCGCAATCGACTTCAGCTTATCCACGTCGACCTGGATGAAGCGCACATCGGAGTAGGTTTCGCTGAGCTTGCCGACAACGGGGGCAACGGCCTTGCAGGGCCCGCACCAGGTGGCGAAGAAGTCGACGACGACGGGCCCCGAGGATGTCAGGGCTTTGAAGATGACGGGGCTGTAGGATTTATTGCATTAGTTTTTGGCTTTGTTTTCTTTCCTTCTGTGTTGCCTTGTACTGGGGGAGGGGTGCGTACTTGTCCACCTCGATGACTTTGCCGTGGGCCATGCTTGCTCCGGAGTTACTGTTTCTGCGGCTGAAATAGAAGCGGATGGCTGGTTTGGTCAGCTACAAGAAGTTATCTCGTGGGGTATTATCCTGGACACGTACCAACGTAAATAGCGACAATGATAAGGACCTTGGAGAGCTCCATGACTGTGGGACTGGGAGTGAGGAAAAAGTGGAGTGCCTGAGGTATTATTTACTTTCGGTCCGGTCCGTAGTTATTGGTTGGGCTCCCTTATCCGTGATTACTAATACAATATTTATGCTTGGATAATTGGACATTCATCTACTTCATCCTTCAGACCATCTCATTCAGTCGTCTTGTCCTCTACAGACGTATTGTTCTCTGGAAGACATCAACAACATAGACCAATCTAATCTAGTAGTTCAAGATCGCAAAAACTCTTTCACAGCCTCCCCCCACACCGGACCCCGCTTATACCAATGAATCTGAGGCGCACTGCCCTCTTTCAACCCGTCAATAGCACTGGCCATTTCCTCGCCCAGACCCTCATCTTTGATCATCTGGAGTGGATAAGTGTATGTGTGGACCGCAAACACAAGGGCCTTTGTGTGGGGAAGACGATGGAGCGTCTGTCTTTCACATCGAAGCAACGTCTATCCGATCATCAGATTTACCCCACAGCCACCAAGTGCAATAAGACAGGATAGACCACTCACCGTATCAACATCCAACTCCCCAACCTTAATCTCCTCATCCACTACCTTCTTCCTCTCCTCATCCCCCGCATCCTTCCTCCCATGCGTCATCCCAAACGCCGCAAAAAGCGGTGTATCAAGCGTGACACTCCAATTCACCCGCTGCACGAACTTCCCCACCTCGAGGCGCGCAAAGAAGCGATCCATGCTCTTCTCGAGCTTCTCCGCGTACCCAGGCACCGGCGTGTGTATCTCAGCCAGCCGGCGCCCAAGCTTCTTGCTGAGATCGAACCCGGCCGGGAAGTGCACGGTGTAGGCGTGCAGAACGTATTTCTCGTCCTCACCGTCTGCGTCGTCGCTTGGTACGGTCTTCTCTGGAAGCAGGATGATGAAGTCTTCGTCTACCCAAGTTCCGAGTGTTTCGAGGGCTTTGCGGCTTGTTTCTGGGGAGTGGGGTGGGAGTTCAATGGGGATTTGCTTTCCTGTGACTTTGCTTTCAAGGACAGGGACGTTCCCTTTGAAATCGCTGTCTCTAGTAGTCGTCAATCGGAACATGGTCGGATACCGACTTGGTAGATAGACACCCAGCACGAACTCATATAATTCGTAGATGGCTGCCTGCACGCGTTCGCTGTCCCCCTTCACGCCGACGACAGTGTCGTGGTACTTCTCCAGAAGCTGGGCCCGCAGCGCGAGACGGTCTTTGTAGGTTTTGTCCATCTGGAGGAAATCAGAAGGGTCGAGCTGTCTTAGACCTTCTCGTTGTTAGATGATGTCTCTGTATAAGCCCGCGGAAGGGCCACATACCCATCGTCAGATGGTATTTCGGCTTGAAGGGCCGAAATGATAACGGTTCTGTCGCTTCCCAGTTGAATCCTGGCAGAGGCTCGATCGGCGGGTAGCCATTGTTTGCATTGTGGGGTGTGTTTTCAGGACTGTTGGGATCGAGGGTTGGGTTCTTCTACAGTGGTTAACGCTGGTTTGTTTGGTATAGCCTGACGTCCCGAAGCGAACGAGAGACATACTCGGTTCCAGTATCCGAAGAGCCATGTTCCGAGGGCGATGAACACGATTATGAGGGGGTTCCGTTCGATGTAGAAAATCAATGAGTCGATATATCCATGGTGTGCCATTACTTGTACAATACTGGTTTATTCGAATGGAGTGGACACGATATTTCTCACAACAGTTCTCAATCCTCAGGACACGTAGAAGTGGGAGATGCGGAGAAGATGCAAGACAAAGGTACCTGGGCTACGATGATATACCTGCGAATTAGATAGCCGTCCAGGCCGTGATTGGCTCCAATCTCCGCTCGACGTTGATTGACCTGAATACCGAGTATCAAATACATCGTCTCTTTAGTATATGCAATTCGAAGATCAGTATCGATATATACATGTATAATGCTGGGTATCAAAAGATGTGGACAAGGATAGACAAAATGGACCTGGGTAACTTTTGGTGGGAATGGCCGTGTACCACAGAATTCTCGAAATCAACATAAAGAGTGAACACGGAGGCATGGTTGAAGAGCAGAATCACATGGGTTCCACTCGCGATGTGCATGCCTCGATTCATGACGAATGATGCATTGGACTGGCTATCCCCGGGTGTCACTGACCACAGCACAGCACACTCCCGAGACAGTCAAGCCCCAACCCCAGGTAGCGATCCAGTCGCACCGTAAATCATAAACAAAGTGAGAGACGAAGGGTGCGAGCGAGCATGAATGGACAACAAAGTTTGCTATTCCCCCCCTTTAGTCCTTCTCCTCAGCTCCCCCGCACTGTCCCCATAGGTATTGTCGTGTCCCATCAGCCCGAACTTCCTCCGTTGTCCATCCGGTCTCTCACTTAAACTGGGGGCACGCGGTCGTCGTCGTCCCCTCGCCCGGCCCCCAATCACCGGAAATTCCCACGCCAGCATTCGCCAAAGGTACAGGGTCAGATCGAAGAGGAGGAGGGCCGCCCAGGGAATGATCGTCATCAAGCCGAGGAAAAACTATCCACGAAATCATCATTAGTTTCAGAAATCAACAAATGACCGTCCAAAGAACAGACGACCAAGGAAGGGTAAGGAAGATATACAAAGATGCGAACGACCCAGGTTTCGGCCTCCTGGGGCAGTAGTGTATACCAAGCCATGATGTCACTTTCTTTTCGAACTTTCCACCCTCTTCTTCCTAGTTTCCTCCAATCACGAATATCAAGAAATCGAGTTGTTTTGGTCTTCGTTGGGGGCAGGAATCGACCGAAAGGCTGGTCGTTGTTGCGAGCCAAGACAATAATCGCTAGCACATGTATCCTATCCGTAGACGGTGACGATAGCGGAACCTAGGCAGCCAGGAATCCCCCGCACGGAACCCAACTGATAGACATCTGTGCTTTGAGAGCTTCGGATCGGCAGCAACACGCAGATGGCGTACTCGCAGTCGAGCGAAACCCACTATCGATTATCGATGCGCCTTGTTTTTGGCCCCCAGATAGTCTCTGACCTCGGCTTTGGTGGTTCCTGAATGGACCAGGTGACGCGGTGCGATGACACGGCGGTTGACAGAGAGTCGTTCAATCGATGATAGAAAAAGTAGCTCTCGGAGTTGAAGAGGAATAATCAGTCTCATCCGGTGTAGTGATGTCAAAAGGAACAAGCTCAGGGGTGAAAAGGACCGACAAATCAGTCACCCGAGGTTCCGGACAGCAAGTCCGCCGTTCCTGACCTTATCTTATCGGTCAACAACACTCCGTCCATGTTCTATGCGATGTAGCATCATGAGTTGTTACCCTATTTATATCTGTTGGTCCAAGTAAACATGATTCTTTGGAATGGCATATGTGACCTGGCTGTACATCTACAGCACACTTAGTATATACTAGACTATCATTACAACGTGTCAGCTGATCCTTTTCCAGCACACCAGACCACAGATGGAGATACTATGCCATGATTCTATACAATGGACTGTCACTGACTGAATCAAGAGTTGAATAATTCTTCTGAAGGCTTGACTTCCCAACCATTGCTCGTATCAGCTTTATCAACAGCATGTATTCCAACAATTTTCGCCAGAAATATATATTTATAAACAAGGGAACTTGATACAGCTCAGACACAGCCACAGATATATATCATGGTGCGGTATATATCTAACCTCATCTATCAAATCATACAAAACTTCTTTATTACTATTTTTGTTGATTGATCACTATCTAGAATACCATCAATTCCTAACATCAGAAGTACTGCCTAAACACATGGCTTGCAATTCTCATGGAACGGACGACCACGTCCCACAATTGAGATATCAACTGGCTCGCTGTCCACCTGCAGACCAGTCAGACGCGCGGAACCCAATCATTGAATCACATTTCTCCAATATCCTCCAAGAATTAGAATCCAGACTGGTGGTGGTGCTACCAACATCTAAGACCCCATGATGACCTGGAATCTTCAGTCAGCCAGCTTCCTAAGCGGATATAGATATAGAATTTTCCCTTTTCCGCGGCATTTCTTTCTGCACGAGCGCCATTATGCCGAGCTGACTCTGCAAGAAATCTCATGCGTGGAATGCGATCTTATGAAATGGTCAGATTGGTTGGTTGTACAGAAGGGGAACATGTTGACGGCAACGCTGGCTGGAATGGTTAGCATGCACAGCGAGATCTACAGGGGGTTTTTACTGCCCTACTGGTACAAGAAACGCACTGTTTGGTGGCCCGGCAGATGGTATACTCTGTGAGAAATGTTTTTTCCAGCTGA
Organism: Aspergillus campestris IBT 28561; assembly: GCF_002847485.1. NCBI lineage: Eukaryota > Fungi > Ascomycota > Eurotiomycetes > Eurotiales > Aspergillaceae > Aspergillus > Aspergillus campestris. The sequence continues at coordinate 1,458,891 of NW_020194339.1, forward strand.
TTGAGATCTTTCTTCAGATGGCTGATGTCCAAGGTCGTGCTTGTGCAACCTTCAAAACGCTGCATGGTCAGCATTGGGCATGTTGTCTCAGCTTACTGCGCAGTGACCAGTATCTGTTAATTGATGGGTATGTGCGATGTTGCATTCGTACTGTCGAGTTGAGGAAATATCAATCGTTTTCTGAGGTCTATCTTGCTGGTACGGAAGAGAGCAGAGTTGTAGCCCGGTAGGAGGAGGATAGTAAACATTATTTGATATTGACCACCAAGAAGGACAGAAGATGGAGATAAAACAAATACGGTAATATAAACTCAAAATCGAGAATAGACGCTAGGAACCCTGATCCTGCAAGTTGCTTCTGCTTATCCCACCACTAGGGTTTGCTCTCGAAAAGGGTATACTTTTCTTTGTCCTACTCTCGAACTGTACGAGAGGCACATGCGTATAAATAAGACCCTGTATCTCTAGATACAATCCAGCAGTCCCATCAAATCTCCAACCCTACATACTGTACCAGTCTCACGCGAGCACAGCAACAACCATGGACGCAGCCATCCAGCAAATCAAGAACATATACACCCAAGCGGACGAAGACACCCGCAAGAGCATCAAGAATGAGCTCAACAACCTTCAGACCTTCTTCCGGTCTGATCTGGATCTTGTCAGCTTGATGGCAGATGGAGTGAGTGATCTAATCTCGACATACCACTCCCACACATATGAGCCTGGCTAACCCTAACCCAACGAAAAGCCAGTCAGGTTCGGTATGGCCAAGGTCGGAATTGATCTTGGTACGTTTAAGATGCTCAGAGACCATGGAGAGTCGCTCTCGACGGCGCAGTTGGCAGAGAAGTCGGGTGCTGCTCCGGAGCTCTTAGGTGCGTAACGAGATCATATATCTCTTGGGGATGAGCTCATATGATGAAGACTCTGCTAAGTATTTATAGAGCGAGTCCTGCGCGCACAGGCGACTTTCAATCTGATCGACCAGACCGGCGACGACAAATTCAAGGCCAATCGTCTGACCGGCATATGCGCCGACGAGCATGCCTCAGCGCTGCTATCGCACCAGTGAGCCACCACCACCTCCCCCCCCCCTCCCCTACTCATACATCAAACCACCAACTAACCACCCCTTAAAAGATACGACCTCTTCGGCCCAGCTTTCAGCGCCCTCCCCTCCTTCCTCAAATCCCGCGCCTACAAACCCGTCACCTCCAGCAAAGACACCGCCTTCCAACAAGCCCACAACACAACCCTAACCTCCTTCGAATACCTCACCCAGCACCCCGAACACATGGAGCATTTCGAAAAGGGCATGAAAATGATGTACTACGACAACTGGTGGTTCGACGTGTATCCCGTCCGCTCCGAAACCCACCATTCTTCCCCCAGCGAAACGCTCCTCATCGACCTCGGCGGCTGCCAGGGCCAGCAAGCCATCGCCTTCCGGACCAAATTCAGCGATGTCCCCGGCCGGGTCGTCGTGCAGGATATGCCGGAGACGCTGGCGGGGGCGGGTCCCGCTGAGGGGGTGGAGTTGATTGCGCATGACTTCTTCACGCCGCAGCCGATTGAGAGGGCGAAGTTCTACTATATGAGGCGGGTGCTGCATGATTGGCCGGATGAGGAGTGTGTGCGGATTCTGAGGAATATTGTTCCTGTTATGGCGCCGGACTCGCGCATTATTATTGATGAGATGGTGTTGCCGGAGAGGGATGTGCCGGAGTTTGCGGTTTATATTGACGTTACGATGTTTGCGGCGAATGGGGGTGCTGAGCGGACTACGAGGGAGTGGAAGGCGTTGTTGGATAGGGCGGGTTTGAGGGTGTTGAGTATTTTGCCGTATGATCCGAAGTTGATGTCGGTTATTGAGGCGGTGCCTAAGTAAGTGGTTTTGGGCTCTGGGGTTGGTCGGGTATGTGTGGTAGAAATTGAGATTGTCATCCTTGGAATAGATGCACTATTATTCCGCGATATTTATATTTTCCTTGGTAGACTGATACATTGATCCAGGCCTACTGTCTAGTGTCCATTGACCATATCCTCCTTGCCTGTCAAATCGCAAAATGCCTTGAAAGTGGTGAAGGCGTTCTCTTCATCCGGCTTCGTCCCCGTGTTCTCAATAGCGCACTCAGCGGTGGCACCGACGAAGAACACATAGCCCTCGTGGATCTCCTCCGTCTTGTGGCCCACGGTAATCTTTCCGCTGCCGCCGGTGCAGATCACGATACTGGGGCCGGCCAGACCGTCAAAGGTCGCCTTGGCCCCAGTCCGGTAGAGGTCCGTCTTGACCACGCTGAATTCCTCAATCGGGGGATCGTAGAGCATACAGGACGAGGCACTCGAGTAAGCGGGAACATTCAGCACGGCGTACGGATAGTCCGTGGGTTCCAGCTTCTGTGCTTCGATCGGCGCGTAAGAGTAGGTCAGCATCTCGGTGAGCGTGTCCACGTCTTTGAACTTGGGGGTGAACCCGGCCCGGACCACGTTGTCGGACGACGCCATGCACTCGATGATGTCGCCGGAGATATACGCGTGGATGTCGTCGGCCTTGAGGAACATGGCCTCGCCGGGGGCCAGTTCAACGAAGTTGAGGAAGAAGAAGACGAAGAGGCCGATATCGTTCGGGAATTGGCTGTTGAGGCGAACGGCGATCGCGGCCAGCTTGGCCGGGTCACTCGGGTTCGTCTCCGGGGTGGTCGCGGAGGTAGCGAAAGTAGCTGGGGAGCCTTCCGCGGCGGCCACCAGCTCTTTGGCGGCCGTCTCGATGCTTTCCGGCGAGGCGTTCATCAGCGCCGTGAAGACTGCGCGCAGCGCATCCTTGTTGCGCTGCACGACCGCAATATCCTCCGAGTCTTCCGAGCCCTTGACTGCCGACTCGAACTGGGCGGCCGCCTGTTCGCCGACCAGCTGACGTAGGGGTGCCACCGCGCTGAGGAAGTGGGAGACCTCCTGCAACGGACGGAAGCCACAGAGTCCCTCGAAGGGCGTGATGGCAATGGTCATTTCCGGTTTGTGGTTGTCATCTACCGGAACAATTATCAGCACGCACGTTGCGCCAGACACGGTCATCCTGACTCGCACTCACCGGGGTAGTTCTGGGGATCTCTGGCATGAAGCCTCTGGGCGAGTTTCTTGTTCGGATGCGCCTGAATGCTCAACGCTTTCCTGATCGACAGAACTTTGAACAAGAACGGAAGCTTGTTCTCGTATCTCTCGCTCACCTCCGTCGACATGAGAGCCTGGTTGTCTTGGACCATATCGAGGAGGGTGCGCTGGGTCTCGAGGTCTTTGGACGGGAGGGAAGGATGCGTGCCCATCCACAACTACACCGAGTCAGCAGTGTCGGCTATCGACAGATGAAGGATAGAACCACCTCCGCGTACGGTTTCTCGGCGTCGATGGAGAAGTCGGGGGTCGCCGTGGTGGCCGCATATCTCGCCGCGGCGGACTCGGGGCCAACCTTGCCTAATCACGATCGAATTAGTATGGAAAGCTTTCAAATCACCACGCGATACACCACGTATCCACCACTTACCCCAGTCATAGCTGTTGACGCCTTCAGGTCCGTTGATTAGCGCGACATTCCAACAATGAAGTGTAGATACCCACCGCATTGAAGCCGAAGCAAAGGCACCTGCATTGTGTATAGAGTTTCGGAGTGATTTGAGAGGGAATCACGTAGAGGACAGAGATCCGATTAACCAGAGGGCGGGTAAAATAAGAAACAAGAGTAAGAATGCTCTGGGAGTGGCATCATTGTTATATCTGCTTCTTGGATGGGAAGTGCCCCTCCTGTATGGTAATGGAGTCCACTCGAGGTGGGCGGACGGTCGGCTCCTTGCCCCATTGGGCTCTCCGGATGCAGCTGCGTCTGGCCAATCAGGCGGCCGGGATTTTGAGGCCGAGTCAGGCAGGCGGTAGGATAGAGATTGGCAGAATAAAAAATAAAATCAAATAATCCCGACAGGGAGATGAGACGACGGATCACCACGAGCCATTCTTGATTTCAGACTGTTGACTCTGACTGTTACGATACACATTGAATGATCTTACCAGACTCGATTTGATTCTGTCATTCTTGTTGCCTTCCATTCTGTGGTCTGTATGTTTCGCGCCTCGTTGCGGTCTGTTTCAGACCCTCTTCGCGAACATGTCTGCTTCTCCTGTCTAGCCCAGCGTCTGGGTTCGCGCTCTTCTCCTCGCTTTTACTCGACTGCCGCGTCACCGGTTACATCGGCTGAAAAATCTACGGAACACTCGCCGGTGAAGGAAACGAAGGTAGGGCGGCAGCACTTCCCCGACAGGTCAGCAGAGCGCTAACATTGAAACGCGCAGTCACAGAAGAAACCGTCGCATTCAGAGAAGAAACCCTCGCCCAAACCAAAGAAAGACGCGAAATCGAAGAAAACGAATCAAGATGATGGCAAGAAATCGAGATCGGCCCCCGCGGGCGCACCGTCGAACAAAGCTGGACCCCCTCGTATCACCCGAAAGGTGTCCGGAATTGCCGCGTTAGATCGCTCCAAGAACCAGAAGATGACTCGTGAGAAATCGCAGTCGATTGCCTCTCAGAAGTTGCAACAAAAGGTGAAGGGTCCGGTGGCGCAGGAACTGAAAGAGATGGTACCGAATCGGAAATCCCACCAACGTGAACCCCGAAGTAAAGATGCGGCCTCGGTCAGTTGCGCTGTCTATGCCATGGGAGGTGGATTGGTTCGCTAATCAGGGTTATAGAACTCTCCTGTCCAAGCTTCGGTGCAGTCGATCATCACGCAAATCCAGAACGGAAAACCCAATGTCTCGGGCAGTAAGGAAACGCCCGAGGATTTGTCGTTCGTCATGAGTTCGATATTTCCCAAGGAAACCGGGTCCGTCGACACGAGCAATTTGAAAATGAAGCGTATGTATCTGACCTGACCTGTGGATTGGCCCAGGACGCGTACTGATTGCGACTAGCACTCGACTATGAAAGACCGGATGTCCCGCGGCTTTCGTTCGGATTGGAGAGGGTCTTGTTCAAGTATGTTCATCCATCAAACCCCATCTCAATACATAAGCTGATGTGTCTAGCCCCGGCGTCTATCACCTCCGTGACCCGCGGTCCCGCGTCTACAACTTCGATCCTTACCTTGGCGCCATCATGCCCGTATCCGAGTTCGACTTTGACGCGTTAAAAGCCTACATCACCTCCTCCAAGGATGAAACCCTCGCCGGTATCGCCCGAGCCGAGAAGAAGAAGTACATCGGGTCCTCGTCGAGCATGACATCGGTCCTCTCGCACTTCCACTATCTCCTCTCCAACTGGAGAGGTGTCGACACGCGGATGATGTCCCAGAATTTCCCAGACCACATGCGCAGCTTCACGCGACTCTTGCGATCTCCCGCCGCCATGTTCCTCCGGTATCAGAACGGGTCTTATGCCATCGACGCGGACAAGGAATTCGACTCGGCGAACATTCTCATGAACCTGGGCAAGTCCATGGAGAAGCTCCTGACTCTGCCCAAGGAGGACTTTGAGCGCTACCGTCGAACCCACGAGAACAAGATCTCGGCCGAGGAAGAACAGGCCATCCCCGAGGCCTACCACTATTCGACCATGGGCGATTTCCTGATGCGGTCCCAGCTGGACGCCTACGACCCGCGACTGCCCGGAACTGGCATGTTCGATCTGAAGACCCGCGCCGTCGTCTCCATCCGAATGGATGCCCGCAACTTTGAGCACGGGCTGGGCTACGAGATTCGCCATGTCCAGGGAGGGTACGAGTCTTACGAGCGCGAGTACTACGATATGATCCGGGCCGCGTTCCTGAAGTACTCGCTCCAGGTCCGGATCGGCCGGATGGACGGTATCTTCGTGGCTTTCCACAACATCGAGCGCATCTTCGGTTTCCAGTACGTCAGTCTGCCCGAGATGGACCAGGCGTTGCACGGACAGACAGACACCTCGCTGGGCGACGCCGAGTTCCGACTGAGCATCGGGCTGTGGAACAAGATCCTCGACAAAGTGACAGCCAAGTTCCCTAAGCGGTCGATCCGCCTGCACTTTGAGACCCGCGACGCGCAGACCCCGTTCATGTACATCTTCGCCGAGCCCGTCACCAACGACGAGATCGAGTACATCCAGACCAAGAACCAAGCGGAGATCGACGCGTACCAGCGCCGAATCCTGAATCTGGAGCCCAAAGACGGCAACGACGACCTCGACGAGACGCCCGCCAGCCCCGAAAAGCCCGCAGCCAACTCCCAACCGACGGCCGAGCAAAACGCCCAACCCGACGCACAAGCCGCGTATGACTCGTCCGCGCCCCCCGACGAGTCCTTCCTCGCCGAGCTCGAAGCCGAGGAAGCCGACCTGTTCAAAGGCAAGGAGATCATGGCGATGACGCTGGTGGTCAAGAATCTCGTCAACGGCTCCCCCGTCGACCGGCCCATGGTCTTCCGCGCCGACGACAAGTGGACCGTGGAGTACGAGCTGAGCGAGTTGCAGGGCAAGCAGGTGAGCAGGCTTTACAATGCCTGCCAGACACGTCGGGAGAAGGCCCTGTCAGGCCGCGGGGAGGACGAGGCGGACGCGGCCTCTAACGTCTATATCCGACGACTGCGCGATCTGGCCATGAAGGGGCGTGCCTACCGCGCCAAGCAGGATGATTTTGACAGCAAGCATGGCACGGTTGTCCTGGATGAGGATGTATAATCGTCTGGCATGATTGTACCCGGGGAAGTTCCGGTGAATGTATATTAATATCCCGCATAGGTTTTGCTCTTTTTTATTGGGGTGGGTTGTACAATACGCTTTTGGTTTACGTTTATTGGCCATAGAGTCGGAATTACGAATGTTGAATTTATGATCTATGTATGTTGGCGCAGTGCCAAGACCTCGGGATATTGAGTCGGTAAATGGGGATATCGAGCGTCGGTAGATGGGGATATCAAGCGTCGGTAGATGGGGATATCAAGCGTCGGTAGATGGGGATATCAAGTCGGTAGTTGGGGATTGAGGCGTCCGTATTTGATATTCATGCTCACAATCTCTACTGAATTCACTACATCTATATTCCACTATGATGTTGAACCTCATTCCCCAAGTCGACTCACGATCTACCCTGGCGCGAATCACCTTACCTCTATATCATATACCCGCCCACCTAGTAGTATACCCACAACCCCCAATATCAACCTACACACATGCATGCATATGACATACATCAAACCTCATTCCCACTCAAGCAGCGCAAACGCAGCAGCATAGTGCATGCAGTCCAGCCCAATACATCATACATAGCATAATACATGCAGTAGCGCGACTGCTTCTCTACCTACGCGCCATGCACACCTCGCAGACCAATGTATAATGTATCAAGCTATCGTTCATCCTTCGCATATATGTATGTGAGCGGTTATCTGTGCTTCTGCTTGCATAATGCATATATTCGGGCTGGATGTGTCGGTCTGGCTTATGCCGCTGCGTTGATGTGTGGGTTGTCATTGCTGGGACCTGCTTAGTTGACTGACTGCCTTGTTTGTTTTGACCTGCAATGCCTCGAATTTCATTTTTATATAGATTTTAGAAGTTATGAATGTGCTGTTGGATTACTTGATTGAAATTCTTCCATTCATAACTATATATATATATATATATATATCATAGTAAAATGGGTTCTTCTTTGGTCTCTGAGACTACTGATTATATGACACTGTATTTCAGATGTCTATATTAGTTTGTTACTGGCTTGTATCATCTCATAGTTTGGGGCAGATAATTAGAATTAATCAAGCGCTTGAGATGCATCATCACGCTGGAATCATAGCGCATGCACACGCCCATTATATCCACACTCACATCCACATAAATAGATATTCATCACATATTCATCATCATCATAATAATAAACCAATCCCATCTACAAAGAATACACAAACTCATGATTCTCCCTATCCGTCAGATCCAACCACTCCTGGTTCTCCATGCGGACATAGTCCGGCGCAGCTCGCTTCAGCGCCTTCTTCTTGTTCTCGCGGTCATACCACCACCAGATGAAGGCCATGATCATCAGGCAGACGCCCCAGCAGACGATGAGGGTGATTTCGGCGGGCACGTAGCGGGGGGCGTCTTCGGGGCGGAAAGCTTGGGGACCTTTTTGTGCTTGTTAGACTTATTCCTTGCTTGCCCCTTGTTGTTCTCGTTCTTTCAGTTGGGATGGGAATCAAGAATGAATGGCTTACCAATGATATTGCCCGCGCAGTATCCGATCAGGTATAAAGCTGCTACTGTGGTTTTCTTGGTGTATCCCGCGACGTTGGAGGAGATGAGCGCGAGCAGGGCGACGAATGGTGTTGGGCTAGCTTGCGTCATGTAGTAGCCGATGAGACGGCCGACGTTGTTGCTTAGGGGCAGAGCCACGATGAGGACCATGCCGACGATGGAGGCTACCAGCCCGCCCATGCTGCACAGGATGCGCTGGCCCGTGTATTGCCCGATGTATCCGCTGAGTAGCAGGGCGACGATCTCGACTGCGCCGCCCGGGGTGCCGTAGAGTAAGCTTTGCTCTTCTGTATAACCGAAACTGGTGATCTGGACGAGTGTTAGGATTGCATCTGAGGCAGGGTGAAAAGCTAGCTATCATGGTGGAGGGAGGTTGTATATGGAAATAGAAGGGTGACTGACCAGTTGATTAAAAAAATTCGTGATACCACCATTAGGAATATTAGCGATGATAGCGAAAAAGAAAAAAGCCCAAGTCATCGGATCCATAAGAGTCTCCACAATCTGGTACTTCTTGTAATGCTTATTCCCAATACCCTGCTGGTTGACTCGCACGCGGGCAATCGCCAGCAGCCGGTCCTCCTTCTTGAGCCACCGCGCATTCAGCTGGCTGTCAGGGACAACCCAGAGGAAGATCAGTCCCAGCGCGACGGTCAGGAAACCGGTGACGAGGAAGACGATCTTCCAGGGGTCGATGGCCGATCCGTGGATGCGGGTTCCCACCGCGATCCCGTACGCTACGAGACCTCCGAAGATCTGGCCCCAGCCGTTGAAGCTGAACCAGATGTTGACCCGGCTGCTGTGTTCGGATTTGGTGTACCACTGCGGTGGGCTGTTAGAAGATGGGTTGCGCTGGGACGTGGGGGGTGGGGCTCACCTGAGCGGTTAACAGTGCGAAGCCTGGGGTGACAGAAGCCTCGAAGACTCCGAGGAAGAAGCTGCAAAATTAGTTAACCTATATACCAGCTTCGCGTCAAGAAAAGAGTCTCACCGGATCGCAACGCCGCCAGAGAAGTTCGTGACGCCAGCGAAACAGCAGAGAATGGAGCCCCAGATAATAATACACGCGGCGGAATATTTGCCTAGCGGAAGCATCTGCAGCAGCCGGCTGGTCGGATATTCCCAAGCCAAATACCCTAGAAATTTATCATTAGGTACACGCGACGCCATGGAGTCCGCGAGTGGTCACCAACCGAAGTAGAACAAACTGGCCAGCCACTGATACTGGTCGTGCTTCAACGACAGGTCCTCCTTGATTCCCATCACACTGGCGTATGAGAGTGTGGTTTCTGTTATTTCCGGCTGGTTAACATCCCATCCGGGCAATAGCGTCGCTTTGGAAGAGAAGCAACATACTGTCTAGATAGTTCATGCCGTAAACGACACACATGATGGGCATCATGTGCCAGTCGATCCTCCTTAGAAGACGCTTGTTTGTCGCCTCGTCTAGCTCGATCGCCTCGCCCTGCAGGTCCTGAATGGCCTGCATGGCCTCATCTGCATCGTGGGAATGCTTCTCCAAGGTGGGGTCGACATGCTTCTCCGCTTCCACCGTGGACGGCGGCGCGGCTTTCTCGTCGGCCATGGCGGGCAAACAACTAGCGGAACAAGCAGAAAAACACTAGACAAGCCACAAGTTGGAGAAGAGAAAAAGAGGATTGAAAGGAACGAAGGATTCAGAAGGAGGGGAGGCACCCGATTTATCAACTGCCAGATCGATATCCGATTAAGCGTCACCGCAACTTCCCCTCACGGGCACGAGCGGAAATGCACCACGCAAGGGCGGAAACCTTTGAACAAACCAGGATAACAGCAACGCATCTTCTCCTCTTCGGGGTTGTTATCTCGCAGCGTTGCAGCGCGCGATATCCGGGGTAGACCTAGTGTACTCCAGTCTCCACTCTTCGCCATCGGGCGAGTGGAGGCCGAGGGGAAACCAAACCACGAGAGTTAGGAGGAGTGGGGAAGCGGGAGGGGATGGACGTTTCGCTCGGGGAAAGGATGCACGGTGGAGAAGTCCATGGCTTGGAGATTGTTTGGCCGTCATTGGATGGGCATTATCGGGGGGGTTTGTTCATTGACAAATTCCGTTTCCTTTCTGGTCGCGTTCTTTGTTTGTGGGCTCTTATCTTATCAAGTAACTATTCGCGCGCGTCATCTAGACCATGTGGATATATTGTGGGTTCGGCTGGGTTCGCTCTGCTAGTCTATGCGTTGTGGGTATGTATCTCCTGGCTTATCTCCTGGCGAGAGAGAGGCCATTCTGTTCTCTTCGTCTTTTCGTCCACCTGTCATGACCAGTCCACTACCTCTTGCCGATATTGCATCTCCCCCCCTGGCCCGTCCGGTTCCGATATGAGGAGGAGCGATGTCGTTCGGGCGCTCCAGTCGTCGACGGCGAGACGAAGATGATGCGGGACTCGCGGGATGCGCTGCTCGGTCGGGAGGTCAGACAGACCCGCCTCTTCGATACCGACGACGGTCTCTCCGATCCGGAGCGCGCGCTGCGAATTCCAGAGCCCTTCCTGCCGCGGACACTCCGACAGCAGTCGCATGGCATGTCGGCGGACTACAGGCTGGTGGCAGTGAGTGGCGACCCATTGCAGGGCGCGAATGATGCCCGCATCCAGGGAGAACAGTCGGTGGTGATCGCCTGGCTCGCGGCGACGATCCTCCAACCGTAGAAGCTTTTCGACCATCGAGAGAATGGGGTTGAACCGGTCGGCTTCCCGCTCGTCAGCGCGGAACTGGATCAAGGTGGACCCCACCGATGTAAATTCTCGAGCGAAGTGGGCATCGATGCGCAGAGCTAGCACCGACCGTGGGTCAGCCGCCATCCCCTGCTTTGTCCGCAGAAACCGATCGAGCGCGCCTGACCACGCCTGGAATTCCCGGACCTGTGCAGCGAGTTTCGCCTGTAATTCCTCGACCATTGCGCGAAACCCGGGGTCCCAGGTGGACGGCTTGGCTCCGGCCCCGGGGCGCGTGTTCAAGGCGGGAGCGGCGCAGATGCTCTGGTTCATGAGGAGGGTCAGACGGCGACGTGCTTCACCCAGGTCGGTGAAGGCGAAGGGCATGGCATGCCCGGCTCCAATGCTCGTCACGTGGGGTCTCATGCCGCGGTTGAAGCTCGCCAGGTCCATGTGGAACCGCGCGAAGAGGTCGCACAACTCGCGATTGATGGTATCGACGTCAGCGGTCGGCTGCGGTACGTCCAGTCGGTCGCTTTGCTGTGAGATCAGCTTCAGCCCGGAGTCAACATGGTCGAGCGCCTGGTCGTAGTTCGCCCGAAGCATCTCGAGGCAGACGAACAGACTACAGCCGAGGAGCGTCAGGTAAGACTGCCGTGCGCCGTTGGGCTCACCCGCGGGCGGGGCCGGCGGAGACAAAAGGCTACGAATAGCCAAGTTGTACTGTCGGAGCATGAAGTCCTCCTCTCGATGGCCTACCCCCAGGTATATTCGATGGGCGGCACCGACCGCAGCGACCGCATGGCGCACCAGGGGCTCGGTCTGACTGAGCTGGGGAAGCAGGCGGGTCCAGAAATCGGAGGGGAAGAAGCCGGCCAACGCTTGCGACGTGTGGATGCAGAACACCGCCACATGCTCGCGCTCCGGGACTGTCCCGGGGTAGAGGATGATACGTCCGTTGGGGCTGGGCCGTCTTTGGACGTTTCCCGCGAGGATCTTATCCCGGAGCTGCCTCTGAGACAAGTCGGAGTCGTATCCGTCGCATTTGCGGCCGGTCCTCGTGCATTGCCCGCAGGCCGGGCGAGCTTGGTCACATCGCACATGACGGATCCTGAGCTGGTCAGCGTCTGTCTAGCTAATGGTCCCAGCCGAGATACGAGAGGATAACCTACTTGCAAGTGATGCATCCATCGCGTGACCGCGGTTTGTCTGCTCTCCGTTGTTGCATAGTGAGGATTTCTTCGTCAGCTGTCGCGACAGGAGATGTAGTCGCGCCGAGTGATGATTGATAGAGGCGTAACGAATGAATCACTAACAGCGAGGTACCAGGAATCCATCAACAGCGGTAGTCCAGGGTGGATTAAATACCCATGGATCGAGGCCGTTGTGGGCCTGGCCATGCCTAGCACGGCAGCTATTGTCGACAAAGACTCATGGCCAGAACAGTATAGACAGGGCTGAACGGTGACAAGACAATAGTGCTTCAGCCTAGACAATCCTAATCCCGGTTGTAAGCGATAATTATAGTAGTAGCCGTGATCACTTAGTCGTCGATCATGCATCGCCCCAGGTTCTCCAAAGGAAGCACAGCCTCGAACTAGCTAGCTCCTGTGAATCATCCGCGACAGGAACCTATCCGGTGTCGAATTGGGCCCAGACATCTTTTGGATTGATCATCTTTGGGGAGGTATTCGCAAGAAGGCTCCTGTCCCTGAGTCATGAAGAGAGGCGCCATCTGCCTAATCCTAGTGTCAGCCTCGTGGGTACACGCCACGAGGAGCGCTCTTTCAATAGAAACAGTCTGACAATTTCCACAATGGCAAGGGTTAACAGTTAGAGTGCCTATATCCTTGGTTAGCGTGTATCCTTCCACTTCCTCGGAGACTGAGGCTGCTCACCAACCACGTGGAGTGAAGCTTGATTCAACTGTATCCCAGTATGCAGCGTCCAATCATCGGATACTCCGGTTGTTGGATCTGCATGGGTATAGCCCGGTAGACTCTGGAATTGCTGGTCAGAATAGTAGACACAGAATATGACGCAACCAGCAACACGATGGTTGATCAAGAGAAGAAATGGAATGGAATACCTTAAGCACTATCATCACGGTGTCCGAAACTATGCGCACAGCCTCGTTTATGCCCACACCACGCGAACGCCACGAATTACTACACCATGGATGGAAATAACTATTGCTACTTGATAGAGCCCCAGTGACAGGCATGTAGTATAGATTACTCGGCAGTCAGTTGCCCCCAACACGGGCCATGTACGCCTCCCACCCTTCCTTCTGGTACCGCTGCGCCGCCTCGACCGGATCCGGCGCAGCGTAGATGCCCCGTCCCGCGATAATGAAGTCCGCGCCGCGCCCAATCGCCGACTGCGGCGTCTGGTACTGCTGACCCAAACTGTCGCCCTTGGACGCGAGGTTCACGCCCGTGGTGAACACCACGAAATCCTCGTCCTCCGACGCGGAGGTCGCCTCCGACTGGACCTCGTTCAGCGCGCGCGTCGACACAAAGCCCATCACGAACCCTTTGTACTTGCGCGCGTAGTCCACCGATGCGGTCGTGTATGGCCCCGTCGCCAGCGATCCCTTGGAGGTCATCTCGGCGAGGATTAGGAGCCCGCGCTCTGGGCCGTAGGGGAAGTCCGCGGCGGAGGCTGTCTGCGCTAGAGCTTCTACGATGCCTTCGCCGGGTAGGACGGCGCAGTTGATGATGTGCGCCCATTCTGAGATGCGCAGCGCACCGTTGTGGTACTGCTTCTGGACGGTGTTGCCGATGTCGATGAACTTGCGGTCTTCGAAGATGAGGAAGTTGTGCTTCGCTGCCAGGGCGTTCAGTCCGTTGATGGTGGCGTCGCTGAAGTCGGAGAGGATGTCGATGTGCGTCTTGATTACAGCGATGTGGGGTCCAAGGCCTGTAGTAGCAATGCGTCGGGTTAGTACAATTCAATGCTGTCGTGCGAAACGAGAGAGATCAAGGTCTTTGGAGTGGGGGGGTTCGTACGGTCAGCCAGGTCCAGCAGCTCCTTGGTCGTCGTCACATCGGCCGAGACGGTGACATTAGATTTCTTAGCCTCAGCAATCTCAAACAGACGTCGGGCAAGGGCATTGGGATGCTTGCTTGCCCTGGCCGTGTAGGTCAATTGCGACTTGGAGGACATCCTGATGCGGAATTGGAGGGGTAATGCGGGGTGACCGATGCGACGGGGAGAAAATCGTCCTGATCTGGCGGGGTCTTCAGGAATCGACCGAATTATTTGGTCAAGGGTGAAGATGAATGTGTCGGTGTTGAAAAGATGCTGTCCACCGAGAGAAATGCAGGTTGTTCATGGAGTGTCGGGAGAAATTCCTGGTCGCGACGGAGGATCCCCGAATCAGCCACATCCGGTTAGTCACACTGGTTCTCAGCTCTATACTCGGGGTGGTCAACACCTCTACAATGGCTTCTTTTTACTCCGAGGTATCATGAATAGTTGGAAAGGATGGTTGATAAAATGTATAGTCGGGCTTGTACTAAATTAGTCAAATCTGGTAATGTTGCTACGTTTACCATTGCACTAACCGCAATATATATATACAGTGTATAGTGCTACATCAGCAAGATTCAGAGATTCAATCATTCATGATATTCGTGATAAGCCAGCTATACTCTGGGTAATTACAGATTCTCAGGCATCTTCTACAATCCACTCCCCAATATCAACCCGTTCCTCGGACAAAGCCTCCACCTCAAAGTGATCTTCTACTTGTCCCCCAGGCCCACCGATCCGCTCGAGGACAATCCAAACGCCGCCTTGGTTTTCCAAACCCGATTGCAGATCGAAATCCGACACCCGCACTCCAGAGATGGCATCGCTATGATGACCATCCTCAGAGCTGGCGAGAATTTCTTTGTACGGCCCCTGGCCGAGTTCGACGGTCATGAGCACCGGCGACGGCCCAACGGGGTGATTCCCAATCAGAGACTGTCGGCTCCTTGCGATGAGCTTGATCCGCGTAAGCCGCGGGACCCGCAAGGGCGCCAGCATGCGGTCGCTCCCCGGGGGTAAAATGCCAATGTCTGATATGCTCGCGCGCCGTCCGGCGGCTTCCGGGGCCAGGGGGTCCACTTTGCACGGGTACGAGGAGGAGATCCAGAGTGTAAATCGGCCGAGTTGGTCTGGGGCAAAGGTGGAACAAACTATGGTGTAGATGCCTTCGTCGAGTGTTCGTTTCTCAGCGAGACACCCGCCCCGGCGATAATCGCCGCTGTCCGTGATGATGTCGCGACTCCGAACCCTGGCTACGCGGTTGCCATTGGACCAGAATAATTTGATGTGTGTCGCGGTCTCCGTCTCGGGACATTCTAGCAAGAGGGAGACGTCGGTGGCGCTCGAGACCTTCATGGTAAATTGGGGATTCTGGGGATACCGAGGGGACTCGGCATTTCCGCCAGCCATCGAACCAGTCCATGACCCCTGGACTTTGGTGACGTACTTGTATTTATTCTGCGCGGGCGCGATCTGCACGGGGGCTGTGGACAGAGCAGACAGCGTGAAGTTCTGATTCAGAGAGGGTAGGGATTGCTCCGAGATCACGGCAGTGTAGGTCGTGTTTGGGTGCATCTCCAGCCTCATGAGGGTATTGGGGGAATCGACATAAGGTCCTCGGTGGAGGGCTCCATCGCTCAGAGATACCCTTTTCCCTTCCGTGTTGAAGATGTAGATGCTGATGAATCCCGGTTCCTCATGCTCCACGGCGCCGTCCGGAGCGTCATCTCCATCTCCATGATGCTTGATTGTTTGAAAGTGCTTTCCAAGCAGCAGCCAGACAGTACCCCCGCTCTTGGTGGACACCGAAAACTGCGGGTTCTTCACAAAGCAACCAGCAACGCCTCTGCCGCTCGTGAGATCCCAGGGGAAGTGGATATCCTCGCGATATCTGAACAGTCCCGGATTCCAATTCAGATACAGATTTTCGAAGTTCTGGAGAACTTTGTCGCAGTCCATCCAGAAAGACCCAGGAGCAAAAGACGGCTGGTTATGGGTCAGCTCAATGGAGTCAAGTGCGGTCTCAATGTCCCGATGGACCACGTCCGCTCCAGCCCACGGGTTCTTCACTAGCATCTGGCGACGCCCCTTGGACTCCTTCAACTCCAGTATCGAGTAGTCGTGCTCACTCACGAGTCCGACTTCCGTTTGCTCTCTCTCCGTCAGTTTACCGGTGCCAATGGTGAGCAGCACATCTCCGTGACAGAAAGATCGGTAAAGCCGCCGCCAGAGATCATCGCTCGTGACGTCCTCGTGGTGAAGGAAAATCTGTTCCGGAATCCAACCGGTCAGAACCCACAAATCGGTTCCAGAGTTGCTTCCTGGGAAGTCATATCCTCCGCGGATCTTTAGATACGCCTTTTCTACCAGGGCGGGCCACAGGAAATCCGGGTTATTTCGATCGACCACGTGGAGTGACCTCGAGGTTTTCGAAGACGGCAAGCGATCATCGACGATCACCTTCCGAAAGCACCCGTTGAAGTAGAAGCGAAATATGTATCTCCCCGCTGGCGAAATCTCGGTTTGTCCGAACTCGCAGGGGAATGCTGCAGGGAGATAGCCCTGCGCCAGTCAGTCGCATCGTCCACGCTGGGATCAGAGGGTCGGAGAACGAACCTTGGATAGGCCCCGCTCGGTCCGTGAAGTCGTTGCACAGAGGCTCGCCACAACCGAGCAATCCGTCAGCATGTCCTGGACCAAATCTGTTTTCTCCCGAGGAGACATCACGGGTGTCAGGGTGTGCCCCGTCCGTTCACTAATCTTCGCCAGCAACTCATGAGGCCTCTTCCAGCCGTCGAATAGCTGCCTCTGCACATGGGACAGGTGGAGCTCCGGATGATCACTGACTCTAGTTAGACGACGTATGTACGACGACGGATATCGCACCGCAGAATTAGGGCCGTGTTCATAGCACATACGTAAACGGCTCTTTCCCCCTCTCCAGCTGGAACTCGCCCGGTGCCGGAGGATGCGTCCAAGGAGGGAACACGAAGTTATTCAACTTTGCCCCTTCCAGAAGAATGATCTCCTCGCGAGTCGTCAGTTTGCGGGTGGACGATGGGTGTCGCAGTCCAGATTCGCCCGTGGAATGCACCCGGGCCGCAGATGGCCAATCTTTGGCGCTCTTGATCCTCTCGGCTCGGGTCAGCCATTCTTGGCATTTAGCATCTAGAGCCTGCTTGTCTTTTTGGACGGTTGCGAGGTTCAACGCCTTCATGTAATGCTCCACCACTTCAATGGCCGCCTCTAGGGCCTGAGTTTGGGAGGCAGCTGAAGACACATCCCGCTCCGACCTCTAGTACATACATTCGCGGTTAGCTAGCCCATATTATATTACCACTCCAGATTGAAGAGAGACAGCCGGTATGGGGACAAGAAGAGAATAGAGAATCAACGTACCAGGGCCTCAGTAATATGCGACTTCTGAGCCGCAGTGTTTGACGCAGACATCCTGGCCCACGGTGGGTCGATTGATCTCAACGGTCACACCCCAGTCAAACAACGGCGCACGTTTCTGCGCAATCATGCATCCAGGGAGTCGGCCCGTGTCCTTGAATGATTCGAACCCTCAGCAGTCAGCACCCTCGCGAAGAGGCCCCGCAGAGTTCCCGATCACCACATTCGTCAGGCAGGCTTGCAGGTGCCAGACGACGATCTCCAGTACGGAAATCAGTACCAGTATACGACGAGATATACACTCCGTACGATTGACAATCGCTGATTGATAGAGCAACAATGATAATAGTACAGAAACTCGTAAGAGAAGAAACGAAAGGAGACAAAATCAACCACCGGTGTTTTTAACAAGAAGGGACATGGACATGGTGACTGTTGTAGTAGAAGTAGAAGTAAAGCAGTGGTTGTTACTGTACGGTAATTATCCTGCCATGACGGCAGGTCACGTGCACAGCGCCCATCTCCCCGAGCTTTCCTGAGCTTCTTCGCGTTGATGACATCGTGCAGTGGGATTTTTTCTGCGACAAATTACACCACCAGTCCACTTCTCTTCATTTGGGTTGATTTCTGCAAGGAATGGTGTACTGTTTCTCACACCGAATTAACCCCAAGGATCACGATCTCCCTTGAAGGAAATTCACCAGTCTACGAGTCGACAGAACCAGCTGGACACCATGCAGTCGCATCTAACCAGAGGCGTGTTTCGCGCTATCCTCAACAATGAACCACTGTCGTCTACTCGATGCCGCTGTCGATTGTTTCATACGGCCCGAAATGGTCGGATGCGAAAGCTTGCTTTCCCCCATCCCCAGTATACCCCACGACGGTCAATGTTCGCCTTCAGCGCCCCGCCCGAGGCCCCGGCGTCTACTGTTCTTTCCTCCGAAAAGGGACTGAAACCGATGAGAGATCTCATGCGAGCGCTGTCGGACAAGAGTCGGGGGCCAGCAAATGGAACGCTGGCCAAAGCTTTTCGGGAGTTCTTTGTGGCACGCGCCGAGAATGTGGAGGTGATTACTGGATTTCACTCCCGCTTGCTCCTTACGACGTGGAAATACCTGCGGGCTCATGAGGAAGAGCTGGAGCGGGAGGAGTGGCAGATGATTTTCTCCACCGAGAACCTGGAGAATGTCCTATTTGTCCTGTCGGAAACGGAGTGCACCGATGAGTCCCGGGCTGTTGTCCTAAGATTAGCTCGCTTCGCCTTTCTGGAACTCTGCGCAAATCATGGGTTTGGCCCAAATAACATTAGCCGACCGGCGCTGTTGGCCTACATTGGCCTACAAGCCTCGCAGGGCAATCCAGATGAAGCCCGCCACGTGGTGGAGAAATTTTGGTCCAGGTTGCAAAAGACCTGCCCCTCGCCATGGCTGACGGTCATGAAAGGGTATGCCATCGCGAATGACAAGTATCACCTCAAGAAGATGCCGGAGAAATTCGACGAATACGGCGTCCAGTTCGATCCTGCCTCCCAGGAGGAGCTGATCAATGTTCTGATCGGCCAAGGATTTTTGAGTGGCGCCCAGACAATCTACGAATGCCGCCTATTTCACGACCAAGAGCCTACTCTTGCTGCCAAGCAGGCCTTGATCAAGCACTCAGTCATCCGGGGCGATCAAGAGTGGGCGAGACCGGTCTTTGAGTCTCTTAGGGAGAGACCCATTACTGAAACCATAGCCATACTGTTGCTCTGGGAAGCTGCCAGCGGAAAAGGGCTGGACGCCATATGCGCAACGGTCGAGCAATGGATCGCCGAGAATCCGGAGGTGGAATCGTCGCTGACAACTTCTTGTGTAAATGACTTGATTGAATATGCCAATTCCATCGGCAATCCTCAGCTGGCTACCGAATTCGCGTCTCTGATCCCTCGCTGGGGCTTGGAGCCCGACACGCAAACACAAGTCCTACAGCTAGACACCCTCGTCCAGGCAGGAGACGTCCCTGGCACGATGGAATTCATCGTCAGCTTGGGCGATATAACGTCCATGGCAGTTGACAGCGCGAATCTGCCGTTGATGAACAGACTTATTAAGATGCTTTGCCTGTCCGGACAAGAGGATGCTCTGTTTGAACAAGTCTCGTTTATCCTCGATCCCTTGTTTGCGAACAACGTGCGCCTGGAGTCGGAAACTCTCGCTGCATTGACGCAGATGTTGCTTTATCGCCACGACTGGGAGGGCGTGTCAGAGTTGCTCCGCCCGCGTCTCGGCCTGTATGACTCGGAAGAAAGGACAAGAGTGCGCAAGGCACTGACGAACTACGTCATGGATCTTAAAGAAGATAGCAAAGACGTCTGGGACATGTACGGCCTACTCCGCATTGCCTTCCCCGAAATGGGCGTGGGCATTCGAAGCGAGATCATGTCCTCGTTCTTCAACAGGAACAGAGCCGACCTGGCTTTCCTGGTGTTTGGACATATGCGCCAGGCCGAAGAATTCTCGCGGCGACCCAAGCCGGACACGTACGCCCGCTGTTTCCAAGGGATAGCCCGAACCCTGGACGACACCCATCTCGAGACCGTCCACAACATGCTCAAATTGGACGTCGAGGTTGACCTGAACACGCGCATCCTCGACTCCCTGATGCTCGCATACGCCGCTTGCGACAAGCCAGCGAAAAGCATGGAGATCTTCCGCGAAATCCTCCAGTCAGACGAGGGCCCCTCCGACAAGACGATCGCGATCTTTTTCAAGATGTGCGAGAAGCACCACAACGGCGCCCAGGAAGCCATGAAAATGATGAAGAAGGTCAAGGTGCTGGAGATCCCTATGGATCGGCGATTGTACATGGCCTACGTGGAAGCCCTGGCGGCGCAATGCGAGTTCGAACTGGCCACCCAGGCTCTTGACAGGATGCAAGAGGAAGTCGGATGCCTACCCACCCGCAACTCGTAAGAACCTCCTATATCTGCTCTTCCTCATTGAAAGAAATTAACCCGTATACTTGCAGAATCGGCCTCCTTTACAACGCCATCCCCTACCAGTATTGGAAAGACGAAGTCGAAAAGTGGGCGAAAGTCAAGTACCCCGAGCAATGGGCTCAGCTGGAGGAGGTCGAACGGACGGAGTCTGAGGAGGATGGCTTCAAGTTCCACATCAAGGGCAACCCGGTCTATGCCTAATATGTGCAGTCTACACTACTACACTACGGTATAATTAGTCCAGCAATGAGTGGCTCAGACCCGCACCATGAAGTCAACTGTACGACTGCATCACCACCAACAATGGAAAGTCCTCGCGGGAGAAGGATAAAAAACAAGCAAAATGTTTCAAATAAATAACGATACCTGTGCAAATAATGTATATCACTTTTTCTCCATCTATCCAGGAAGACTATTGCCTGTCTTCCGGGAACATCAGGCGCTCCTAAGAAGCGGGTGGTGAACGCTTGTCAACTGTCCACAGTCTATCCTCTTGTTATAGAGTCATCCACGAAGTCCAAGCGCTTCGTTCTCCAGGACAACCCGGCCCTCGAAGATATGTCGACTTCATAACCATGGCTTCTCTATCCATCCATGCTCGTGAACGGAGCGAAGATAATGAATGGAGACACGTTGGAAATCGCCAAGAAGACTACACACCATCTATCCAGCCGTTCGATTACGCCCGGTACCGCGACTCTGTTGGATGACCGATACGGGAGGCATCACTTGTGGAGATTAAAGCTGAGAAGCAAATTGGCTTCCTAGATCTCTAGGGATTCTGCGGCTAGCCGTCTTGTAGATGAGATTATGCCAATATCCTCGTTCACTTGTTCACTTGATAGGTTACACGGTCTGAACTACTTCTGCCTCAGCGTGAGACGGGGTATATATACAGTACTACTTGTGAGACGGTGGACTGGGTTTGCAAAAAGTTCAATAAAATGACAAGATGTAGCCATCTAAATATGAATTGTAATTTTTGTGCCCGCTCCTCCACTTCTTCCCTTGACGCCCCATACTCCCTTCTTCCCCCCCACCCCAATCAACAAACAGACGACTCTAGCAGATCTGCTGCGAGTCGAAACCGGGGTAGACACGGTCAGCATGGCAAGTCTGGCCGTCATTGCCGGGCGTGTAAATCGGGTTGGCTGTAAAGAAGACCCATTAGCCAACAAACACAACAAAACACAAGAAAGAAGAGAAAACTCACGATCAACCTCCAAATCCCCCCTCGGGCTCCGAATAATAGTATAAATGGACTCGGCCGTAGTCAACTGCTTCTCGCAGTTAATCTGGTCCTCCCCGCCATTGACGGTGCTCTCGCCGGTCCACACGTCGATGTGGCGGAGACCGCTCTGCCAGTCGACCACGCACTGCGCGCAGTAGTCCTCGTTGCGCAGGTACTTCTTCAAGTACGGCACGTAGACGACCTCGCAGTTCTCGAGCTCGCCCGGCGCCGTGGCCATCGTCAGCGGGTCGCTGAAGGTGCCTGTGCCTCCTGCGGTGAAGCCGCGGCCGCAGTCTTGCGAGATGGCGGCGCCGGGGGGGTCGTTGTCGGGGTAGCCGTAGAAGGTGTGTTGTACGCCGGACCATACCTCGCAGGCGCTGGTTATGGAGCCCTGGAGGAAGAGGGCTGTCAGGGGGAGGAGGAGCTTGGTTGAGTTGGTGGGCATGTTGATTTTGTTGTGTTGGAGATGTATGGAGTGGTTTTTTGTCGAGATGAGTTGAGTAAGATGTATACTTTACTGTAAAGACTATGGGAGGATGGCAGACTGGAGGAAACTACAAATCTTTATATACTTTTTCCTGGATGCCTGCCTGATATAGGTCAATCAGTCGTCATCCTGTCATCTGCGCCGTGTGTTACTCTCTGGAATGACATCGATATCGGATAATGAATACGGGGCTGGGCGGTTCGAGATCATTCTGTGGTTTTTATAGTTCATGGGAGCGGCTCGTGAAGTTAGTATAGCGTCGACATGAAGTAATGAATACGCATGATTGAGACACTCTACAATAGCATGATTCTGTCGGCGGTTGAACTGCGCTCGTCCACACCGTCTGCAGTACGTCTAGGGCGATATTGCCAGACTATCACTGTGATGGAGTGATGGGCTGATGGATACTAGAACCACCGAATGAAGCACAGACGGGAGGCAGATTGCAATAACGGGTAGGTAGATCATAGTGACGGCTATGTGCTTGATATATTGCTAGGTTGTTTCAAGGAGTGTTGTTGGTGTTTCGATATAAGCATACATCTAGAACATGATCTGTGGCGTTTAGTCTTGTCAAATCAAAGAGGCGCAGCAGCTGGTCGTCACCCTTAATATATTAATCTAGCGGGCTTATGTCAATTTTGTTTCCAAGTTTGTGGAACGTACAAGGCCATAGCAATGGGAATATATTTGTTAGACTGGGAGCAAGTTTAACCACCTGGTCTCCCTTTACCGGCACTCTCATCTTCGTCGTCGCCGCCTTTCCCTTCAGCCTTGTCTTTCCGTCTCTGGACCACGTCCCAGTTGTAGACACGCGCAGTAGCGACCTCCATTGTCTGTTACCATTGTTAGCATCCATTCACAGCCAAGCCCAGCGTCAAAACCAGAGGTCCCCATTTTGAAAGCAAAAGAAAAGGAAAAAGAATAGGAAACATACCGTAATCTGCTCTCGCAAAAACTCCAAATCCTCCTCGCAGTTCTTCAAGCTGAGCTCCGCAGCCGCCAGCTTCTCGCTCAGCATGGTCTCCGCCTCGGCCAACGGATACGCCAGCATGACGTTTGCCCCCAACCACAGATAGACCTCCTCCAGTTCAGCGGGAGTGACCGTCGCGCGCGCATACAGCGTGTCGTTCAGCTCGAAACTGGCGTCCATCGGGTTCCCGGAGTTGGCTTTCTGTAGCTGTAGGAACCGCACGGTGTCGAGGGTCTTTTTGATATCGGGAATCTTGTCGCGCAGTCCTGCCCCACGGCGCGAGGCATTGACTTCCATGAATTGGTACTTGGAGATCATCTCCTGGAAGGAGCGGAGGGTGGACTCGACGTCGGCGCGGCTGGAGACATAGTCGGATACGTTGTCGACGAACGGGGCGGCGGGGATACCGCGAGGATTGGTCTGGGGGGTGACCCTAGTATTATTTGTTAATTTTATGTTGATTTCTAAACTTAACAATCTTGGTAGTAGGCGGGGTCCCTCCGGTACGTGGGGTAGAGGAAGGATGAGACGAGGCAGTTAAAACGAAACTAAGAGGAATAAAAAAAACTCACGAGGGATTATTTTGCGCCATACTGAAGATCAGGCCAGCCCAGCTGGATAGACCTGTAAAAAATAACACGGAGGGAACAAAAAGGTACAAGACAGACCAGCAGTGTTGACTGTTGTCGGACTGAAGAGATTCATGCAGATGGAGGGATGGGATGGAAGTGATGTGGGGGAGCAATCTACCCGTTCGGGAATGGTCGCCATCCTGTCTATCTCTCTTCAGCGACTTAATCTTCTCCTCCAGCGATTGCGTATCGTTTAACCTGTGTATCTTACGATTATGAGATGATCTGATGGATTGATTCCTGACTGCGATCATGGTGCTTTTAGTTACCACCCCCCCCATTCTCTCCGCGTTCGAGGCCGTGTCCTCCCAGAACCGCCAGGAGCTCGACCTGCCCGAGTCCCTCTCGCTGGCAGCTCCGATTTCCCATGATCAACTGATTAGACTGGCGCGATGTCTTCGATCTTCCTCTATTGATGATGGCAGCTGTGATCGACCGGGGCTCACATCCACAAGCCTAGACGCCCTGCTGCGAGGGACAAAGGTGTACGTTCCTCCGCCGCCGCCGAAACCTGAGCCGGTATGTCCTCCATCTCTGAACCCTGGCAAAGAGAATGGAATGTTTGTGTTCCTATCCAGAGATCAAACACTGACATGCTTTTCAACTAGTCCCCCGAATACCTTGCGTCCAAAGCCCGTCTCATCGCCGCCGCGGAAGCCGACGCGTATAACCGTCTCGTGACGAACCCAACATCGCACAGCCATGCGTCGCCCTTTTCCTCGTCCACTCCGATTCTCGCTTCGATGCACGATACTAAATCATCAGGGGGCCCCGACTCCGAATACCCCGATCCGCTCACTCCGTCTCTCGTCCTGAACATCTTTCTCTCCGTGTTGATCACCGGGTTCGGGGTTTACTGGGCATTGACGAGCTTCCCTACGCCGGAGCTGTTGACGACTGCGGTCTCGTCTATCTGGCGAGGTGGGTTAGCGTCTAGGACAGCTGGGGGTCGAGGAAAGCCGGGGGGCGGAGCTGGGGTGTCCGAAGCCGTGCGGATTCTCGTATCATTGCTGGTGGCAGTGGTGGTCGGTGTTGCGGAGGTGGCTATCTACGCGATCTACCTACACAAAGTCGATCATGCCCGCGCGCGTGAGAAGAAGTTGCGAGAGCGCAAGCAGGTTATCGCTAGTGAAGTTGTCAGCAGTGGAGACGGTCCGCAACAGGTTGAGACGGCGGTGGATGGCGACCAAGTAGAGATCTGGGGAAGGGGAGCGAACGGGGGACTGCGGAGGAGGGTTCGGGAGAAGTGGGAAGAACAGGAGAGGGAAAGCCCTGGTTCTACCACGTAGCTGTGTTTCTACTACTATAGACTACTATAAATTGTATTTCAATGTTTATGGCATGAGTCTGTATATCTGTATAGAACATTCATTGCTGTCTATCGCGGTACGGGATCGCATGACCGCCACCTGCGCCGATCGGAGACTCGCTATCTTGGCCCGCCGTCTCCGAACAACATCGGACCACTTCCATCCTAGTCTTGTTTCTACACTCCCCAGGTTGGGACTGTCCATGTAACCAGCCACACCTCTCCGGGACGCACCATGTCGGTATTAAGGAGGAGTAGAGCTCTGCTTCCTGTCAGAGAATTGACGACACCAACACAGACGATAGCCTGGAGCTGCGGTCGCGTGCGGCCTTTTTCCGTCCTCAATCGCCCGCAACCCAACTACCCCGGCCATGTCCCCCTGTCGATTGTCGAACGAGGTGCCCTGGCCGTGGGATCTGCAGTAGGAGCTCTCTTGAATCCCCGAAGAGCAGGTATGTCGAGTCCTCCCAGCCACAGACAACGCCAGCTAACCACCCGCGTCTGCTTGTACCAGACCTAGTAGCAACCTGCGGCGAAGCGACAGCCACGCCCTACTTTATCTACCGACTGCGCGACGCGATGCTGTCCGACCCAACCGGACGACAAATCCTGCGTGACCGTCCCCGCATCACCTCCGAATCCCTCCGTCTCCCCTACCTCCGCTCCCTGCCCGAGAACTCCGTCGGACGCACCTACGCCGCCTGGCTCGACCGCGAAGGCGTCTCGCCCGACACCCGCGACAGCGTGCAGTACATTGACGACGAAGAGTGCGCATACGTCATGCAGCGGTACCGCGAGTGCCACGACTTCTACCACGCCGTGACGGGGCTGCCCGTCTTCGCGGAGGGCGAGCTGGCCCTCAAGGCGTTTGAGTTCCTGAACACGGTGATCCCCATGACGGGGCTGAGCCTGTTCGCCGCCGTGCGGCTCAAGCCTGCTGAGCGGGAGCGCCTCTTCTCGCTGTACTTGCCCTGGGCGGTGCGCAGTGGACTCGGGAGTAAGGAGGTTATCAACGTCTACTGGGAAAAGATCCTGGAGAAGGATGTCGGCGAGCTACGCGCGGAGCTCGGGATCGAGCAACCGCCGGATATGCGGGATATTCGACGCATGATTCGGCAGCAGAAGAAGCGGGAGAAAGAGAATGTGGCTCAGCATGCGTAGGCGATTCTCCTCTCCCTCCTCCCTCTCCTTCTTCTCTTCTTTTTTCAGGACCCACTGTATTATAGTAAACTGAGCAAGCGTTGGTTCATATTTGGGAGCATGTACACGAAACAACGGAGTGTTAATGTATTTGTATGGATACAGCTGACCAAGGCGAAGCTGTTGGTAGAGTGTACCAAGGCACGTAGAATGGTCAGTACGCACAGATATAAAGCTCGGTAATCAACAGCTCGCTGCCACATATCGCGCGATGTACAAGACGCACAGTCCAGATTCAGTGACGGTGCATCATCAAACAACCAATGAAAATGCCATCATTCATTCATTATGATCCAACCTGCCACGACGTTCACAAATCCAACAAGTCATCATCGTCGTCCCAGCCACCCTTCCGTCGGTTGATCACAATCTTGTGCTCCTCCTCGTCCTTGCGCTGGTTCTCCGCCACGGCGTTGAGCAGCTGTTTGAGCTGGTCCTCGGAGACCTTCTGTCGCAGCTGACCCGTCTGCGCCAGCGTGATGAGTCGGTTCTCGATATCCATCGCGCGCGACTCCTTGACGAGTCGGATCCGGCCCAGGCGATCCGCGGCTTCGGGTTCGAGGATTTGGTTCAAGATGGCGGAGCGACGTTCAGCTGGGGTCGGTGATTTTCGGGTAAGCGACTCGGTTGTCCGTGGGTGTTTCTCTCGCGATTATGGGGCACTTTACTCATCGTGACATACCTTCGGCTTGCCTTTGTATATAGCTGTCAGTTATACGGGGCTTGGTCGTCCTCACGGCCCGTGGTCGGAAGAGGATAACCTACTTTCTCTGCTCGTCCTGGCCCTCGGCGCCACCTCCCCCGCGTGGAACCCCGCCGCCGCCCCGGGGCCCGCCCTGTTGTTGCTGCAGCTGCGCAAGACGGGCGCGTCTTATCTGTACAGAGGTTAGAACGAAGCTTCGCAACCCGCGCCGTTAGGACACTTAGCGGGGTCAAGCGTGGGGCATTCACCTCCTCAAGCTCTGCATCGGCCATAATTTCGTTCAAATTCCAACAATCTAGCTAACAAACAAACAAGGAATCGTTGACGGTCCAGCTGCCAAAGTAGGGTGCGATCAAGTGGAATCCGAGGATTTTCCCAAGTGATGCCGGGATCGTGACGGCCTTGACCCCACCGGCCTGACCGCCTCAGGCATCACTTCTACGGGGGCCTGGCTGCCTGTCCACGTGACTGGGTGGATCCCCCCACTTTCTTCTTACACCACCTTCGTCTGTCCAATCTGTTGCCCCAGTGCATATGCGGTGAACTCCACAGCCCCATCGGTCATAGTCAGCGCTGCATGGACCCGGATCTGAAGATGATATAGTCCCTGTCCTCCAACGGCCTCGAATACAAGCTTGCTGAGGTCTATGTCGCCGAGGTTGCAGACGAATTGGCCCACACAACGGACCCCTGGAGGAAAGCATGATCGGTCAGCGAACATGTGAGATTGACAGAGAGCATCATACATGATCCATACCTGGACAACTTGCTTGATCGGGTGCTGCATCAAGATCACAATCGTATATACGAAGGGTCGTGGCAGGCGGCCACATTGGCTGGTAGGGCAGTTGGATGATTGAAGTGACATAGAAATCGGTCGACAACCGGTCGCCCTGCAATTGGCATAACACCACCCCCGTTAGTATGAAGCTGCATAGGCTTCTTCAATTGATCACAGCTGCAGGTGGGACCTGTTACCTTTCTAATCATCCAGCATACTTCCGGGTCCGATGGTCCCATGCTTCCCAGTCTGGCCCTTGCAGGGTGGGCTCGTTCCAGACCGATGTGTCGCCGGCATGTGGACTCTGGGGCAATGTGCCCTCGGAGCCCGCAAGCCGCCGCTCCACGAGAAACAGCTAGTTCGCTGAGTAGTGTGCATATTAGTTTGATTCCCCAAGGCTATCGTTGGATTGGAAAGTCACGGTGGTCTTACGGTTGGGGAGGTACTATCATGGTGATGCTTCCCGGAGTCTCATCCAGGATTTGCTTCAATTTCATCTGAAGATAGGGCGAGGCGCTGAGCCCACCTACCATGACGACTTTCTGTATGAACGACTTCGGTATCAGCTTCAATCCCATCTGAGCAATCAGAAAGCGCCCGAGGCAGTGCTTACATTGATAGCGCTCCTTCGAAACCTTTCGTTCACCTCTGTGATCTGGGATATCACCAATCGATGGATCTTTTCCAAAGTCCGAGCGAAGAGATCGCTGATCTCATTTTCGTCGAGCAAGAATTCGCGTGGTGTCAGATTGTAGCGAATTGTGCATTTTCGCTGTGCTCGGAGTGTCAATTGCAGCCAATGACCGCGACCCGCACGACCGTCATACTGTGCGAATAATCTTTCCATTGAGTCCGTAAACGGGTTGTCGCCTGCACATATATTGCTCATGGGCAGGCGCTGGAAAGGACGATCCTGATTTTCCTCCAGATACCGATAGAAACTAGCCTCAATATCCGTGCCGCCGCATCTGACACCTATAATCAAGACCTTAGCTACGGAGGCGTTCATGCATCATCGGTGCCATACATACCAATGTCTGCACTAAGCCGTTGGAAATAAGGCCGCGATCCGGATTCGGTGACAAGGAAAGAAGCGGCATCCTAGGGAACGGCCGGTGAGAAGACGCCTTCCTCATGATGGAAGATGGTAGAGTATACGGGCCAACTTACCACTGTGCCACCCCCACAGTCACAAACGAGCACTCCATCACCGGTCTAGGCGGTTGTCAGCTCACTCTGACGGGTGTGTACTTGAACATCCCAATCCTCAACCCTTACCTGAAGTTCTCCCCCATTTAAGTAGGCGACTGCATGCATTGCAGCCTCGGGTTCCGATAAGAAAAACACCCTATCCTCGGCTCTTGACCCGAACTCCGCTCTTTGGGCAGCGTGCCTCATGAGGGACCTTTGTTCTGCAGACCAGGTGGCCGGCACCGTAATCCAGAAGTCGATTCCTTCAATGCTCTGACAAGCGTTGGCAATGGATTCATTTAAAACTGTTAGCGCGTATTCATTGATATGGCGAAGGAAGTCTGCAATGACTTCGACGGCGCTTTTTCCGTCAGGCAGCTTGAGGATGCCCATCCTCATGACTCCCTCCAATATCGGATCGCTCAAAGGATTTGTGTCGGAACCCTGCTCTGAGGAGTATTGAACCCCTAAGAGAAGCTTTGTCCAGGAATAAGTCTCCGAGGCCGGCTGGCATCGAAAGCCCCAGTCACATGGCAGTTCTCGACTTTGTCGGTAGGAAATGCGAGATGGGACTTTCAGACGCCTGCCGTTGCTTTTTTCACTACCAGGCCATCCCGAAAGCGTCACAGCTGGACGCTCTTTCAAGCCGTCAGCAAGTGCATACGCCACCCCTAACATACAACAGTTAGTCGCCGGATTTTGGCATCGACATCGGGGAACCTGACCTGTTGAAGTAGTGCCGTAATCAACCGCCAAAACCAGCCTGGGTCCAGCGCCTCGTTGCATGTTGCTAATACGCTCCTGTGGGTGATGAACTGAACAAGCGCAGAAATGAGGGATACACTGAGTGGTGGAGACATGAAGCTGGCCTAGGGAAGCACATCGCAGACTTTATAGAATTACTTTCGACAGATCCATGAGCTGTGTCTCAGCTATCTTCATAATCATCATGGGGCGACATTTGACGTCTGTCTTGATTGTTGTTTTACATCTCATCCATGGAACTGCAGCCTCCCGAAGATGTCAACAAAGTAGCCGTCCTGTCTCGTTTTTCAGGAAGAAAGGTCGGATAAAGCCCGTTTGAACAAAGAGACTTCGCTCCTACACTCAAGAGGAAGACACGGGTAGCGGGAACATATAAATTTTCTTTGTCCTTTGTGGTGTCTCCTTTCTGATGCTCTGTTTCCCTTCTCCTTCCGCTCCTCACCATCTCTCTTGCCGTATCCCTTGTTCAACATCACGACAAGAAAATAGAAAACAAGAAGAAGACTTTTCTTGTTTCCATCTGCTTATGTGCCATTGTCGTTTTCATTCTTAGCAAATCATCCCCTGTTTCAGGCGACGTATCTTCAATCATGGCAAAGACAAAAGGAGCAAAACAGAAGATCCAGGCACCCAAAGGGACCAAACGCAAGGCTCAGGTGAGGACGGCGAAACATTCTTGAAGATTTCTGTGATTGTCGTGTCGGTTTATTGACTGTCGCCGATACTAGAAACCCTCCTCGCCACCCCCACGCAAACAGAAGGCCCAAAAGACAGAGCAGGACACGGAGGAGACCAAGCCAGCTCCTAGGCCAATAGAGGATGCAGTCGCGCTTCTTACCTCGGATGAACTGGCAAGAATCCGTTATGGAGATGGTTATCCATTCAACTTGTGGGACAGAAAAATCGGCGATTGGTTGGTCAAGTCGAACGATGAAATCGGGCGTGAACTCAGAAACGAGATTTCTATAAGGCGATGGGTAGACTACTTTGGTGTGGAAAATGTCAAAGACGTGAAACATTTGTCGGACGACCAGAAAAAAAAAATCATCAGTAGTCTTGACGGATGGTGCGTTCAGATACCCTGGAATTCCCTGCTGAACCGTTTCCCCTTCTGCGTCAAAAAGGACTTTACGAAATACCTATTGTGTGTTTTGATAGAGAAGGACATCGTTACCAAAATGTACGACAATCCATTTTGGTACCTTGACGGCAAGAAGGGCCCGGACGATGAAGAAGGAGATGAAACGTTTGGTCAGCGACTAAAGTACCTGCTGGACAGATTCGTTGAAGGTATGTGCGCCTTCCAGCCATGGTCACATTGAGCAACAGCAGTCGATACTCGTCGGACAGATTGCTAACTTCAATCCACCCCAGCCTGGGTGGGTGGGATGTAGCCGACCCAGGCGATGCCTCGCTATTGCGCTCCGACATTTCTCGTCTGGCAAACGGGACCCTGCCATGTCAGGTTCGCTCCGGGGTCTGGGGAAAGTACCACGCCGAGCGCCGCACACGGCAGGTGGAACAATGGGCGGCCGACTTCATCGCCAGCGAGCCGGCGTGCTGGCTCCTGAGACAAAACAACACATTTTCGGAGCAAGATAGGCACGAGATACTAACAGATATCTACCGCTGGTCAGCCGAGAAATGGGCTCATATTTCGTCCCTCCGTGGGAACTACAATTTCTACCAACTGCCCGACTTGGGAAAGACCTTCAACAAAGAGTCTGGGTTGGTGAAGAGAGCCAACGACCACGTGCCCCCTTTCGGCGATGAGTCGGTTGAGGGGATGCGCATTCTCCTTGTTGTTTGCGGAGGTATTCGTGTGCAATGGGAAAATCCCGATCAAGGGGATGAGTTTTACGTATGCGCCAAAGCGTCAGTATTGGCCCAAGAGAAGACTATGTATCATTGAGTCATGTTTCCCCTCGAAGAGAAGAGGCGGGAAACACTGGGGAAGTTGTGGAGTTCGGATAGAGGAGGAGAGGGCCGCCATATGGGCTTGTGTGCAGGTGCTGCTCACGTGGAGGGTGTGGTTGGTGATGTTTGTCGTGTTTTTTAGTGTTTTTGGCTATGTTTTCCATCAGACTGTCAAATTGTTTTTCATGTCATTTGATTTTTTTTACGCCGGACCTCGATGGGGTTTTAGGGTCCTCCGTTATAGATTAGGGAACTTGTCTGGGTTTGTTGTTACGCGTTTCGCCGGTAGTTATGGAGTAGAGGGAGGATGGGAGTAGACAGTAGACTGGACAAGAATGGAATTGAAATTCAACGACAGGGTATAAACCAACAGGGCATCGCTAGTGCATCTAGTATAGTATGTTTAATCAGTCAAAGCCAATGCACCGCCGCGGTGCTGTCTCAAATCATGTAATCTCACAAATCAACCACACTACTTGTTTCATATAGCCCAACCGCGCGGCCTTTGGCCCTTTTCCCCCTCTCCCTTTACTTTTCGTTTCGTCAACTGACGGTCGTACATCCTGTGACAGTGTTTTTTTATGGGGTATGCCCATCGGCCTGGAAGAAGGAGATATTTTCTCGGAATGCGACATATTCACTGTCTGCATAGCCCAAGAGCGATTCGATCTGCGTGCTGCGGTGACCTTTGATCCGGTCGATCTCGAGACTGCCGTAGTTGACCAGCGCCCGGCCGACTTCTCTGGGCTCCTGGTCATGGTGGAGGAAATCGCCGTTCAAGGAGTCCGCCGACACTCTCCCCACGACGACCAGACGCACCGCTTCTTGCTGGCCAAAATGGCCGTCCACGCGCAGGACCCCGGCCGGGAGAAGGCTGGCCTTGTTCTGGAGGGCGATGTATGCGCCTTGGTCGATGTACAAGGTTCCGTGGGGCGTGAGGCCGTGGAGTAGCCAGAAGGACCGCGATTGGATTGGGCGTTCGGACGCGATGAATCGCGTGTGGAGCGGGGCAGTTGGAGGCTCTGAGGATGGGGTCTCTGGGGAGGGTGTGTCCGCGGAAGCGTCCGTGTCGTGGCCCTCGGTCTGCTGGAGGTATTGTACGATCGCGTGGATGTTACCCGGTTTGGAACTTTTGGTGATCACGGTGGTCACACCGGCGCTCATGCCGAGCCTGGCCGCTACGATCTTGGTGCTCATTCCTCCGGTCCCTAGCGACGAGCCGGCCGAGGATACGTCGGCTGTAATGGAGGCAATGTCGCTCACCACCTCGATGGGTCGCGCGTCGGGGTTGCTGCGGGGGTTGGCGGTATAGAGACAGTCGACGTCCGTCATCAAAAAGAGATAATCGGCTTTGACCATTGCGGCCGTGATGGCTGAGAGGGTGTCGTTATCGCCGAATTTGATTTCCTATGGGGATGGAGGGTCAGGTCGTCGAAGAGGCTAGACTGGTTGTATATGAGGTAGACCACCCACCGAAACAGCCAATGTGTCGTTCTCGTTGACGATCGGGATCACTCCCATTTCAAACAGCTGTGCAAAGGTATTTTGGGCGTTGATGTATTGTGTTCGCTGGAATTGGGTCAGACACAGCATGTGGACGTCAGGAGATATGGTAGCCTACATCGGCAATATCATTGCGGGTCAACAGTATTTGGGCAACTGGCAAACGAAGATGTGCAAAGAGACCATCCCACAGGCTCATGAGCCGGCATTGTCCCACCGCTGCGAGGGCCTGGGGTTCATTAGCTGGTTCAAATCCATGTGCGATTGATGAACAGAGGCGTATACCTGTATGCGAGGCAAGTTTTTCGGACGTTCATCGATGTCCATCCTCCGCAACCCCACCCCCACAGCTCCGGACGAGACGAGAACTACATGGTGGCCCTCGCGACGGAGTTTCGCTGCGGTTTCGACAATCAAGGTCAGAATCGACAGGATAGGCTCGTGCGTCTTTTCGTCGACAATCGAACTCGTGCCTAGACCAAGAGGAAAAAAATCACGGTCAGCCAAACAATCCTGAGATCATCGAGGCCATAGTCCGACTCCCCGCACCTAGCTTGATGACGATAGTGAGAGGCTTTGAAGCCATCGTGGTGGACATTGTAGAGTGGACTGGGATAGCCCAACCACATCAATCGATTGCGTCGCGAGCAATGACTCTAATGACTTCCTGTCTAGGTGTCTTCTCGCGAACCCAAGGAAATCCAAACCGACGCTCTCGATCGATCGAGTCATAGTCTGCTGCGATGTCCACTATTTCCGAGACCAGTTTAGTCCTCCTGGTTCTGCCCGCCCACACCGCCCTCCGCGGAGAGATTCGGCGAACCCGATGGTTGCGCTTCACGTCCCAATTGCAACTCAATCCGCCAATTGCCCAGAATTTCGACAGAATGCCGGATTCTCAGTCACCTTCGCCAACGCGGAAGCCGGGGGATACCGGGTATATTCCCGGGGATGATTCGTGGACGCAATGGCGGAATATCTTCGCGATCATGTCGGGGAAGATGACCGACGAGGGAAAGGAGCAGTTTCGTGTCGCGCGAGACATCCGCAACGAGGCGGCGGACTGCAAGCGCTGCGAAGACCAGCGGGATTATTTGCTGCAGTACAGTGAGTTTTGTCTTCTGAGAATACGCGTCTGTATTTCTTTGTCTGGAAGACGTGGACTAATCTCTGTGGAATTAGGCCCCGTGGTCCGGTACATGAGCGACAGCATCAAGCAACTCGGCGGTGACCTATCCAGCCACAATATCTACTGTCGTCGATGCACGAATCGGCAAGCCGGTGGTTTCGACCCGGAATACGGTATCCGGATTTGCGCCAACGAAATGAAGGACCAGGGACATCTGGAGGACACGATGGCCCACGAGATGGTGCATGCCTATGACCATTTGCGGTTCAAGGTGAACTGGACGGATAACCTACGCCATGCCGCGTGTACGGAGGTGTGTACTCTATGCGCCCCCTTCCTCAGCGGCCTTTCTGGATTTGGGGATTTCCCTTGTCCTCTGCTGACCACAAGAATAGATTCGGGCCAGTTCCCTCAGCGGAGAATGTCGATGGGCGCGAGAGTTTTTCCGACGAGGACAGTGGAAGTTCACCCAACAGCATCAGGAGTGTGTGCGCCGACGGGCGATCCTGTCGGTACGGGCGCGACCGACCTGCAAGGACGAGGCGCATGCGACCAAGGTGGTGAACGAGGTTTGGGACAGCTGTTTCCGGGATACGCGGCCATTCGACGAGATCTATCGATGATACCATGTTTTTATTTTCTTTCTTTTTCGACTGTGTATATGACACCTTTCCACTCCGGTTGATGTCTGTATCAGGTACACTTTTAGAAATGTATTATACTTATGATCAGACATGATGCACATCACCCTACGCTTGATATTGGCTGGGTGATATTCTCGGCTCGGGATGCCACTCGGGTAGCCGTGATGCCGCCAATGTGGGATCGGCCGGCTTCAGTTTCCAATTCAATTCTCGGGATGTTCACAATGAATCTAAATAGAGTAGATTCGTACATGGTAGAATATATGATTCAATGGAAATGGATATAGTTCGAAGTTCAATGTTCTCAATATTCAAACCGGCGATCCCAATCAACCCCATGCCGACCCGGGTGGGTTCCGGAGTCCGCTGGGGTGCCGAAGCCGATGTTTCACCCCGCGGATTCCTGCCCCGCCCGGTCCAACCCCGCCATCTTTTCCTTTTGTTTCTCTTCTTTCTTTTTTTCTTTCTTCCACATTCCTGACAGTTGTATCCCGTCCAGCTTTTCTTGTCCACCGCCAAGATGGTTGAAAACGTCCTGGATGACATCTCACACCGGAGGTTCAATCCTCTCCGTGGATCTCATATCCTTGTCTCTCCCCACCGCACCAAGCGTCCTTGGCAGTGAGTCCAGAGTCCAGCGCAGCACTATCTCAATCAACTACCCCGTGAAGAAACGAAAACGAGGGTCAGAAACTGACAGATGGATGCAGAGGCCAGCAGGAGGGTCCCTCCAAGACTACCCTCTCCAGCTACGATCCCGCCTGTTACCTGTGTCCCGGAAACAAGCGCGCTCAAGGCGACTCGAACCCCAAGTACGACAAGACGTTCGTCTTCGTCAACGACTATAGCGCGGTCAAAGAGGAGCAGGCGCCCTATAACCCGGAGAATGCAGACGGTGTGTCTCCGCGATGGAATCATGTCCCCTCCCACGCTAACACCTCCCAACCATAGAAGTGGAATCGTTCTTCCTCAAGGCCGAGCCCGTGACGGGAAAATGCTACGTGCTCACCTTCTCCCCGGCCCACAACCTCACCCTGGCGGACCTCACCCCCGCGGAGATTGTCCCCGTCATTGACGCCTGGACCGAGATCTACACCGCGCACCTGTCGCCCAAGTCGCCGCTCGCCGTCGTTGCACCCGCCACGACCCTCCCCCCGAACGCGCCGACCACCAGCCTCGACCAGCCCAAGGAGCAATACCGGTACATGCAGATCTTTGAGAACAAGGGCGCCGCCATGGGCTGCTCGAACCCGCACCCGCACGGCCAGGTCTGGACCACCAGCTCGCTGCCCGAAGAGCCCGCCATGGAGCTGGAGCAGCTGCAGAAGTACCGCGCCGCGCACGGCGGCAAGCACATGCTGGAGGCGTACGCGGCGCTGGAAAGCAAGAAGCAGGAGCGCGTGGTGTTCGAGAACGCCGCGTTCCTCGTCGTCTGTCCCTGGTGGGCCGTGTGGCCGTTCGAGACCATGATCGTCAGCAAGCAGCACAAGCGCGCCCTGGTCGATCTGAACGACACCGAGAAGACGCAGCTGGCTGAGGCTATCGCCGAGACCACCCGTCGCTACGATAACCTCTTCGAGACGCACTTTCCTTACAGCATGGGCATCCACCAGGCGCCGCTTGATGGTACTGAGGAGGAGATCGAGTCGTCTTATTTGCATCTGCACTTTTATCCCCCGTTGCTGCGCAGCGCCACGGTGCGGAAGTTCCTGGTTGGGTGCGTATACTCTACAAAATATTTCCCCTTACGAGAAGGTCGCTGACAAGATGCAGGTATGAGATGATGGGCGAGCCCCAGCGTGACATCACGCCCGAGCAGGCGGCCGCCAGACTACGGGCCTGTGGAGGAGAGCTGTACCGCAAGAAGATGAACCACTGATGGATTGCGGCGTCGTCTGTTGACGCGAGAAGGGAGAGAACTTGTATCTGATTATACCAACCTTTTCTCTTCATTGTATATCTTCTCCGCCCAGAGATACGTAGCCATTCAACAAGGAATAAGCAAGAAACACAACACACAATACCCCCAAACCAACTAAGCCAAATACCACCCCCGCTGCGTCACCATCCACGTCAGCGTCGACGACGCCACAATCATCGGACTAACGAAGCGACCCTTCAGCTGCGCCGTCCCGCTCACCCACTCGCCCAGGAAATGGAACAGCGCGATCCCAAACGACCACGCGGCCAGATCGTACGACACGGAGTTGGTGATGTTGTAGGCGGCGTACATGCGGATCACGCCGGACAGGAAGGTCCAGGTGGCGAAGGTGCGCGACGACAGCGGGTTCGTGAAGGGGTGGTTGTCGGGCTTGGAGCGGCCGTTGTAGAGCTCGGCGGAGTAGGCGTCGGAGCGGTAGGCCTGGATGCTGTTTGCGGAGGAGATGACGGAGACCTATATATTTTGGATTTTGGAGTTAGTGTTGTTTTGTATTCTTGTTCGGGTTGTTTCTTTCGTTCCTCTTGCTTGTATAGGGGTTGGTGTTTTTTTCTTGTTTGGGGGGTGGGGGGCGGGGGGCGGATTGGGACGGAACGGAACTGACCAGGAAGAGCCACTTGGGGAGAAGACCCTCGAAGGGGGGGAGGTAGGCGAGGAGATCGGCCATAGTGGTGAATTAGGATGTAAGAGGGAAGTAATTGGAGTTGGGAGTATCGTTGTTGTGGATTGAGAATCTCAATTGGAGAGGGAGAGAGAGAGAGAGAGAAAGCTGGATGGGATGATTTGCGGGTGGGTGGTGTGTTTAGGGGCCGCGGCTGGATTTAGTATATGATTTACGGGTCTCTATCAGTATCTTGATGGTGGCATATGTTGAGAACCTACTGAATTGTTTATATCTCAAACCCGAATAACTCAGTTGTTTATATATAATGTATATTGACTCTGCGATTTGAGTTACCCAGCACTCAATCAGGGTAGCAATGCACCACTGTACCTTATTTATAAATGTAAACTCCACGCATCAATTTATGACATTCATGAGCCAGACATCAGTCATACTGTACAGAGAGAGGTAACATCAAATAATATACAAGAACTCCCACGAAGGGCGAGGTATCTATTCCACACCATCATAAACCAGACAAAAGACAAAACCCACAACAAACAAAACCAATCAAGCCGCCTTCCGTGCGGCCTCCTCCAGCTCCATCTCCCGCTCCAAAGCCGCGAAGTCTCCCTGGAAAGCGTCCCGCACCGGCTGCATGCGCATGTCCCAGACATCCTCGCTACTCGGCCCCGTCCTATACTTCATCGCCTTCTTCCGGTAGTGTTCCCGGACGGCCTTCTGGCGCTCAGGGTCCGAGAACGTGCGCGTCTTCATGCAGTGCCAGAAGTTATCCCAGTGCTCGCTGCACGATCGCAGTTCCCCGTAGCGGTAGACGTTGACGAACTGTCCGCCGAAGGATTGGCAGAAGAAGGCGTAGTCGAATGCGGAGCGGCAGGACATGCTGTCGGGGTAGAGGGATTCGGGGGCAATGGAGGAGGGAGAAGACGAGGGCGCGGTGGTTGACGACGGTGCGGATGGTGTGGCGGAGGCCTGTTCTCCTGATGGTGACGACGATTGGGCCGGTCCTTTCCCTGAGATGTCACTTTCTAGACTCGCGAGGAGTTGCTTGAATTCTGCGTCGGCTAGCTCGTCGCGAGTCAAGGCTCGAGGTTCCTGCGGTGGTGGTTGGGGCGCATCGTTGACGGCGGGAGGATTGGCATTCTCCTTGGGAGGAGAGGGGGACGACTTCCAGAGCCAGCCCATGTTGATGTGTCTTTGATTTGAGGGATATGCTGGTGTAGACTGACGTGGAAGTTGGATCACCGGCTTCAATGAAGGAATCGGAGTCGGATCGGAATCGGTTTCTGTACCGTATGGTATAGTATGGTATGGTATGTTACGCTAAGCCCCTTTCGGATGGTGGGTCATGGGCTGCCTCAGGCCTGTCGCATCGTCATTTCTCGGCCTTGACACCTGGAAGCCTGGCCGCCTCAGTCACTCTCCTCCTCCTCCTCTTCTTCTTCTTTCTACTTCTTCTCCTTTGTCTCTAACTTCAACTTCACCGTCAGCTTGGTTGAGCTTCTCCCTTTGCTCCTCCACTCTCCTCTGTTCCTTTTGGGACCATCTTCGAGCTTGTCTCCCCCTTTGTCTTGATTTGCATCTGTCAAGTGGATTTGGTTGGCTCTGCCTCCTTGCTTAATCAAGATGGCGACCGGCGGCCATATGCATAATTTAACCACCCTCATTAAGCGGTATGTTCTCTTCGATTTGAATAGAGGCCACTCTTCTGTATGATTGCGATCCTACAGCGGAAGACACCCAACAAATCTGGCTCAACCCCCCCTCGATCACCGCTAATATGGTATGACCCCTGACAGGCTGGAGGCCGCAACCTCCCGTCTGGAGGATATGGCCTTGGGGCTGGACGATCCCACATCGCCCAAGACCGTCGCTGCCCAAGCCGCGCCGCAATCCCTTCCCACCCAGCATACACCGCCGCCCCCGCCGCCGCCCGCTCCTCTCCCCGCCGCCCCTGCTGAGCCCGCCGCTGCCGCGGTCCCTCCCCAGATCCAGGACTTCGACGCATTGATCCACGATGAGGTCGGGAATTACGTCGCGCTGGGAGAAAAGATCGGGGGTTTGGTGGCGGAACAGGTAAGATCGCCACGGATGTATGTCGGGAGCTCTCAGGGGCATGGTGACTGATCCTTACCCAGTCCAAAGCCGTGTTGCGCGCTTTCCAGGCCGAACGGACCTACCTCTTCTTTGCGACCAAGGCCAAGAAGCCCACCGTGCAGCCCACAGAGCTCATGACGGAGCTCCACAATGCCTCCGACGCTATCAACAACGTTCGCGAGTCGAACCGGGCGTCGCCCCTTTTCGACCACCTGAGCGCCGTCTCCGAAGGCATTGTGGGCCTGGGTTGGTTCTTCGAATACAAGCCCGCCGACTTCGTCAGCGAGGTCGTGGGTGCCATCCAATACTACGGAAACAAAGTCCTGAAGGAATACAAGGAGAAGTGGGTACTCCAGCCCCGGTGATTGGGACGGACGAGAGCTGATGACCGCCAATTAGGGACCGCACCCATGTGCAATATATTCAAGCTTACTACCAAATCTTCAAGTCGCTCGCCGCTTACCTGCGCAAGCACTACCCCCAGGGTCTGACGTGGAATGATCAGAACGGGTTGGACGCACAGGATGCCTTGCGTGAGGTGAAGGCAGCCGGTTCCGGCGCTGGCGCTGGCGGCGCGGCCCCGCCGCCCCCTCCCCCTCCTCCCGTCCCGCAGCTGAACGTGCCCGCCGGAGGCGCTCCGCCACCACCCCCGCCCCCGGGCGTGCCCCCGCCGCCCGCCGCGGCTTCGGGGCCGGACATGGCCGCCGTGTTCGACCAACTGAACCAGGGAGATGCCGTCACGGCAGGTCTCCGCAAGGTCGACAAGTCGCAGATGACGCACAAGAACCCCAACCTGCGCGCGAGCTCCCTGGTGCCCGCGTCGGAGGCGTCGAGTAGCGCGGCCCGCTCGCGGTCCCCAGCCCCCGACAAGAAGCCCAAGCCGCAGAGCATGCGCGGCCGCAAGCCGCCCCGCAAGGACCTCGAGGGTACCAAGTGGCTCGTGGAGAACTTCGACGGGCCCCTCTCGCCCGGCGAGATCGTCGAGATCCCCGCGCAGCAGAACCACTCCATCCTCATCTCGCGCTGCAACAACATCATCATCAAGGTCTCCAGCAAGGCCAACGCCATCTCCATCGATAACTGCACGGGGCTCTCCCTCATCGTGGACTCCCTCGTCAGCAGCCTCGACGTCATCAAGTGCCCCAAGTTCGCGCTCCAGATCGACGGCGTTGTCCCCACCCTGCTGCTCGACCAGGTCGACGGCGCCGTCGTCTACCTCGGCCACCAGAGCCTGAACACCGAGGTCTTCTCCAGCAAATGCTCCGCTATCAACGTCATGCTGCCCCCCAAGGAGGGCACCGACGACGACACCAAGGAGTGTCCGCTGCCCGAACAGATTAAGACCTACGTTAAGAACGGCGTTGTCGTCAGTGAGATCGTCGAACACGCTGGCTGAAGCTTCCTCGCCTGATAGTCACTATATTGCCAATATAAACAGATCGTGGAGGTTCATGTCCGGGATGGGTGGTTTTTGTATGTAGCAAGGCTTGTAGATAGATCTCGAATTGACTGCACAGTTGACCGACCCACTTAAACCCATCCATCCAGAAGGGAATTTTCCAACGCAGTAGCATCAACCTGAAAAAAAAAAAAAAAAAAAAAAAATCTATAGAAACAATATATAAATCGAACGTCCCAATATACATAACATTGTAATAGCAATCAATACAAACTCCACCCATGCTAACTAGCTCTCACTACACTACACTCAAACCCGCGCAGTCAACCGCACCCGCACATCCTTCTTGGGCAAATAAGCCGCACTAGACTGCTTATGGCCCGGGATCTTCCACACGCCGCCCCCACCCGCAGGCTGCAAGTCCCACAGACTGATGATCGCAGCCGTGTAAGAGAGGATCTCTCTCTCGGCGAAGACGCGGCCCTTGCAGGCCGACACGCCCGCGCCGAACGGACTGATCGTGTCGCGCGCAGCGCGCAGCTTGCCCGTGTCGGGGTCCGTCTTGATGAAGCGGAGGGGGTCGAACTGGGTTGGGTTGGAGAAGTGCTGGGGGTCGGTGTGGAGGACGCCGTGCGGGACGAGGATGCTTTCTCCCTCTGGGATGTGGTAGGTGAGGGGTTTGGAGCGGCCGGCAAGGGCGGCGTCTTCGGGGGATTCGGTGACGGTGAGGTCTGCGGTGAGGGTGCGGAAGGAGAGGGCGGCAAGGTCGAGACGGAGGGTTTCGGAGACGGAGGCGCGGAGGAGTGGGCAGGACTCGAGGAGGTTGTTGGTGTCGAGGGCGATGCGGGCGGCTTCGAGGAAGGGGAAGCCTGTTTCGGCTGGGGTGGGGCGGTGGGCTTTGGCGAAAGGGGCGATCTCGGTGCGGATGTCGGCGAGGAGGGCCGGGTTGGTGTAGAGGTGGAGGAGGAGCCAGAAGACGATGTTGGGAGAGTTGGCGTTCATGGCCCAGAGGAGGGAGAGGTGCGCTGGGGCGCTGTCTGCGGGGGATAGGCCTGCGTTTTTGAGGGCGCGCGCGCGCTCCTTGATCGGCTCGGAGATGTCGTCTAGGTCACGGAATTTGACGCCCGGGTCGGCGCCGTCGTTCCAGGCGACGAAGGCTTGGTGATAGACGTTGAGGGTGTCGAGAAGGCGGGCTCGCGCGACGCTGGCGGCGGAGGTGCCGGGGAGGACCCAGCGGGGGAGGCCCATGGAGAGGGCGACGAACTGGTCGTCGAGTTTCCAGAGGTCGGGGAGGAGGTTGGGGAAGTTCTCGAGGACGGCGTAGCCCATGGTGGTGGTGGTGGTGATGTGGCCGAGGTGGTTGCGGATGAGGGCGAACAGGTTCGTTTCGCACGTGGGCTTATCGGTGCCTTCGAGGAGTTCGACGTCGCAGGTCCGCTCCCATGGGGTCTGGTCCACGGGGCTCCAATTGAAGGTCACCAGGTTGGGCGTTTCACGCTCGATGAGACGGCACACGGCGTTGGAGATCTCCGTCACGTAGGGCTCCCTGCTGAAAAGGTCGGGGAGGTTATGGTGCAGCAGCTGCAGCAGGTGGGGGTTTGAGGCGCTCAAGTTCTGGACAGGTCCCCGGTCCCCAAAGACCGTCTTCAACGCGTAGTTGATCACGGCCGTGGATGAGGTGTTTGGGGAGGACAAGGCCGATTTGGCCACGGATGGAGAGACCAGCACGCTGTGCTTCGCCCCTCCTAACTTGATGCCCACCACTGGTTCTTCCATGGAGTCTCTGTGGGATGGTTAGCCCTGTTGTACACCGTAATTGAGTTTCATGTGCATTGCAACCAACCTAGCATTGGAAAGCAAGCGGACATGATTCCAGACGAACGAAAGGCCGTGTCCTAGCCATGGAAACCAGTATGGGGTCGTCCGAACCCGTCGCGGTTGACCGTCTTCGACCTTTGGCCCATTGCTCCAGATGCCAGTGAGTATGCGTGTCACGATGCAAGAGCCGACCAAGATTGCCAGCAATCCGGGCCATCCCACCTCCGACAGGCTATCTTGCAGGTGGCTTAATAGCCCCGACTCAGGAGAGTTCTCCATTGGGGGTGTCAGGCGCAAAACAGGATAAATTATATATGGATCATGTGTTCCGACCCCACGATGCAGGTGTGGGTGTATCTATGATGTATTACTCTTTCGTCAGCTGATCAGGACCAAGGAGTAATTGACAATGGTCTCAAGAGGAGAGAGAAGAGAGAAGTGAGAGATGAAGCTGTGAAGCTGGAGAAACACGACGATCCAGACCGCTTACGTGAGCCATGCACACCGGTGGGGTTATGCTGCTGAGTCACCTATCCCAACTATGCAAGGTGGGGCTGCAGCTCTCGGGATCGGAGTCGGCCCGAGAGTCACGACCAAATCACTTTAAAAATTCTCTTTCGGCGTCGCTTCTGCATCCTTTTTCTTCTTTCTCCCACAACCCTCCCGTTCTCTCGACTTGACTTTGCTTTCTTTCCGGGCTTAGATCGAGAGTGAAGCTCGTATTGGAGTGCGTGCTTGCTTGAAGTCGACCGGTTTCTTCCCTCTGTGGATTCTTTGAACCTGAACGGCCCTCGACTTCGGTCGTAGCTGGACAAGATGGTCAAATTCAGCAAGGAGACGGCCTCGATTGGCATCATCGGCATGGGCGATATGGGCAAGATGTATGCCCAGCGGCTCAGCAGGGCAGGGTGGAGGTAAATCTCTTCTTCGCACGCGACTTTGTTGGTTTGTTTCTTTTTTCGACACGCGCTTTTGCGATTTTGGTAACAGGTAAGAGATACCCTTCCTTTCTATTGTGATTCTTTCCCCTTGCCCACTGCCCCGACACGTCTGTGTCGACCCTTTTTATGATGACTAGAGTGCATTTGGCTCGAGCATGGTCCGGGGGTCTCAAACGCCTTTCTGGTCGGATGAGAACGCCCGGACTGTCGATGATGTAACTTACAAGCTACCTTATTTTTCTTGTGTCTGAACTTCATATCCTTGATATTCATTGGATCATTTCACACGGTGTTTCTGTTGAACCTGTGCTAACTGGATCACTTCTAGGTTGCTTTACTTTGCTCTCACATAATCGCATTCTTTGCTATACCCGATAGAACCGAATAGATATACTAACCCCAGCTACTTTTACAAGGATAAATGCATGTGACAAGGCAGATGTCTATGAGTCTCTTAAAACCGAATTCGATTCTCTCGTACGTGCATTGGAACTCGCAGCCAACGCTGTCCCTCAACTTATAGTATTCATAGAGTGGTGTCACCATCCTTCCCAATGGGCACCTGGTTTCAAGGGTTAGCGATTATATTATTTACAGTGTAGAAGCCGGTGTGATCGACAGGGTAGTAGCCGAGTACGGCCCATGTATGTTTCCTTGGCCAGGGAAAACCCCATCGTCTACCTGCTCTCAGCCTGTCTGACCTGTGTCTGCAAAGCGACCAAGCTCGGTGCGATCGTCGGCGGCCAAACCTCGTGCAAGGCCCCCGAGCTGGCAGCCTTCGATAAACACCTTCCCCCGGATGTAGAAGTTATCTCCTGCCACTCACTGCACGGCCCTAACGTCAACCCGAACGGCCAACCGCTGGTATGATGCGTGCCTTGATTTATCCATGATGATGATTCCTATCATCACTATCGGCCCCCATCTGACGACTGCAT
Organism: Aspergillus campestris IBT 28561; assembly: GCF_002847485.1. Classification (NCBI taxonomy): domain Eukaryota; kingdom Fungi; phylum Ascomycota; class Eurotiomycetes; order Eurotiales; family Aspergillaceae; genus Aspergillus; species Aspergillus campestris. Next base: position 1,503,487 of record NW_020194339.1, read on the forward strand.
GGTAACGAGGGTTGCAGGTCCTGATCAAACACCGCGCCTCAGACGAGAGCCTCCACACAGTCGAAGAGGTCCTCTCGTGCTTCGGCTCCGAATATGTCTACCTCACCGGCGAGATGCACGACCGCATCACGGCCGACACCCAGGCCGTCACGCACGCCGCCTTCCTGAGCATGGGCACCGCCTGGCAGGCCAACGCCTGTTTCCCCTGGGAATTCGGCCGCTGGGTCGGCGGCATCGAGAACGTCAAGATCAATATCACCCTGCGCATCTACTCCAACAAGTGGCACGTCTACGCCGGGCTAGCTATCCTCAACCCGGCCGCGAAGCGGCAGATTCGCACCTATGCCGAGTCGGTCACTGAGCTGTATAAGCTTATGATCCAGGGTCGTCGGGATGAGCTCAAGAGCCGCGTGAAGGCTGCCGGAGAGGCGGTCTTTCGGGCGGGAACCACCCGACAGGACCTGCTGCTGAAAGATGACGTCCTGGACCGCTACTCGCTTTCGAATCAGCCTCGCGAGGAACAGCGTCGGAACAGCCACCTCAGTTTGCTTGCTATTGTGGACTGCTGGTCTAAGCTCGGCATCGTGCCTTATGACCACATGATATGCTCGACTCCTGTATGTGGTCTAGTCCTAACGACTTGTCGTCTCGCGACTATAGTACTAACCTGACGGATTGTGTGTTAGCTATTCCGCCTCTGGCTGGGTGTCACCGAATACCTATTCCGCAGTCCTGACCTTCTAGAAGAAGCGCTAGATACTGCGATCGACGATCGCCATTTCAGGTCGGACGATTTGGAATTCACGTTCGCGGCTCGGGTAGGTTTATTTGATGTAGCAAGAAGATCTCGTCGTGGCTGATTATCTATAGGCATGGTCCGACTGTGTCTCCTTTGGCGACTTCGAATCCTACCGTGACCGATTCGAGCGGATCCAGGAGTACTTCGCTCCTCGATTCCCCGAGGCAGTCAAGCTTGGCAACGAGATGATGAAAACTATTCTCGAGAAGACTACCAGCGGGGGACCTTGAGATACCCCCGCGGTAGGGAAAGGGCGCGTGGGTGGCTAGAATAACGTTGAAGCTATCTAAATAATGTATGTCGTGGCAAGGTCGGCTGCGCCATTGCCTAGATTCCATAGTCCACGCGGGTTGCGATCAGACCGGGTATTTCATGAGTCTGCTCGCCTTTGGTATGCTGATAGTCGGATGGTGGGGGATCAACTTTGACCTGTATGTCAACCAATTAGAGGCAAATGCCTTTATGGCGGGACAATCTCAGTACTGCTTGCTTCTGAATGCTCTTGCAATTGGGATCCAGTAACCTGCGTTCTTCACATGCAGCACTAGATGTGATTACTCAACGAAACAGTCACATGGAGATGGCCCGTCATGTAGCGTGCTATCCCTATAGGATCTCTCGCTAGTCAATACCATGATATATTGTACCTTCGGCTCAAACAACCCATCACCGATCACCATGATAGGTGGGATTTTTCAGGACGCTCTGGGTGTCCCATGCTAATGCTGAAACGCAGTGATCGCCCACTGAAACTGACGGAGCTTTAATTTCTGCAGCAATCAGCTATCATCTTGGCAGTCTCAGCCAACTCCGTCATCGTCTATTTCTATAAATTATGTATCGTATGCTTCGAAGAGGAGTATCCTGTGGGACTTGATCAACTGTTGTTCCAGTCCGCCAAAATGCAGATTCGAATTTCCCTGGCACTTAGCCTCTTTACCATCATCCGGTCTGTCTCCGCCTTGGTCGCCTTTCCCGGTGCAGAAGGGTTCGGCGCCAACGCGATCGGCGGCCGGGAGGGTTCAGTCTACGTGGTGTCCAACCTCGATGATTCCGGCGAAGGCTCTCTTCGCGATGGTGTCTCGCAGCCAGACCGTATTATCGTTTTCTCCGTCGGCGGCGTCATCAAAATTGAGGACCGCATGGTCGTTTCCAGCCGCGTGACCATCCTCGGGCAGACGGCACCGGGCGACGGGATAACGGTATACGGGGATGGATGGTCGTTTTCGAACGCTGACGAGGCCATCGTTCGGTATATACGAATGTACGTGTCTTTCATCCGTGTGAACAAGCGTCCAGTCGAGAGGGAAGCGGAGCCAACTGGAAATTCCTGCACTGACAACTGTACAGTCGCATGGGCAAAGGAGGCACGTCAGGGAAAGACGCCATGGGGATCGCCGAAGGCAACAACATGATTTTCGACCACGTTTCGGTTTCCTGGGGCCGTGACGAGACCTTCTCTATCAACGGGGAGGCAGCCAACATCACTGTGCAGAACAGCATCATCTCCCAGGGCTTGGAGACACATTCCTGCGGTGGCCTTGTGCAGACGGACGGTGGCGTCTCGCTGTTCCGCAACCTGTACATCGATAACAAAACCCGCAATCCTAAGGTGAAGGGCGTCAACGAGTTCACCAACAACGTCGTGTATAACTGGGGCGGCGGAGGTGGTTATATCGCCGGCGACTCCAGCGGCGCTTCCTGTATGTTGTACTTGAAAACGACATGGACATGCAACTAAATGCTCATGACATGGCAGATGCCAACATCATCGGCAACTACTTCATTAGCGGCCCATCCACCAGTGTCACGGCCTTCACTCGGGGAAACGTAGACTTCCACGGCTACGTGGAGTCCAACTTCTACGACCCCGACCCGGACGGAAAGCTGAACGGCAGCGAGCTAGACGCCTCGGCCGCCAACTACGGCGGCATGGATCTCGTCGCGACCAAGCACGACCATCCTGCGGTGGCATATACCATGACTCCCGATGAGGCGGTGACCTATGTCACAGAGCGTAAGTAGCTTTGATTCACTTGCTTTCTGGCGGCCTAAGCTAAGAGTATGCAGACGCGGGAGCCTCCAAAGTCCGAGACGGTGTCGATACGCAGTTGATCGCGCAGGTCAAAACCTGGGGCAAAGAGGGTGAGCTGATCTCAGACGAAGCCACCATGGGAGGTCCAGGCGATCTGGATGGGGGTAATGCCCCTGTTGATACGGATGGCGATGGAATTCCTGATGATGTGGAGAAGGAGCTGGGGACTGATCCCAACAAGCATGATTCGATGGAGCTGGACAGTAGCGGGTATGCGTATGTAGAAGTGTGGGCGAACTCGCTAGTGGAGTCATCATATCATGATTGAATTGTATCATGATTGAGTTGTACATCCTGATACCTGAGAATACCATCGTTGTTCAAAGTGATCTCCGGAGAAGACCTGTCTGTATATAGAAGTGAGAGAAAGAGGAAAAGATCGACCGATACGAGAGAAAGAGACGCACGACAAACAAACACACCAAACAACAACCCGCATATCACATGACCTGCAGCAACGACAAACGAACGCTCGACCATCACCAACCTCGATTCTTTGTATTCCTAAAAGAGAGTCCGATAAGAAAGAAAGACAGAAAACCGCTTGAAATAGATAGGGAGCCACTATGGAGGAAACACGGCTGGCATCGCTCTCTCTAACTCACGTCAACTATGTATGCGGCCCTCTAAACCTAGCACATCATCAAAATTAACCTCGCCATCCCAGAACCCTGATGATCGCCTGTCTCTTCTGTCAGCGTGGCTCGCGCTCGTTCCGCAGGCCCTGTGTGTCATCTATGTGACGCTTGTGTGGGCCACGCGCGAAGTAGAAGTGCTCCTCATGTTTGTGGGCCAAATGGGGTGCGAGGCGCTGAACTTCATTCTCAAGCGGATCATCAAGGAAGAGCGGCCGCAGCGTATGTCTACATGATCTTTTCCGGGCCAGATGAACCGGCATTCAAGGACGAAAGAAACTAACGGCCGATAGAAATGTACGGCAAAGGTTACGGGATGCCCTCGTCACACGCGCAGTTCATGTCTTTCTTCGGCGTGTATCTGACGCTCTTCCTGATTGTGCGGCATACTCCCGGCGCGACGTCGCACTTGGTGGTGCGGGTTGTGGTGTTGGCGGTGCTTGCGGTTGGTGCCGTTGCCGTCGCTGCTAGTCGGATCTACTTGAATTATCATACCCTGAGGCAGGTCCTTGTCGGGTCGACCGCTGGTGTGGTGTGCGCTGTGGGCTGGTTCGCGGTGACTTCCTTTCTGCGGGAACAGGGGTGGATTGACTGGGGGTTGGAGATGGGAGTCGCCCGGTTGGTACGGTTGAGGGACCTGGTGGTGAGTGAGGATTTGGCGGAGGCAGGGTGGCTGCGTTGGGAGGAGAAGAGGAAATTGAGGCGGAAGGCCGCGATGGAGAAGAGGCAGTAGATGACGATTCTCCGCTAAGACGGTTGCATGCTTTGGTTCGCATGAATAGAGGCAGGTACACCCGCATTATTGTGTCATTGATGCAGTGCATATTTCTGTGATGTCATTGAGAGAATAGTGTCTTAGAGAATTATAAGAACCTGCTAAAAATAATACATGATAAATTATATAAGAAGAAGAGAGCCTAGAAAAGAAGAAATATAAAGAAGATTATATTATTAGAACTAGAATAATATTTACTAGATATTCCTCGTTCTAGGAATATTATTAAGAAAAATAGTAATTTGTTGTTGGTACTGCATGAAACATGTCCTCGAGTATTCCTAGTGCCTTTTTGAAGTATTATCATGACAAGTCGAGTACTCCCTATTATTAAATGCAGAGAGCTTATATCAGGGAGCAAGTAAAGTCCTGGTGCCTTAGAGAAAACCATGGTCACGATAGGTCTTCTCATAGTATTCTCTTAGTTTTTGTCTTATAATAAGTAGCGCACCATACATTTCCTTCTTCCAGGAGGTTGTCTTTTTCTTCGGTTTTTGATTCGACTGTTTATTGTGTTCTGGTAGTTTCCTGTACATAAGAAACACGCTATGACCTGTAACAAGAACAATTTAGGATTTAATACTACTTGTCAATACTTCGGCAGTGATAAAACTAGGGGAAATATTGATAACCCGACCCTGAGGTGCATATATAAAAAAAGAGTCTCCTGGCCCAGCGTGGTTCGTTGTCCACTAGACACATATCGAAGCGAACGATGGAAGTATCATACGAATATCCTGCCATCTCCAGGAAATATCCGTTACACTCTCAGCCCAGGCCTGAGGCGACAGCTTTGCGATCATTCATGAATGTGGCCATAGATCCAGACCTCAAATCATATGATCGCCCCCTGAAGTTCTTCAGAATCTGAAAGGCTATCAGGCTTTGGCATCATAGACGCGTCCATGAAGCCGAACAATGGATCTAATATACAATCAATATCCAGAGCCATGCCGTGGGCTCCATGCACTTGTCCTTGCCCTTGTCCTTGTCCTTGTCCTTGTCCTTGCCCGAGCAGCTCCGTTCCCCCGGGAAACGTGCCAAAGATGAACTCCAAATTGAACTCAGGCGCGGGTTGACTTGAAGAAACGCCTAGCTCTGCAGCCGTTAGTTGAATTCTTCTATTCTCCCTCCGAGGGGTGATCGGCGGGTAAATAGGGCAAAGCTCAGACTCACCGGTTGCCAGATTGATGTTGTTCGCCGAGATGAGCGCCCTGATGATGCTTGCCGGACGCTTGACGCCTGGGTTCGTCGCGCACATTTCGTCCAGATAATCCAAATTCGAGGTGAGAAGGGAAGCGTGCGCCGCGCGACCACAACAATGATTTCCAGTTCCCTCGCTGGCTGCATTGCGGACGTGGATCGTGCAAGCGACGTAGATGCAGTAGGCCATGATGTAGGGGGCTTTGGCAAGGCCGTAAGCTTGCTTGTAGCACCGCGCAACGGCGGAGATCCTGTCCGCTGCAAGTGTGCATTGCTCCCAAGACCGCAGGGGCACGGTGGTAGCGCGCAAGTGACCATCCGAGATGAAGGGGCGATGGAGCAGGATAATGAGAGACTGGTGAATCCCGTGCAGAATCAGGACATTCGGCGCCGGGTATTCCGTTGGAGTTATGTTGGGACTGTCGCTGGGCAGGAGATGCTCGTACACGTCTAGCTCTGGGGGGAGATTCTGTTCCCATTTTTGAAGTGCCGCCTCCACCATCTGCAGGCTCGAACGGGCGTTGGAAACGGTGGCACCGACCGCGTAAAATCGGTTGATAATGACGGTCATGATCTTGGACAATGCACAGAGTTGCCGGAACGTGGACACCGAATAGATGGGAGACACCAAGGGAGCCGAGGAGACGAACGCTTCCATTTCCTCGAAAGTGTCGAGAAAGTCGCGCGAAACCTGGCAGTCGCGGACATTGATAGCCGGCGGCCGCCCCAGATAGAGACTCTGCAGCTTGTCACAGATAAAGGCTCCCCAAAAGATCCGTCGTCGGATTTCAACCTCTTCGGCGCTGTCGCTCGTTTCCTGGGGGTCAAGATGAAGTCCGAAATCATACACCATCCGCAGCGCATATCCGGTGAACAGCCATCCCTTGGAGGTCTCGCCGCGGGAATTGTAGGTCGATCCCAGCAATAAAAGGCCGACCACGGTGGGGATGGTTGGATAGATCAACAACGACTGCTCTGCCAGAAGCTGATCGCACCTCTCGAGAAAGAATAATGGCTGGGCTTGCGCATGGTCCGAGAACTTGCTCGAACAAGCAAATATGGCATTCAGGAGAAAGGCTGAAGAGTGCGGTCCGTTCTGCTGTATGTCGCGCATGATCGCTGGCCGATATGTCAAGAGGAAAGTATGGTGCTGGCGCGCCCAGTGCACATTCAGTAGGTGCAGCGCCAAGTGAGTCGGTACGCCCGCAATATCCGGCAAGGCAGCGAGACGATGCTCGGCTTGTCGCTGTAAAGCAGCATTCGCGATCAGGCTGTTTTTTCTGTGCTCCTGTCCCACGTTCCGAGTCAGGCCCGTCCGCGGCGACCGGCCATGATACGGTGGAACGTACAATGCAGATGACGGCCCGAAGGATTCTGGATTTCCAGACTCATCGATCGAAATGAACTGCACCACGTCTAGCTCGTCTTCTTCAGACTCAATACAACTGATCAGGCTTCCCCGCCGTCCGCTGTCGTGGCCGCTTTTGGTAAGGATTGCCCGTTCGCCGGAGTCTTCCTGCACCTGGGGTTCTGGTTCCGAGGCCAACCGAGGCGCTTCACATTGAACTTCACGGGGAGACGTGGACGAGAGCAACCGATCTCGTTCCTCTACCGATGCATCCTTGAGACTTTCAATAAATGATGTGAGGGCAGACCGCTCCCGTTCAAGGTGATTAATTCGAGCAAGCGTGGGTCTGGAGAGCCGGGTCAAAAACAACCATGCATTCGACGACTCACGATGGAACAGCAGCCAATGCTAACGTACCGTTCCCTCGGGGCTCCAAACCGATAGACACATTCCATGCCCTGCCTGATGCAAGGTGTGCAACGCGGCCTCGAGGCGTCACACCGAATCTTTTTCCCTCGACAGGACTGACACGCTCTGACGACCGTCTTCGACCTGCCCGTCGTGGATTTGCGAGTCATTGTCGTCTATTGATTTAGCATGAGAGGGCTGGGATTTCAATACATTTCCTATTTTGATGTAGGTAGTGCACGTATGTAGTGCAACCCCTGGGTACGAACTCAACCTGTTCGTAGCTCGGTTACCTAGTTTTGTATAGTTGGACTAAGGGCGGCACACGCCCAAACAAGTTAATTCCTTTTCCCCATATTCCTGTGGCAAACTGTAGACATTCTCTACTAAGGAAAATCAATTCTTCCAATCTTCCAGATCCTGGCTTACAGCCATTTTCGTATCGACCTCTTACCTGTGTGAGAGTAGCTGCTCCCAAGCGGTGGAAAGGCTTGTGAGGCAATGCCCAGCAGCAATGTTACTCCGGCATGCTTGAGGATTCCAACTAGAAGCGTTTCAAGAAATGATCTACAAGTGGGGAACCGTCGGAGACTGACTCTCCGGGGGTTGTCCAGATCAATGACCGAAGCATCAGCCTCCACTATACTAAGTACCTCACTATCAACATGTAGCTGATGGCGCTTTGCCCCTCCCCGCCCCGGGAGCTCGTACTCCGTCCTAACCACCGACCTGTAATGGATCTGGATTCTTATAAACCCTTTTGTTTGGCAAGGTGATCCATTCTGCCAAGCTTGCCGACATTAACGAACTTGACAAACTTGACCAATACCGCGTTCCTATACTCTCCCTTACTCGACCGATATTCGACATGTCTGCGCTCCTGGAAGAAGTGGATGTCCTGGTGGTGGGCAGTGGAAATGCGGGATTTGCATCCGCTATCTCAGCAGCGCAGTCCGGCGCCGACCGAGTGTTATTGATCGACAAATGCCCCGAGGAATGGGCAGGCGGCAACACCTACTTCACCGCGGGAGCTTACCGTACAGCCCATGGGGGACTCCAGGATCTGCTGCCGATTGTCAACAACGTCACCCGCGAGCAAGCCCAGAAAATCGACCTGGCCCCGTACGCCCCCGAGGGCTTCATGGCGGATCTGCGGAAAACCTGCATGGGAAGGTCAGATCCAGAGCTCGCGAACGCTCTCGTTGCCGACTCCAACTCCGCGGTCAAATGGCTGGCAAGCGAAGGGATTCGGTTTCAGCTGTCGTTCAATCGACAGGCGTATGAAGTTGACGGCCGGATCAAGTTCTGGGGTGGGCTGAGTCTCAAAACCCAAGATGGAGGCAAAGGGCTGATTGCCGACTACCGGGCTGCGGCCAAACGGCATGGAGTCCGGGTGGCCTGGTCCACGGCGCTCAGCGGAATCCAGACCGACGCGGTTGATGGGAGCCTCATTGCGTCGGTCAAGACGAATGCCCAGGAGAATGTCATCAAAGCTGGGGCGATCGTTTTAGCGGCGGGTGGGTTTGAGTCGAATGCCCGGATGCGGAGTCAGTTCCTCGGTCCTGGCTGGGATCTTGCAATGGTTCGAGGCACGCCATACAACACCGGCGATGTCCTTGAGCTCGGTATCCAACAGCTCGGGGCTCAGCCCGTCGGCAACTGGTCCGGCTGCCACTCGGTGGCCTGGGATGCCGCCGCCAATCCAAACACCGGTGATCGAGTGGCCTCCAACGAGTTCACCAAGTCCGGTTATCCACTCGGGCTCATGATCAACGTTGACGGCCGCCGATTTGTCGATGAAGGGATCGACATGCGGAACTTCACATATGCCAAGTTTGGCCGAGCGATCCTCCAACAGCCCGAACAAGCTGCATTCCAGGTCTGGGATTCTCGGACCAAGCCGTGGCTGCGACCAGAGGAATACCGAGAGGAGCGTGTCGAACATATCTCCGCCGATACTTTGGAGGAACTAGTCGAGAAGTGTGCCTCCTGTGGCCTCCAGAACCGGGAGGCATTCCTGCACACACTTCGTGAATACAACGAGGCCGTCTATGCCCATCGCCGTGAGAACCCATCCGCAACATGGGATCCCGCCATCAAGGATGGCCTGTCGACCCAATCATCCGCCAAGCAACTGGCACTGGCCAAGTCGAACTGGGCCCTGCCGCTGGACCAGGGCCCTTACCTCGCCATCAAAGTGACATGTGGCATTACCTTCACCTTTGGCGGTCTCAAAGTGGACGCCCGCAACGCACAGATGATCGCCTCGGCCACGGGCCAGCCCATCCCCGGGGTGTACTGTGTCGGGGAGATGATGGGTGGGCTGTTCTATTCGAATTATCCCGGTGGTAGTGGCTTGACTTCCGGCGCAGTTTTTGGTCGGAGAGCTGGCAAGGCCGCCGCGGCTGCTGCCCACAAGAGGGGGAGCAGAAGTCAGCGGCAACGCGACCCCCAGCAGACTCAGGTAGCCATCGCCAGCAGGTTGTAGTTTTGAGTGATTAGATTTGCGTTTTGTATTTAGCATACGGTGGAGCCAGAAGAAATGGTACATTATACGAGATGCTTGCTAGTGTTGTTTTGAACATGACCTTCCCATGTTAAAATAGTCGCCTACTATATCTGATTAAGCACAAACTCAACATCCGTCGTCTAGATCTGAATAATGTTGCAGGAATTGCCTTTGCCTTACCGTGGCATGCTCATGAGCCTGCAACCGGAAAATGAGTTCCGGTGTCGCCTCCCTACTAGGGCTCCATGGCCCAGGAATCGGTTCACACAATGTAACAGATGACTTGATCCCTTCGGGCCTTGAGGTCTTGTTGCAGACCGAGACACTCCTCGGAACCTCATGTTCCGTTATCAGTTCCTTAATCGGAAGATGTACGCCGGGGTCGATGACCACCGATGGGAGAGAGCCGACATGCTGTTGAGATATAACCCACGAGACGGCACAATATTTTTCAGTCTACCACTCGAGTACGGTCCACCAGTGACTCAATTGATATCATTGCTCCCCCTTCACTGCACAATGGGACATCTCGGAACTGCGACTGTGCCAAAGGTCAGTGCCTACGCTATGTTCTGGTCCAGCAAGAGTCTTTTCTCTTAACGCTTTCCTTGAGGCTTTCCTTATCGACTGATCACCGATATATTCTCCAGCCAAGCGTCGACCCTGCAATCTCACTGCTGTCCGCTGGATCATCCGGCACCAAGGCGTCCACGGGCTATACAAGGGACTTTCTCCGACGACCATGAAGCAGGCCTCGACGTCTGCCGCGCACATGGGAAGCTACAATATTCTGAAGGAAATGGGGAGCGCGTATGGCGTTCAGCAGAGTGTGTTGACTACCTTCGTCACTGGTGCGATTGCGGGCACAATAACAGTCTACACGACACAGCCATTTGACTCGATCAAGACGAGGGCGCAGACGCCCGGCTCCGCGGGGACCGCTGCTGCAATTGGAAGCATATGCTCGGTCCACGGGCTGCGGAGCTATTGGCGCGGTAGCACGATGCGCCTGGGAAGATTGGTAATGGGAGGGGGAACAGTCTTCACGGTGTATGAGGACACTCAGCTTTTCTTCGGAGTCTCGTGCCCCTGCCGAACTGAGTGTCCAGTATGGATCTTGGTGCTTGAAAGGGGAGGTTCATATGATTTTGCTTTGAGTGGATCTCATCCAGAAGAAACACGGCAACAGTGGTCGTTTGTGCCCCCGCAGCGTCCTCAGATGTAGTATAGCCATAGACTACAGAGACGTAAAGCCCAACGAGGAGGCGCTGACGAGACAATAGTGTAGTCAGAGGTCAGACTGCTGTTTGGCCACCGGAGGAAGAGTCTCCGGGAAATCCTATCCTACGCCGGGGATTCTGGGGCCGCTCCATCACTCGACAGTTTCGCAGCTCCACCAGGCCCACCCATCCAAAGCAACAGCCTGAATACCCGGAAACACAAGAAGGGGGTGGAACTGACTTCGTCCAAGACGACCACGACCCAATAACATACATCACCACGCAAAAACCAGTTCTCTAGTGCGAAGTCGCCCAGCGATGCCCAGAACGCCAACCCAAGTCTGTATGCTTCAGTGCACACTATAAGTTACAATCCATATGATTTTATTGAGGTACGGACATCGACTTCCCGGCAGCAGATTTTCCTCGACGATCAGAAAAATGTGCTTCCCCATGTTCCCCCGCGTTTCCCCACAGGATGTCAATTCCTGGACCCGACACAGACTCAGCTATATAGTCCGGCCTCTACTTGTGCGGGTTTCTTTTCTGTTCATTCCAAAGTTGGAAACCTTCTACATTGAATCCCAACACGTGCGCAAGCGTTACTGTTCCTCATCATGGCGGGCGGAGTCAAAAGACCGGTCAATGTATTTCACATCAAAGACCTCCCAGAGCCCAAGGAGGTCTTCAACTGGCGCCTATGGTTTGCGGTCGTCTCATTCGGTTTGATGGGCGCGGCACGGGGCGTCGACGAGGGTCTCGTCACGGGCGCTTTCAACTCCAAGGATTTTCAACAATACATCAACTACGAATCCTACAGCGAGGTCGAGCAGACCAATATTAAAGCGAACGTGTCGGCAATGGTTCAGATTGGATCGGTGGGAGGGGCTCTTTTGTAAGTGCTTGACCTTCACCTGATCTTCTGCGGGAACGCAACGTGCTGATCTGGCTCGTTTATCATGGCAGTGCCTTTCTGATTTGTGACCGTATTGGTCGGATCTGGGCAACTCGGCAGCTGTGCCTGGTGTGGATCTTGGGAATTGCTATATTTCTGGGGAACGGTGGCAACTTGGGTGCTGTCTACGCCGGCCGGTTTGTTGCCGGACTCGGTGTTGGGGAGACTGTCGTCGTTGGCCCGGTTTATCTGTCTGAGATTGTAAGTTTTGACTCGGGTGTGACGTGAGCTTTTGTATCTCTACCTGTCTCTTATGGTGAATGCGTGATGATGGGCGATAGCTCCACAGACAGGCGAGAGCGACACATACAACGGGCTAACTGAATGAACTAGGCACCTGCTTCCATCCGTGGTCTTTGCACCTGTGTGTTTACTGGCTTCGTTTACCTGGGAATCGTGCTTGCTTACTTTGCCAACTACGGCTGCGAGGTATTTTCTTAAGATTGTGTTGAGCTACATGGATGGCAAATTGATATGTCGAAATAGGTTAATTTGGGCGATGAAACTCATGATCGCTGGGTATGTATCAAACTCACTGCATGAACCTTAGGACACCCAAAGCTAATATCGTACAGCTTGTTCCTACAAGCCTGCATATCATGTTTGCAGGCGTGATCTTCCTGCTCTCTTTTCTGCAGTTTGAATCTCCGCGGTATCTCATCAAGAAAGGCCAAATCGACAAGGCAGTCAACAACCTTTCGCACCTCTGCCATCTCCCCTCGGACCATGAATACATCGTGAACGAGATCAATTCGATTCGGAGAGCTCATGAAATTGAGATGGAGGCCTTGACGGGAACTGGCTTTATGAGCGTCATCAAGGAAACATTCTTAGTTCCCGCCAACCTCTACCGCATTTACGTTTCTTTCATGTGCCAAATCCTATCGCAGTGGACTGGTGCCGGCAGTATTACTGTCTACGCTTCAGACTTGTTCCATCTACTAGGGGTTACGGGGCGCAACACCAATCTGCTGGTCACGGCCGTTTTTGGCATTGTGAAATTCATCGCTGCCATTATTTGCGCACTCTTCTTGGTTGATGTCATCGGGCGCAAGCGATCCCTTCTTCTCGGGATTACCATACAGGCTATTTCGATGGTCTACGTGGCTGGTTTTCTAACAGCTGTTCCAGAAATGGGCGTGGATGATGACTTTAAGCTCCCAGCTAGCAAGAAGGGTGCTGGTGAAGGAGCTATTGCAATGATCTATGTCTCTGGATTTGGATGGGCTCTTGGCTGGAATTCGATGCAGTACCTTCTCACGGCAGAACTATTTCCCCAGCGCATCCGCGCTCTGGCGACTTCAATGGCTATGACCCTCCATTTTGCCAACCAGTACGGTAACTCGCGAGCAGTCCCCAACATGCTTCTGCCTGTGGCAACCGGTGGCATCGACCCGAAAGGCACATTCTGGTGCTTTGCTGCTGTCACTATTGTCGGCGGTATTTGGGTCTGGTTCAGCGTGCCCGAGACGGCAGGCCGCTCGCTAGAGAGCATGGATCGTCTCTTCGCTCTGCCATGGTATAAAATCGGCCTGTACGGTAATCGTGACGCGGAAGAACATGATTTCGTTGCGGGCGAGAAGAATGAGGCAGAGGCGCAGGCCCAGCATCTGGAAAGAATGGAGGCATCAGGCCGAGTTTAATGTCCTGGGATGGAAGTCATTTTCGGAACTTTGTGTCTCGGCAGTCTTCAAGCGCATACCAACTTACACCCTCATTTATGTTCATCTGAAGCAATTTGGATTAAAAGAAGCTACTGCTAATTTATTCATGTCTTGATGCGGTATACATGCACCATTACAAGCTCTATGTACTCCTTGCAGACTCTGTAAAGCGTCCGTCCAATGCGGGACACCATTAGGGTTGCTATCTGGGAGGCTCCTAAATCATGGATAGGCCACTTTGCACGACGCGTAGTCACGCTAAAAGGTAGTAAAGGACGCCGGCAACGCCGAACATGTCCTTAACAACACTTGAAATTCAAAAACGTCCAACGAGGTTGAGGAGCTACGACGACTTCTTGCAGAAAGAGATCATCGTTGTAAAGAACAACAACGTCATCGCGTAGAAGAAAAACGCTTTCGAAGGGAGGAACATTATAAGAAGCACCGACAAAGTCCTTAGATGAGAGCGCTGAAATCATTTTTGTATGAATATTCCCGCGTCTTATCACACGACGAGATTCAGAAGTCTTCGGACCTCTGCTACAAACGAGTTGTCCCCATTTCTAGAACAAAATGTTCCGGAAGGTATTCTCAGCACAGAGGGGGGTCATGGCTGTAGTACCTATGGAGAACAATAGTTGGGTTGGTAGGGATTGCTACTTGAGTATGTGATTTTATCAGTACAGTGAATGTCCCATTAGATTGCCGATGATAGCTGTTGTACGGGGTGCTCTCCTGGCTTATAGTGGAAAAAAGTCGGATTACGATATATGGAACCACCATGCTCTACTTCTCACCCCCACTACAAGGGAAAGGACCATAGGATAAACCCTATACAGTGAAAGGGAAGTTAGAGTCCATCTACCAAGGCCAACTCCCCGTATTGTGCAAGATCTTTCCGACCTCATCATCCCTCTTCCCCTCCAGCACATCCATCAACGGGCGAACCGAGTCCGCCGCAGCCCTCGCCCCATTCGCCTCCGTATTATGCGGCCCCAGATTACTCTGCGTAAAGCCCGGATCGTACAGAAACACCTTCACCCCAAAAGGCGCAAACTCCACCAACTGGCAAGCCGAGACCATATGCAGCGCCGTCTTGCTCGCCCGGTATTGCACCTGCTGGACGTTATAAATCGGCGACGACGGATCCAGCCGCCTCTCAATCGACCCCGCCCCGCTCGTCACATTGATAATGCGCCGCGACGCTGCGGTAGAATTCTGCAGTAGCGGCGCGAAGACGCTCGCCACCACCGCCGGACCCGTCGCGTTCGTGTCGAACGCCGCGCGCATCTGCTCTCGCAGACTGGGACCTGTCATCGCGGAGACGGCGGCATTGTTGACCAAGATGTCGAGGTGGCCGTGCGACTGCTGTATGGAGTGAGCTGCGCTCTCGATGGTCGTGTCCTCGGTGACGTCCAGGTGGAGCATCTCGACGGATCCTGCCGGGTTTCGGGCCCGTAGGGTTGCCACCGCTGCGTGGCCTTTCTCGGGGTTGCGTGCGCCTAGGAAGACATGGTAAGTTCCTTTGGCGAGGAGCTGCGCCGCTAGCTCGAAGCCAATTCCGCTGGTTGCTGCACATTAATTAGCCACTGTCTTGGAGTTGGATTTGTAAAGCGACGGGGGGAGAATGCATACCGCCGGTTACCAGAACGAGGGTCTTGAAAGTAGCCATTACGCTCGGGAGTAAGATCGATGAAAGAGAGACCGTTGAAGTCCCCGTCATATTTCTCGTGTTGGGCTTATTTATAGGCTATTCTGGACATCACTGGCGAGGACGCCACAGCGGCTGGGATCCGACTAGCATGGATGTATATTACTCCCAGTATTCTCGCCTATCAGACCTGTCTTGATCGAATAAGCACTAGTTCGACCCCAGACACGGTTCATAGTTCAGTTTATTTCTCTGGTGGAGTTGGAGAGCGAATAACCCTATTCGTTGGTTGGTGTCCGTGCCCCTGGCCAGAGAGCGACAACTTACGGTGATAACGGTAAACAGCGATGGGTTATCCCCGATTTCTAGACTTGATTATGAATTCATTTCGGGGGCTGCACGATGCTGTACCTGGAACAGGCTCTGAGGCGGCAGCTAGACAAACCTCTGGAGGGGTGTTCTGTACCCATTGGTCGATTAGATCCAGTCGAAGGCCAATATAAATTAGCAGTAACGGAAGCACTCCTGTCAGTAGAGAATCAATCATTATTTATCAATCCTAAGCTTCTTACCTATTACCCTTATCCCCCTTCAATCCAATCCCACCGAATCAATCACAATGCCAATGCTGGCCCCTCCTCCTAAGAGCCTCCTCGGCCGCCACAGGCTGTTAGCCCCCACGGCCTCAGTCCGCGTGAGTCCCATCTCGCTCGGCGGCATGAGCCTGGGCAACGCCTGGGCAGGCATGATGGGCGAATGCAGCAAGGAAACGGCCTTCGAGATTCTCGACACCTACTACGAACTGGGCGGCAACTTCATCGACACGGCCAACGCCTACCACGGCGGCCAGAGCGAGCAATGGATCGGCGAGTGGATGGCCAAGTCACCGGGTCGTCGCGCCGAGATGGTCGTTGCAACCAAGTATACCCTCTCGCCTATGACCGGTCAGGGCGTCATGGAGAGCAACTACGGCGGCAACGGTACCAAGTCCATGCACATCTCCGTCCATAACAGCCTGCGTAACCTGCAGACGGACTATATCGACGTGTACTTTGTGCATGCGTGGGACTTTTCTACGGATATTCCTGAGCTCATGCAGAGTCTCAACAACCTCGTCGTCCAGGGCAAAGTGCTGTACCTCGGTATCAGCGATACCCCGGCGTGGGTAGTCACCAAGGCCAATGCCTATGCGCGCGCCCACGGACTCCGTCCTTTCTCTGTCTATCAGGGACGATACTCGGCGCAGGCCCGCGATCTGGAGCGGGATGTGATTCCCATGTGTCGCGATGAGGGCATGGCTGTCCATGCTTTTGGGACCTTGGGTAGTGGTATGTCCTCCTCCCCTTCTCTGCCGGATGGGAATGTTCGGGCTAATTGTGACAATAGGATACTTCAAGCCCCCCAGCGAGCCGGCCAAGGAGGGTGGTCGCAACACCCCCCATATGACCCTTGGGCGTGAGGAGAAGGTGTCGGCCGTGCTGGACAAGGTTGCCCAGCGTCACAAGGTGCCGCTCACTTCGGTGGCTCTGGCATATGTGCTGCAAAGGGTTAGTACTCACTCTTTTTTTTTACTCCTATATTTATAGTGACTAACCCACGGTACAGACCCCCTATCTCTTCCCCATTGTTGGTGGCCGCAAGGTCGAGCATCTCAAAGCCAACGTGGAAGCCCTCAGCCTGGAGCTCACGGCGGAAGATGTGGCGGAGATCGAGACCGGGTATGACTTTGATCTGGGTTTCCCTCACAACTTCTTGTGTCCGTTTGGATATGCGCCGAAGGGACCTCAAGACGTTGCGTTCTTGCGTGGAATAGGTCATTTTGACTATGTTGCTCCTACTCTTGCTATTCGACCTCACAAGGGTTCAGCATAAAAGCGATTTAGATGGTAGAATGATGCTATGCAGAATACATAGATAGACTGAATTCATTTGAATGAATACTTGCTCCCTTGTGTATCTGGTATCGTGCTCGTGTATCCAACGTAGACCCGGAGAGAAGGCGGACATTGTGATTATGCAGATATTAGAAGAACCAGACAGTGGCCGAGTGCAAACCACCTTTTAAACATACAGCTGAGCTGATCTGAGCGGGCTACGTGACGCAAGACCTCCTGTGGCGCTCTAATAATGTCGACATCAACATATCATGCGCACAAGATCGTATTTCAAATCAAACTACGCATCCTGCGAAGTACAACCTACAGCACAGCACATATCGCACGGACAACACAACGTGGAGAGAAATCGCATAATACTATGAGAAAGATGCTACAATACAACAGAACTCTCCTTGATCCCTATCAGCAGCCCTAATATCTCTCGCCGCCCAATTGACAAGCGCATACGCCGTCGTCTCCGGATGACAAGTACTCGGAAACAGAAACGTACTCGAGTCCACCATGCGAATCCCCTGAAGCCCCTTAACCCGCCATTTCTTCTCCAGCGCCTCTCCCTAGGGGACCGTTCGCATCGGATGTTGGGACGAGTACGTCTGGCTCTGAATCGCCGCCCAGATCTCCCCATCGCTCGTTACCCCCGAGCTAGGGAAGAATTCTTTCACCACGTAGGGCTGCACGCGGTCGTCTTGGCCTGGGTTTCGGGGGGGTATACTGTGAAGGTATGGGCAGGGGTATCTCTCTCGGTCAAGGTAACTATATGTCATCTCTTGGCTATTTTACTAGTCTGATCTGTATCTTATGTATGTGGGAGAATTGATGAAACTGCTTAATATATAGGTGTTTATGCACTCTGATTTTGCATTCACTGTCAGAGATATATAGTTCATCGTGATTGTCAGCTTACCTATAAATAACACTGGCACAACAAGGCCGTCGCACGATATAGTGGACTTCCATTGACAATACGTCAGCAAACCATAGACTCAATAGGACCAACCAGATAGGGACAATGTGGATATATATAGAGAGAGAGAGTGACTGGATATCTCGATCTATACCTGTAGATCCCGTGACTCCACTTCCATGCAATAAACAAACATCACAAACATATCTGCACGTGATCTCCGCGATCCAAAAATTGTCCTGTGAAGCCGCGACGATCAACAGATTCATATCCTTCGAGGAACAAACCTCCCAACGTTGAATCTAGAAATAAAAACACTCTGCATAATCCTCAGAGACTACTCGAACCCAAAGATATCATCCCACGATCAACCAAACCAGAGAACCACCAAAATGACCGACCAACCCTCCACGGCGGACCTCCGCAAAGCCGACTACGAGCGCTTCAAAGACTACGTCGCCTACGGATTCGTCCTCGGGGCCCCAGTCCTCATTGCCCTACCGCCCCGCAAACTCGACCACTTCACCGCCCTCCTCACCTTCTCCTTCCTAGCCGGCGTGAACCACACAACCCGCATTCACACCGGCCGCAGCGCCCTGGAGCACCTGATGTCGTCTCGCGGCGAGTCCAAACCCGAAGGCAGCAGCAGCGGCGGAGGGGGCTGGGGCATGCCCACCAAGCGGGCGGAGGAGATCCAGGCGAAGTTGCGCGCGGCGCGCGAGGCGCAGATCCAGGCGGAGGAGGCGCGGCTGGCTGCTGCCGGTGCGAATCGCGCGGCCGCTGAGGAGGAGCTGGAGAAGTTGAGGGCACGGAGGGAGCAGGAGAAGGGCGTTGTGGAGAAGGTGTGGATGGGTGGGGAGTCCGAGGGGTGGAAGGAGAAGAGGCTGCGCGAGGAGCAGAAGGCGTTGGATGAGGGGAGGGGGTATGGTGATTTGATCCGTGACCATATCTGGGATGTGTGGACTTGGGGGAAGAAGGATGAGGGGGAGGGTGATGAGGATCAGGAATGAAAGAAGAACTTCTTTTGTGCTCCTCGAAAGACAATGATGGCTGGTGGGATGTATAGTATATTGCATGTATGGGTATGGCGTTTGGCTTGAGCGTTGTGGACTTTTATAGGGACTTTCGCATCTCTTTATACTTATGTACTCAAATTGGATGGATCATGTGTTTAGAGAAGGTCAGATTGTACAAAATACACCTCGATCTGTACTCTAGCTAGTTTGGCAAGCCGGTGTTCGGCAATTCATCTCCACTCATGGATACCATGAACTTTGAAACAATAGAGACTTGGGTCATGAAAATAGAATATAAAAGAAATCAAGATAATAAGAGGGAAAATAGTGTGGTACCCAGTGACATTGCCGGCTTTGTCCCCATGTTGCCTTTCATGCGCTACGGCGCAAGATGCCAGCCAACATGGATTAGCCCTAATTACCATCCATAGTCACAATATGGATACAAATTTTAGAGGACACAAAAGATCTAACATCCCTAAGTCCCATCCCATCATATTTCAATTCTACTCAACTCATTTTCACGGTAGATTCTATATTTTATGGGCACACAAGCGTACACACGGTAACTTATGACATAAAAGCCAGCGCAGTGGACGTAAGCCCCGACCGGTCTGGAAACCATCTGGAAGATTTGGCAGTCAACAGACCCATCGACGTGTCGTCTATGTCACCATGGATTTGATAAGTGAATGAAAGTGGATTTTGATATTTGTTGCCAGCTTGGACTGTGTGTAAGGTCGATTGGTTGATTTATGGACCTAGGGCTAATTCCTACCTAGGTGGTATTCTGGGTATATACGGTGAATACCTACTTTCAGGGTACATAGTACCTACAAGATAGTGATACCCTCAAAAGAACTGCGAGCACCCCCTTTTTGCTTGATCCAGACATGAGGTGATCAATACCAGCATATCCCCTTTCTCCATTCGCACTTTCCCATCTTCCAACCTCCTGGACCTTCCAACTTCCAGGTAACACCAAGAGATCAGACACAGTCCAGCGTAACGCCTAACTGCCAGTATTTTGAGAAGGAGCAAAGAGGGCCGTGTCTCAAGTAGTGTAAAGTCCGATCCAACATCCTCTAATTCCTATGACTATTTGAAGGCTTCCGACTATCTCGTCGACCCACGCCATTTTCTTCGATATTTGCTTTTGATTATAGCTGAAGTGTCTGGCTTCTCGAGGCTACAGGGACGTCCTTCATACTTCTGACGAGAAGTAGATTGGGCAAATCTATACTAAGTAAAAGATGTCATTGCTAGGATTTTCACAGTGGAGTGGTTTTACTATCTGGGAGGTTTTCTGTGGAAGAATCATGGACGTTTTGAACCACACATTTGTTCAGTTATAGGCACCTCCCCTGTCATGTCTCTCATTCTTTTGCTGTATCAAAGACGAATTGTAATTTGACGATTGCTCTTTGACTCTTTGTGTTTTGCAACTATTCGCAGTCTTCTCATAGTCTCAAGTATCATCAAATTCATCACTGGTTTGACTGCCTTTGTCGGCCCTCACGCCCTATGTAGGTAGAAAGCAGATATGTTTACTACTTGACGTTTGATGCTATTCTCTCTGTCATGTTCGACTTTCAGTGATCGACTCGCCATACTTGATATTTCCTCCGGATTGATGCCCGTAGGCATATTGCCCACTTCATGCCTTGCAATATAACCTCTACTGATAAGACGTTTCTACAAACTACAAGTTACAGAAGCAGTATATGGTGTATCGAGCCCTTTTTGTTTTATGTGTGTTTTTGTTTGATTCACCCAGAAGCCATGCCCGACCCGGCCGGAAATCGTGCACGACTGTGAATGTGATCAAGATCAAAACAACAAGACTAACTAAATAGACATGACCCAAGATCCAAGCAAGGTATAAAAAAATAAAAAAACAAACAGGATATATAACAATAAACAACACAAAAAATGGTGCCATTCCCCCCATTCGGGCAAGAGATAGACACAGGGGAAAACGTCCTCGCCGTCATTATATGAACGTGTCGAGGTCAAATAACCCTGGTCGGGATACGCACTTTACATGGGGATATATATGATTCGGGCCTTCTACCCGACTAGATAAATGGTCAGCCAGGTGTCGGTAGCTGCCGAGAGGTATGATGAGGGCGGATTCACTACTCCATGAGCGGCGGCGCATCGGTCATCTCGACGTTTTCGTCGGTGCCGAGGTCCCACCCATGGCAGTAAGTGATAGAAACGCAATGGGGTTGGTAGCTTGGGACGGACTGGCATATTATTAGTTACATATGTTCTCTCTGTCTATCGTTGGGCCCAAGGACAGACACTTACCAAAACCTCGTCCACAATGGGCAGTGGAGGTGCATCTCGCATCTCCACATCTACCACCCTGGTTGCAGGGGCACCCCGCGGCATGCTATTCCGACGGGGGCGTTTCTAGTCGAAGTCGTTATTGGCGGTTCATATGTTTGGGGGGAGCAGGGAATTACTCACGGGCTTAGTGCCAGGAGCGCCGGCCATCTCCACGTCCCCGTCGTTTTTACGACGTGGGATCTGTCGGCAGTGTCAGTATGTACTGTTCATGTTTGTCGAATGTCAGAGGGGACTCACCGTGGCAGGATGCCGCGCTACTCTGGAATTGGGGGCGGGTTTGACGGGGTGGGGAGAGGGCTGAGGAGAGACTTTTTGAGGAGGGGTTTGATGACGAGGTTGACGCGGGCGAGAGGGCATAGGTGGGTTCCTTGGAACCCCCTGGTTGGCTCGCACTCGCTCTTCGCATCGGGGAGGGGGACGCTGTTGCTTTGGTCAGTTATGGACTCGTAATCTTTATCACCTATGTTCATGCATGGAATGACTTACGGATTGATAGATGGGTTTCTTTTGTGCGCGGGAGGACGGCACGCTTGAGAGAAGGTTGTTTATGTCTTTCTGGGAGGTGTCAGTCCATATTCTCTTTCGGTTAGGTCATCTATACTCACTATAAGACGATCACTCTGGCTGCTACTACCCGTGACAGATCCAGTTTCCCTGGCTAGGGGAAAGCCACTTGCGCAAGACACATTGTTGACTCCGGTTTTTTTAGACATGGTGAATAGGCGGATGAGATGAACAGGTTAGGAGGTGGATGAACAGAGTCCAAGGGAACGGGTTGAGAAAGAAGGATTCCCAGTGAGTCTCAGGTTTCCGGCTAGTTTCACAGAGAGCGGATCCCTTTTTGCTTTTCCTTCGTGAGGACAAAAAGGTAAAACAAAAGTCGGATTTTTAAGAATTTATAAGGGTTTTTTTTTGCGGAGTGGAAGATGATGATTTTTATTGCCAATGGCAACACTCCAAGTGCAGCGTACTGGCTGATGTTTTCCTCAACAGAGGTGATTATTTGGTGTCGAGATTATTATGACGTTCCGTGGAATGGTGTTCGGCACAGTCCTAAGTGTCAGCTTGTGCGTGGGTGGGATTATTGAGTGTGAATGTGATGCTGGTGGTGGATGGTACGTTATGGTAGAACAGCGAGAGTCATGGAGAAGGGAAGAAACCGCCACGCGGGGACGGCGGGAGGAAGGAGGATCTTATATTTTGTATTCACCGGGCTGGATTCCTACTAATAATAGAGAAAGTATAAAAGCGTTGACGTCGAAAAGCATATCGACGATGGCTGTGAGGCCGGGGTGACCAATTATGACCGTGGTATCGCATAGTCGAGCATCATACTCGCTGGGAAATTGAGCTCTGTCCAATCGGCTGCCGGGGACACAATGGCCGTAGAAGGTACGAGATTCGAACGTCAGGTGGACGGTATCAAAGTTCCATTGTATTAATGAGGGGACTATAGAGAGTGCTTGTGTCGTTTTACCCGCCCCCTCCCGTCCGGTCCATTATCGTCCGTTTCATCATGAAGATCACCTCTTTTGACATGGCTGGGACTGCCAGTGGGAGACTCAGCATCCGGCTTGACAACCCGGCGCCTTTTCTTTGGCTTCGTAGTAGCCCCCACAGACGAGGTACTCCCGTTGGATGCCAAACTCTCCCGTTTCCTCTTTTCGAGCTGGGAGTCCCTCTTCTTCCGCTTCTCGTCTTTGATGGCAAGCCGCCGTTGCACCTCCTCCGAGATGTCTTCCGTCTCAGCCGAAACGGGCATCACATTCCGCACGTCCTCATCACCACCAGGCACGGCCACATCTAGGCGCTTTCGCTTTGGAGGACGCAAAGCCAGCGTCTGTGGCTGTTCAGGTGTAATCGACGGGGGTGTTAGCTCACCCATCGCCATTCTCGATCGCGACCTTTTCTTTCTCTCTTTTGGGTGGTTGTCGCGGGGGTTGCGCGAATCTATGCTGGCGGATGGGTCCGGATCTCGCCCATTTGAGTTTTCTATCCCATGGTCAGATCGACTCGCGACAGGGACCACCAGGGTGACTCACTTTGTGCCTGTATCGCGAGTCAGTAAAAGCTTATTTGAGCTATTTATAATTACAACCTCAAGTTGAAATTCCAAAGATAAATGTTTCATCTCCGTAGAATGGAAAAGAATCAACGTACCAGCTGCTTCTTGACGACCTGAAATTGGGCCATCAATCTCGTCGTCCTCTCAACCATGGATGCGACCAGGCGAACAGCATCATCGTCCCACGTGACACTCTCCCGAAGAGACTTGAGCACGTCGACATGTGACGAGAGAACTCTCTCATGCTGGGAGCAGATCTGAATCGCGATTGTCAGCGGCAACAGGCTTTCTGATTGGGTGGTCGAATCCGATGCGCGTCATTCCTGCGCGCTCCAACATATTCAACATCACTCACCTCCGGCCAGTTGAATGGCTCCGGATGGGCAGCCATTGTGTTTGTGCCCTTTAGGTTATGAGAATCCTCGACGGTGGGACTTAACTGGGTTGGATTTCCTGCGAAAGTTATGCTCTGGAAAAGATGCCTGAGACAAGAGGTTGGATTAAAAGGCCAAGCTTTGATGATCGGCAGGCCCGAATCAGCGTATCACGTGGTCCCCCGTAACCTAATTTCTGGGATTCCATTAGACTTCCTCGACCATGCATGTTTCGCCCGGTTTTTTCCGCGTGGCTTGGTTTCAGATCTAAATATAGTGTCATTGTGTACATTCTGCTGTGGAACATACATCTGCTTCATCTGGAATCTTCCATCTCTTCCATGTAGGGGGCAGCCACTGATATCGCTCTGACACAGGCTATTTCAGTATTTCTCCCTTGAGCATATTCATTTCCACCGTTAAATTAATTACTATTTTATCTCGGGGGCTCTGTTTACTGTAACAATGCGCACACAGATGTATGGATGTTCAATCCCATGATACCTTATGTTAAGTTATCATGAATCACCAAGGAGCCCCTAAGGGCATTGGTTTTTTTTTATCTGATAAATACATCCCTTCCGAAGCTGGGGTTTTCAGCATGTATTAGCTCTAGAACTACCACGGGTATTCGTGTAGTAGGGTACTATCAAATAAACCATATCTGGTTTAATGAGCCGTTGGCAGTTTCGTGAATATAATGTACTGGTCATCTCTACGTAACATAGTGTCATTCCGGGACGAATCTTCCGGAGAAGTCCATGATTACTTGCAAATACAGTAGGAGTGTGGATCTGACTGCGATATGGGATGTTTGATGACCTGTTGGCCCTACTACGCCTATAGTCGGCGTTTCGTATATGGTATAATCAAGGAAAGGATGGGACAGCGCGAAAGAAAGATGTAAGGGTGAGAATAGCAATAGAACAGAGTACGTCATATAGTAGTAGAGTCCATCTAGTATCTTCCACCGTAATGACTACCCCATAATTGCTAGCGCAAGTAGGAAATGCTCGACCCATATGAACTAGTAGCCCCTTACATACCAACAAACACCCCTGACAGGCATAGCACTCCCCACACCGCGGCGAGAAAATAAAAATTCGGCCTCAAGTGCTGGTACTTATTTCCGCGGCATTGTACCTGGATCTCCACGGTGGAACTAGAAAAGTGGAGACATCAATTCCGCGGTAAACTTGTGTAGTCCCTGACCCACCCAGCCGATCTATCTTTGCCGAGGGGTGGAGTGAGCAGTTCATGCCGCGGGTTATCGGTACATTATCACAATGGATTACTTAGTCTACTAAAATAATTTTGACTAGAATCAAATTCCCTGCATATTTAACAATACATATACTGATTATTAATGGCAGTTTTGTTGTCACTACTACAATCTGGTACTCGATATCCACAGCCCCTAGCTCCACGTCTGCGACGTCCCTGCAGAGCCAATAGCCTCGAGAGTCGTTGTGAAATCGGGAAAAATGCACTGGCTCAGGATGTCGTTGACATCTATATCGTACATGTTACTAGATATTACTGTGTTAGCTATGTCTTCTTGAACACTAGTATTTGAGATAATCAGCGTACCTCGAGTCCGTCATGCGCCCATAATCACCGGGAACGTTAGAATCCCATACCACAGGCGACGCTGGCATTGCCATTTCGTCGTTGTGGCGGCTTCGGCCCTCTGGGCTGCGCACGTTGCCAGCATCCGGCCCGACAGGCGTGGGTTCCAGGCCACGGCGTCTGGAATTGATGGTATCTCGCGCTCGTGTGAATAGGCGGGATAGGATCTCTGCTCCAAAAAACGTGACCTTGAGTTCGTTGACGACCATCATACACAAGTCCAGTTGATGACAGCCTAAGCGTTGAACCAACTTCCGCGGCGACACCGAGTGGAGGAGGTGGATTTGTAACGTCGGCACAAGCGCAATGCAACTATCTCATGTAAGTGGTTTGGTGGTAGGGTTTCACGGGGAGATGTTTACATCAGTGATTGAGAGAGCCGGATCATGTCGGCTGTGATCATGTTACTTAGGATGTTGGTGGTGTTCATGGCCGCGGTGGTCGCTTTTCTTTCTGCGCTTGACAGCCAATCTCTTGTTGCTTTGGCGTGGGTGGCGGCGGGTTGATGGCCGAGGCTTTGTAGGATAAATGGGCGGTAAAGAGTGATGAGTGTAGACCTGGTTGAAAACGTCAGAGATCGTAGTTCCTATATCGTAGGTAGTCTTACTCGAAGAATAGTTCAAAGTGATGCATGTGAAGAGTCAGCACGGGCTCGGTGGCACCCGCCCGGAGGTAATCTAGATGTCCATGATGTCCCCTGAGTTCGCGATCCAGATCGATAACGTCCGACTGGCTGAAAAGCGTCCGTTTGGCGAGATGTTGAACTGTCAGGATTCGTGATAGAATGCTGGTCACACAGAGGAGCTCATCCCACAGCAGGAACAGATCGTGAGGGTTGTCTGGGAGATACTCCTGGCGCTGAGCCTCCGTCAGCCCCGAGCAAAGACGCTCAGAGGCGCTTGCATCGGGCCTCTGCGTATCCGAGTGCTCTAGGTCAATTCGCATCGGTCTTCCCATACCAACGGACAACCACGCTTCTCGGAAAAAGCACGACCACCATAAATGCATCCACAGATCTCGGTTGACGGATGGGCCATTCTGAGAGCCATTGAAGCTGGCATCTGGTTGACGATGTAGCCCTATGCTCTGGCAGAGGCTGATGGCAACACCGTTCCAGTGCCATGGTCCAATTCTGTCCTCGGTGTCGGCATACCAGAACCCCATCAGCAACACTGCTTGGATTAGGGTTATTTTGGACCGTTCGTATTCTGCATCGTATAGCGCCTACAATGAGTTAGACTGTATTTCATGTTTCATGGCAGGGCGCATGCCTTGGCTCGTAAGAACATTGATCGTTTCATCGCCTTTCGCGACTCGAAACCCGCGGACTGCACCGTTGTGGTGTCTGCAAACTGGCGCGTAAAAAGTCAGCGACATCGCTCATTACTTAGTACGGTATACAAGTGTATCGAGCTACATTTGCGGCCGCCAGAAACACGCTCCAAAGCAGTTGGAGGCTGGCCCCCTTCTGTTCTGGGCTTCCGAAAGCTTGGAGAAAGGATGAAGCCTGCACGACTGGGAAGAATGGGTGAACATAGTGGAAGTACGCTTTGACGAGTTCTTGCTGGATGTTGAAATGGGGTAGGTCGAAGCAACCCCTCCGTTTCAAGTACTCGAGCGTGTCGGGATCGATATTGTCCGAGCTCAAAGAAGCAACGATAAAGTGACCACTTTTTCCCTGGCGCTCGGGCTCGCACACCTCGGCCACGAGTGCAATTCCTTGTGGATCCCCTTGTGCAAGAGTCAGAATCGCACGAGAGGTAGCACTACAGCTAATGGCTCTTACCATATACCGGCGAACAGGCCGTTTGCTGCAGGGAAAGGGGGCTTGTCGATCGGCCATCCTGGCGCTCAGAATGGTGACCAAAGTGTCCAGTCATGGGGCGATAAATTGGCTCGCCGAGATCGACAGCATCCTGGACGATTGAGCCTGCATCACTCGACGCCCGTGGCGGGTTGTTGCCGCGGCGCCTTGTTCTGGTAGTTCCCCGAGGCCGTCGAAGACTGTCAACGGAGAATCTAGCACGTCTGGGATCCACCCGAGACTCACCTTTGACCCTGCCGCGGGCGTGCCTGGCAGTTCACGTTGTCCAAAGAACAGTTCGTGCACGGTGGTCCAGTCTGCGAGATGCTGCAGCGAACTTTGCGCGCGTGGCACGCATGGCAAGCTGCCGCTGCTCTTTTCCTGGACTTAGAAGCGGATCCGGTTACGTCCGAATGAGGCCACATGTTGACTACAGAGAGATATTGGAGATTGCTGTCATGATAGGAGGCATGTCGCAAACCAGATGCAGCAAATCGTACCTCGGCAATATTTCGGTAACCTTGGAACGCTTGGCGCTAGAAAAGATGCCGAAGGGATCTACGGTATTGCAACCAATGAAAGGTAGACTAGAGACTGTAAAGTGGAGTGCGCAATGTACTTCAATTCAGGTACTGGAGTCAGGTCGTGAACTCAAAATAAAATAGACGCAGTATCGATAGCCTCGTAATCAAAGGCGGGACTTCTTGCCTCCAGCGATGGCCTTGGCCATCTCCTCCTGTGGGATCCCTTCGCAGAAACGGTCAAGGCCCTGGAACGTCTCCAGCGGAGCCACTTCTTCCTGCTCCCGGACGACTCGGCGACGCATCAGGGCCTTGGTCCCCAGCAAACTGGAGCCAACCAGATGGGGTCCGAACGCCTGGCGCAGATATTCCAACACCTGAGCTCGGAAGTTATTCTTATCCGCAAAGACATGGTTGACGAAGCCGACTTGGACAAGCTCGTTGACGGGTATCTTTCGGCCCAGGATCAGTGCCTCGTTGGCCTTTCCAGGCCCCATTCGGTGCGCGAAGGCGACACTGGAGCCCCCCTCCGCAACAAGGCCCAAAGAGCTAAACGGGGTCAAGAGGTATGCGTCAGGTACTGAGTAGATGAAGTCGGAATGGGCGATGAGCGCGGCTGAGAGACCGATTACAGGCCCATTCAACGCGGTCACTAAGATCTTGGAGTGGCTGTAGAAGGCTCTTGCGACGTCCAGGTTGTTGTTCACCAGCTTAGGAAGCCAATAGGGGCGGGACAGCATCTCGTCCATAGAAGGGGCGCTAGACTTGAGATCGGCTCCTCTGATAGAAAGCAAGTCGTTAGCCCAGTCTTATTGTGGAAGGGGACAGGCTGGCTCACGCGGAGAAGAAGGACCCTTCGCCTATCAGCAGAGTGACATAGACATCCTTGTTCATATCGGCTTCTCTCAGTAGGCTTGCCAGACGGTAGTAAGAGGTCTGTGTCAGAGAATTGAACTTTTTGGGGTTGTTGAGCGTGATGATGGCAAAGTGGCCTTCATAGTCGATGCGAACCAAGTCTTGGTCAGACATTGTGGGGATTAGAGCAAGGCGAGTCCTACCAAAAAATAAGGACAATGGATCAATATGGATCAAGTCGATAAAATGGCTTACTCGTCTAATTTATATTCCGCGAGCTCACGCTGTCGTGGCGTACGCCATGCTTTATTCCTTCGATCGTCTCACCTCGCCTCGGCGTTTCTCTCGGTAAAGGACAACGTCGGTTCAGTAAGGTACCACGGCAATCCAACGCCATCAAAGCAACAAGTTTCCGCGGGAATATCCTTGGGCCCCTTTTCGGCGAATTCATCTTCTGGGGTGTATTTCTGTCTTCGGTTTGAGGTCACGACTTCGCGTGAACGCCCCACTGCTAGGCTGCTGCCAACTATTTTCTCGCATGTGCTGAGGTTTGTGTCTTCCAGATGGAGTGCAATTGTATCAAACTTGTGAGCTCTAAGCCAAGCTTCCAGCTGGCACAAGAAGTGATTCTACGTGTTGGTTCACTTCGTTCCTCGGGGAACATTCCGACCCAAGGTTTCGTTGGCCATGTCATGTTCAGGTGTTCCTATTTCGCCTCGACTGAGCTTGGCCGCGAGAGATCAGTATCCACGACTGCCATCACCCTCATATCTCCCAAGAAAACCTCAGAGCCATTTGCCCTGTTGACCCATTGGAGGACTTCTTTGCCCATTGTGCAGCTTCGAAAAGCTGGGATGCGGTGCACGGTTGACACTTGGCTAAATTGCATCCATTGGTCCGTCCATTGGTGCGTCCAGAAGACGTCATCTGAAACGATGCCAGCACACCTCCATCTATATGTAGATCTAAGATCAAGAATGAGATATTGTAGTTGGGGATTAGTTCAATGTCGGCATAGACATCGATGGTTGTTGACAAGTAGATCCGTGCGATCCAATGGTCAAGATGGAGGCTCACCGCCTCCGTCACCGCCCTACCCCGTGATCCCCGCAAAAGCGACCTGCCTCAGGCCACAGGGCTCCCCAAGTGGCGTCATAATCGGCGGGCGGTGAGGCCTTGGATACGCGGCCCTTGTTCTCGACTCTCTCCATCGTCGGGTCTGCGAATCCCTTTCCTTGCAGCGTTTCATTGTTGCCTGTCATCTCTCTCCTTCTCTCGGTCATCTACACGTCTTTTGATGATCTCTTTGCTTTTTTATCTTATTTGACGTTCTTTGATTACCGCGATCTCGCTTAACTGGGCTTTATTCCGCTGCCTCTCTCATCCCCCGTCCTGTCGTGGATCCCGCATCCCCGCCCCCGGTGTTCTCTGACGCTGTACGCCTAGGTACCCTGCACATCCACCACGCAGGGTAATGTGCTAGGATACCGTCCACACTGGCTGTTGGAGAATGTCCTTGGATGCAGCGTCTCTGCCATCCCCGCCGGACTTTACGCCGTGGGAGAACTCCAACCATCCCGTTCCCCGCGGTAGCATGCCTCCCAGTGGAGGGGCCAGTCCTAATGGCAACCATGCGCCCCCCGCTGGCGCACAGCCACCCATATTCCCCAATATCAAGGATCTACAGGATCAGGCGGCGGCTTTGGACGTCAATGAGAAGACTTCGGTAAGTCTGGACTGCATTTACACCGACTAACATGAAAGTGGTTCGCGCGGTCCGCTAACGTGGCGCAATATAGATAAGCGACTTGCTGAGAAAGGCCCGGGAGGCTATCGATCAAGCGAGGACCCTTGTGGATCTCAATCAACTTGACAAAGCGTACATTCACTATCTTCGAGCGTCCGAAATCACCGTCAATTTCATCCCTCGTCATCCCGACTACCGAGTAGCCGTGAACCAACGCCCAGGCTGGTATAAAGAATTCGCAAGTTTGATGATGGTACGTGGAACATCCGATGTCTGGTGCAATTTACGGGTGCTTTGTGCTTGCTTCGTAGTGAACAAGTTGAATTGCGACTAACCCATCGGGTGTAGGCCGTGCGGACCAAGCAAGGGACGATGGACGACATTAAGCATCAAATTATGGAGGATAACGTTCGAAGTAACGTTCCACCTACTGCTTCCCCAAAAAGACAGTCTGTATCCCCCAAATTCGAGATGCCATCTGCCGGGACGGTGCAAAGCCTGTCTCTTCGAGGTCGCCAGGACCAAGTCGATTCCAATGGATTTCGCCTGCCAAGCCCGTCGAAATTCCAGCAAATCTCCCAGGTACAGGCAAACCTGAATCGGCATTCAACTCCTGTGGACGATGTACTTGCCCAGCGATTTGCCCGGCTGCGAGCGTCGCCTCCTGAAGGCTCCCAGAGCGCAACGACGAATGGAACTAGCTATACAAATGGGACGGACCCAATGCCTTCCGCGGAGGGATCTAATGGCGATTACCCGCCTCGACCCCGGTCGTATATGCCCGATGGATCGCCACAGCCCTCGATCCTCAGTTCTCCGCAAAGGAGGCCATTGGGACCCCGCACCATGGGTACCTCCCATGCTGCCCCTGCTTTACCGCCCAAGGTACCGCTGGTGACAACTTCACTCCCTCGTGCCCCAGACCCGGCTTACAGTCCGATCTGGTCGGTACCATCCCAACCCCAATTGCATCCTCCGAGGACCTCGACGGAGAGCTCGCGTCCAGTCAATCCAAGATATTCCCAGTTGTCTAACCCTAACTCTCCTCGCGGGAGCCCGAGCCGTGACGACAATCCCTACAGATCCTATACACCGAATGGTATCCACCAGGCCAAGGAGCTTCACAGCAGTACTGCCGATCTTCCTCTCAGCCCCACGGTTAGCGCTCACGATCTGCTCGACTACCTTCGGAGATACAATGTCATGTTGATTGACGTGCGCCCTCGAGACCAATTCGACCATGGCCACGTTTATGCGAAGTCAATCATTTGCATCGAGCCGTTGGCCCTGAAAGAGAACGTATCAGCTGAAGAGCTCGAGGAACGTCTGGTGGTATCACCTGAGCATGAGCAATCGCTGTTCGAGCGGCGCAATGAGTTCGACTTGGTGGTGTACTATGACCAAAGCACGGCGTCGATCAGCTACCTGGCTGGGTCGCCCGTGGGAACCACCGCGCCTCATCTCAGGGCGCTTCACGATACGCTGTACGAATTCAACGCGTACAAACCCTTGAAAGATGGGCGGCCTCCGGCACTCCTTCTTGGCGGGCTAGACGCGTGGATTGATCTGCTCGGTCAACAGTCCCTTGCCACGTCGTCCACTGCAGCGGTGATGGGATCTCTACAAGTAAAGCGGCCCGTCGCGAAACCTGGGCGACCATTAGGAAGGGTGCCGACCATGGTCAGCGCCAACTCGAGTCTAGAAGTGAGAAAAAGGCGACTGCGGGAGTACCGGCCTTTGAATCCGGAGGAACTTACAGCGTGGATGGAACAGTCGAAGGTTGAAGAAATCGACGCGAGCACTTATGCCGAAGAGGTACCATTCACCGAGGAGCCGGAGCAGGAGGGAGGAGACGAGGCCCAGGCGCCGGTGTCGCCCTTTGTCCATACCTACGAGGACTTTCTGCGCCGTTTCCCCGAGCCACATACCATTCAACAGTCCATGGTAGTGCCGCACGTACGGCCAGCTGGAACATCAGCCCCCAACTACGCGGCTTCGGCCCCTGTAGTTCCATCTCGACCGCCGCCTGCGGTGCCGCGCCCCAGCTACAGTGGTGTTTCGGAAGGGCGTCAGATCCAACCCACCCTGGAGCGCCAAAACTCGGCCACCAAGACTGCCCTCTACACCGCGAACAGCCTGCTGCACCGGATCAAGCTTCCCCGAACCGGTCTGACGAATTTTGGCGTGACCTGTTACATGAACTCCACCATCCAATGCTTGAGCGCAACGGTGATGTTGAGTAAGTTCTTCCTTGACAATCGGTTTCGGTACTACATTCAAAAGAACTGGAAGGGCTCGCAAGGGGTCATGCCAGGGCTCTTCGCGAACCTGGTGCGGTCATTGTGGAAAAATGACGTCGAGGTGATCAAACCCACCTCGTTCCGCAACTTCGCCGGGAGGCTCAATCAAGAGTGGGCCATCGACCGACAGCAGGACGCCAAGGAATTTTTCGATTTCGTCGTGGACTGCTTGCATGAAGACCTCAATATCAATTGGCAGCGAAACCCTCTGCGGCCGTTGACCTTTGAAGAAGAAATGCAACGGGAGCGGATGCCAGTTTCCAAAGTCTCGAAGATTGAATGGGATCGGTACCGCCATCGCGAGGAGTCATTCATCTCGTCGCTCTTCGCGGGCCAGCACGCCAGTCGACTCCGATGCACCACTTGCAAGCGGACCTCTACGACCTACGAGGCCTTCTACAGTATCAGCGTGGAGATCCCACCGTCCGGCTCGGGCGACATCTATCAGTGCCTCCGCAGCTACTGCCAAGAAGAGATGCTGAGCGGCGACGAAGTATGGAAGTGCCCATACTGCAAATGCGAACGGGTAGCGACGAAGCAGATCATCATCACCCGAGCTCCACAGATCTTGGTAGTCCACTTTAAGCGCTTTGCAGCGTCCAAGACTCACAGCGCACGCAAGATCCACACCCCGATCGAGTTCCCGTTGCACGGCCTACGGATGGACGATTTCGTTTTCGCAACGCCCAACTCGTCCGCTCCGGACAAAAACGGACCGCATGACCCGTTGTCGCCAATCTCGCCTCCCTTTACGTACGATGCCTACGGGGTGCTCCGCCACATTGGGTCCTCCATGGGTAGCGGCCACTACATCTCGCTGGTCCGAGACGCGCAACGCCAGTGCTGGCGGAAATTCGACGACGAGCGGTCAACGGACTTCAACCCCCGCGACCTACGTTACAAAGACCGCCTGACCAACGAACAAGCCTACATCGTCTTCTACGAGCGGGTTCCCGCGAAGTGATGAATAAACGATCTAGCAGTCAGATACGCTTCTGGTGTCCCACGACACCACGGATTCCCCTTTTAGTTTTTGTTTTCTTTTTCTCTTATTCTCTTGCCTGACGAAAGTGACGGCAGATATGTGATACACGACGGACGAAATTTTGCATGTAGCGAATGCCCTCATTGTCTTGGATTATGCTCTTTTATCCTGTTCTCAGCTACCTATCTCCTGGCCAGCCGCATGTTGATTGTTGTAAACCATTTGAGCGGGTCCGTTTGGTTTTTGCCTATTTTGTACATAGGGTTTTGGATTGTTGGATTAGAAGAACGATAGTATATGTATAGACAGATTCTCAGTTTTCTGTTGAAAATATATTATGAATGAGTAGGGGTAGTACATGCTATTGTAGTGGATATACCCAGATGAAAGCGGAGAGATAACAAAGTGGATTCTGCCGGCCAAATGTATTGATTCTCTCCGCATCATATATATCTCTGACTTTTTCTTCCCCGCACGTCACTTCTACCATCCATCCTGTTTACTCCCAGGATTATCAACACGAAACGATTTGACTTTCTGAAGTATATCTAAAGAGATAATACCTTCAACTGACATCCCACCAACAATGTCATCAACCGACCCCGCACGCGCCAAAGACAATGACTCCGATGAAGAAGACTACATGTCAATGATAATTGAAGAGCCACAAGAAAAAGAGACCTTTTCCCAGAAAAAGCGACGACAACAGCGAGAGGTGCGATGCTCATCAAAACATCAATAACCGTACCCGCTTCGAAAAACAGCTAACAAGCAGCACCATCCCAGGCCGAAGCCCGCGCCCGAGTCCCCTCCAAAGCCGAACGCGCCGCCGAAGAAGCCGCCCGCCGCGATGCCGCCCTCGCAACAAGCACGCTCGACCCATCCAACAAGGGGTTCCAGATGATGGCGAAGCTGGGGTTTAAGCCTGGGCAGGCGCTGGGGAAGCAGCCGACGCCGCAGCCCACGACGGGGGAAGAAGCGGGTGAGAAACAGGGTGTGGAACGGGAGGCGCAGAAATTGGCGGTGCCGTTGGATTTGATGGTTAAGGAGGATCGGGGTGGCATTGGGCTTGATAGTGAGAAGAAGCGCAAGTTTCGGGAGGAGGCCGCTGAAGTGGTTAAGAAGGTTAAGCAGGAGGAGGGCGATTATCGGGATCGCGTGAGGTTGGAGAGGGAGATGAGACGCGCTGAGGCGCAGTTTCATGCCGCGCAGAAGGTGGCGGAGCGGTTGGATGGTGAGGCGGAGGCTGAAGGAGGTGGGGAGGGGTCTGTTCCGGCGCTGGGATCTGCAGATGATGGAGCGGAAGATGGCGATGGGAAAAAAGACGAGACCTCGCAGGACGAGACGGACGCGAAACCCAAGCCGAAAGCACAAGCCAAACCGACGGCGCAGATCAACGTGTTGTATCGGGGACTGGTGCGGGAGCGCGAAGAACGCGAGCGCGCCGCACACGCTCGACACATTCTACAAACATCGCTGCCCTCATCTTTCTTCCCTAGCTCGCGGTTACCAGGGTATGACGACCCCACGCTGGAACCGGACGACCACGAGGCACTTGGCAGCACAAAACCCGATTTGTCGCGAATTCTGGAGGAAGAGACCGAGGAGGAAGACCCGGAGCTGGACGAGTTCAATGCGCTTGAGCCGTCGGAGAAGTTGGCTCGTGTTGTGCAGTATTTGCGTGAGAAGCACCGGTACTGTTTCTGGTGCAAGTATACCTATGAGACGGATGAGATGGAGGGGTGTCCGGGGTTGACTGAGGAGGAGCATGATTAATGGATGCGCGGATAGTTTCTCTATCAGTGGGCGGTTCCTAGGGCCATCTATCCTAGGTAGGGTCGGTTCACGGACCTGGGATGTAATGAGCAGCGAGAGCTCAAGCCAGGGAGAGCCATCCTATCAGATGTGCGGCGTATGGCTACGATGAAGAGCGCCTTATCATCCAGCAGCAAGGCTTGCGAGTCAGGTGGGATAGACTGCCTAAGTCCCGGTGGACTTGACAATCCGCATAACCCTAAGTCTGATATGAGCTATGGGGTGGGATTCTGACTTTCTGCCTTATCTCCGGCCCTAAGACATTGAAGTCGACCATAAGACAATACATCTGATGCAGGAGCTGAGCGCTATGCTGGGTGGACTGGATGGCATTCGGTCTGTATACCTATTACAGAAGGCATACATACCTACTATGAATAGCATACACAAGTACTGGGGATCACCAGTACAGGACTTAATATCTATAAAACGATGACCGGACTTCTGCTCACGCTACACCTAGATACTCCTAACGTTACTAAACAATCATCGACTGAGATCCTCTACAGTGATCCTACAAAGAGAGAAGTTGAGAAGAGAAGGTCAATTTCACCCGAACAAATGAAATGCATGACATGATATCAAATAAGACATTCCAAGCAGACATGAAACGATACATGAAAACAGACAATCCCAAACATGATAAGCCACAGACAATTTGTCGAATCATACTCAAACCAGAACAGAAATATGAACGACATGAAACCAGACATGAAAAGAGACAATACAAAAACATGATCAAATCAAACACCACACTCCACACAGACAATTTAGTGACCCCCAACCCAATCCTCAACAGTAATCCTTCACGACAACGTCCAAGTAGGTACTCGCCGTATTGCAAGCAGCCTTGTCGCCGGGGGTGTAAAACACCGAAGCTAGACTATATCAGCCAATACTCTTTCTATCAAGCAGAAGAAGAAGGATGAAACTCACCATCAACCGGCAGATCCTTCGACGGATCCCTAACAACAACCTGACTTTCCTCAGCAGGAGTCAACTTCCCCTCACAGTCAAGCTGCTCCGTCCCCTGGGTCGTCGAGTTCCCACCCAGCCAGATATCCACATGCCAGATGTGGCTGACCCAGTCGGTCTTGCACTGCTCGCAATAGTCCTCGTTGATGAGGTACTTGCGCAGGTACGGCGAGTAGACCACTTCGCAGTTGTTGAGCTCCCCTGGGGCCGTGGCCATCGTCAGGGGGTTGGCGAAGGTGCCGATGCCGCCGGCGCTGGTGCCGCGGCCACAGTCGTGCATGATGTCTGCGCCTGGTGGGTCGTTGTCTGGGTATCCGTAGAAGGTGTAGGATACCTTTGGCACGATGGTGCAGGTGGACGAATTTTTGGTGGGGTCGTTGTTATTGTCGTTGTTGGTGGGGTCCACTGGGATGGTGGTGTTGGTGGTGATGTCGTCGGTGGTGGTGGGAGTGGAGCTGGTCTTGTGCTTCTCATGAAGCTTTTTGATGTCATCCCATTTGCAAGAGATGACGATGACGATGACGAGGAGAATGACTATGGGGAGCACTGCCCAAATGGCGCAGCAGCGTCCTTTCTCCTTGATCTTCTCGCGGGTCTCGCTCGAGATGGAGAATGGGGTTTGGAACTTCATGTTTGAGGTTCGGTTTATTGATGTGTATATATATGATGTATAGCTGGTAGCTGATAGAGAGAAGTAGATGTATGAGTCGACGAAGTTACGATGAAGTTTGAATAGTGTGACGTAGATTGCAAGCGAAAGTACGAAGAGTCTGATAGACGATGATGGATATGCGAACGATGGATAAAGCGAAGGTGAATGGAGGAGGGAAAAGAACCAGCCGAAGGCTCGGGGGGGTTGAGTTTCTTATATAGCCCTGTGTAAAGAAGGTTTGAAGCTCATCACTCTTCCGCAATATTGTCGAAGGTCGTGGATTAGGATGGACTCGAGATGAAGCTTTTTGCCCGTCATGTGGACATCAACCGGGGTGGAATTAGGTTGGATGGCATCATCATGAGGAGACCGATACGAATATAGACTGTGAGTATAGTACCGCACAGGGAAGCATCAAGAACAGTATAGAATACTGCTAGAGCATAGGCATTGTATGTGGTTTGTAGTTGAAGTTATATTCACCCGAGTTAGGGCTAGCAATCCTAGACACCCAGCTCTCGATATCTTAACTGTAGCCACTCGATAACTCGATACTCAATAACTCGATACCCAATAACTCAATACTCAGTAAGAGAGGAATTCATCCAGGATACTCCTGACTATTCCATCCACAGCTACTTCCTCAAACTCTTCACTCAATGGAGTCACATTCGGAGCCTTTTATGCAGAGCGAATCCAGAACAATCTAGGTATATACTGTTCTTCCCCACATTCCAGAGGTATTTCCCACAGTTGACATGAGATAGAAGAGAGAAATACAAGACTGAAATATGTTACCAGTGAATGTACATGTACAATAAACAGTGATGTGACTCGTTCCTGCCTGACTTGTCTGCCAGGTACATGTAGCTACGGCGGTACCCGGTGAACAAAACAAGCTTCGTCCATCTTCTCTTCCTTTCTAAGTTTAGATACATCGCCCCCTTCTGTTCCATGTTTGAGCCTGCGGAGGTGCCGGATATAAACCAAGTCTATCAATAGTACCCTCTCCTCAGTGTAATCAACACCACGATCCAAACAACCTTACATAGTGACTTACTCTCGCAAGAGATAGCAGGGAGAAAACAGTTAAAGTAGTAGTACTATTGATGTTGACGAAAATGAATCATAACATAGATTCCCCCACCGGGGTGCAATCGTCCCTCTACAGCAAGATCTAGTCTTATTAAGATGGGACGAGTAACGCGGATGGAATGATTCCACTCCTCGTCATGGAATGTACAGACGGTGGGCACGTTCCAGCAAAGTGGGGAGAACAGGTATCGTAATAGTGACCGTGACAGCCATCATGGACAATGTGGATGACGGACAGGAGTCAACATACTAAAGTCTACTATCATCAGTCCGTGATATCCGCTCCAAACCCACAAATAAGGAAGAGAATCTTCTAGTCATTGCCAAATCTCTATACACGCGTTGACTAAACTCCACTATGAGATCAATATATACAAGTCCGCTCTCATTCCATCTAATGCTCAGACACAAACACACCGGCCATACCCATGCCCTAAACAAATCAGTTAGTATATGTAGTATGTCCCAAGGGTAAATTGTGATACGTACAGTTCCCACGCACATGGAGGTGACGGCCACGCGCTTGTTTTGGCGGCGCAGCTCCGACAGCGCGGTGACGACCTGGCGAGCGCCGGTGCAGCCCAGGGGGTGGCCGAGGGCACTGTTGTAATTTAGTTTTTTTTTTTCTTCTCGAAAATGCTAAAGAGGTAAGAAGGACGTACATTGCACCACCGCGGGGGTTGACCTTGGCCTCGTCGAGACCCAGCTTCTGGACACAGTAGGTACCCTATAATCAATGTTAGTGAAACCATATAACCCGGTACTAGAAGATATTCTCACCATCGACGCAAACGCCTCGTTGATCTCGAAGATGTCAATCTCCTCCGTCGACAAGCCGAACTTGGTCAGGATCTTCGGGATGGCGATGGACGGTC
Source organism: Aspergillus campestris IBT 28561 (assembly GCF_002847485.1). Classification (NCBI taxonomy): domain Eukaryota; kingdom Fungi; phylum Ascomycota; class Eurotiomycetes; order Eurotiales; family Aspergillaceae; genus Aspergillus; species Aspergillus campestris. The sequence goes on from NW_020194339.1 coordinate 1,542,614, forward strand.
CAATGCCCATAATGCGAGGCTCGAGACCCGCGACGGTCGCGCCGCAGAACTTGCCGACAATGGGCTGACCCAGCTGCTCGGCGCGCGAGCGCTTCATGAGGATGAGACCGGCCGCGCCGTCGGTGATCTGGCTGGCGTTGCCACCGGTGGTGATGCTAGGCTTCCACTGGGGGAAGGCAGGGCGGATCTTGCCGAGGCCCTCAGCGGTGGTGCCGTAGCGGATGCCGTCGTCGCGATCGACGACAACGTCCTTGACCTCGCCGGTCTTGGGGTCCTTGACCTGGGTGCGCACGGGGGCGATCTCGTCGCTCGACCAGCCGGCCTTCTGGGCCCGCTCGGCCTTCTGGTAGCTGTTGGCGGCGAAGCGGTCGAGGGCCTCGCGCGTGAGGTTGAACTCCGCGGCGACGTTCTCCGACGTCTGACCCATGGGCTGCTGGTTCTGCGAGGCGATCGGGTGGTTCACGATCTCCTGGCTCATGGCGGGGGCGCCGCCGTCGGGCGTCGTGCTCATGCTCTCGGCGCCGACGGCGATGCCGACGTCGATGGATCCGGCGATGATCTGGTTGGCGATGCTCTGGATGGCGAGCAGGCCCGACGAGCAGAAGCGGTTGGCGATCGAGGCGGCGGCCGTGACGGGGAATCCGGCGGCCAGGACGGCCGAGCGCGCGACGTAGGCGGACCCGGGGGCCAGCACGTTGCCTACGCAGACATCCTCCACCAGGTTGGGGTCGAGGTTCGAGCGTTCCCGAACGGTCTAATCTATTAGTATGCTCTGGTCGTCAGGAGAGAGGGGATCCGCTGTGCATACCGTGAGCAGCGACACCAGCAGGTTATCGATGGTGGTATCCTTCAGTCCACCCTTACGGGCCTTGGTGAGCGGCGTGCGGACGGCGAGAGTAATGACCTATGTTCCAACATGTTAGCAATCCATCGTACAAGCCACACGGCAGGAAATCAAGGACTACCGACCACATCGTCGGGGTTCTTGCTCAGGAGATGCTGACGAGCACCGGCCCCACCGGCACCAGAGACCTGGTTCGCGATGGAGGACAAACGCTGCTGAGGGGAAGACATGCTGTATTCTCTAACGGATTGTACAAAGGGGTATAAAGATGAAAAACAAAGGGTATACAACTGACAAAAGAATCAATCAAAGAAGAAGAAGGAGAAGGGGAGAAAAAAAGACTTCCCCAGATTCCCCGCAACAAAGCGCGAGTAAATGTCGAAAAGCAACCGCGGTTGAAAAGTCACGGGCGCAAAGGCCGAGCCGACTAATCGGGGTCTCAGCCAATCAGAGGTGGCGTCTTCGGCAAGCAGAGCCGGATGGACCTGCCGATGTGTAATTGTTGGTAAATGACCCGGTCTAATATGTGTATTTTTCTATTCAAGAGGTCAAGATAGTACCATACATACGCTCCAACGAGCCTCGGCTGTCGGTCGGTCTGTCGCAGCCTCAGGCACCGTACTAGGCACCGGTCTGGATCCATGGATGCCGAATGGGCCTGAGGAAGGTTCGTCCATATGGCATGTTGTAGAGTAATAATGTCGATAGATAGAAACGGAATAGTAGAAACAAAGTCATTGTTCAACGGGTATCTACAAACTACTAAGCATATAAACATTCAGTCTATCCCCATCCTCCCAATGTCCAACTCGACCGGTCTCCACCCGCGCGCAGTCCCGACCGTCGATCGGGGACATGTCCGTGGGACTCGAGATCCCGACTGGCCCCCGCCAGTCCGTGTTGCAGGTACTTCTCCCGCTCAATCTCCACCACTCCGCGGATCTTGAGGCTCGTCGCGAGACTGGCCCCCGCCCACGCGCCCAGGGATTCCACCTCGCGCAGGACGCCCTGAACCGGGGGCTGGCTGTCCTTGTCCTTGTTCCGCTGGAGCTTCTGCTCGACCGGGTCGATCTCCTCCTCCGCGACGGCCGGGCCCTCGGAGCCATGGGCCGGGGAGGTCGCGCGGGGGGCTAGACTCAGTCGTTGCAGCTGCTGCCGTTGCTTCTCGATCGCCTGGCCGCGGACGGCGCTCCACCCGTACTGGTCGAGCAGAGACCCGACCTCGGCCAGGACCCGCGTTCGGATCCCCGCCACGTGGGACCCGCCCCCGACAAACACGATGCGGGACATGCAGAGGCCGCGCGCATCCGGGGGCAGCGCCAGAAGCGCGTGGTAGACCAGCAGCGGCAGCGATTTCTCTTCGTCGTCCAGTTGGTTCTCCGCGACGCCGTCCGCAAAGAACACGTCCCCCACGGGGTCGGCGAATCTGGCAAACGGGACGTCCATATAGGTGGAAGGGCTGGATGGGCATGGGATCGAGACGGTCTTCTTCAGGACGGACGAGAGTTCAGGGTCGTCCCCCCGAGGCCTTGCCCAGGCAAATCGACTCACCACCTCTTCACATAGTTCAAAGTCGGCCGATATCTCATTCGCGGGTCGGGGCGGTGCGGTGCCCTTGGGGGAAAGCGCCGTCAGCATCTTCCCCGTCTCCTGTAGTAAGCGCTTTGTAGCGCGCGTGCTCCGTTTCGTCGCCACTTCTCGGTATTCGTAGACCCCCGTCACCACGGTCTCCGCCCATCCAATGTCGACCACGAGGGCGGACCGCAGCCCAGCTGCCAGGACCACCATGGCCGGGGTCGGTAAGAGGGTGATGCTCGGGAAGCGCCATCGGCCGAAGAGAGACGACAGGAGTGCGGAGAGTAAGGGGTACGGCATCACCGAGGGCAGGGATAAGACGAGCCGCGACGTCCCGGCGTCCGTCAGGAGGTATTTGTTGTATGTCTCGCGGATCGTCCGCTCAATGCGGTCCTCGACCAACCCGAGGTCGAGGTCGCGCAAGTCCATCTTCCACAGCTCGTAAGCGCTCGCCCACTCCTCCGGATCCCGGGAGCCTGAGGCCGCTGTCACCCCGTCGTGGGTGGTATGCAGAAAGCCTCGGTAGTCTCCCGCCCGGCGCGAGTCCTCAGGACCGCATCCCACGACACACATCGGCGCACTCTCCCCTTCAAACCCAGCCCGCAGCCATCGCGAGCCTATCTCCAGGATGATCGCATCCTCCTCCCCGCGGAATGACGAAGTTGCCGACGACGAGCTGGCAAAGGATGAGTGGTTGGTGCGATGCGGGGGGGAATTAGGCGTGGTCGGTCGCCCGGACTGGCTATGTCGGAAACTCATGAGGCCGTCCAGACGGTACAAAGTATTCCGGAATATATGAGGACGATATGGGATTCGATAAAGGTGGTCAAGGTCGGTCAAGATCGCAAATCGCGTTCAGTCGGAAGTGGTCCCTGCGACATTCAGGTCCAGACGCGCGAAGGGAATCGGGGACGGGGAATGATCAATGGGGCCATGCACAAATCATGCTTCCTCTACCGACAATTAAACGTGACAAGGAATGATCTCGGAGTCCACCGGCAATGTAGAGCCAAGATTCATTAGATTGTATAGATGGGAGAAGCATAGGAGGTGAAGCGGTGTTGAAAACAATTGACCCACGTTAGCTGGTGTTTTGGATGTTTGTTCCCGCTAGGCCATTTCGGGAACTATATATCCATCCTGCGGTGCCATTGAATTACTAGATATAACAGTTAGTATAGTTGAGACTGGTAGGAAATTATTGCTTTATGTTTATTTGCTTTACCAAGCAGCTAATGTGATCTAAGATTGGAACGGACATAAACGTTCCCAGCATAGGCTCGAAAATACAGCAGAAAAGGACTACGTCTCTATACGTAGAAGGGAAGAATAGAAGGAAGATTGAAGCTTGTCTTCTACCAGGTACTACTAGCTAGCTAGGTACATATACTCGAGAGGTAACTCAAAGAAGGAATTAGCGGCATGACGTTGAGATCCGGGATATACAAGGTACAAATATGATAGCCACTGCACCAAGATACAGAGTCGGTATCTGATCGAGCTTAGTATGGCCATGCCAACAGAACATAAACGTAGTAGAATACTTTATAATGTAGCCTATTGACAGAAAATCCCCTATCATATTGGCTCACATGACCGGCTTTTTTTAATGTCTGCTCGCTTTGGACCCTTTGCATCCAACGACGAGTCCGCTGCAGGGGCTTATTACGCGCCCAGCGAGACAGCTAGAATGTTTTACTTATCTCACGTCTGCAGCACCTAGCATTGGCTTCGGTATAAGTGTTCACGTCTGCCGCCTTCTTCGATTTTTCCTCCAGAGGCATGGTGGAAAACACGCAGTTCGGTTGAGGCAAGACGCGGGTCGGGTGAGAAAAGACTATGAACAGCGGCTCGATCATGATTTATTGAATCTACTGTCATTTAGGTTGAATGGGAGTGTCTGCTTGTGAAGAAATTATAAGGTCATGTATTCATGCAAGTGTGCTGTTCCGAGACTCTTCTTGTTCTTATCAAAAAATTTGGTTGTTATTGCCTTCTTGGGGTTCATCGTGTCTTTGTGGGACTTGTGAAATCTTGTCCTTTTGATATTGGCAAACTTGGTGCGAGGATCCTGGGATAATTAGTGCAAGGTTAGATGTAGATAGAAGCGGCCTACAAGTTGCTCTAGTGCGTGACAAAAGTCGTCTACAAGCGTATCAAATGGTTATGAAAAGTCGCTGGGCGATGAACTTCCCAGGTACATTATAAAACGCCTGACAACTTTAGACATGCCGGCAAGGACCAAAGATCAGAAGAGAGAAAAGACAGTCAAAATAAACCACGAAATACTATGAAAGTTAGAGACAAGTGGATTACAGTAGGGAGATGCACGACATGATCATACACAAATAATCCATGTTGAGGTGACTGTTAGCACCTTCCTTACTTGGCACTACATAGTTGGATCATGTCAAATCAATGATGTCTGAGACTTGGAAGGAGCTACCTGGCACATATTCACCAGAACAAGCATTGACTAATTGCAACTGTGGTCTAATAGAATCCAGCTTCAATATCAGATGTAGGCACTGACAGCCACTACAGCGAAATACCGAATCGCTGTTGAATCGTGCTTCATATCAATGATATTCTAACAGTTAAGGGAAAAGGTGAAGGTACCTAGAGCAAGAACGGATGTTCAAGCAGCTGTTTGGCTGTCTTGCGTTCCTCTGGCATCTTTTTCAACATCGATATAATAAACAACAAAAATCACTCTTTCTCCTCGCCACCAATCCGCTCTTCCAGGGCCTCAAGTGACGCCAAGGGGACAGAGGCTTCATGATGAGCAATCCAGCTATCTACAACTATGTCAGCCTTGGAGTAAATCAGAAAAGGTGTGCCATGCAACGTAGGTAACAACCGCTCAAGTCGAAGCGCTTCCCCAGGGCATTTCACAGATAAAGTTATCCGTTGTTGTCTGTAGTCATATTCTCAGAGGGAAGACTCTCCCCTATAGACCTTTAGAGATGGTTCTCTAGACTGGGAGAACTATAGAGCACTACTTGCTACCATAGAGGAGCTTGTTCTTGTTATGAATAGTATCTCCTTTTTCAAGTGTTCTTTACAAGTATTAACAATCCCTAATGACCACTGAATTGCCTCTTCTTCAAATCATTTATAGATATATGCTCAGCAAGTAATTATCCTGAGTATAAACCATCACACTGGATAAATAACAGTAAAGAAGAGTTCGAGCTGATGATCATGCCAGCAGAGTGCATAACATACACAGTGCGTTTAGTAAAGGGCCTGCTACAAAGATGTAGTAAATAGATAGGTTCATTTACGTCACTGTCACTTAATATAACCAGAATATGCTGACAGTCAATCTTTAGCCTTACTACTCTGTTATGCATCGTTCCATGAATCCATACCATGATACCAGGCTGTAAAGACAGAATCCCCTACTGTTTTGTGCAACACGATATATGGGCCCTAGTATCCACAGTCCCCACGATGAGACATTTTCGGAGTGACACTTGACCTCACTCACAGTAACCTCCTTTTCCGGACCTTTTCGCAGTTCCACCTGGTTCCGGCCAGCTGGAATTTCCCAACTGGGAAATGTGGATAGAACGCACAGTGGCAAACCCTGAGAATCGCTATGACATAACAGTCTCACGGTTACCCAGCATAACCTCAACTTATGCCAGCATAGATTAAGTCAGCAGCTCACAATGCCCTAATGCATCCGAATCCTCACGATCATGCTTATCGCGGGCATCCCTGCTGGTTTGCAATGGAAATTATAAATCCAAGTCGGAGGCCTCTCGCGCTAGACTCTGAACAGAATGGTAACAGGCGCACCGTGCGAGCTTCCCCTCCGGATGAATGCTGAGACGGGTCTTTTTGCGGCAACCGCGTGTTCAGGAATGGGCAGGCGAGCTTATTCAGCCTCGTGTTTGTGCAGGGAATTAATCAGCGACCCCACCTCGGCCCTTCGCTCGCCCTTCAGTCTTCCCACTATTGTCGTTCTTTCATCTCCGATCACCGGGACCCACTTCATCCCAAGTCTTGTCGTCTCCCTGCTCTCTCTCTCTCTCTTTCTCTTTTCTTTCTTCCTCTCCCCACTTCCATTAACCCTCCCCGCCCTGTCGTCGAAATTCCATCCACCAAATCAACCCCGGATACACACATTCTTCGCCAAATTATCTATTGTCCACGATTATACCGCCGCTACCACACCACCACTCCGACGTGACATCCGAATTCGTTGAGTCATCTCACCGAGAGACGTCGAACAACTCCTCCCATCCTGACCAAAGGTCCGACGAAACCGCGCAGTGTGAATTGAAGGAATACCGGCTTGCTTGGAGGACAAATTGTGCGAGCGAGGCTACCGCAGCCGGAAACCATCCATCATGACCGAATTCAATGGCCGCCGGGCCCCGAACTTCTCCCAATACTTGGAAGACTTGAACGCCATCCCCTCTCCCTACGACCAAGCCCTGCAGCAGCAACAGCAACAGCAGGACGTGTTCAATGTTGATGCCGACTTGTCACTCTTCACCAACACCGAGTTCTTCGACTTCGACAAGTTTGGCAGTTTCGATCTCCCCGCTTTTGATGCGGTTGAAGATGGCAACCCTAAGAAGGCAAACAAGGCAGAAAATGCACAGAGCTCAGATATTGATTTCTTGAATCTTCTTGGTGGTAAGTGGAAGACTTCCTACACATCCGCGGCCGTTATCCCGGAGCCGTGCTAGATGGACAGACCACAGCGTGTTTCTTTTTTTTTTTTTTTTCTTTTTTCCTTTCTTTCGAATCGATTTGGTGGGGACCAAGGGCTTTGTCCTTGCGCGACCCCTCGTTTCTGGCTGCTCTAGCTGTTTCGTCGAGTATTTTTTGCTTTTTTTCCCGCCAATCTTCCCTTACTGGGTTACCCTTTATACTAAAATCCTTTGCCTTGCACGTCGAAATATCTGGTCCTGCGTGCATCATCTCCCTGGGTTGTCATTGGCTCTCGGAATGGGTCCGCCCAGCCGGTGCCGTGATGGCTTGTGCCAACGTGCATGAGCCCTGCGCCTGGCGTGACCAAGCCTCCATATGGCGCCATTCCACGTGACCCCATCCAGGCCTTTGTTTGTTCTTCTGCGTCTATGCCCATCTTGGATTTACCCCCACCCTGAAAGATCATTGTCTTTGTTTTGCTTTTTGTGGTCTTGTCTAGCACAATTGCTCCGGGATATGCCGTCATGTACAACGTGGCCATGGGTTCTAACTCGTTACAGATGGACTGGGCAACAACATGCCGGATTACTCCGCCCAGGAATTCAACCAAGTCAACACACAGTCGTCCGTCCAACAACACGCGCCCTTCCCTGAACCGCCGTCGGTCACTGAGTCGGTAATCACCCACAATGCTCCGAGCCAGTCGCTCTCTTCAAACCCCTCGCCTGCTTCGACGACGTCATCGCAGGCCCCCACTCCCAAGGTTGCCAACTCGTCCCCGGCTCCGACTCCGGCTCCGGCCCCGAAGCGCAAAAACACACAGAAGACTCCCGTGATGACGGTTGAGGAGGCGTCACTACACGCGGCCGAGGAGGACAAGCGCCGGCGGAACACAGCTGCCAGTGCCCGGTTCCGCGTGAAGAAGAAGATGCGTGAGCAGGCGTTGGAGAAGACCGTCAAGGAGACTACGGATAAGAACAACGCTTTGGAAGTCCGGGTCACCGCCTTGGAGCTGGAGAACCAATGGTTGAAGAACCTGATCACCGAGAAGAACGGCAACTCCGAGGAGGACAAGACCTCCGAGCACGACATTGCCGGCATGTTCAAGAAGTTCCTTGCGTCGCAGAAGGCCAGTGTGCAGGAGAGTAATTCCGATTTCGAAAGTGGTGTGGGAACAGCGTGAGGTCGCTACTGCAACCCGCTCGTTGTTGATTTCTCGTTCATGCGTCTTTATTTCCAATGTTCTTGTAGATGTTATCTGGCGGCTTTATCTTCTTTTTGTATATTTTCTGGGGTTACCGGAGAGACTGGGGTGGCGGCGTCTCATGGGGATTAGGTATGAGTGATGATAATGAACCCAATGGAAGGGATATCTCCATATCAATGGTCTCCTACTGAGTAGTTCTTGTACCTTCAGTCCCGCTCCGAACGTATGACACAAATCATTGGAGCTGTAGGCCACCGATATCTGTTTTGAAAGACGGCCAAGGCACGGTTGCATGACGCGGGGGGTCACCCGTCGATCCACCCATGGCAAAAGCGCTCCAGACATCCAGCGTGGACGCCTCCCGCCGTGCTTGAGTGAGCACCATTGCGGCCTCCTTGCTGAGTGTGGTGTTGGTGCCATTCGTCGTCCGCATCCTTACTTTCGTCCAGTCCTGCTGGTTCCTCATGTTCTGCTTTTGAAACGGGGTTACTCTAGCCTCGCAATGTCGCGAGGGGTGGGGCCGATAGTCTGCGCAGTCAACTCGGCGGTATGCTACTGTGAACAATTGGCTGTTTGTAGTGGTGTCTTGGGTGGCTATTATAGGATGTGCAGAGCATCTTGTATTGAAGAGTCTTGTTCTTTCGTACTGAGATATGTATAAGTGTTGAGGGTCGTGGGCTAGGGCTATACTCAACCAGGTGCATACTGTGGGGGGAGCCAACACCATGATAGAGCAGATTACCAAACTAGACCATGAAACTTTAGATACTCAAATACATAGACACATTTTATCTTCAATTCGAGCCTCTTCAAATATTTCAATTAACCATTCAGACTGAACAGCAATACAATACAACATGTAGTAATTATAGCAATAAATTGGACAATGCAAACACAGCAAACACCCACCAGCTGACGATCTCCGCACTCCACCTCCACCCTCCCCTGCGTCATACCTCTGCCAAAAGGCTCCTCATGCCGCCAGAACGCTCCAATGTACCGGTGAAGCTGTCCTTGCCTCTGGTCAGTCTGCCTAGAATACCCATCACTTTGTAGAGTCTCCGGAAACCGTATTGACACACCCAATCCAGCAATACCAGCAGGACATCTTCACCGAACTCCGCGCCGAGGATGAGCTCGTCATCTTGGCTCGGGGGCTCGGTATTTTACGCCTCGTGACGAACTTGTTGCACTTTTATGATGCGGCGGGGAACAATCTCGTCTTAGTGGTGGGTGCGGATGATCGGGAGAATGAGTGGATTGGGGAAGGTAGGTTTGCGTTGATTGTGTTGGGTGTGGTGGACATCGTGTTGATTTGGTTGTTAGCCCTTGCCGAACACTATGCTATTAGCAAGACTCCGATGGCTAGGGGTTTGAAGGTGATCAATACGGAGAGGGCGACGGTGTCGATGCGGTAGGTTTGAGTGTGTGGATGTGGGTGGTTCGTGTGGTATGGGTACTGATTGTTGTGTAGGGAGAAGATCTATGCGGAGGGCGGTGTTCTAAGTGTGACATCTAGGATACTCGTCGTGGATCTATTATCAAGTATGATGGGTTCGTCGATTTGTTTGATACTCCCGATGCTGATTATCTGTTAGAGCTCCTCGACCCTCAAAAGATCACCGGGATGATCGTGCTTCACGCCGACAGGTAGGGTATCCCGTCTGACACCGAGAGACATCTACTGATAACCGCTAGAGTCATGGCGACCTCGACGGAGGCGTTCATCATTCGCATTTTCCGCGATAACAACAAAACTGGCTTCCTGAAAGCATTCTCGGATCTGCCCGAGCCATTCACAACGGGCTTTGCCCCGCTGGCCAACTCCCTCCGTAACCTGTTTCTCCGCAAAGCTTCCCTGTGGCCGCGGTTCCATGTCACCGTCGCCGAGTCTCTCGAAGGGCACCGAAAAGCGGAAGTGATCGAGCTGGAAGTTCCCATGAGCGAGAAGATGCGCGAAATCCAAAACGCGGTGCTGGAGTGCGTGGAGCTGTGTATTGCGGAGCTGAGAAAGGCGAATGCTGGACTTGATATGGCGGAGTGGACGCTTGATAGCGCCCTTCATAGAAGCTTTGATGTCTCTATACGCCGTCAACTCGATCCGATTTGGCATCGCGTGAGCTTCAGGACTAGGCAGATTGTTAGTGATCTGAGTGATCTGCGCGCGATTTTACAGTGGGTGGCACCGTTCCGCCCTCTACCTTCTACCCACCTGATGTTCTGACTGGATGTTAGTGCCCTGCTCACTTACGATGCTGTATCGTTTGTCAAGTATCTGGACACTATCGTGACCGCCCATTCTCCGCCGCCGGGATCGACGAAGCACAACTATTCGCCGTGGCTCTTTCTCGATGCAGCCCACGTGCTGTTCCAGACCGCCAAATCCAGGGTTTACCAGGGCAAAATCAATAGCGATGCAGCCATTACCTCGACCAATGCGTACATTGACACGCTCCAGCCTGTCCTGGAAGCGCAGCCGAAGTGGGAGGTCCTGGCGGACGTCCTTGCGGAAATCGAAACCGATGCATACCTCAACCCTCTTCCCGCTGATGAATCCAATAGCACGGTGCTTATCATGTGCACCGATCAGAGGACGTGTCGACAGCTTCGGGAATATCTCGGCACCATGCACGCCAGCGTTGGAAGCAAGAACCCCGCTGACCCAGACGATGCAGATGACGCGTCAGAGAAAAAGGGCTCTGCTGATGTGCTGATGCGCCGAAGGCTGAGGGAATATCTTGATTGGAAAAAGACCTTGTCCAATATCAATAAAAACCTGTCAGTACAGCAGAATGGCGATCGACAAACTGCAGGAAGCCGAGACTCACCCGCTCCCGCCAATCTGCCCGGGAGAGCTCCGCCCAACAAGCGACGCCGGGTCCGTGGGGGCGGAGCGGTTTCTTCTGCTGCAGGGCGCGTGCCAAACACCAGTGTGCAGACGGATGTCGAGCAGCCTGGACAGGTCATCGAGTTGATAGATGAAGTTCAACCGACGGAGATTGAAGAGGCGCAGAAGGCGGAGATCGTCATCGACTTCCTGGAAGATATGGAAGATTATTACGAATTATACGACATGAACGACTTGGTAATGATACATCCCTACGACGGAGACATGGATGAACACATATTGGAGGAAGTTCGGCCGCGGTACATCATCATGTACGAGCCTGATCCCGCGTTTATCCGACGGGTTGAAGTATACCGCAGTTCTCATGCGGGCAGGAATGTGCGTGTATACTTCATCTATTACGGGGGATCCGTGGAAGAACAGCGGTATCTCAGTGCTGTCCGACGGGAGAAAGATTCGTTTACGAAACTCATCAAGGAGAAGAGTGTATGGCTGCCCATCAACCCTTACTGCAAACTATTGACTCACATCGAACATAGAACATGGCCGTTACAATCACCCACGACAGAAGCGCCGAAGACCCCCAGGAGCAGTTTCTCCGGACCGTCAACACCCGCATTGCAGGCGGTGGTCGTTTAGCTGCCACCGCGGCGCCGCCTCGCGTCGTGGTGGACGTCCGCGAGTTTAGGAGCGCTCTTCCGTCGTTGCTACACGGAAACAACATGATCATCGTACCCTGCCAGCTCACTGTGGGCGACTACATCCTAACGCCAGACATCTGTGTTGAGCGCAAATCCGTCCGCGATCTGATCACCTCGCTTCGGAATGGGCGACTCTACAACCAGGCTGAGACCATGCTGCAGCACTACAAGAACCCCCTGCTCCTCATTGAATTCGACCAGAACAAATCATTCACCTTTGACGCGTTCGCTTCCGCTTCAACCCCTGGCACCACTTTCCTCACCGACTACGGATTCTCCTCCTCCGGCACAAGTACCACCACCCCGTCGACCAGCACCTCCCTGGTCAACCCGTCCAGCCCAAAGTCCGCCCAGCACCTCATCGTCCTCCTCACACTCACGTTCCCACGCCTTAAAATCATCTGGTCATCCTCCCCCTACCAAACAGCCGAGATCTTTGCCGAGCTGAAAAAGAACAACCCCGAACCGGACCCTGTCCGGGCCGTTCAGACCGGTTTAGATATGGATTTTGGCGCTGATGCCGATCCCGGCGACATTATGGCTGCCGCGGGCGTTGAACACCGCACCTATAATCTCCTTCCCCAGGATATGCTGCGGGCTGTGCCCGGCGTGACTCCTCCGGTCCTGGAACGACTGATAGTCGAAACGGACAATATCAATGAGATTGCCAATATGAGTGTGGAACAGCTTGATCCTCTGGTGGGGATCGAGGCGGCGCGCAAGATAGTGGGGTTCTTCCAGAAGAGTGTTTTTGAGGAGAATTAGCTGTTATTAGGGTAATTTACTATAATGGGGACGTCAATCATATATAAAAAGGACTACATGGATTATACATGATGCGATTGTAGTACTCCTAGTAAAGTAGGGATGATGCCTGACTGCCTGAACACAACGTCATGCGTTGCCCGGGCGGGGTTTCCCGCTGACTGGATCTTCCCCGACATCAACAAAAAACTTCCCCCTCCTCCGATACCGACGATCACTCCCCGTCCACCGATGTGGCTTGACCCGCGACAATGGCTTCGTATGACGCTGTCCCTACTTCCCAGCACTCGCAGGATGCAAGGAGCTGTATAACGAAGCTAACATGTGGTTCAAACCCCCAGAAATATCCTCCAGTTCCCATTTCGACGCTCCCACACCGTCTCCCTATCCGATGCCATCACGCAGTACATCTCGTCGAAATATGACCAGCGCCCGGATATGTTCGCGGACGATCTTTTGATCATTGATCGTTTGCGGGATGAGGCTATTAATGTGCTGGAACCCCATGTGAGCGGGATTAGCCGGTTGGTTACGTACGCCGCGCAGTTGAAGTGGCTGGGGGGGAAGTTTCCGGTTGATGTGAGTAGGGTTGTTATTCCGGGGAAGCCGAGATTTAGAGTTGGAGGAAGGGGGGAGAGGTGAAGAAAGTTATGTGGACATGTTGGCTGATGCGATGGTTGGATGTTAACAGGTCGGGGTGGAATTCCCTTGGTTTCCGGCGTTTGGGCTCAATACGTCGCGGCCAGGTATGGATTGCTCCTATCTGATTCTTGTTTTTGGCTTGGATTCGGTGGTGAGGATCAATGCGCTAACTTCCATTGCTATCTCCAGTCTCGCAGAACAATATCCGCTTTGAACTGGCGAACATCATCTTCAACCTGGCGGCACTGTACTCGCAGCTGGCGTTCGCAGTGAATCGCACGACGGCCGATGGGCTCAAACAGGCTTGCAACTACTTCTGCCAGGCGGCGGGGATTGTGGTGCACTTGCGCGCGGATATACTCCCCGATCTTCGCACGTCGCCGCCGGATGACATGGACGAGATGACGCTGCTGAGCTTGGAGAAGCTGCTGCTGGCGCAGGCGCAGGAATGCTTCTGGCAGAAGGCTGTCAAGGACGGGTTGAAGGACGCCTCGATTGCTCGGCTGGCTGCGGTCGTGTCGGACTTTTATGCGGATGCTGGCGCCCACGCCGTCAAGTCGAATGCGATCAGCCCTGAGTGGATCCACCACATGACCGCGAAGCATCATCATTTTGCTGCGGCGGCGCAGTACCGACAGTCGTTGGATTGCTTGGAGAAGCGCAAGTACGGCGAGGAGGTCGCGCGCCTCCGGGACAGCGTGGCGTGCGTCGATGAAGCGCTGAAGGAGTCGCGGTGGATCAACCGGACCGTGCTTGGAGATCTGCAAGGGTTGAGAAACCGAGTGACGGATGATCTGAGACGGGCGGAGAAAGACAACGACGTGATCTACCTTCACCCGGTGCCTCCGAAATCGGAACTGAAGCTGCTTGATCGTGCGTGCCTCGTCGCGGCCAAGGCACCATCGCAGGTCACGGATGCGATCTCCATGCTGGGGGATAATGGGCCTTTGGGGCAGCCGTTGTTCTCGAAATTGGTCCCTTACGCTGTCCACATCGCGGCGAGCATCTACTCGGACCGTCGGGATCGGTTGGTCAATGAGACGATCATTGGCGAGCTGGAGACCATGACAGACAAGCTGCGGGAGTACGATCCAGGTGTCCGAAATATCTTCTGAAATATGCTAATTAGATACAGTTTGCTGTCGTCGCTGAACCTCCCCGGGTCGCTGCAGGCACTCGAAAAGCCGCTTGGGCTACCACCGACCTTGGTGTCGCACGCGGAAGAAATGCGCCAACAAGACGGCTTCTACCGGCTCCGTCGATCCATTGAAGACACCGCCACAGTGAAGGCGAACGACCAGGCTGTATATAACGAGGGCGTGGAGCTTCTCGCGGCAGAGAAGGCCGAAGACGATGCTTCGCGCCGGCGATATGGGACGGAACGATGGGCTCGGGACTCGTCCGAGGCGGCCGCCGCGAAGCTGTACAAAACGTCCGGGGAAATCGACGGCTACTTCACGTCGGCGCAAAGCAGCGATAACCTCGTGGAACAGAAGCTCCGTGACTCGGAGGCCGTCTTCAGGGTACTCACCGGTACCAACCGTGACCTGGAGATGTACGTTCCCAGCAGTCGGAGAGCGGCCATTCCCCCGGAGGTCGAACATGAATCTTCTCGACTCCGCGGATGTTTGAGCGAGGTTAGCCGGCTAGAGAGCCGACGGAAGCGACGCGCACAAGCCTTGAAAGATAAGGCGCGGTCGGATGATATCAGTATGTACCCCGCCCCGGTTTTCACTTGGATGGCGCTCACCATTAATAGGTCGGGCTCTTCTTCGAGAAGCTGCCAGGCTGGAACGCGAGTTCCCAATGCAGCCGATCTCGGCAGGCCAATTCGAGGAGCTATTCGAGGACCAGCTGCGCGCGTACGATACAGACCTCGCCATGGTCGCGCAGGAGCAGCACGACCAAGACCAGATCGCGGCGCAAGTCCGGGAAGCGAACCGGGCATTCACGCGGGCGCACACTGGCGACGCCTCGACCAAGGAGCGAGAGAAGGCGCTACAGGAGCTGGAAAATGGCTACCTCAAATACAAGGAGATCATCTCCAACATCGAAGTCGGACGGAAATTCTACAACGACCTGGCCAAGATCGTCGGGCGATTCCGCGACGACTGCAAGTCATTCGTGCATCAGCGCCGAATGGAAGCGAGCCAGATGGAGTCGTACGTCCTTTCCAATCCATCCATCTCATCATTCACGGGTACTAACGAAACCAGGGACATCTCCAGCGTGACAGCCATGGCATCACTGAACATCTCCCCACCACACCTCCGACCTTACAATAACGCGCCACCAGCTCAGCCCATCCCCCAGCCGGCACCACAGCCCGCACCACAACCCCCGCCCCAGGTGGTGCACCCACCTGTCCAGCCACCTGTTCAACCCCCGCCGGCGGCACGATCAGAGCCCCTCACGGCACCGCAGCCGACTCGAGCGAACCCTCGACCGCCGATGGCGCCCGGGATGTGGAATCCCGAGATGGGCATCCGCTTCGGCGGACAGCCTGGGACGTGGGATCCCAGTAAGGGAGTGAAGTTTTCTTAGACTAGATAGTGTATATAATTAACTTGCTTTTATGCCTGGCTGGTATTTGGTCGGGTTGGGAATATTTCTTATGTGTTTATATGGTCTATTTGGTCCTGCACATAATCCGTGTCCTGATTCTAGCGCTGCAAGCGTTTATTATGCACCGTCGATAGACGAGGCGGGATAGATGCGCTTAATTGAGCTGGTGCTGCTGTGGCACCTCATTATGAAGAATAGGACTAGACCATTTGTATGATCTCCAGCTGTACCTAGTACAGCATAGAGACAGTTCGGGGATTGTTTAGCCATGGGGATATCTCAGTTCTATCGGCGTAAGCATTGAGTTGATATTCGAGGCTTTGCACAACCAGTGGATTACGACATTGTACAGTTACAGACGGGTTTCTGGGATCGCCTAGGAAAGAATTATAGCAACTCCTAGTCGATTAATTGCTTTGTTTCATTTTTGGAAACACCAAAAGTGCTACTTGGGTCTTGATCTGGGTCGGATGTAGGAGTGAGTTTAGCGGTTAGGGCTAATATATATATTGATTCCGTGAGCCTACCACTTTTCGATTGGCTTACCAAGTTGCGAATATATCTAATCTGAAGTCGCTGGCTCTGTAACTACTACATATCTTTATATATGAAGCTACTAAATAAGAGTGGTTTGAAATGATACGCCAATTACGCCGAGAATTGCTGGATGCGGCGTGCGCCAGCTTTGTGGAGGCGGACCGTCCACACAGTCCGTCGAATGGTCGCGATATGGAGAAAATACCACGCGGCCATATATGACTCAGAAAACAAATATGATCACTTGTGCATGTTTAAAGAGCTATCTAAAACATCTATATATCGAGTGTTGGCTATATGCTGAAACGAAGGGCACCGCAGCATTACCCGGACTTGGACTTGGACTTTCCTCCAAGTTCCTCGACGATATTCTGCGGGTCTTTCCAGGCGAGAGCGATGTATCTATTGGAGAGGTAAGTTTGTATACTTGCGAGCACCCTGATGCTCTATAGATGGTGCCATACTTGGTGTGACTTCCTCGGGCAACAATGTCCCCCTTGGCGTTGCGGAAGTTGATGGAGGTGAATGCGAGGGTTTTGCCAACTAAGATCTAGTTAGGCATGGCCATATCATAACAAAGATGCTTGAAACCTACACTTGTCGCAGCTGGCCTCCTGTAGAAATTGTTAGTATAAGTGTTTAAGGGAACTGTTGAGAAACCTACAGCCAAGATCCGGTCCCCGATCTTACCACCGGAACTGATATACGTCACTAGATGCGAGATTAGGCCCGACGGAAGATATGATAGTAGTTTGCTGGCAGCACTCACCGTTGAGATCAGTCGACACACCCGTCGCGAACAAACCGCGAGAGGCAACGGCCAGCGAGCCACCGAGGTCCACTGCATGGGTCAGATCAATCCCTAGACATGGAGGAAAAAGAGCCAAGCTCAACATACCCATACTAGCGATGGTGCCACCATGGAGGATGTTCAGACGGTTCTGATCACGCATGTCAGTGCCATAAGACTAGAACAGACCGGGGTGGAGTACCGTGTGCTCTTTCTTAACATCGAGTTCAAAGTTGACGAAGCCAGGTCTGGCGGCCGTCACTCGGAGCTAAACATGCCACCATCAGCATTCTAGATTCTGGCAATGACAATCCTAGCACCAAGAGCGGTTTGAGCTCCGCTTACATTATCCAGGAGCCTGTTCACCGACAGAACTAAATCAGTCACTGTATCCTTTGTCAACATCGGATACGCTTACCGAGGCTCCAGCCCCGAGGTAGCCCGAAAGGACTCCCAGACCTGAGATTGGTTAGTGGATGTTAATTGGATGGGGTGGGGGACTAACAGATCGGACAAAACGCAAGGCAGGCATTGTACACTCTAAACAAAACAGAGGGATACAGTAGTCAATGTATAGATAGATGTTGAGATGATAAAGATAGGTTGAGTATATCGAGCATAACTGTGGAGTATTGGAGTATATTATGCTGCTTACATAACCCCGATTGTGCGCGGGGAGGCCGCTGCGCCCGCCGTAATTTGTGGCATCCATTCAGGCTCATTCTTCTTTCTTCCAACAACCTCATTCTTGCAACTCTCCCAGCATGTCGTGGAGCTGATCTCGTCTCTCCTTCCCACCCGGCAGAATGGCGGCCGCTCCATCCCGTCCGTTTGATTACCTTGAAGGCCTGCCGGGCACCGTCTTCTTCAAACTCTATCAGCAGCCCTCGACCGCTCTCGCGATCTTCCGGCGCATGCTGCCTGATTTGGGTATGTGGCTCTCCGATCGCCAGGTCTGACAGGAACCGGACAATCGAACTGACTGGTGGTGTGGTGAAATGAAGCAAAATGCTTTGTCATGGCTCTTCTCTATCTGAAGGATCCCCTCCCTGCGGGGGATCTTGAGGGTTGGGTCAAATCCGGCAGTATCAAGTGAGTGGCCTATAATTAGTGTTACATCATTCGTGAACGACGTCTGATCTTTTATCTTTTTCTGTCTAGGGAACGAGATAATGCGCTCTCGATCTTAGGTCGTCTCCATATCCTGTCGAATACCGTAACATCCGACAATGTGCGTGCCTATATGGTCACCAACCCGTTTTCGACCTCCCTTCGCCAGGCCCTGACCGGCGCGGAGCAAACCCAATCATTCGGGGTGCTGGCGCAGATTCCCCCACAGTCGGCGGTGCCGATCCCCGAGCTCGATGAGTATGCGCGACGGCAGTGGGAAGGCGTTCTGGGGTACATGGTGGGGACGAGCGGGCTGGGAGCGCAGCGCGAGGCCGGTCTCAGCAAAGGCGTCAAGCAGCTGCTGCAAGCCGGTCACCTGGTGGAGGTCCGGGACCGTCGCGTGGAGATCACGCAGGATGGATTCGCCTTCGTCTTACAAGATGTCAGCACGCAAGTGTGGCACATCCTCATCCTCTACGTCGAGAGCGCCGAGGCCATCGGCATGGACAGCGTCGAAGTCCTGTCGTTCCTGTTTCTTCTCAGCAGCCTGGAGCTCGGGAAGTCCTACGAGAAGAGGAACCTGACCTCCAACCAGCTCCGCACCCTGACCGACCTCACCGACTTCGGGATCGTCTACCAAGATTCCACCGAAGCCACCCACTTCTACCCCACCCGCCTGGCAACCACCCTAACTTCCGACTCCAGCACCCTCAGCAACCCCATCGCAGGCTCCCTGACCGGGCCCACCGGCACATCGTCAGGCGGGAGCAAGGCCGGAACAGGATTCATCATCATCGAGACCAACTACCGCCTCTACGCATACACCTCGTCCCCGCTCCAAATCTCCCTCATCGCCCTCTTCACCACCCTCAAATACCGCTTCCCCAACCTCCTCACCGGCAAAATCACCCGCCAGTCCATCCGCCGCGCCATCGAAATGGGCATCACCGCCGACCAGATCATCTCCTACCTCTCCACCCACGCCCACCCGCAAATGCGCAAACACAACGCCTCCCGCGCCACCTCCAACCAAGCCGGCATCCCCTCCGTCCTGCCCCCGACAGTCGTCGACCAGATCCGCCTCTGGCAGCTCGAGCGCGATCGCGTCAAAGCCACCCCGGGCTTCCTCTTCAAGGACTTTGTCAGCTTGACCGAGTACGAGGCTCCTTGTCGCTACGCCGAGGAGATTGGCGTCTTAGTGTGGAAATCCCACAAGAAGCGCATGTTCTTCGTCACTCGCCACGAGCAGGTTGCTGCGTTTTTGCGTAGTCGGAAGTGATTTCTACTCTTGAGGAGAGTGGTTCTACGTTATTACCTGATCTGATTTGATCTGATCTGATCGGCTAAGCGGATTACCCCGGTCTTGGGGATTTGTAGCATAAAAACTGAAACAGCCCGGCGTTAAGGAGGTTTTTTATTTCACGTTCTGTCCAGTTCGCATAAGACGTCGCATTTCTCTATCTTGGTCTGATTTGTGTATAATGGGTTATTAGAAGTATGACGGACGGGTTGATGCTCATGTTCAGTAATCCGATTTTCTTTACACTTAGAATCAATTGATCAATCAATAAATCATCATCAATCATGACCCAGTCAGTGTATACACCATACAGTACGCTCATTTCAATGCATATATCAGACCATATGTCAACATTATCAATGTAATCAGATATTCTCGTATATAGCAATTATTACCCACCCAGCTATGCAACAAGCAAACAAGCAAACAAGTAAGCAAGTAAGTAAGCATCAAGCAAACAAACAAGAAGCAAATCGCTCAGCTCAATTTCGTACGCGCTTGATTGACAGCCAGCCACCAAAGATCGACAACAGATAAAAAGACACAGACGAATAGTAAAAGACAAGGAAGAAAAAGAAGGACCTATACAGCAATAAATCTAAATATACGGAAGAAAAGAAGAAAGAGAGGAATCACTCAGGAACAGCAATATTCTCCCACCCCTTCTGCCCCTCCTCGCGGTGCTCCACAATAACCTGCAATCCCCTCCGGCCGCAGAAGCCGTCATTCCCCGCTAACCGGTCCACGACCTGGAAAGAGCCGCCGCCCTTGTCGAGGTTGTCAGGGACCCAGACGGTGTCCTGCACGCGCTGGCCGGGGATTTCCTCGCGGCGGGGGTTGGACCACGGTAGGCCGACGAGGTGGTTGACGACGTTGTGGAGGAAGGGGTAGAGTTTCTCGAAGCGCCGGGTTGTGCTCAGCCAGGAGAGCGTGCCGCTGTCGTAGGCGACGCGCACGTACGGGTTCATGTAGATGCCTGTGTCGGTGAGTTCGTCGACGCTTGAGCTTGGGGCGTCTTGGATGTCGGCGTGCACGAGGCAGCATTCGGAGGCTTCCCAAAAGAGGTCGTGTGCGGCGCGGAAGCGTGTGGGTGGGGGTGGGGGCGGGAGGGGTTGGGTTTTTGCTGGGTTGCGCTTTTGGAAGTACTGCGCGTCGAAGGCGACCATGCCGCCCCAGCAGCTGCGGACGCGGACGGCGTCGCGCTCGGAGAGAACGTCGCTGCGGCTGTGGCCGTTGCCAGCGGTGGAGAACCACGGGAAGAAGGGAAGCCCCATGCTGTAGCCTTGGAGGTCGCGCGTGGCGTAGGTGTCGTAGAACTTGAAGGCGTTGACGAAGTCGACGGCGCAGGCGGCGCGGTACTGCGCGATGCCGTCGTTGTCGGCGGCGTTGGTGGAGAAGAGGAGCTGGAGGGCATCGACGGGGTCGAAGACGACGTCGTTGAGGTAGAGGAGTTTGTCGTAGTGGTCTTGGGCTTCGTCTAGGGGTTTCAAGGCCCGGTTCCGCACTTCCGCTAGGTATTCGATACGCTTGATGCGCGTCTCCCCGCCGGGGATGGTGACGGTTGGAAGGGTGGTCAGGTCGAGGTGCTCCTCAAAGATGATGGATTTCTTGCACCGGACTTGCTCTTCCAGGCTGCGCAAAGCGCTCCGCCCGTCCTCCCCGCTGTCGTTCTCGTAGATACTCAGGAACACGTTGTCCGGTCCCAGCAGATCAACGAGCTGCAGCACCCGCGACCCCCATTCGCCCCCCGCGAGGTCCCCGCTCTTGTCGTACAGGCTGGCGGCGATGAAGACCTTCTCGTGGCGCACGTTGCCCCGTCCGGGGTCGGTCGACTGGTCGACGGCGTCCCGGAGCGTGGCATACTGCGGCGGGGGGTTCGAGTACGACGGGCGCAGAATGGCACTGCCGACCATCAGGGCGACCATGATGCCCATGATGAGGTTATGGTAGAAGCATAGTCGGCGGAGGAGGCGGGAGCAGGATGATCGCGGGGCGGAGGAGATGAGCGGTCGTGACGGCTTGATGCGGCGGTATCCGGCATAGGTCGAGGAGAACAGTCGCGATAGGAGAGGCACCCGGTGCAGTAAGCGCCTGGGCTGTGGGGGTATTTGCGACTCGAAGTCGGCGTCATCGAGGTTGAAGCTCCCCTGCGAGTCGACGGACGATCGAGCGTCGAGCTCGTACTCGTCCGGATGAAGGAGTCGGGCGGACATGGCGCGGGTGGGATCGTCAACTAGGCAGACGAGGAGGCGGACATAGTGAGAAGATGACAACGGAGAGACGTCCAGCACGCCATGGCTTGGTTGTTTTAAAGACGAAGAAATCCAATCGGGGGAAACAGAAGATCGATGATCGGCCGGGGATGACCTGGTCGCTTATGTCAGCGCCTGCAGCGTGCCGTATCAGATTGAAGAAGTCTCAGTCTCAGCGCAGTGCGAAACAGGGATCCCTGGTCGGGTTATGGTGATGGTTATGGTTCTATTGTTACTCAGGTCTCTCAGGGTATACAGGAATATAGACATCAATCACGCCTCCGAATCGCTCGCCTCGCTGTCCGAGTCACTATCCTCCTCCGAATCCAGCTCCTCATCCTGCTCTTCCTCCGCCGCGGACGGGGGCAGCATCACGAACGCCTTGAGACAGGTGATGCGGTGACCCGTCTCGTATGCGTTCAGGAGCCGGCCGACCTGACGGACCGGAGTCGCCGATTCACCGGACGGCTTGGATTTCTCTCCGACGAGTTCCTTTCCACGCAGCAACCACACCCGGACCAGTCCTTCGCTACCGCCGGTGACCACCAGGAAGTCGTTCTTCCCGACAGCCGGCTCGTTCTTCAAGTTCATGATCTCAAAATCCTTCACGCGCCCGGGGAGACCGCACGGCTTTCCACCGAGCTGGGCGACCGCCTCCGCGTACGGGATCGGGCACTCGGCCTCGTCGTCGGATTTGCGAGTCTTCTGGGTCGAGTAGAACCCGATGCGGCCGTCTTCGGTCGACACGGCGAGTAGCTCTTCGCTGTCCTCGGAGGAGGGGTCCACGGAAACATACTTCATCTCGTGCAGCTTGCTCCGGGGGCTCGGCAACACTCTGCAGATGGGGGTGGAGTCCTGCGAACGAGTTCGTCAGTCAGCTTGATACTCACCCGGGGATTGACATGACAGGAAAGGATGACTTACAATTCCAAAAACCACAGCGCCCCACTCAAACGCGACAGCAAATTCCTCGCCCTTCGAATTCCAGATAATCTTCCGGCCCTCCCCAGTACTCCACTTGCCCTCCTTCACCCCCATTAGCATCTCGCGGGTAAAGTTCAATACACCCGCCTTCTTCCCCGTAACCAAATTCCACAATCGCATACACTTCTCCCCCTTCCCGACACTCAACATAACCTTCATACTCGGATGCACCGCAAAGTCATTCACACCAGTCGGGGAACCCCCGGGCGGCGCCGTATCACCGCTAGGCCGGCCCTGCATCTTCGGCCGGGGAGCCTTGATCGTAGAGACCACAGTCCAGTCGCGGGTCTTCGTAACGGAGATGGAGTTATCGTCCGAGCCGGCGAGCAGCTTCGAGCGCGACGGGAAGCTCAGCGACGAGACGCTGGCATCGTGGTGCAGCAGCGTGCCCAGCTCTTTGTTCTTGGGGTTCTCGAGGATCTGCTGGCCCGACAGCGACGGGAGCGACGGGAAGTCCTCGCCCGCGGCCGGCGCATGCGCGGACAATGAGTACAGGTTGACTCGCTCGTCGGAGCTACCGCTCGCCAGAGTGATCTTCTGGGCTTCGCTGCCCGACTCCGATGCAGATGGCATCGGCGAGAGGGCGAGACATCGGATGGCGGAGGCGTGGGCTTCGAAGAGGAAGGTGTCGGAGAACTGGACGAGGGATGGGTCGGTGGTGGGGGTTTCGTCTTTCTGTTTCTTGTCGGTCGACTTCGAATCGAACGACGATGGAGAGACGGCCGCTGTGAAGCCGTGTAGCACCGATTCGTAGGACCCGGTGACGATCTGCAAGGTGACGGCCGGATCATCGACGGTCGGCTTGGGCGTCGGGGCAGGCTTGGGGGTGGTCGGTTTGATTGTTTTGGACGGCTGAGTCGAAGCGGCCTTGGCCGTTTCTTGTCTCTTGCGTTTAACCATGATTGCTGTGGGGAGCGAAGAAAAAGGTGTGAGTGAAAGTTGATGTCGAATGGATCGCAGGAAAAGCGGTTGACTTTTTTTTTCTTTCATTTTCTTTCTGCGGGACTTTTGCGGGCGGTGAGAGTGGATGGCTCACCGCCTGCTTACAAAATTATATACTGCATAAATGATGCATAAAGTGTGAAATACGATATGGTCGTTCTGGAAGTGAAGGAAACAAATGGAATAAAAGATAAGATAAATAGATAAACGATTGCACACGTTTCATTCTGACATCCGAAAATCCTAGTAATACTGGTATACATGATGTTCCTGCTCAGGATCGGCCCAGTAAAGCAATGGGTATATAGATAGGTATATTCGTTATAGGACCACAACATCGTGGATGCGATGCGAAAGGAGCCGAATCATGGTACAGAAGGACCGAAATAATGCGCTAAATTGACACTTGCAGAGGCGTAACATGACTTTTTTTTTTGAGCTTCCTTTCCTTTACTCAACCTGGTCCAGCTTCTGCACAACCATGGCGCTGGCAGCACCGCCACCGTTGCAGATGGCGGCGACACCGTACTCGCCGGGCTGCAGCTGGTGAAGCAGAGTCACCAGGATGCGAGAGCCGGAGCTGCCGAGGGCGTGGCCCAGGGAGATGGCGCCGCCCAGGGGGTTGACACGGGCGTTTTGCAGACCCAGGATCTATCGGGGTTAGAATATGATCAAAATGATAGTGAATGGTGAAAGGGGAAGGAGAAAAGGATGCTCACCTTCTCGTTCGCCTTGATGACAGCGGCAAAAGCCTCGTTGAACTCCCACACGGCAACCTGGTCCTTGGTGATGCCGGCCCGCTCCAGGGCAATGGGGACAGCCTTGGCCGGCGCCACGGGGAAGTCAACAGGGTCGATGGCAGCGTCCGCGGAGGAGACGATGCGAGCCAGGGCACGGTTGCCCTTGCCGAACTCGCGGGCCAGCTCCTTGCTGGCAATGACCAGGGCCGACGCGCCGTCGTTCATGGTGGACGCGTTGCCAGCGGTGACGGTGCCCGTGCCGTCGCGGACGAAGGCAGGCTTCAGGGTCGGCAGCTTGTCGATGCGCAGGTTCTCGTATCCCTCATCACGCTCGATCACGGTCTCGCCCTTCTTACCCTTGACGGTGACGGGGACGATCTCGTCGGCGAACTTGTTCTGGCTCCAGGCCTCCTGGGCGCGCTGGTACGACTGGATGGCGTACTGGTCCTGGTCCTCGCGGGAGACCTCATACTTCTTGGCGGTGTTCTCGGCGCACACGCCCATGTGGAACTTGTTGTAGACGTCCCACAGACCGTCCTTGATCAGACCGTCCTCCAGGGCGAGGTTGCCAAAGGGGGGCAGCTGGCCCGCGCGGGCCATGTAGTAGGGGACACGGGACATGTTTTCCATGCCACCGGCAATCTGGGCCTCCGCCAGACCGAGCTGGATGTTCTGGGCGGCCAGCGCCACCGCCTTGAGACCGGACGCGCACACCTTGTTGACCGTCGTTGCTTCGACCGTGGGGGCCAGCCCAGCAAAGATCGAGGCCTGACGGGCGGGCGCCTGGCCCACGGAGCCCTGCAGGACGTTGCCCATGTACACATCGGTGATCTTCTCCACGGGAAGGTTGGACTTGCCGACGGCGGACTTGATGGCCGCGGCGCCGAGCTCGGGGGCGGATACCGACGAGAACGAGCCGTTGAACTGGTGGGAAGTCAGCCATCACGGCCGTTCGTTTTGTACATTGACCCGGAACATTTCTTACCTTGGCCGTCGGCGTACGGGCACCACTGAGAATGTACGCCTCCTGGATCTCCTTCAGGGCCGGTCGGGCGGAGCTGAAGTTCCTGAGTCCCTGGCGAGATGCGGGGAAAGCGGCGCGCTTGGAGAGCATACGGGCGGCGAGCCCAGTCGAGGTTTGGATGGCCATGATGATGGAATGTGTTGGGAATGGAGAGCGAAGAGTGAAGAGGGAGACCAGATCAAACACAACACCAGACAGGATGAAGAGGAGTGAGGAGGAGAAAGACGAGGCAGACGGGGCATTCCGCCTCTAACCGCCTTTTCCACCCGCTGGGCCGAGGCTGTTCGCGGATTACGTCACGTCACATGATGTCTACTACTAATCAATAAGGGTTGCCAACTGGTCAATCTTTATCCAATACAGAGAATATCCATCGTAGATTTATTATACATAGTAATGAAAGATCACGAGACACTAGCAATCTGCTCCTCCGTCCAATCCCAAAAGCGTTTACCCATGTCCGCATCGGTAGCATACTTACTGGACCCTTGCCGACCCACCGGAACATAGTAGGCCCCGTTGACGAGGCGCTCCCTCGAGACGCCGGTAGCAAAGAGCTGGTTCAAGGCCCCCGAGCGTATGCTTCGCAGAACCGCGAACAGCGCAGTCACCGACAGTCGCGCGATGGCCCCCGACGCCTTGGTGTGCTCGTACAGGGGGCTCGACACTGCGCCGGGGTGGATGGAGACCGAGAGGAGTTCGGGATAGCGTCGGGCCAGCTCCGCCGCAAAGAGGACGTTGGCAGCCTTGGACGCACCGTACCGGGTGAGCGATCCGGTCTGGAGTAGTGCATCCGTCGAGGTCAGGACATCGTAGGCGGGGGCGGTGTTGTGCGCGACCGAGCTCACGGTCACGACGCGCACGTCCGCGTCCGGGACCTCTCGCGCGGTCTTTTGAAGGGTGGGGAGCAGGAGCTTGGTGAGGAGGAAGTGACCCATGTGGTTGGTCCCCAGTTGGATCTCGAACCCCTCCTGGGTCACTCCGGGCGGATTGGCCATGGTTCCCGCGTTCAGGACCAGGCGGTCGAGACGGTCACATTCCCCCTGAAACTGCTGGGCGGCGGCGCGGATCGACTGAAAGGACGTGAGGTCGAGGGGGATATGTCTGATGTCGACGGGAGACGGAATGGATTTCTGAATCGATTCGATGGCCTCTTGCGCCTTGGTGGCACTCCGTGCGCCAATGTAGATGCGAGACGGACGGTGGTGGGCGAGCTGAATGACCGTTTCTTTTCCCAGACCGGAATTTCCTGCGCGGGTGGATCGATTAGCATCTCGCAACCAAGACATTTAGGAAGAAGAGAAAAGGAAAGGGGGAAGGGGGTCGCATACCTCCAGTAACCAAGATTACTTTCCCAGATAAGTCTCCAATATCTCGTTGGGGGTCAAACACGGACCCCAGCAGACCAAAAGTGGCTTCATTCAGGGTCGGACCGACGCTGGCGGCAAAATCCAGGGGGTGGGTGATGGCATGCCGAGCGAACAAACTAATAGTGGCAGAGTCTACCAGAGCCTTGGACATGTTGGCGGTGATCCAGTGGACTGAATGAGGAGGTGGATAATTCGGACGAGGTCAACGGATTGTTCTGGAGTCGGGGATCAAAATATGGGATTGTAAGAGGGCGCGACGATCCTCCGGGCAGCGGGGTGGGCCACCGAGGTCCAGCATGATCAACGGAGAGAGGTATCAGATGGACCTATAGAGGTTTTAGGTTAGGAATGGAGTGGATGGAATTAACCGAGAGGAGGCTTTGACGAAGCACAAGTGAGGCGCAAGTCCAGGGGATGTTGAGGTTGGAAGTGACACCGCGTCAGATAATGTCGGATAGTGTGCGGGGAGTCGGGATATCTCAACACATTCTCGCCAACCATGGTTCTACCTTGCAGGATTCAGGAGTAATTTACTTTAAGTTTATTTCTCTACTGCTCATATTTGAGTCGCTCACAACACATTGAACTGTAGATATTCAAGCGACTATGTATACCAACACCCATTGGATAACAGACCAAGCATTGCGTGCGACAACAACACCCAGAGATGACCATTTCAGAACCATATGAAGTCTTCTCTCCTTCCATATCCCGTCGCATGCTTGATTTCTCCTGGACAGATGCTTTCATGTCTGTCTTGAACGGCTTCTTCTTTCCTGCAACCACGGCCTGTTCTTGACTGCTTGTATGTCGCGTAGATGACCCCAGGACTGTCACGTTGCGGTCGAGCGCGCTTGCGACCTTTGGTTTGTCCAAAAGATCGAAAATAACGTTGAGTGTGCATGTCACTAATTTAGCGTTGGGCAGCTGGAGATGTTGTCGAGGTATGTGTATAGATGTACATCTTGCGAAAAGGCTATCCAGCGAGATGCGACTGGAGATACCTCGGGCGTTCATGATAGTCAACAAGACTAGATACTGTGTGGGTTATGAGTTAGCACAAACACGATCTGGACATCAATACCACATGTCACAAATCAAGATATATCAAAGATCAATCACCAAGATGGATCCAAACGACAGATCCAAAGATCATGAAGAAAGATCATCCCGACCAACTCCAACCGGACTAGCGCGAGGCCCATATTCAGCCCAACCTTTTCTTCATGACGACGACAACATTTCCAACTACAACTCCAACTCCAACTACCTGACTCTCGAGTCACATCAATCACCTCTTCTCTACTGCTTATCTGACAACCTATTCTGTCACATCTGTTGACCTCTAACCCAGACAAAATGCGCTTCCTGTGTCTTCACGGCGCCGGTACAAGCGGGGAAGTATGGCTTTCTTATCAATCGGATTAACAACTTCCTATACTAACCCGGTTCTATAGATCTTCGAGATCCAATCAGGTACTTTTCCTTCTTCATTCAACATCATAAACATATCTACATATATAAGTAAAGAAGGACCAAAAAAGACTAACAATCTACTAGGCGGCCTCACCCAAGCCCTCGAATCCAAAGGTCATGCCTTCAAATACATCGACGGCCGCCTAGAGTCCGACCCCGAACCAGGTACAGCCCCCCCGCCTTTCTCTCCCACCCCTTCATACTGAATAAAATGTGGGAAAAGAGATCAAAAGCTTCTGTGACGGCCCCTTCTACAACCACTACCCACGCGACACCTCCCCAGGCGAAGACCTGACCCGCGCAATCAACTACACAATGAACATCATCCACCGCGAGGGTCCCTTCGACGCCGTATTTACCTTCTCACAGGGTGCAGCCCTCGCCGCCGCCATGATTTCACACCACGCGCGCGCCAACCCCTCCGCCCCGCCGCTGTTCAAGCTCGCCGTGTTCATCTGCGGTGCGGCGCCGTATACGTCTGACGGGAAGGAGATCATGGACCGCGCGTCTGACGCCGATGCGCCTTATCCGTTGACGATCCCGACGGTGCATATTGTGGGACGGCAGGATACCCTCTATCCGTGGAGTATGCGGCTTTATGGGCTTTGTGATCCTGCGCGCGCGGAGGTGTATGATCATGGCTCGAGGCATCATATTCCGTTTGATATGCGGAATACGGAGGCTATGTTAGGGGCTATTGAGAGGGGGATTGAGAGGGCGGGGTAGGGTTGGATTGGTGTTCATTCGGTATATATCTATATATACAGGTATAGAAATATATTCATCTATTGTAGGGGCAATAGTGTAAATCATGGACCATGATGTTACGTTTATAGGTACGCAGGGTGAGAAGCTTTGAACTCATGAAAGGATTCGGTAAATGCTGTTTAACTATCATGCCGATGACGCCCCGTTCATACCATGAACGCCCACTCCAACAATAAAAGAACCAAGGCTAAGATAATTCGATGCACGCGCCGAGGCACGTCCCCCATCGACAGGGGCGGGTATATTTTTCCTTGAGACATCAAGTCAACCTGCACGGATGCAAAAGAAAAATGCCCAAGCCAACAACGATCAAGACTGAGAAATGCAACACGGACAAGGGATGGGTAGAGGATTAGAAACTGGTGAAACGTAGGATGTGCACATATGCAGGAGGAATGCAAGAACGAATAGTAGGTCACCGAAAGAGAATGGATGCTAGATCTGTCCCTTAATGTCAACAATCCGATGAGCCGATGACTTGGCCGTCTCTAACAACAGGCTGGCTTTGACCCCGGTGAGCAGTCTCACGGTCCCGTCCTTTTCTTGGAGAAACTCTTCCGAAGTATGATCCAGAACGAACCGTGCGCTCTGCTCATCGGACTCGAAACCGAGCTCTTCAGTGATGAACCGGATCTTTACGTCGGGTTTATATCTAAACATCTCGTCAGTAGCATTCCACTTGCGAGTCGGGGGAATAAGCATACGCTTTACAGATGACCGCCAAGGCCGACAGCCGCTCACGATCCACAAACATATCCATCAAGTAAGCCCCCATGTTAGGAGTATCCAAATACAGCTGAAAGAAACGGTGATAGTTTCCTAGAGCGAGTGCGGACCGAACGTCCAAGGCGTGCTTCACCGCCAGATCCCGCTTATCTGCCGCCGTCAAGTCGGCCAGCGCATCATTCATGGCCGTCCAGTTGCGAGTGTGGATGAAGTACAGGATGCGATAGGCCTTGAACTCGGTGGGATGCCCGCCGAGTTGCTGTGTGTAGAGAGCCCGCAGCTGCGTTTGACACTGATTATACTCACCAAGATCTCCTTTCTCCAGGGCGATACGAGCATGGATCTCGTACACGCTAACCGTGAACTCGTTCCGGATGTGCTGCACCGTTAAATCTTGCCGGAGGGACTTGAACTGATCGCAGATGTACCCGTAGTTGTTATCCTTCTTCCATTTCTTTTTCAAGAGATCTAGCGTCTTCATCAGGACCGGCAGGGGACGGACCGTGTCCGGATTCGGCGCCGACGTCAACCGGAAGTATTTCTTTTCCAAGTCCTGGCACCGCCCGACGACGGGGCCTTGGTTGGCGGCGCTAGGCGTGGGGGACTCGCCCCGCGACGAGGGGGACGAACCGTACCGGGCCCCAGGATCCTCAAACCGCTTCTTCCGCAGTTCTAGATTAGCTTTGGACTTACTTGGATTCTTTTGATCTATGCGTTGCCGCTTATCAGTGGGTGAGTACGAGATTCGGTCTTCAAAAGGGACTTGACTGTTAGTTTGCCGCCACGGGGGAGCGCCGTTGGCATCCCCGTGGTACTCCGCCGACTTTCGCTTTTTGGATGCCTCGTTGGCAGCAGTATCAAATTTTCGGGGAGAAGCCGTACTTGCCGCTCCCCATGCGGAGACATTCGGACTGGCTAGGATCCGGTTTCGTTCATTTTGAACCATGACCTGGGGAAGAGGTAAGACGTCCCAGTTGGTGGTGTGGAGCTCATCTCTCTCCGCTGCGGTGGTGATCACGGATTTCAACTTGGCCTCCATCTCTTGCCTGCTGACTGAGACCATTTGGTTCTCCGGCGCAAAACACCGTTGTACATACGATCGCACCGGTGCTGGCCATTCTACTCGTTTCCGAGCAGACGCCTCTGTTGTCGATGGCTGGGATGATACTGAAGGGGGTTGGGATACGGCGGACTTGGTTGGGGCTGGAGTGGCGAGGCTACGGCGTGCTTGAACCGGGATGTACGCTGGGGCGGCTGCTTCTACGTCAGTATCGCTGTATATTGGGATCACTCGCGCGGAGAGACATACCATGACCAGCAACTTTGGGGGTGGCTGTGACGACAGCTGACCCTGACCGCCATGGAGGCATGCCAGTGCTCATGTTGGACAATACTAAGCAACTGAATAACGGGATGATCAAGGAGAAAAAAAGAGAAGAAAAAGAACGAGAACAAGAAAATGAAACTGATAACACGGGTGAAAGAAAGAAGACGATGGAAATCGAGGACACGATCTGAACTGAACTACGGGTTTGCTTCGAGACGAACTGGACGAACTGGACGAAGTATGATTCCTACACCAAGAGTGGGTTCGGTTGTCTCGCGCGAACGGGGTGAGAACCGTCAAAAGTGAAACCCTCGAGAGATAGCGATGAGAGAGGATCAAGAGATAGGAAGATGGGACTGATCGTGGTAATGATCGAGAAGTGAGGTTGAAGATAGACAGGATAAGGAGAGGCGACTCGCTTACGTGGGAGGAGTTTTCTCTTGGCATTCTCTACCGCCTGCCGTATCGGATTGGCCTGACATCAGTGACCGGCAGTTTCTCTCTCTCTCTATCTCTCTCTATCATCATCTCTCATGTTTCCTCAGTCGTCTCTCTTCACAGTTTCCCTGGGTGTGGAGAAGTCCTCAGGTCTGGTTTACTAGATGTTTTTCAAGCCGTTGGACCTGACCACTGCTCTTCGTCCCTTGTTGTTGCCCGATGAGACCCTGTTGTTCGTTCAGGATGCGGTGGGGTTATATGAGGGGTGAGTGCCTAAGCTATCTTGTCCCTGTGGGCTGATTTACAATTGAAGCTTGGATTATATCTGTCTCTACTATCATTGGGCTGACTGATATTGTTTTGTATAAATAGCAAATATAAAATTCCTGACTACCAGGACGGCCATGCGTATCTCACGTCGCACCGAGTATGCTACGTCGCGGTCGAGGAGCCGCGGAAGTACTCGGTCAGCATTGACTTGAAAGAGGTGGATCATGCGGACTATCAAGTATGAGGTCGCTTCGGATAGATCTGGGGATGGTGACTGACCCGATTTAGGCTGGTTTTCTGAAATCGTCGCCAAAGATTACCTTGTACCCCAAACCACGGAAGACCGGTCTCTCCAAGTCTCGAAGCACCGCGGCGAGTCCATCCCGCTCATCGCACCCAGCTCATCTGCAATCAACAAGATCCCAGTCGCCACTGACGCGGATATCCAGTCCCCAAGTCCAGTCACCCGCATCGCCGTCGGTGCTGGCCACCTGGATTTGCCCCATATGCTCATTGTCCAACCCGGTGCCTTATAACTTCGATCCGTCGACGGCGACCACGTCGACGCAAGTGCCCCCCTGTTTAGCATGTGGTATCAAACCACCTTTCACAACCGTGCTCAAAGCCGCCATAAGTGCTGCGGCCAGTCGGGAAGGTACTTCGACAGCACCCGCCTTTCCTCTGCCCGGTCAGGAAGTTGTTCCCGAGCACAATGATACCCGCAACGCGACTTCATCACAGAACGGGGCCTCGGTCTCCTGCCCCCGGTGTACTTTTGTAAATCACCCTTCTCTTCTAGAATGTGAGATTTGCGGCGCTCCGATCAGGCCGGCCGGCGCCTCGGGTGCTATAGGTGATGCTCTGGGACGTTCGGAGTCCCCGGCTCCGTTCTTCAACCAGGGAAGCATCAAGAGTACCGAAATAACCGACTATATCAAACTGTCGTTTCGTGGAGGGGGTGAAAAGGCTCTCTACGAGAGGCTGAAAGGCGCCTTGGTCCAGAGGAAGTGGCTTCTCTATGATGCGCCTCCCGCACCGCAGCAGCCGTCGCAGCGCACGTCATCCCCTGGTTTGACAACGGCTCCTTTAGCGTCGGATGCGGTCCCGGCACAGACTAGGTCGCCCGCAGTCGGCATTGCTGGCCTTGAGCAACGAGGTCTTGAAGCTCGTAGGAACAATGAACTGGTCATCGGCAATGCGTTCGAAGATCTCGAAGCGCTGATGGCATCGGCGAAGCAGATCGTGAGCCTTGCTGAAACACTGGCGCGGGAGTCAGGTATGGCCAGCGACGAGGGCTCCGCGGAGGCCAGCGCGGTGCTTTCAGAATCGGTGGAAGCGTTGGGGATGGTGACGACCAAGGATATGCTTGGATCTGGTGCGGAGAGCTTGTACCTATCGGAGCTTTCGCGAAATCTAGCAGAATACTTGACCGATGACCGCAAAGGGATTCTCCAGAGAGAAGGCGGGATTGTGAGTCTCATCGACCTGTGGGCCATCTTCAATCGGTCGCGCAATGGGGTGGAGCTGGTCAGTCCTTCGGATTTCCAGCGAGCGGCAGGGCTGTGGGAGAAGCTGAAGCTCCCAGTCCGATTGCGTCGGTTTAAGAGTGGCCTGCTCGTCGTCCAACGTTACGACTGGAGCGACGAGAAGACCATCCAGCAGATCCGAGTCTGGATGGCGGAGCTGTGCCAGCATCCGCCCGCCGAGTCGGTCGCCTGGGATTGGCGCATCTTTGGACAGGCCGTGACCGCTCAAGAGGCAGCGCAGCGGTTCAAATGGAGCGTGGGCGTCGCCACGGAGGAGCTGGAAATGGCCGAAGATCAAGGCATCCTCTGCAGAGAGGAAGGCATTGAGGGGCTGAGGTTTTGGAGCAACCATCTCATATCCAGCTCCGAGCCGGAAAACGTAGGCGCGCTGAGCGTCACCAGCCTTACCATATGATTTATCCAAACCTCGACAACCTGTCAGTAAACGATCACGCTTAACGACCGCCCATGCAATCATGTTCCGTCACCATTCTGTACATAAACCTACTAGACATCTTGCCCTTCCTGGAGCGACCAGTTCGCATCACATCCAACCATGCAGTCTATCTATATACAAGGGTCAATCAAAAGAAGGACACAAAACATTAAACCAACTCCCTCCCAATGATCAAAGCATCCACCAGCTCCTCACTGTTCGCCAACCGACCAGCACCCGGGACACGGCCAATCACGCGGAAACCTAGTTTCTCCCAGATCTTGACCGACGCGACGTTGTTCTCAAAGACAAGGTTGAAGACGGAGAATTTATAGCCCTGCATTGGCGTTAGTCCTCGACCTCACCACCCAACTTGACAAAGCAGAGGGAAAGAAAAAAAGAGAACCTACCAGCTTCGGCGCATACTCCAAATAAGCCTCACCCATGACAATGCCCACTCCGCGGTTACGCGCTGCCCCCGTTGTCAAGAATCCCGCATTGCAGATATGCGAGCATCGTCCTATCATCACATCAGCCACTAATCATCCAAACAAAAATGAACATAAAAAAGACAATAAACGGGGAAAAGAAGGATGTATATACATACCCGGATAATTCGGTTTAACATAAAACGTCCCCAAACACTCCCTCTCCCAATCCCTCCCCTCGCACAACCCACTCTGCTGCTGCTGCTGCTGCTCCCCAGCCAACACAGCCACCACGGCAAACGTCCCAAACCAGTACCCTGCGAACTGCTCCAGCGTCATCGGCTCCTCCATGGGATACGTACAGCCGGTCTCGATCTCGGCCGAG
The DNA here is from genome assembly GCF_002847485.1 of Aspergillus campestris IBT 28561. Lineage (NCBI taxonomy): Eukaryota > Fungi > Ascomycota > Eurotiomycetes > Eurotiales > Aspergillaceae > Aspergillus > Aspergillus campestris. The sequence goes on from NW_020194339.1 coordinate 1,577,261, forward strand.
AACTCCCGGTGCAGCAGCTTGACCAGGTCTTGGGGCACGCTGTCGGGCCCGCCGGTCACCGGGTACAGGATGGCCTTGCTGCCGTCTTTCAGGGTTGCCGTGCGTGGGGCCAGAGTCGGCGCTGCGGCGGCGGCCGCTGCTGGGGCGGGGAGGCGCGTGCTGGGGTCTTCGAGGAGGGCGGGCATTTTTCCGTTCTTTTTTTGTTTTCTTTCTGTTTCTTGATTTGCAGTATTTTATGATCTTCTGTTCTTTTGTGAAATTTTGTCCTGCTTGCCACGGTTGGAGGCGATTGGAGATATAAAAATGTTTTCTAGATTAGACTCATCTATAAGGAAGCAAATCAAAGAAATCAGGGAGGATTAGTCAGACTCCACTATCTGATCCACTATCTTATCGATAGCCGGCTATACTCTCTGCCATCTTGATAATACTCGGATATATTCTATTGTAGAGGACGAGATGTGCAAGAGTATTCGTTTGTTGGTATAGTACTATATACATCAGCGAGTTATACAAGGCTGCCCCGACACGTCCCAGTCTCATGCACACGCAGTCGGATCCATCCTATCGGTATCGTACAGCCAGTCATCCATCCGCATAGGCTTGTTATCCTTCCTAGACAGACCAAGCCCTCTCAGTCGGTCATTCCACTCCTATGGTAGGGAGTGATTATATCATTGGGTATTGTATCAGGAGCAGAAGCTATCGTCCCACTTGAGCAAAGAACAAGAAAAGGAGAAAGAAAGCCATCGTCATTCAACACACAACACAGCACAGCACCCAGTACTGCAAGTCACACACCTCACGACTTGTTCTCCGGATCTTCGGAGTTCCTGGTAGCCTGGAGCAGTTCATACAGCTGTCCGAGTTGTTGGTCTATACCGCAGAATACCCATTAGCATACTTCATACCATGAATTGACAACGGTCATAAGACCCATTGTACTAAGACGAAACTCACCACTCATCTTATCCAGCTTCGCCTTATCCAATTTCTCCCCAGCCCACGCATCTCCTTCGATTTTCTGCGCATACAGCTGCCACTCGGTCAGGAAGCCGATCTAGATCGTATTAGCGGGTCTCCAAATCCGGTGTGCGTAAACTCGCAGTATAAGAAGGGAAAGAAGGTAGAACATACAATATGTACCGGATTCTCCACCGTGCGATGCGCGCGGAACTCCGCCTTCACGTAGCTATCGCCAAGCAGGCGCATCTCGGGATCGAGCTTCCGTCGGTGGACGCGGAGAAGGCGACGGTAGAGGTGGATGGGCGGGAGGAGGGCCATGGCTTGGCTGAGGCTGGATTTGGAGCCCATGCCCGAAGGGGTGGCCATGAGGAGGCGCGAGAAGGCTCTCATTGTGTATTCTTATGTGGTGTGTAGAGAGAGATTGCAGGGGAAGAGTGTAGAGATCAAAGCCGCGGTTGAAGATGGAAATCCGGAGTGCGGCCGGGAGAGATTGGAAAAGCGGAGTCGCGCGATCCAATCAGCGGATCGGTGGGCTTTTTCCCCGACGGTATAGCTTCAAATTATCTTCCTCACGTCTCAAGCACACCCACTATAGAATAATTCAATGATTGATTGATACATCATGCTCCCCACACCAGACACAGCGCACGTCTCCTTCGACACCGTCTACGAACCCTCCGAGGACTCCTACCTCTTCCTCGACACGCTCTCCTCCCCCTCTGAATCATCATGGCTCTCGCACCGCTTTAGCCCCTCCACCTCCACCTCCTCCCCCCTCATCGTTGAAGTAGGGACCGGCTCTGGCGTCGTCCTCGGCTTCGTCGCCGCCAACTCCCAGCAGATCTTCGGCCGGCGCGACATCCTCGCCCTCGGCACAGACGTCAACCGGAACGCTTGCGCCGCGACACAAGAAACGGCACAGCGCGCAATTAGAGACCGCCAATGCACGACAGACAATGACAATGACAATGACACAAGCACAACAAGCACATTCCTCTCCCCCATCATGGCAGACCTAGGCACACCCCTCCGACAAGGCACCGTCGACGTCCTCCTCTTCAACCCGCCCTACGTCCCCACCGAAGAACTGCCCCAAATACCTTCCGCGACGACAGATCAGGCGATGGAAGGAATGTCCCGGTCGGAGAAGTTCGACCACGAATCGTATCTCCTGTCGCTGACGTACGCGGGTGGCAAGGACGGCATGGAGACGACGGATCGCTTGCTGGATGCTATTCCAGGACTGTTGCATCCCGGACGTGGTGTTGCGTATGTGCTTCTTTGTCGGCAGAATCGGCCGGATGAGGTGCGTGATAGGATTGCGGCTTGGGGTGATGGGTGGAAAGCGGAGTCTGTGGGGAGTAGTGGGAAGCAGGCGGGTTGGGAGAAGTTGATTATATTGAGGATTTGGAGGGAGCTGCCTTAGGGACTGTCTGAGCATGTATAGACTGCATGGTAATGTTTTGATGATTGTATGATTGGGAAAATCTTGTTTGTGTATATCTACTTCGAAGACTAGAATTGGGTGTTGATGGTCATGAAATGGGTATATGGATGGTGTGGTATGTAAATGCAGCGCTACTTCTCCCTCAACCTCTCGATCTCCATCCGGACTCCCTCCATCTCCTTGATCAGCCCCCCATACCGGCGCGCGATCTCCTTGATCGGTCCGGACTCCGTGTCCGCAGTCTGGTACCCGTCGAGCTCCTCCAGCAGTCGAGCCTTTTGTCTCTCCACGCGCTCTCGCGTCTCCTTGAGATGTTCCTGGTACCGACCCAGCGCAGTGACGATCTCGGGAGTGTTGATCGCCGCGGAGGTCTCCAGTTGCATGACACTACCAAGCGCATGCGATTGTTAGCACTCTTTTCCTTCCTTATCTTCCTTCACTCCCTCTTTCAAGGGATAAAGACATACCTTAACTTCCCATCAACACCCTCTGCAACCATCGCCAGATGTTCCGCCTTCGCCTTCGTAGCCCGTGCCACCGCCCCATGTTTCGTCCGCTCGAGGAGAACCACCGCGCGCTCCAGGACCTGCGCCTTAGCCGCAAGAACCTCCGCCGCCGTCGTCGCCAATCGAGCCCGGGACGCCGGTATCTCAGACAACTGCATGCGACGCACGTGTCGAGTGCGATCCGAGATCTGGGGCGCAAGGGGCGCCTGCGCCGCGGCCCGGATCATGGACTGGCGGTTCCGGGCACGCGCTCGCGAGGTCTCCGACGGTGGGGGTGGAGCCCGCGCGTGGCTGTCGCCTGCGTTGACGATCGCTCGGAGATCCTGCACGGTGGCTGACAAGGCGTTGGCGAACGAGGGCATCAGGATTGGGAGATCGGCGTAGAAGGCGTCGATGTCGGGGCCGAGGAGAGATAACGCGTCGGCGCCATCGCGGGGGTCGACGTCACTGTCGAGTTGGGTTGGGGATGATTCGAGGTATAGGGTGATTATGGCTGCTGTCTCCCGGTACTGTTCTTGCGTTTTCCTTGTCAATTGGATTCTTTGCTCGGGTTGAAAAGAAGGAAGGGTCGCACGTCATCGGGGACTCCGCTGTCAGGGTCAAAGGCCAGCTGCCGCAGGATCTGCCTCTTGATGTGTCTTTTGGCGTGTCGTAACCGGCATTCATTCAACACCTGTGGTAAATAAGAGATTGCGTCAGTTGGAGTTCTTCAAGAACATGTATGTCCTATATTCCACATAAACCCTCACGGCGAACTTACCTCCCGTACTTCTCGTCGCGCCGGCTGCAAATCATTGGTGCGGGTGGAGCCATCGGGGTTGAGTAGGTTCGTTGTGAGGTTCTGGTAGAGCCGCTTAAATTGGGAATTGTTTTCTAGAATCGTGGGATCGCAGGGGGGAAGCATCGTGTCATGGAGTGCAAGTTGATGTTATTCGCATCTCCGATGTTGATCTGTCGCGCTCACCGCCGAGTCCGCGATAAGAGGGAGATGGTGTATGCCTCAGGCTGCAACTGTATTATCGCTGGCATTTGCGTACACACTCACCTGAATCCCAAGCAGATCTACCTAATCACAAGGACTACATAACTACAGCCTCCTGGCTAATAGCATGCATCAAACTATCTCCAAGCATTGATACTCCGGTCAATGCAGGTACATCCAGGCCCGAGGCACCCCGCAGTCACCTGACCGACCCGCCAAAACTTTTCGCGATAAGAAATCAGTTTCCCCGATCCATATTCAACATTGCGCCACTGCCCAGAAGACCCTCAACTTTCAATAAAAAAAGACGGAAAAGTTATAAAAATGGCCGACGAGGCCCTCTCCATCTATGATGAGATCGAGATCGAGGATATGACCTTCGATCCGGCCATCCAGATCTACCACTACCCTTGTCCGTGCGGCGACCGATTCGAGATTGCGATCGATGACCTTCGCGATGGGGAGGATATTGCTGTGTGTCCGAGCTGTAGCTTGATGATTCGGGTGATTTTTGATGAGGTGAGTTTATCTCACTTGATGAGGGTATAGGTTGGGAAAAATTATTTATACTGACAATGTCTAGTCTGATCTTCCAGGGAATGACCAGAACGGAGGCGCTGGCGCTGTTGCTGTGCAGGCCTAAGTGCTGCACATCACGATGAAGAATGATGAAAGATGATGGAATACGACGGTCGAGGACACTCGGCTCCAAGACTTGAAAAACACCGATACTCCAGGGCCGACGCACAGTCTATTGCTCATCACACCCATCGAGATTGTGAAACCAGACGTGATTGCTGGATCCCCGTCGACTGCATGATGGTTGCCACGTTTACGTCCTTGCTTTGGATGGCTTCTCAACGATGGCACCTACGTTGGTCGAAGGGAGGGAGATCTTGGTCACACGCCATATACGACTGGTCAAGGCAGCGGGTTGTCCGCGCCATGGGTTGTCAACAAAAAGGCGACGGTTAGCAACTATTTCTGCAGGACTGAAATAGAACGGTTACTAGGGGCATATGGATGATTTGGAATCCATATCTCAATTGATTATATGTATTGTATTGATGTGGCGTCTACGCAGCAAGTATTCCATAGTACTCGCCGCTGAGCTATCCACTTGAATAATTTGACGCTGCTTCCATAATAACATTGTATCCTACATTTCTCTGCTCCCTCCTCCTCTCAATTACGAGGTGTATCCGCGGCCGTAAGCAAACTACAACCGCAGTCCACCAACAGCAGAAGAGCGATTACGACTGCTCCGCAAAGACATCCTTCGGGATGTCCAACTGCAGCTCGCCATTCAGAATATCCGTGAGGTTCGATCCATCACGCAGGTAGATCCATTGTCCGCTGTTATAGGGCCGGGATTCCTGCTTCTCGTGCATCTGATCGCCTTCGACAACCCAGTCGAAGCGCTTCGGGCCCGTAATCGGGGAGCTGAGCCAGATCTGCCTGTTGGGGGGCTGCTTGTTCAAGACATAGGTCCCGAGAGCAGGGACGATGATGTTCAGGACACCGGCCTGGTAGCACATAAGATGTTAGCTTCGATCCTACTCCCGTCTAACGGCAAAGCTTGATGGAGATGCTGCCGGAGTCCCCGCCCAAAAAAACCATCCTCCACAGCTAATCAGGGCGAAAACTCACGCTGTACTCGGCCTCCATATCCGATCCTTCCTCCTGAGCCTTTTCCACTTCATTCTGCAGCACATCCAGATAATGCTCCGAGTACTGGTGGTAACTCTCGTCATTCAGCGGCGAAGGCTCGGTGACGTGACTGTTCGCGCCCGCGACATTATGCGACTGAGGCTGCGGCGTCGGTGGGTCAGCCGAATCTGGATAGATTCCTTTCCTAATCGAAGGCGTTGACTGGAAGCCTCGACGAGCAGAGGAAGGGTTCGACTGGCGCTGGTAACACACGGTCGCAACGGGCGCAGCGATCCGGGTCGTGCGGAGAGATGGCCGGACAGCGGTCGGGAGAGCTCGGGGGAGGCGGGCCAACATGATTAGAGAATGCGTTGGACAGACAGAATTAAATCAATTGGAATGGAATTAATTGGTGGGATAGTCCAAGACGATGGAGTGATGGACAGGAAGAAAAGAAGTGGGGAGCAACGGAAAGAGAAGAGAGAACCGACGTCACATCGCCAGAGCGTCCCGTCTCCACTTTCTCTCTCCGCCTCAGCCTGAGTTGACGCGATTCGACTCACGCTGCATTGTCGCCTTGTTTGACTCACGAAGACTGGCTTATTGGTTAGTTCGTCTAAAGAGTGCTTATGCTGCCTATTTGCATGATCGACATTGAAATCCCCCAGTGCTATGGCTTGGTAATCAGTCACTAACATAGACCCTGCTAGATCTATATAAGCTCCTTCCACGCCCCAACACAGATGGTACTTTTCTGGCCATATAGGCCGCCTAGTACTATCTCCTTTCATTTCTCGATCTCTCGACTAACCCGTTCATATCATCATCAAGCCATGGGTGACAAGAAACAGTACTCTGGCCCTCGTCGGCCTCCCGCCAGCAAAGAAAAAAGACCACCGATCACCCATTTCCTTTGTATCCCACTAGTCAATGCAGCCTCTCTCCCTCAATTGGAGTCGTCTCTCGCAGCATTCAAAGCCGCTCTTCCTCTTGCTCCTCAACCGCCTCACCATGGGCTTCCCTCAAGAAAACCCGTCGTCGAGCGCCCACTCATTCCCCGCGGCGCAATTCGACCCGTCGGCACCCTCCATCTTACCCTAGGTGTCATGAGTCTCCCAACGCAGCAGCGACTAGAAGAAGCCATTAAGCTTCTCCATTCTCTAGATCTAGCCAGCATGGCGCGCGAGGCGGAGCGAAGCGCACGCCGTAGCCGGACAACGAAGAACAAGAGCCAATCTACGACTTCTCAAATCGACAACGACACAATCACCAACCCTAGCCCTTTCACCGTCTCGCTGGAGTCCTTGAGTGCGATTCCCCGAGCTCGAGCTGCCACGGTCTTGCACGCGGCACCCGTGGATTCCTCGTCTCGACTGTATCCGTTCTGCGAGATTCTACGGGATAAGTTTCTTGAGGCGGGGTTCCTGCAAGCTGAGGTCAAAAAGGACAAGAGACCTGAGGGGGTACCTCAACAGCAGTCACCTCAGCAGTCAGCTCAGCTATCACCTCGGCAGCAGCAACAGCAGCAACAGCAGAGTGACATCAGCAATCGACCCCCAGCAGCACCCAAACCCAAACTCCGCCCCCTCCTTCTCCACGCCACAGTTGTGAACACAATCTACATCAAAGGAAGACAACAGCCCGCCGAGCGAGGTCTGAACGGCAAAAACCGCAGAAACCAGTACACTTTCGACGCGCGGGACATCCTCACCCACTATAGAGACTACTACGTCGACGGTAACCGCGTAACTCCACGGTCGGACGCTGTCGTCGTGAAAACCCCAGTTGTGAAAACCAGTACGCATGAAAGCACCCCCCAGGGTGGATCAGACGACGAGGAGGCCTCGGCTGTGTCGAGCAGGAAGGAGAAATTCCCATTTGTCTGGGCCAGGGACTTTCCCCTGGATGCGATTTGTATCTGTGAGATGGGCGCCAAGAAGCTTGATCTTGAGAACGATCCTGATGGAATGAATGCTCGTTTGGGGGAGAAGTACAGGGTTGTTGCGGAGAGGAGACTGGATTTTGGGTCCGCGGCTGACGCATGATATGTCTGATGATGATGTTCAAGTTATATACTTTGTCATAGACTAGACTGCCAAAAGGCAATCAATAATTCTACGGTACCCGACTATACTTCAACGTAGCACACTTGTATATTGAGATAATTCAGGGGGTATTTTATTGTCATAATCCAATCCCAACTACCAACTAACTATCGGATATATGCAATCAACTCTCATGCATCATCTATCAACAAAAATATCAAGAGCCGTAATCCATCTCAACAAGACACGTTATCATGAATGACAAACAAATGAAGCGCCCAGTGAAACACACCACGCCACTACTTCACTTCACGCACAAAAACCCGCACCCTTCACGGGCCCGCTCACAAGCCTTCTTCAAAGCCTGCTCTTCAGCATCCGTCCACTTAACAGACAGCTCATCCCACGGCTTCCGCGCGTTATACTCCTCGCGGAACGTCTTGTGCATGCCTTGCAGCCGACTGACTTCGCGGGGGTCTCCGGTGCCCGAGTAGACCACGAACAGGGTGCAAGGCGGGAGGGATTCGTAGATACGGTTGATGTTGGAGACGGTGCGGGAGACGGTGTCGATGAGGGCCTTTTCAGGGGTGGAATCGTCTGTGGACATCGGGTCCGATGCTGTTCCTTCGGGGGCTTGGTTCAATGTTGTAGACTCGTTGGCGTGGTTCGGGTCTGGCATCCGGTTGCACCACCCGCGGTAGAGTTCGAGCTCGCGCATGCGCGCCCACGTGAAGTCTACGCCGCCGCCTGGGATGGATGGGTTGGTGTCGTCGCCGTTGACGACGGAGGAGATGCCTTTCACGACGTCGTCGTCGGTGCTGCATCCGATTGAGGCGGTGGCTTGCGCACCGAAGCCCCGCTCGGGGTTGCCCCAGTCGACGACGGCGCCGGTTCGGTATTGGTCGGTTGCTGCGCCTGATTTGCCCGGTTTGGCGGTGCGGCCGAGACGCTTGAAGATGCTTTCGTTGGAGGACTCGCTGGTGCCCCAGCGTTCGCCCTTTTCGCATTTCTGCTTCACGAGCTCGAGCACGGCGCGGGCGTCTTCGATGGAGTCGTGGCCTGTTTGGCCCTTTTGGATCTCCTTGCCGAGGTATTTTTGGGTGAGCCACTTTAGGCTGCATTTGAGGGGTGGGCCGCGCGGGTGCGGGTAGATGAATGTCGTGTCCACGATGAAGGGGTGGGTGATTTTGAGAGCGTTGAGGTCGGAGTTGAGGGAGTGGCCGACTAGGATGGAGCGGGGCGTGAGGATCGTGAGCAGCTTTTGCTGGATGTCGGCGAGCGTGGTCGTGACGGGGTCTAGCTGCTCCTTGGTGATACCGGAGAAGCGAGTTAGGTAGTCGATGATGGGGAGATCCGGCTTCACGAGCTCGTCCAACACCACCTCACCGTCCCAGCGCACCATACTAATGCGCGTGAGCTCGGATTTGCCGCCTTCTGTGATGCACATCTCGCAATCCAACGAGAGCACCTCGCGGCCGGCCGTCATGCTGCCTTGTTCGATCTCCTTGTCAGGGACTTGGCCGTCCTCCAGAGTGGCGACATGCGTGTCAACCCACCCATTCTCCGCCGTTTGGCCGGCGCGCTGGCGACTCTCGCGAAGATTCGACCTCTCCTGCTCCGTTGGGAGGAGAGCGGGATGCAGAACGTAGTCGTTCTCATTCAAATCCGCGAGCGAGCTGATAAAGTTCGTGATCGGGGTTCGCTTTGCGACGAAGCCCTTGTTCGGGGCTCGGGGACCTTTCTGGTTGCCGCTCTCTTTGGTTTTTGGTACACCGGACATCAAGATTGCCTGTAGCGGTGAATGGACCTTGTTGTACTTGGAGTCCCCAGGAGCCCGGACCGGCCAGACGTGCGGGAACAAATCGGACAGGGATTGTAACGGTTCTGGAAGACTGTCGCGCGACAGCGGTCGAGGGACAAATTTGTGGGATCGGTCTTCTAAGGGAAGGCCCTGTTTCCACCGCTGGAAATCGTCCACTTTTTCGTCGACGCCCTCTCCTTCATTCGCATCTGTAGCCTCCTGTTGCTCCGCCGGTAGCGACGCAGTAGCAAGGGGGATTGTCCCATCAAACATTCCCAGCTCCAGACCTGGAACCATCAATGTCACGACCTTCCGCACATGACCGGAATGCTTGACTGAGATCCACTGCGGCGCAATGCCATCAGCGAAGCAGTAGAGCATCAGGGCCTGCAGGTCCGCGATCCGGATGGAAGACTGTAACCGGCCGTCCACGTAGGTGAGAACCGGGTATTTGGCCTTTTCTCCATCGATGCGCTTCTTCTTGGACGATCTTCCGGCCGGCATTTCATTCTGTCGCTTCCGAGAAGAGTCTTCCGACTGCGTGGTGGAGGAAGTTGCGGTGGTTCCGTCGGTCGCCGTCGGCGTGTTTTGAAGAATCGATAGAGTCTGGCCTACTCCGAAGCCGTTAGTCGAGTCTGTCTTGGGTCGGACTGGATCTTCGTCGTCTGAGCATCCAGCGTCTGTGCGCTTGCGCTTCTTGTTTCCTGCCATGTCCGGGCACGAAGCGGGTTCTGAGTGATTTGGGAATCGACGCAGGATGGACTTCCACCAGGAAAACATTAGATCCACGGCAATCGGATGGACACTCCAAGCTCTGTTCAAATCGAGGTTTTCTCGCGCTGAATGACAGGACGATGCTCGGGGATCGGCGACGCGATCCTCGACTTTTATGGCACGTGATTCTTATCGCAGCTTACTCATCTGTTATCGAGGATTACTCATCCGTTATCATGAAGTGACTGAAACTACGATTCCATTACACTCTCTTAATAGGATTAAGGCGATATCACTTCCCCATGGCGACAAACAGACGATCGCCGATATCTCCCAGTCCCGGTACGATCATGCCTCGCTCGTTACACTTCGGATCCACCGCTCCAATCCAGAGCTCTACACCCTCGGGCCAACACTCAGCTACCTTTTGCACCCCGTCCTGAGCCCCTAAGACGCTGAGCATGATCACGCGCTGCACTCCCCACTCGCGGAGAAGGTGAATGGCAGCCTCGGCAGTGGCACCCGTGGCGATGATGGGATCGAGGAGGATGGCGGTAGAAGCAGCAGCCGTGTTGACCGCGCTGGGACTGGAGGAATCTGGCCGTTGGTAGGGGAGGTTGTTGTAGTATTCCACCGGCTGGAGGCTGAGCTTTTCGCGGAACAGACCCAGATGGTAAATGGGTACGGAGGATGGAAGGAGATCGTTGATGGCTACGATCGAAAGGATGGGTCAGATTACTTCAACAGATCCTGTCTTGTTTGACCAAATGCCACGACAAAGTGGGACAGGAACAAAGAGGGCAAGAGAGATTTATGCATTCCATACCTTCGATCATACCCAGACCGGATCGGAGGATAGGGATGAGAGCGACGCTGGCAGGATCAATCTCATGCGTTTCGTACTCATACCCTAAAGGGGTGGTTCCCTGGATTCAAGGGTTCATTAGGGATTCTTCCTGCTGACAGAATTGCATCCAGGTGTGATTACCTTCCCCCGATTGGTAACTTGCAGTCCCGACGAGAATGCTTCGACCCCTAGAATGGTCGCGATCTCACGGACGAGATCGCGGGTTTCGCGGGTGGATGTCGATTTGGAGCGGAGTTGCGACAGTTTGGCCTGGAGACAAGGATGGGTAGACACATGGATATTGGAAGGGAGTGCCATCTTGCTAGTAGTCGTACTCGATTAAGTCTTGGAGAAACGATGGATGATAGTAAGAAAGACGAGGATGACGGAGGTGAGATAGAGAGAAAGTATGAAAGACAAACGAGGGGAAAGTTCTTTAGGCACGAGAAGCTCGAGGAGGGAAGTACCTTTCCATACATTATTGTATGTAAAGATACATCTGCTGGGATCCACTTGTATACCCAAGGCATTCATTCATCCTCCTTCTTCCCTTCTATTTTAGGTACCAACGCGATTCCACACCGGTAGTTTCACCATTGGCGATCTAGATCAAGCATAGCATGTCAGCTATTTCCGTCTTATCGGCCTTTCCACGTCAGTGGTTCGTGCCCCACATCCCCGTCGATCGACCCGGTCTATCGTCATTCTTGGCACGCTTAACATCCCGATCGCTCTCCGAGAACGACTTTCTCTCCTCCCCTCCCTCGCTGTCCCCTAATGAGGTGCGCTTTTCGCCAATCAAATAATGTGAACGGTGGACTTCTGCACCATGGAAGCTGCAGATCGTTCGCCTGACAACAATTCGCCCATCGCGAACCAGGAAGAAACGGCGCTATCCGAGGTCCGAACGCGGCCTCCCACCACTGAAGAAGCTCCGCCAGAACGCCAGGCCTGGTCGTCCGAAGGATATCCCCTGCCTCCAGTTACGGAAAAGCCAGCGGATGGCCCAGTCGAACCGAATCCACAGAGGAAACCTCCTGTTTCCAAACCTCTCTCTCAGCATGCCACCCATCTTTTCTCCCTTTCCTACCTGGTCTTCTTCTCCATCTTCGGGACGCTGGCGCGCCTGGGCCTGCAAGCTATCACCGTGTACCCGGGGACCCCTGTGACAATTGGGGTACTTTGGCCCAATCTCGGCGGTTCGTTGCTCATGGGCCTCTTTCTCGAGGATCGGAATCTCTTCCGCGAAGAATGGGGCCATGGACCAACGCCATCCAGCAGAAATCGCGATCCGGACCAGGCTCGCGAAGACGCGAAACGCCATAAATCCGTCAAGAAGACCATTCCACTCTACATCGGTCTGACGACAGGTTTCTGTGGCTGTTTCACGTCCTTCTCCTCGTTCATCCGGGACGTCTTCCTGGCTTTATCCAACGACCTCGCCGACCCCTCAACCCCGACAATCACCTCGCGCAATGGCGGATACAGCTTCATGGCCCTCGTCGCAGTCATTCTCATTACCGTATCCCTATCCATGGGTGGACTCATGTTTGGCGCCCATCTCGCGCTGGCCCTCGATCCAGTCATGCCGACTTTTCCATTCCGCGTGACGCGCCACATTATCGACCCCCTCTTTGTCATCCTCGGCTGGGGCTGCTGGCTCGGCGCCGTCTTCATGGCCATATGGCCTCCCGACCGCCACAGCTCTGACGCCGACGTGTGGCGCGGCCGCGCAGTCTTCGCCATTGTCTTTGCACCGCTGGGGTGTCTCCTACGCTACTACCTCTCGCTCGCGCTCAACACGCGCACCCCGTCGTTTCCCTTGGGAACTTTCACCGCCAACATGCTCGGGTGCATTGTCATGGCCATGTGCTACGATCTACAGCGCGTCTCTGGGATCGGCGCCCCGGACGCGACCGGGGCAGTCAGCCACTCCGTCATGGTCAGCTGTCAAGTCCTCCTGGGCATTTTGGATGGGTTCTGTGGTTCCCTGACTACAGTGAGTACGTGGGTTGCGGAGTTGCATGGATTGAGTCGGCGACGGAAGGCGTATATCTACGGGATTGTGAGTATTGCGGTCGCGCTGGGGTTCTTCGTTGTTATTACTGGGTCTATGCGGTGGACTATAGGGTTTGTAATGCCCGCATGTTGACTGTAAAATAGCCCTTACATTGTTGAGGGTTTTTATGTATATATAGGTTTATACTTGAGTATCAATCATAATGATTAGATCTAGATGAGTTTCTTGGCAGGGTAAATCTATATCCGGCGGATGGTGCCATGATGAGTCGAGTGTGGGCTGTGGAGATTGTGGGGGTCTGCCTCGTGTGGGTGTGCATCAAGTGAATTCCTTCTAGTTAAGTCTGTATGTAAGTATATCCACTGCTTACATCCAAACTAGATAACACGAATGACATATAATCATACAATGAGCATGCTAAAAAATCGGGATGTGAGATCCATAGTAAGGTGCACATATACATTTACACATTGGTTTATATGCAAAACATTTGCTACTAGACTTCTGTTCCTTCCCCACCTAAGCCTAGTCATAGCAGTGACAGGGTACCTTCTGTCACAAAGAGATAAACGGATCTATACCTGATTCTCCATTTTCGTGATGAGCGTCCCCACATGCGGCAGCAACTCAATAGCAAAGTCGTCACCTGCCTTCAAGAAACCCTTGGGGTTCTTCGCGGCGCCCACGCCCGGCGGCGTACCCGTCAGGATGATAGTCCCCGCGGGCAGAGTGGTGCCCTGCGAGAGAAAACTAATGAGTTTGGGGACGCTGAAGATGAGGTCGCTGTTACAAAACGTAAATATTAGTGTTAGCGGTTGCTGGAATAGAGTGGGGCACACGGTTGAGCATACGTTAGGGGGCAGTCTTGCATGATCTGGCCGTTTTTGAGGCCGCGGATGTGGAATTTGCTGGCGTCGGGGAAGTAGGCGGCGGAGACGAGGACGGGGCCTGTTTGGATTATTATTAACTTCTTTGTCTATCTTTCTCTTTCCTTTGTCCACAGTCAAGTGGATTCGTATTGATCAAGTGGCAGTACTGCTAGAGTAACAAAGAGAGAAAGAACGAAAGAAGAAAAAGGAAGAGACATACCAATGGGACAAGCACCGTCAAACCCCTTTGAAAAGCACCACTGACTCTGGTTCATCTGCGACGTCCGACTGGAGACATCATTTGCCGCCGTGTACCCAATTACATAGTCCAAGGCGTCAGCCTCACTGACATCCTTAGCGTCGCGACCAATAACAACAGCCATCTCCGACTCATAATCACCCGTATTGTCCACCTGCGTAAGCTTCGGCAAGACAGTCGGAGCCGGCCACGGGTCCGCCAACGAGGTAGAAGGCTTCATGAACAGCGTAGGCACATCAGGAATAGCCAGTTTCATCTCGGCAGCGTGCGATGCATACTGTGTCCCTCGCGTCAGTACGGACACTTGTCCTTCTCTGTCGAGTGCAACTCACGTTAAGACCAATGCATCGGATGGACCCGACTTCGCTCTGCGCCAGGGGAGACAGCAACCGGCCGATGTTCTCGGTGGTCTCTGTCTTTTGACCCGGGCTGAGCACCGAGTTGCCGGAGAAAGGACGTACGGAGACGTCTTTACCCTGGTAGAGGGCTAGTCCCACGTCGATCTGGGGATCTGTCGGCTCGCCGATAAGGGTTTTGGCGGGGTTGGATTTGGGCGTGAAGCGCACGAGGCCTGTCGCGTGTGTTAGCTATGTATTTCCTTTTATTTTTTACGGCAGGATGATATAAACGCACGCGAGAAAGTAGATGCGATCTTCGACATGGCTGTGTAGATGTGTAGTTGAGAAGGACAAAAGGAAGAGACCGATTGGAAAGAAGGAGACGCGATCCCCACGGACTGTTGGGGTCGATTTCAACTTCCCCACGATTTATTGTGGGGACGGCATCGCCTGGAGAGGCCAATAGTATATAAACCGCAACCAACTCTCCTGCACTCTGACAGTCATTTGTAAGACTGTGCATTCTTCGTCATGACTGAGCCCAAGGGACCGTACCATCTTGTCACCGTCAACACCGCTCCCGAGCGAGCCAAGCGACTTATCGGACGCGTCGCTGATGCCCTTAAGGACCGCTACACGATTATCCATGTTGACAACTGCGAGAGTAAGTTCCCAGTTCTCTACAAAAGGGCTTGATCCAATTACTAATTTGGTCTATGGCAGACATTGAAGAAGTCCGTCCCAAGGTGACGCAGCACATGCCCGAGGTTCTCGTAGGCCAGCCCTATCCATCATTTTGGAGAAACCCAAACCAATGTATAACTCTGACTCCCTTCCTTTCTCCTCTAGTTCAGCGCCTCCATGTGGTCGGACGAGCAGGCCCAAGAAATTCATCAGATTGCCCGCGAGGTTAATCCGAATATCAAGCTACACGCCCTGCCGCCGGGTTTACAGGTCGAGCGTGGTCCAGATGCGGTGGTGGAGTACCTGTGTGAGAAGGTGCCTGTTCTCCTAGAGAACTAGACCGTGTTGCCGTCCCATATATAGCCAATATAATACATCCTTGATACAACAGTATTGGGTCTGGACCCGAGGTCTCCTCTCCTCTCTCCGCCCGAGAATAACCCAGAGATGCGATGCCGGTTGCCGAGCCAAGAGATCCGGACGGCGGAGTGGAGACTAGCGGGGCTTAGTCAGAATCGGTCTTGATCTGATATCATTTCCCGATATCCCGATCCCACTTGAATACAGTCATCTCTCCACCAACCATTGTACATCAGTCTTTAGAACCCCATGTTTTCTGCCCGGTTCGTCGGCCGGGTGGCCTCTGGCACCCGTTCCTTCTCCACATCGAGATTGATGCGGACAGACCTCTCCTTCCAGGTTTTTGGCCCGGAAAATGAGCCCGTGAGCCGCAGCCCGATTGTCTTTCTCCACGGACTCTTTGGTTCCAAGCAGAACAACCGGAGTATTAGCAAGTATGACGATTCTTAATCTTGCTTACCGGATGGATAGTAGCTAATGGGGACCTCCAGAGCTCTTGCACGTGATCTCAAGCGACAAGTCTACGTAGTGGTTGGTTATCTCCATCCTTCTCAGTAGAGAGATGTGTGGGTAGACAGCATCATACTTACCCTCTCCATCGGCATATGGTTAGGATCTTCGGAACCATGGTCACTCCTTCCATGCCAAGGAGCACAACTACTCCGTCATGGCAGACGATGTGAAACAGTTCATCCACAAGCAGAACATGGACCAGTGCGTCCTAATCGGTCATTCTATGTATGTAACCACACAACCTCTCGACCAACGACCATTCTCTTGAGATTGGAGACCTGCTCACCCCGACCAGGGGCGCTAAAACCGCCATGACCGTCGCCCTGGATGCCCCCAGCCTCGTGTCGGCTCTCATCCCGGTCGACAACGCTCCCGTCAACGCCGCCCTTCAGAGCGACTTTGGCAAATACGTCCGCGGCATGCAGCGCATTGAATCCGCCGGCGTGACCAAGCAGTCGGATGCAGACAAGATCCTGGCAGACTACGAACCGGTAGATTCCTTCTCCCCTCCCTTCCCAGACTAATAACATAGACGGGAAATTGACGAACATCGATAGTCCCTCCCCATCCGTCAATTCCTGCTGACCAACCTCATCCGCGGCGATGACGGCACGATGAAATTCCGCGTCCCCGTGTCTGTGCTCGGGGATTCGCTCCCCCACATGGCGGACTTCCCTCACCGGGAATCCGGGCCGATCTCTTATGAGGGGCCCTCGCTGTTCGTCAGAGGCACCCGGAGCAAGTATGTCAAAGATGATGCGATCCCGACCATTAAGAAATTCTTTCCCAAGGCGCAGATCGCGGATGTGGAGGCCGGCCACTGGCTTATCTCGGAAAACCCAGAGGCTTTTCGACAAGGTATGTTTTGTTTGTTCTATGGTTGCGCCGTATCCTGCGGGTGGCGATGAAGCTAACTGTCTTGTTAGTGGTGGTCAAGTTCTTACAGGACGCTTCTTGAAGATATATCATGATAGTGTTTGTTCTTTATTGTAAGATATCCAGATTAGATATGAGAGGTGTAGTATATCATAGTATCCACGACAGCTAGATATAGACACGTGACGACACACGGCATTGGTATGAGTGTCGTCCGTTGGACGATTGAAGATATTATGTACATGTTTCCCGTGAACTAGGATATGCTAGCCATCTTGTCAAACAGTGCGCCCCATTCGGGCAGTTCACTGGATTGTCGTGGTCCATTCTGCAGTGTCGCATCCCGAGTCCCACGGGGTCGTTGATGTATCCCATCTCGGGTACCATTTGTCTTCGAGCCGCGGAATTCAGACCGTAGACAGAGAGAAGGGGCGAAATGGTGATAAGTCGGCTGGGAATAGCCCGAGCTTCCAGGTATGCCGTTGTCAATTAACAAGCCATTATCCGGCTGGAGCACGGTCCTTCCATTTCATGCGTTTGAGGTCGGGCGATACTGGAGGGGATATTCGATCCCTGGATGGCGCGGGGCGCAGTAGCCGCGTATGATTGTTGATCCTTTCTCCAATGCCCGTTACTCTTTGGATCGACGCTTCCCCGTAATAAACTCAACATAGGCCGGTGGGTTCCCCTTGAAAGTCTCTAGCGTATCCTGCAGCAGTCCGTAGATGAGACTCAGCTTCAAACCCAGTTTGGCCGTCCGCGCAGCGGTGAAAACATCGTGTCGTTCTAGCGCCACCAATCAGTCCCACATCATCCAATTTACACAAAATGAAAAAAGAAAGTAAACTCACTCAACAAACTATAAATCCCCGAAAACGACAACCCAGCCGTAACAGTAGACAAGAAATCCCTGCGATCATTCCGCGCATAGTCGACCGTCTCCTCAAACAGCGAAAATGCAACCGCCCCGACTGCCAGTCCGCTTCCCAGCTTCAAGCCCTCCGCCAGGCCCCGGCTGCCGATCGCGTAGTTCTTCCATTTGTGGTACTGGAACCACCCGCTGGGTGAACTGGGAACCCGATGGGCGTTTTCGGCTCGGAAGAGATATGCTGCCTTTTTGGCCCCGTGCGGAACTCCGATCGTTATGCCTGACAGGAAAGCTGCTACTGCTGTGTAGTGGACCCGTTCGCGAACGTGTAGCCCCAGGCGCGGCGGTGCGTCGGATTCGAAGAGCTTGTCCCAGGTTTTGAACTTGCTCACGAGTGTCGGCTCCTGGTTTACTTGCGGGTCTGAGGAAGTGTAGGTAGCCATTGTGGATGTAACGGTGAACTAGTCGGTGTTCACTGTTCTGGATGGGATTGGGTAGGGGGTGGATGGTGGTGTGTTTATTTGGGATGGTCGAAGTGAAGTTGCGGTTGGAGACCGAAGATCCGAGAAAGTATTGGGGCGGTTGGTCCGAGCGCCGCTTCTCCTCCGACAGTCTATGGAATCACTTGCCGCTTTCTCTCTTTGACATGAACTCATCCCCATCAGAATAATCACTCACCATGGTATGTTCCCTCTTGCTTGATGATACATATTTCTCATTAGATATCTGCGTGCTATTGTATAATCTGACCTCCACTGACACACTCATCGCAGTCTCAGCCTGATTCCCTTAGTTTAACGCTCCTATTTAAGAAGCACAAGACCACTGTGCTACTGATGCTCCCACCGACGACCACAATTACTACCGCAAAAGAGTTGCTTCTCGGATCTCTCCAAAGTCGCGGCCTTCAAGGGATCAACGGCGACGTGATTCCCGGCGACGCCTCGGAGATCGAGTTCGGGGTGCCCGTGGACAAGAACGACCTCGAGAAGGGCTGGACGAGTCTGGAGCCAGACGTGCCGCAAGAACTTCTTACAAAGAGTGCAGGCAGAAAGTCTGCAGTGGGTCAAGGGACTCTGCAGGCAGCTGAGCTCAAAAACGGACAGTCGATCGCATTCCGGTTCCGGAAGCGCGGTGGAGAGGACACGCAGGATGACACTGTGGATGACCTCGAGGACCCCGGGTGGGATGTTATCCTGCCCAAATATGAGGAAGAGGAAGAGGAAGAGGAACTGAGCTGATTGTATTCGGTGTGAGATTGTGGTGGGCTGCTCTATTGGCTGAATGCTCATCCGGTGCATCGCTTGTGTATCGTCTTGCCGGACGGCGTTTTGACCTAGGAGGGATATAATGATGACGACAATTATGGCGATATGATATGAATCTGTATTATCACATGGCGACGAACAACTCAATGATATTGACACCATCTGTACAGTGCGCAAGGCTTAGCCCGCCATCCCAATCTTACTGGCGATGGGAACATTTCAGCAGACTACAGTACTGGTCGATGATTTGGAAACGCCAGTCCGTGTCGCCTTTATCTACACGTACCATCTTTGTCTCGAGTCCGTTTTGACTTCTCATAACCCTCGAAAAACCGCCCTTCTATTCATTCGTCGGCCGACATCTCCATCCCGACCCTGTCGGATTAGAATATTTTCTACAGATCTGCTCTCGGACGACTCGATCCACATACCAGGCACCTTCATCGATGTAGAAGAATACATCCATCTACGCCCCTCACTGAAACTTCTGTCCCGATGATGCAAGTCGCCTTCAGGACTAATCGATATCCACCTTTCAGTCCGACTTACCCACTGGAGTATTTGGTCCACTGCCGCCACAGCTGTGCAATTGCTTCTAGGACAAGTTCTTTCCTTTACCGTTGGACCTCGACGATGCGATGTTTTCCAACCTCGCCGTGTTTCATGCGGCTGGTGCGGACCAGATCAGGTTGACTGCGGACGGTGGATCCCACGGAACGCGAATCTCTTGCAAGCAAGCGATGTTTAGGGAAGTCTATGGAGACCAATGATACATCTCCAATGGTAGATCGCTTCTGGCATGCTTTGGCAGCACGATATTGCCGTGAAGGAGCTCAAGCGGGAATATGGATCCCAATGTCTGACTGTAGACAAAGCAATTTTGATCGATTTACCAAAGCCGTTGCAGTATTTGAGCTCACTTCTACACAAGTTATCAATGGAATTAGACTCAACCCCATCAATTTCGAGGCAATCGAAGTATGTTGTATAGATGTAGGCCTCTATATAGTATGACTAATCCACCACCGCGGGGCAGCAACCAGGCGGTCAAGAAATTCTGCGGGTTGAACGACACCGCCCATGTCATACTATCTGGACGGACTCTCTTGCCTCGCTTCTTCTCGTGTCTCTCTCCTTCAAAATCATATCCAGCCAAACCCATCGCGGATTTCCGTATCAAAAAGCTATGGAGTCGGAAGTACCCGGGTCCAAGCCGGGCCCCAAACCCCACATTGATCTATCCAAGAAGCTCTCCGAACTTCGATCGACCAAGAGCAAGTCGCACTCCGGGCCCAACAGAGACCCAGCACCTCCCACCCCTGCCCTCCCCGCCGTCCCAGACCTATCATCGAACAAGTATATCCGACCTGCTCGTCGGATTCTATCGAGACATGACCATGAGCTGTTCTTATCCTCTCCCACCTACACCCTGATCGTCGCCTTCATTTTCGGTCTCTCCGATTCAGTGCGGGGCCGATCCGCCACAGACGCCGAGAAGCGTCCTGCATCCCCAGGTGTTTCCAAGACCCGATCAGTGGTTCATTGCATGCGGGAGGTCCTCACTCAGCATCCGTCTGCCGATCAGGGGGGCTCGCGATTCGGCAATCCCGCGTTCCGCGACTTCTTTGACGACATTGGTGCGCAGAGTGCCGCCTGGCATCGTGAAATTCTCGGCCTGCAGGATGCCAGCGCCATCGATGAACTGTCGACCTACCTTGTCCACTCGCTAGGGTCGCGCGACCGTCTCGACTATGGCTCAGGCCATGAATTGAATTTCATGATGTGGCTGCTGTGTCTCCGGCAACTGGGGGTTTTCTCGACTAATGATTTTGAGATGATTGTGTTCCGTGTCTACGTCGATTATATGCATCTTATGCGCGAGGTTCAAAGTACGTACTATCTGGAACCTGCAGGGTCCCATGGCGTCTGGGGCCTCGATGATTACCACTTTCTGCCGTTCTTGTTCGGCGCTTCCCAGCTCGTCGGTCACCCCTACATCACCCCGCTGGGAATCCACAATTCGGCGGTCCTGGACGAGGAGGGCGACAGGTACATCTATCTAGATCAAGTGCGATGGGTAGACAGCGTCAAGACGGTCAAGGGCCTACGGTGGCACAGCCCCATGCTGGATGACATCTCCAGCGCCAAGAACTGGACCAAGATCGAAGGCGGCATGAAGAAAATGTTTGTGAAGGAGGTCCTGGGGAAGCTACCCATCATGCAACACTTCCTATTTGGTAGCCTCCTGCCGCCCGCCCCCGGGATGGGAGAGGGCGCACAGGAGTTGGAGGAGGACGACCACCACCACGACCACGCCCACAGTGACGGTCACCCCCATGGCATGAAAACAGACCATTTCGGCGACTGCTGTGGGATTAAGGTTCCGAGTAGCGTGGCTGCAGGCGCTGAGATGCGGAAGCGCGTGGGCGGGTCCGGGTTGCGGCCCATTCCGTTTGACTAGGAGCTGTATATAGCATAATGTGTTACGAGTTGGGATTGGGTGTTTGGGATATTCGTTTCTTAGTTTCGACCAAAATGGGGTACTGGGTCTTGTCTGTTCCAGCACTATTTCCCGAGTGCCATACTGTAGAGCTCAAACTATGCCCTAGTTAGTTACTAGTGTGGGGTAGGTTGGTAGGTATGTATGAAGTTATGAACCCACCATGAAGGCGACCTGTCCCTACTCAGGACAGTTTGCGCTACTTGGCATTGACTCCTTGAATATTTCCCGAAGCAATCCTCAATTAATTCGGGAGTATCCGATGAGATCAACGAGAAACATGCCAGAAGGACCCTGCGGACCGACCCCGTGAGCATCAAACCACACAACACCAGCATCTTTCGACCAATATTACATATTACTCTCATGACGATCTATCACAACACCACAAGAAGAAGCCAACCGAGGGGTTAGAGCCAGCACGAAACCCAGGTCCATGCCTTATGCCAAGCAAGTGGGCGGAACATGCCAAGGACGTCGGGTGAGGACCCTGGGGTGAACAAGCCTTTGCTCTACCACAGTCTCGTTCTTTTCTCGGTCATGGCTGTGGTTTTCGATGGGTGTGTCTTGGCTTTTCCATCTTGGCGACGGGCACCTTGG
Source organism: Aspergillus campestris IBT 28561 (assembly GCF_002847485.1). Taxonomy (NCBI): domain Eukaryota; kingdom Fungi; phylum Ascomycota; class Eurotiomycetes; order Eurotiales; family Aspergillaceae; genus Aspergillus; species Aspergillus campestris. Next base: position 1,599,374 of record NW_020194339.1, read on the forward strand.
GAGTTAGTCTGCTTGTGCCGTGCCTTGGGATACTGGGTCGCTGCCAATGACCGTGCTCGTAATGAAAACTCTGTGGTGGAGTGTTCGCTGATGGGGGTCATGTCGCAGTCACTAAAATGAATGAGGACCCATGCGAGGTATGACGGAAACCGTATAATAAAAGGCGAGGTAAAAAAATCTTATTCTGCGAAGAACCGTGGTGAAGGCGCTCGGTCCCGTTAACCTTGGGAGAAAGAGAAACGTGCATATAAAGAATCTGAGCAGGACTTTAGATTCTTTTTTTTCACTTTGTGACTATCAGCCCCGCAGAGAACAGAGTCTGTCAATATGCTCTCCATCTTCCGTGGCCTTGTTCTGGCATCCCTCGCGACCAGCGCGGTGCATGCGCAGTCTCCAGCAACGACTACGTCGTCGGCTGCCGCATCGGCCGTGACTGGGTGCCACAGTCATGGGGACGATGTGTTTTGCATCGATGGCGATGGCTCTGAAGTTCAGGTGTCTATGACCTCGACTCCCACAGGGGAGATGCCGGCACAGTTCACTGGGTGCCATTCCCATGGAGAAGAACGGTGAGCAGAGCTTCCTTTACCAGCGTTTTGTGCTAAGTGTACTGATTGCTTGTTGTTTCGTTTTTTAGTTTTTGCAAGGACGACGGTGGGAATGAAGTCCAGATCATGGGGGAAGGGGCCGCGGCAGAAGATAGCCATGAACACGGCAGTGAGAGCTCGAGTGGATCCTCCGGCCACGGCGAAAAGAATTGTCATTTCCACGCTGGTGTTGAGTATGCCAACCCCTTTTCTGAATAATGGAACCACGAGAACCATACTGATGACCAGAACAGACACTGCGTGGGACCCGGGGAATCTGAGAATGAAGGCGAGAGTGGTGGTTCCAGCAAGTCATCATGCGGTATCCAAGGCCGTGACTATGACGTGCCCTTGCGGATTGGGACCTTGTTCGTGGTCTTGGTTACCAGCAGCATTGGTGTTTCCCTGCCCATGCTGCTGGCCCTGTTACCTTTTCCTTCTCTCAACACGTGGGTCTCGACTGTTGTTAAGCAGTTTGGGACCGGCGTGATTATCTCGACAGCGTTTATCCATGTGAGTTCTCCTTCTCCGTTTTTGTTTCCCCCCAATTTCCTCTTAATCTATTGGTAAACAAGTTGATCGACGCTGACAGCCAACAGCTCTATACGCATGCCAACCTCATGTTCACCAATGACTGTTTAGGTGAACTTGATTTCGAAGCCACAACCTCGGCGGTAGTAATGGCGGGGGTCTTCATCGCTTTCCTAATCGAGTACATTGGACACCGCGTGATCATTGCACGAGCCTCCAGATTACCCACCTGCGACTCGACACCCGAAAGCGGCGCACATTCACCCAAGGAGTGCCCGACGCATCAACAATCTCAGGCAATGACGCTCGCCGCATTGGGCCACAACCACGGCGCTCCTATGGACCCGACACAACCCAGCTCCAAACTCTCCGTGCTGGTCATGGAGGCAGGTGTGATATTCCACAGCGTGCTCATTGGCGTGACGCTCGTCGTAGCCGGCGACTCGTTCTACAAGACCCTGCTGGTAGTCATCATCTTTCACCAGTTCTTCGAAGGTATGGCATTGGGGGCGCGCATTGCTCTGCTTCCGGGGAAAGTGTTCCCGAACAAGGCTTTGATGGCGGCGGCTTTTGCGCTCATTACACCGATTGGTATGGCGATTGGACTAGGCGTGTTGAATTCATTTAATGGTAGCGAGCGCAGCACTCTGGTCGCACTGGGCACGCTTGACGCCCTGTCGGCTGGAATCCTCGTCTGGGTCGGCGTGGTCGACATGTGGGCGCGCGACTGGGTAATTGATGGTGGCGAACTCCTGGATGCGCCATTAGGGCGAGTGGCAACTGGTGGTATCTCGCTAGTTGCTGGTATGGCTTTGATGGGGCTATTAGGGAAATGGGCATGATTCTTGCCATATTTAATGTTGAATTCCAGGAGTCTGTTGGAATATGCACCAATAGACCAGTATAGACAGACTGCGAATCGATGCACAATCTCAACGACCAGATTTCAAGATAGATGACATATTGTTTGGGAAGTGTAGATGTGAGATTAGGGTCACGCTGGTTGAGGGAGAAAATGAGACCGTGAGAGACCAGGCGCAAATGTTGCAATGGCCGCCTTTGCGCTTCCACTTTATAACTTCTTTCAAGGGTGTCGGTGAGGACGACGCCATGTTGTGGAGTACTGTCAAAGCTGAGACACTTTTCCAAAGCCGTCACGCAACCACTATCTGCTCAGACGAGCGATTATTGACCCAGTTCGATATGACTCCTGGAAGGTCTCGGTTGTGTTTTTTAACTCTCACCGGAGAATGTCAATTGCGGCTCCAATTTCAAGGGTTTCCGTGTTTTGGTTGTATGATAACGGCGCATGCTTCACTCTCCATATTCAGGCTGTCATTATCTGCAGTCAATTCATCCTTCGGCCAGAGTTCGACCGACATGTCATCGGTTGGCGCCAACTGATTTGCTAGCGCTGTGTAAGCACTGACTACACGCCTGGCCTGCGGGCGATCTCCACACTCAAGCACTAGAAGCTTCGCCTGCAGCTCGAAGAACAGCGATATGATGCGATGGTAGAACACATCTTCTGGGTTGCCATCGCCGATCATGGCAGGTGTATGTTGAGTGGGCGGCACCAATGCCAGCTGGGGTTCAAAGTGCCGCACACTACGGGCAGTGGTGCCATTGCGAAAACATTCCATAGATATATATGGAGGGTTCGAGATCAGGATGTCACACTGAGCGGTTCCATGGGAAGAGAAGTCTTGTTGGTCAAGCAAGACTTGTTTCACACTGGGAATACCGCTGCTGTTGGGATCAAGCACGTCGCCGCGATGAAAAGAGACCTCGTCCGCTGCACGACTAGACAATAGACCTAGTCTAAGATTGTGCTGCAGATTTTGATGAGCTAAGTCAAGAGCCGTGGTGCTGAGATCAATCCCAAGAACAGACACCTTTTCCAGATGAGGAGCTAGGAGCGCATGTAGCAAGAGTGATATGCATCCCGTGCCGCTGCAAATGTCTACAATACGCAGGCTCTCATCTTTTGTTTCCCCACGCCGTTCACGGCTTCGGAGATAGGACCGTATCAAGTCCGCTGTATGGACAGTGTACGCCTCTGTCTCTGGCCTGAGACCATAGCATACCGTCAGCAGATAACTCGGGAATACATAATCGTGGCAAGTGAAAGTGAAGGCACCTCGGAATCAATACTCCTCTTCGGCAGAGGATCTCTAAGTCCCCGAAAGGTTGATCTCCTAGGATATACTGCAGGGGCACTCCTTTTGAGCGCGCTCTGCACATAGACCGCAAGAGAGTCCTCCATCCAACAGTGGATCTCCGAGTACTCCTGCTGGCAATAGTGCTGGCTCGCTCACGGAGCCATCGCAGCTCGTTTCTTGCAGAGTCTAGCGTACGGCATTCTTGTAAAAGGCGAGGGAGAAGAGGATGTTGACGGTACGCCTGCAGGATCGTCGAAGTGGGAATCCGAGGCATTGCAATTATTCTATATTTTCAAATGTTGTGAACTCTTTGACTGATGTTTACATCGGACGAGTCTATCCAGAAGTCCTGCGAAAGAACGCGCTAGTCCAGTCTAGGCTTAATTGGCGTGATTCCCTGTATAACCACGCATAACTATGACTAAGGCATATCAAGCTCATTTTATGCAGAACGGAAACTCCCCGCACGGTTTCGCCTGTCTACTCAGGTACGGAGCATAGGAAGGAATATAGAATGGAACTTTGTATCCAGAATGTATGTAGGGTATCTTTATGTCAAGGAGGTCTATCATAGAATGCGGAGTAATTGTTATGATGAAGACGATCACCTCTTGCGTGTCTTCTTCTTCTTCTTCTTCTTTTTCTTGTCCCCTTCCGAGTCGGCCGTTTTCTCCACGGCTACACGCGCCGGCCACTTCTTTGCGTGCTCTCGCTCAAACACGTCTTTATCCCGCCGATAAAGTAGCATCGTTGCTTTGGCATCCTCCACACTGGAGTGCGCTCCATCTTGGATATTGAGTCCGAGAAACTCGGAAGCCAGAACCTTCAGACGAGGAGATCCACCTCCCGCGACTTTCCGATACGGGACGTGTTTGCTGGTATCGCGGATATCACGCTTGGGATGGCTCAACATGAGGGCGTACAGATCGTTGCTCAGCGCATGTCCCACGAGGATCCGCCCATCCAAGATCTCGGTGACTTCCTTCTGGACATGCTCGAGCGTACGAGCATCCACCATATGCTTCGGTAATATGCCACTGACATGTGTTCGCCAGTCGGTAACCATTTCTTTGGGTCGCACAAAGGAGTCGTAGATCTGCTCGCCGTTGTAGTTGACGATACTCACACGAGCGAGCACGGAGGCGCTGTCGGGATTGGGACCGACGCCCACCATCTCGCAATCCATCGCGATATATTTACCGATCTCGGCGCTGTAGACAAAAGATATGTTTTAGCAAGCGATCCCATCACTCCTAAAAATAATACCGCAATACGAAAATACTAACGTTTTGGATCGCCCTTCATTGGCTTTGGCAGTCTTGGTTTCCGACCGACTCGCGGACATCGAACTTCTCCGTGAGGTGGACTGTCCGGCAGCCTCTTTGGCACCATCATCGGTCTGACTCGAGCTGTGTTCGGGCATCCTTTTCCGCTTTTTCGTGATGCGCGTCTGGTCGAAGGTCCTTTTTGCGGCGGTTGACTCTGATTTCCGTTTCTTCACCACACCATTTTCGTCCACGGAATCGGGGTTCTTGCGTTTTGTGGAGAGGGAAGAAGCACTCTCCTTTTTGATGGACCCCTGGAGCTTCTTCCAATTACTGGAGAGGTTTTTCACATCCATTCCAGCGATCCCTGTTGCATGGTGAACCAGATGCGGCAAGACCGGCGATCGGCCAAGAAAAAAAAAAGGGAATGGAGCGCGGAGCGGAGGCAACGCGACCGACGTCCGTGTCACGTGTCTTACAGTCTAGAAGCACTTCTCTAAATGAGTGTGATTTGCCCTCAGGAGCAGCAAATCAGTCACTGTGAGATTCATTCTTCTGAAGAATGGCGTGTAAAAGTATAACACTCTCTACTGGACACGGACTCCTAAAAAAAAGCCAATCAATGGACATGACAAAACTATGGATGATCGCACATGTAAAGAATGCAAACACTGCAAACCCACCCACCTATCCAGCGGTGGATCTCTCCGCTTTATCGCCGACGAACTTACCTCTCAGAGCAGAGCTTCTCGTTGATTTTTCTTTTCTTTTCTGCTCATTTTAAGAGGCTCTGCATAATCGGATAATCTACCAACAGGCCCCATAATACGAAATACGAAGGATATGGGCACGACTAAGCCTCGCCCCTCCGGGAGAAACTCCATCGCGAAAGCGCCATCGCTACCGAGCAAGACTTTCGTCATCGACAATGGGGCACATACGATGAAAGCGGGATATGCGCCCGACTCTGTCCCCTCAGACGATGGATCACAACTCCTCTCAACATGCGCTACGATACCGAACGCGCTCACGAAAACACGGAACAATCGTGTTTACATCGGCTCGCAGCTCCACACCCACGTCAAGGATTGGAACGAGTTGATGTTTCGACGCCCGGTCGAGAAGGGATACATCGTCAACTGGGAGGCGGAGAAGGAGATATGGGAGCATTCGTTCTTTGACGAGAAGACGGCGCGCAAAGATCTTCGCATTGCGAGCCCGGAGGAGACGACACTGGTCCTGACGGAAGCCCCCAACGCGTTGCCGATATTGCAAAAGAATGCCGATGAGATTGTAATGGAGGAATGGGGGTTTGGCGGCTACTTCAGAACTATAGGTGAGGCGAGAACGTGGTATCGTGAAATGATTCCAACCCTTTGCTGACTATACGTTTAATACTAGGCCCCTCGTTGAATGCATGGAATGAAATCCAGTCTCTGTTCGGAGATCCCCTGGTACAGAACCCGGACGGCCCCATCTCACCAGCGGAATGTCTCCTCGTCGTTGATTCCGGCTTTTCTCACACCACGGTGACCCCTGTCTACAAAGGCCGACCTCTTCAACGTGGCATCCGTCGACTGGACCTCGGTGGGAAACATCTTACAAACTACCTGAAGGAGATGGTATCGATGCGGCAGTACAACATGGTGGATGAGACATATATCATGAACGACGTCAAGGAAGCGGTCTGCTTCGTGAGCAATAATTTCCCCGGTGAAATGGAACAAGCGTGGAAAGGAAATCGGAAGCGTAGTCAACCCGACCCCAGCGAGGGTGTCGTTGTGGACTATGTTCTCCCCGATCCCAATGCCGGCGTCAAGGGGTTTATGCGACCCCATGATCCCCTCCTGAACCTCAAAAAGAGAAAGAGCACATTGTCTGGCTCGGAAACGGCGCTGTTATCGGAAGATGTTTTGGTTCTGGGCAATGAGCGCTTCACCGTTCCGGAAATCCTGTTCACGCCGGGCGATATCGGTATGAAACAGGCTGGGATTCCGGATATGATTCTGCAAAGCCTGTCTGTGTTACCTACCGGACTGCACCCCGCCTTCCTGGCCAATGTGCTGGTTGTTGGCGGAAATGCCTTGCTGCCAGGATTCATGGATCGCCTGTATGGCCCTCATGCAACATGTCAATTTTGAATGCTGCTAATTTGGTTCAATTTAGGGAAACCGAGTTACGTCAGACCGCATCCACAGAGTGCGTGGTGAGAGTTCGGCGTCCTCAAGAGTCAGTAGCCAATGTCCCTTTCTGTCATTCACCGCAGACATGCTAATGAATTGGAAACAGTCCGATCCGGTTCGCATGGCTCGGAGGTGCACGGTTTGCGACTAACAAGGAGGAACTGAAGAGAGTCGCTATTACTCGCCAAGAGTACCAAGAAAATGGCTCTTCCTGGGCCGGTAGGAAATTCTCCGGCGCCTTGTAAAGGTACAAAGTGGCTGTAACGGGTCAGTGCAGTGAACGGCTGGTCCCCTATGGAGTTCCGGACCGGCGTGGATGAAATGCCGGAGTTGAATACTGATGAAAGTTACAGGGGCTGGCGCACCAGACCGGTGTTATTGTATGTAATTCCTTGATACCTTAGTGATACCCTTCCAATAAAGCGGATTTCTTTGAGATTGTTGAGCAGAGACGGTTTGCGACAACTATCGCTCTGATGTGGATGATCGACCGCGTGTTCCCGTGACTTCCCATGGGCCTCGGCTGGGATCTCGGTCCGTCGGTCTCCCCGCAAAACATCAGCCGGAGCTGTCTGTCCAAGAGATCCTTTACCGTTCAGACGATCTCTGCCCCATACGAACCCAGGGTTACTGGTGGATTCTTCTAATCAATTAACGAGTTTCCCCTCTTTGCATCCGAGGTGTTTATACAGCAATTGATAAACCGAGTGATCCGCTTCAAACGATCTAGGAGAGCCTCCCTTAACTGTCGCGATTGTCTGCTCGCTTGTATTACCAGCTATATATACTCGTTTCTACTATCTCCTCTCTCGACTTCTTCCACGATGGCGGACCAAAATATCACAGTGACCTACCAAGATCGGGTAGCCATCGTCACTCTGAACCGCCCCGATAAGCTGAACGCGCTGAACGCAGACCTCTACTACCTCCTCGGCGAACGTCTCCGAGAAATCGACGAGAGGGATGACATCTTCATCACAGTCCTGACAGGCAGCGGCCGGTTTTTCTCAGCGTAAGCGCCCTCCACCATCCCCCACAGACCAAACCAGGCCCAATCTGACGCCAACCACAGCGGCGCAGACGTGACAGCAGTGCGCCCCAGCGCCGAAACCAGCACCAACGTGCGCCGCGAACTAACCCGCAGCTTCGTCATCAACAATTTCGACCTGACGCACACCTTCGCACACCACTCCAAGATCCTCGTCGTCGCTCTGAACGGTCCCGCCGTCGGGCTCTCCGCAGCGCTGGTCTCCATGGCCGACTTCATCTACGCCGCCCCGCACACCTTCCTCCTGACGCCCTTCTCGTCGCTCGGACTCGTCGCTGAAGGCGGCTCATCGCGCGCTCTCGTCGAGCGCCTCGGTATCGCCAAAGCTAACGAGGCTCTCATCATGAGCAAGCGGATTACGTGCGACGAGCTGGTGGCGACTGGTTTCGTAAACAAGGTCATTACGGCCCCGTCTGGCAAATCTGATGACTCCGCTGGGTTTTTGAAAAAGGTCCTGGAGGAGGTCGATGACCGCCTTGGTTCTCACCTGAGCCAGTCTAGTTTGCTGAAGATCAAAGAGCTGATCCGTCGGCCGGAGCGGGAGGTTCTGGACCGTCAGAATGGGATTGAGGTGTTTGAGGGTTTGAAGCGGTTCCTTAAGGGGGTGCCTCAGGAAGAGTTTAGGAGGTTGGCCTCCGGGGAGAAAAAGCATAAGCTGTAATGGTTGACCGCTTGCATTTGTCGGTTAACTATCATATCTACGTTTACTCCTACGCTCTTATACCAGCATATACTATGACGCATGCAATGAGGTTGCATCGAAAACCAAAAAGTGGGTTTTCAGACCACTAACAGATACAGTGGGATGTTTGTAATAATGGCACATTTCGCCATATTTTTAAAAACGCCATCTAGCCCAGATGCAAAGCAGTGCCTGTAAACAAACGCCGCCAAAGATAACCGAAGAGGGAAGTAAAAATGAAAAGAAAGCCGTCACGCAGTCTCGCTATCTGTATCCGATTCCTGTGCTTGCTTGGCCAGGATGTCCTGCCATTTGCCCAAGAACTCGCCCATACCCCCTGGTCCAGTCATGGAGGCCTCCACCACCTCTTGGGGCAGCTTGTGGGCCGAATACTGGGTCGACGTGAACGCATACGCTTCTGGGTCGTCGCGCTTGATGAGACGGAACTCTGGAAGGAACGGGGAGTCTTCATCGTCTTCGTCGAGGTCCTCGTCGTCGTCGCTTTCGGAGTCGATATCTTCGATCTCTTCGCCTGCTCCGTTGTGGGTGGTAATATCGCCGTTGAGAGAAATTCTCACAAACTGCCCCTCCACACCGTCGTCTTCTTGGATGCCGATGGGGTCTTTTTTGTTCAGAATTTCCAGCCAGCTGAACAGCAATGGGTCCGTCCGCACAGCCCACGGGTTGATATCGACCAGCCACACACGCTGGTACGGTTGCGGCACATAAATGTCGAAGACGAAGTTGGGATCCGGGAATGTATCTTTCAGCTTCTCGTCGAAGAAGGCCTGAATCCGGGACCGGAGTTCATCGCGCATCTCAAAGAGGAAGTCGTAATGGTTCTGGTCCCTTTGGCTCATACAGAGCAGGACACGGTTGCGCACGAAACACCGGAATTCAAGCGCAGGGTTGAAGTTCACGTATTTGCGGAGGACAAGACTGTAGGGGACTTGAGGTGGGGGAGAGGGAGTGTCCTCGGCGCTATCGCCGACGCAGCCGTCGAACGGGTGTTCCAGATCGTGCGTGATGAAATCGCTGCTTTTGAGGAGAAGGTAGATGTCATTTGGGGTTTGGCATTGGAGATCGTTTGTCGCCGCCATCCAAGTTGCGTCTTTCGGCGCGCTCCAGTTGAGCTTCGGGGTGACTATGCCTCCGTACTCGGCGATCGTGGACTTGACGCGGTCGTGGATCTCTCGCCATTCGGTTGATGGATCTGGTTCTTCGTCTGCGTCGTCATCGGAGAAGGTATCATCATCGTCGTCGGGGTCGGTCGGTCGCGCCTCGTCTGGCGGCAGGACGATCCCATCGGCGCGGAGCCACGAGACGAATTGTGGGGTCAGGGGGATGGCTCGAGATTTCGGGGTTAAGGTGCGATAGCTAGGTACAGTTGCTGTCAGTAATTGCAGTCATTATAAAGCTAGAGGAGCCAGGAACACGGGGGGAGCATACCGAGGATGCCAATTCTGATAAGAACAGTTCAAGATATGGGAGTACGTGACCGGGGGAAAGGGAAGTCTGTCCGGTAGCTCGGATACTGATCCAGCCTGAGGCTGTTCCTCAGATTGAATGAGCGGCATGATCACTGAGGTCGATACTGGGCAGATGGATGAGTCGCAAGGAAAATGGGAGGATGAGGGGCAAAAAATACATATGACTCTTAGTGCAGTCACGTGGTCTATACCGGTTCTATCCTCTTATCACTATGTATGCGGACTTCACTCATCTGATAAGAGGGTCACTGGCTGAAATCCCATAATTGAATCCAATACTCCTATATTAGCGATATATCATCTATCAGGAAGTATTCATGTCGTGATGCTGCTGTAATGCTATGTAGATCCTGTGACATATATTGCCTTCGACCCCGCAGGCTCACGGCGGAGATTCTAGAAAATTGCCCAATCTGGAATGGCCTGGACGAGTCTATAGTGGAGCCGTGTTCGACTGCCGATGGTTGCATATCACCAGTATACGATATATATTGATTCTGGAGTCTTATGGCAGCCTTTGCCATAATCTTTCCTCTAATGATTTCCATCATTGGTAATGTGAAAGACATACCATGATCCCTAACCAACCGCCTCGAGAACACACTTGCATCACGTGACGTAATTATGCAATGTCATCGTCACGTGTAACGGCGGCGACAAGGCTTCCTCCGCAATCTCGATCGCGACAATGATCTACCCTCTTGACAGGATCGTACTTATCTAGAGACAATGTCATCGAATCGCCCTTCAACCCCACCGACGGAGGCCAAGGCCGGGACTCCGGGAGACATGTCTCGTCCGCCTCTCACTCCAGAACAGTTGCGCCGAATCGTAGGTGTCTCCGCCTCCGTTATGAAGTTCTCTGTTGACAAGGTCCTCTATCAATGCAGGAAGTCAATCGCATGAAAGCCAAAGCGATTCGCGAGCAGCGGGAAGCGGAAGAGGCCCGGAGTTCTAGCGCATCAGGAGTCAAGCGAACTTATTCTTCCATGACCGCGTCCGAGACTCCAGCGAATGTCCGAGATGGCAGTGCAAACGCAAAGCGTCCCCTTGACACCATCAGACCGGCTCGCAATTTCACCAAATACGTGGAATATGACTTTAGCAAGATGACAGACACCAAAGGTGGTTTCCTGACCGAGGAGGATGACCCCCACAACCGCGCATTGCACATACGAGACGAAAAGGCCGAGCAGAAACCAGCCCATATGACACAGAAGGAATGGGAAAGGCAACAGCTTCTACAGTCGCTACGCCGTGATCGGACAGGGCCATTTGAACCGGGGCTGAGTGTCTTGGAGGATCGGAGTAAGCAGAAGGCGTGTCGCGAATGTGGCGGTTTGGAGATTGATTGGAAATGGGAGGAAATGCTTCGTTGCTGCGTGTGCCATGCTTGCAAAGAGAAGTACCCTGAGAAGTATAGTCTTCTGACTAAGACCGAGGCCAAGGAGGATTACCTATTAACAGATCGTAAGTTTATGCTGACCCGCCTTCTCTCGGTAATCCTGTTATTGACTAGCTCTTTTCTTCCCAGCTGAACTACGAGATGAAGAACTTCTACCGCACCTGGAACGGCCAAATCCACACAAGTCGACATGGAACAACATGATGCTTTACCTGCGCTTTCAGGTGGAAGAGTACGCCTTCTCTCCCAAGAAATGGGGTTCTCCAGAAGCGTTGGACGCCGAATTTGAACGACGTGAGAACGACAAGAAGCAGCGGCGCGAGACCAAATTCAAGAACAAACTCCAGGACTTGAAAAAGCGCACTCGCGTTGACGCATACCGACGGAGCCGCCAGGGGGCTTCTGGTGGCAATTTTGGCGATGACCTGGGGAATGGACGGCGACATGTCCATCAGTGGGGACGGTCGATTGAAAACCCAGAAACAGGCATCGGAGTCAAACGCTGTGTCGACTGTGGAATGGAAGTAGAAGAGTTGGAGTTTTAGAATCATGGTCGGGTTCTTGTACTATATGATGATTGTTGTTTTTACGACTACACGATATTGATGATATATACTCCGTACAATCGAGCATTTCTCCTAATGTATCATGTCCCCAATCTAAAATATAAAACAATAATAGCTTCAATCTGGTAGAAACTATACTATCAAACTGATCCAGCTGATCGGTGTTTTCCCCTACAATATTAAACTGGCGGGTCGCCTTGCTCTTATCGATAAGCCCATCTCTTAACTCCGGGCGTACTAGCGGCCACCCGGCGGGCGCAAACTGGTTCCCGATGCCGATCCCTCAGTTCCTCCACTTACCTCACCGACAGCTACAGTTACCCTTGCTCTAGTAACATATCCTGACATCAATCTTCAGATAACCAAGCAAAATGAGCAACGAACCTCGCAAGGATCCTTCCGGTAGCGACAGCGAACCCGAAGACGTTTTCCACGATGCCCGATTCCCCGCGGCGGAAGAAGCAGTGAGTGCCCCTCCTCCCCCGCGACAGACTCCAAGACACTTGAACTATTTTAACCCCGTCTCTTCTGCCAATAGCGACTCTTGGAAGAGTCTCACTCGATAAAAGCCGAGGCGAACAAATTATTCTCCGCATCATGCTACGACCAAGCGATATCCTGCTACGACCGCGCGCTGGCCTCGTGCCCCAGCTACCTCGAGTATGAAGTCGCCGTCGTGCGCAGTAATATGGCAGCTTGTTATTTGAAAATGGAAGATTGGAAGGAAGCGGTTGGCGCTGCCACCGCGTGTCTCGAGTCTCTGGATCGATTCGATCCGCCATCTACCCCAGCCGAGGGAGACGACGGCCATGCGCCGCAAGAAACCAAGCCGGGCTCGGAGCCAGCAGACGCGGTAGTGGAGATATCAGGAGACGACGAGGAAGCGGAGCTGAAAGAGCTGAAACGCCTTCAGGAGATAGATGAGAGGAGACAAAATATAATGCGCATTCGAGCGAAGGCGCTCATGCGACGAGCTCGGGCGAAGATGGAACTGAGTGGATGGGGTAACCTGCAGGGTGCTGAAGAGGATTACAAGGAGCTTGCTGGGATGGATAACTTGGTGCCAGATGACAGGCGCATCGTCCAGAAGGCACTTCGAGAACTCCCGGCCAAGATCAATGCGGCCCGGGAGAAGGAAATGGGTGACATGATGGGCAAGCTGAAAGATGTGCGTTCTTCCTTCTAGGCTTCGAAACACGCCAACGCCTCCTGATCTTGAAAGACAGTGCTAACTTTCATTGAACTCTAGCTAGGGAACGGCATACTCAAACCCTTTGGACTGTCGACTGAGAATTTCAACTTTGTCCAGGACCCTAAAACAGGAGGCTACAACATGAACTTTCAATCTTGATGAGAGGCAGAATGTTTTGCTGACATTTATTCATTGCATATTGAGCGCTTTATCCTGTGATTGCAGAAAGCATGAGACATCTAGTCACTGTCACTGATTCCACATTATTTGAATTCATTCATCTTAGCCAATTATATATATATATATAGACTTCTACACAATCTAGCAAAACAATTCATATATATAAACTGTGGAACTATGAGACAATGCAGCTGGCCAATGTTAGCTGACATGCAGTGTTTTTTCCCTACAAATTGTTGTTTCGAATCGTCATGTCTCTTGAAACCTTCATGCAACTATCCGCAGTCCTTCATATTCACCAAAATCATCATTATTTGACTGTCTTCATCAGTCCACGGACACAATCAATGTCGATGGTCCTGATAATGGAGACAACAAGAGAGCAGTACTTCTATAAACAGGCTCTCAAGTTACTTAACGAGTAGGCTGATATCTTGAATCTACAGAAAGCTCCTAGTAACTGTCTCAAGGTTTTTGGGAAACTGCGAGTTCCATCAGAATACGTGCCTTGTATGAAGGGCCGCGGGGATATATCAAAATGTCTATAAAAAGAAGGCCATATAAAATGTACCCTCTCTCCCTTCATTCTTTAATCATATGCAGATGACTTATTATCACTTAGATAGCAGGTCTTCTCTTCAGCTTACGCACACCCACCCCGAGTTCCAGAGACAATCTACCATCTCGACATGTTATATTTCCCTTCAATCTCCGGCATAACAGGGAAGCTCTCAATAATAAGACTTGGGAGCAACTATGAGATCTCTGTCCTGATACCAAATATGTGTCATTCGATGGCTATTTCTTAGCATCTCACCTCGGTTCTCTTCCTGCTAAGCCATGGCCGATTACTATTGGCGGTGTCCAACCATACTTCAGGTTGATGAGGCTTTTGAACAAGTAATAAGCTACTTTTCAGGCTTCAACATATCCACCACAAAAGTCAAGTACTGGAACACTTTCTTTGTCCTTGTCTTGAAGAGAGAGGACATGGATCTGCTTGAATCTCCCAGTACAATAGGATATCAATGGGGATTTTAACTATTTGAAAAGAAGATGGGCCGTCAGGACGAACCTCTGGCGCAGAGAAACTGTGACCTGGCCAGTGAGTGGCATTACGGACAGCAGCGAGTGTGACATGCTGCGACACGGGGTCATGCTCGATTTTGAAAAGCATTCTAACAGTGGCATGGAATTGCGCACAATTCCAGATGTTCTTGTCGAAGATGGGATGCGCGAAAGATGCCTCACTATAGCGTCGCGCGGCCCTTCATATGGCGACAGAGTCTTCCGCCTATCTGCCAGAGGCAGGGACATTTCGCGCATTTTTATAGAAGTTTCCCACACCGATGTTGCGCTTGTCAAGCGAAATGAGGATGAGACCGACCAGTCCAGGAATGGAAGCTTCGGGGCCACATCCCTCAGGGTTCCACCAACGAAGTTGAAGGAACTCATACTCCCAAATGAGTTCCAAATAGGCTTCACCGTTTATACGAATAACCCGTTCGCTGGGTACTTTGAAGGGACGTGCCGGCCACACTCTAACTGCGCATCCTAAGTGATGACCCTCACGAAGTACAATGGATCAGGCCTCAATTGGCCTATATGGGGCAGTAATTCTTTGATATTCTGCGATATGGTGTATGTGGGTCCGCGATCTGGAGTGATGATGGTCAGGTTCTGGGGTTCTTCCGGTACTAGAGAAGAAGGCCTGTGCAGCGAGCAAGCTTTGGATCAGTGGGTATATCGTACTGGCATTCCCAGAGGGACGAAGATCCTGTCCATGCTGATGATAAGATGCACGATCTCATCCAGGCTCCCGTTCGAAACTGGTTTTATGATCGGGGTGTCCATCCCCAACGTCCAGCGACGAAAGATCCTAGTATGTGTCGAATTCTATGAGCTCGGCCTATACAAGCAACATGCAGTTTCTCTGTACAGGTAATATTGATCCAAGTATGCTCCTAATTCGGGTTATCCTGGGGACTGGTGTCTTGTGGTGGCGTTCGATAACCTGGTTGGAATGGGATTCAAGATAGCTGCGCAATGAACCTTCACGCTATTCACCATGGTACCGTCAGCCATCTCCCCGTCATCGATCACTTACCACCCCAAGGCGTCAAACGCCATCCCATTGGATTCTTCAGCAGTGGCACAGACTCTGAGTCGTTCTTGCTCAGATGGAACGAGGAGAACTTGCGACTGGAGCTGTCTTCGGAAAACCTTTGTAAGGACATCCGTTGCATTTTGCAGAAAGCCTCGGAGAAGAATTTGTGCAGGTGGGAATATGACCCGGAGTATCAAGTCTTGAAGGTCAAGGCTATGATTTCTCCTCTGCATGACAGCTGGTACAGTCGTTGGACAGCATACAGTAGACTTTGGAATTCTTGGTCAAATTTCTGGTATTGTAGAAAAACAAGTCCGTGGAGTAAGATATATATATCCAGGGGAGGACATTTCCAGCCCATAATTCCCGCTAAGAGATAAAGTGGTGGTCGACCCTATGTTAATATCAAAAGAACAAGCATAAATATGATATAAACCATTCATTCATTCCCTCCTACCTCGTTGGAATGACCGTTAGATATAGGAATATAGAGAGGAGACAGAACTATATAAAGTGCAAACAGGACAAACATGACCTCCGCCGATCGACCGGGTAAAGTTCCGCTCCGCCTGGATTGGTCCAGACGCGCATCTCGGCGCGTCCTCTTCTTTTCCAGAGAGATTTCTCCGAACGTTCCCATTTCATCTCCTTTGCCATTAACGACACGACAATGGCATCGGAACCAAATGGAACCGCAGCAGCGAAAACTCGCGGGGCCAATGCCCGCGAGCGAGCCCAGCAATGGATGACCAAAGGAGGTCTGGTTCGGGAGGATTCCGACGACGAACTGGGCGAGGAAGATCTCCCTTGGGAATGGATCTATGATTCGAACGACGACGCATTGAAAGAGGAGGAGTCAAACGAAGATCATCTCGAAGGTACCCCGAAATCGAATCGACGACGCTCCTCCCGCGCCAAAACCAAGCATCGCCGACGCATTGTCGGGGCCCGAACGGGCTCGTTCGAATGCATGTTGGGACAGATTGTGCTCTTGAAATCACCAGAGCCTGGCAAGGATTGGGTGGGGATTGTCATCGACTTTGTGGAAGAGGAGGACGATGACGAGGAATCGGTCATGTCGGCGAATATAATGTGGTTCGCGTCGCCGGATGAGTTCATGTCCACTCGGAACAAGCGACGGACGGATGCTTTGCCCAATGAGCAGTATCTGACTGCGGATTTCAACGTGAACCCCGTCAAGTCGATCACTGGCAAGGCGACGGTCATGTCCAAGGATATTTTCTTCGCCAAGTACCCGAACGGCGCACCCCCGAAAGGAAAGGAGGAATTGGCGGAATACAACAAAAGCATTATCTGTCGCAGGGGGGTAAATCAGGTACAAGGCCGATATACTGAGGAGTTCATTTGGGAGGAGGTCTACCACGAGGACAACATCTTCGACCTCATACAGATGATCAAGGATAAGCTCAAGTCGGCCAAGAAGCGCAAGCAGGCGGATGAGGATGTGAGTTGTTGTCCCTTGAGTGGGAGGACAGGGTCTTGCTAATTGATTCGCCAGTATGTCGATACGAAAGACAAAGAGGATATTGCGCCCTCCACTCCGCGAAAGAAGCAGAAGATGGCCTCCATGAATGTCACGCCTCAATCACGACGCCAAAAGGCCCTTACAACCCCATCACATAGAAGGTATGTGTAGTGACTGCTATTATGTCGAACGAGGTGCTAATCAGACTTTGACAGAATCGTCGTCAAAAAGCCCCTCGAATTCACACCTCTTGGTACTCGTGTACTTTCGCCTTCACACTTCGCTTCCCCATATCGCCAAGCGCGCACCCTTCTACACGTTTCAACCGTCCCTGAGTCGCTCCCATGTCGGAAGAGCGAATTCGACACCGTCTACAATCACCTCAGTGCTGCAATCATGGAGGGAAGCGGGACGTGCATCTATATCTCAGGAACTCCAGGAACGGGGAAGACGGCAACAGTTCGCGAAGTCGTTGCGCAGTTGAATTCCGCCGTTCTCGCCGAAGAGATGGACGACTTTATCTTTGTCGAGATCAACGGGATGAGAGTCACCGATCCGCATCAGTCTTATTCGCTGCTGTGGCAAGCACTGAAAGGTGATCGGGTCTCCCCATCTCACGCCCTCGATCTGCTTGAACGAGAATTCTCGCATCCGTCGCCTCGACGAGTATCTTGTGTAGTGCTGATGGACGAACTTGACCAATTGGTGACCCGAAACCAGTCTGTCATGTACAACTTTTTCAATTGGCCAGCGCTTCGTCACTCTCGACTCATCGTTCTGGCCGTGGCAAATACCATGGACTTGCCGGAGCGAACACTTAGCAACAAGATCTCCAGTCGTCTCGGTTTGACCCGTATAACCTTCCCCGGCTATAAGCATACAGACCTCATGGAGATTATTAGCACTCGTTTGGCGAATATCCCAGGGAAAATCGTCGACGCAGACGCTATTCAATTCGCGAGCCGGAAGGTGGCTGCTGTCAGTGGAGATGCACGGCGTGCACTGGATATCTGTCGTCGCGCAGTAGAAATCGCAGAACAGTCCAGCGAAGCTGCATCAAAAGAGGATGCGATGAAAGCGGACGATACAGAGTCATTACCACCAACTCCCACCAAGACGCCCGCCCGAAAGCAAAATATCTCATCCCCGCAAAAGAACGCCCAACCCAAACCGCCCTCCGGACGGGTCACAATCGCAACGATCAAGCAAGCCATCCAAGAAGCCACATCTACCCCACTCCAGCAATCCCTCCGTTGTCTCCCACTCTCCGCGAAGCTCTTCCTCGCAGCCCTGCTAGCACGCGTCAAACGGACCGGGATCTCCGAATCCACATTCGGCGACGTCATCGACGAAGCGAAGCGCATTGCCGACGCCGCCGTCGCCGTCGCTGGTGCAGCAGGCGCGGGTATCAAGGAGTTTCTTCTCGCGGGTGGCGGCGGAGCGCGTGTGAAAGCACTGGGTTTCGCAGCCATGGAGCTGATGAACTCCGGCGTGCTGGCTTTGGAGTATGGTGCCGGAACCAAGGGTCCACTGGGAAGCTCCGCGATCCCAAGCAGGGGCGAACGGAGTGGTAAGGTGAGGTTACGGGTCGCGGCAGAGGATGTTAGAGCGGCGTTCCGGGAGGACATTGAAGCGAAGGGGCTGGGCTTGGGGATAGACGAATGATCTCCTCATTCTAGCTGATGTACGATCCGGCGTGCATAATAGACAATGTCTAGAAGAGCCGCATGGACCCGGATCTCTCATCGCTGCTCGATTGCGGGCAGAACGCAACCTTCGTGACCTCGCCGATGCCGACTATAGAGGGACCCGACGCCCCGAAAACCATGAAGGCGCCCCCCATTCCCCTGACTGGAGCCTTACGCGCCCCTTGGCCTAGTCTAGTCCGCCTTACCACAAACAACTTGGAAGCATGACCGAACCGCTATCATCGCTCTCTGGCTCCTGAGTCTCAGCATCCGGGAACCTCCATTACCTGAGATTGGGTGATCGCCAAGCATACCTACCAATATGCCATTACGGAAGACTTAGAAAGACACAGCACTGTCTGATCCTGTACGGCTACCTGAACACCACACAACATGTCATCATGTGTCAGGCAGTATGGATAAAACCAACTACGGATTGCTCAGACAGCTCTATCAGATACGATACTCAGCAGTCGAAAACCCTTATCCGACTCAGAAATGCCTGCATTGATACCCACTTCGTGAACACTATCCGCTCTGGAAGGGAATCTGGCTTGTACTTTGACCTATTCATCTAGCTGTGGTCCGTTGGATGGGAGTAACCTCAACGATCAGTATCATGTAACATAATCAAGAATCCATCCATGTATATATACCCAGTGACCAAATCACCATTTATTCAACAGAAAACAGGAGAAAGATTGATGGATAGTATTATGTTAAATCGAAGAACAAAACATGGGTATGATGTGACAACAACCGCAACAACAACATAGATAGCAGCGCAAAAAAATATCTACACTTCACAGAATGAAATCACTACCCCAGCTCTCGACTGATCCTCCCCACGCCCAACACCATCCAGTAAGCCAACTCTCTCTTGACAGTATCTGAACTCGGGCCCTTCCCTATCGACTGTTCGTTATCGATCTGGTTATCGGAGTCCCATTCCATGCGGACAAAGACCGGGATATCAAGGACGTCTTCGTCTGGTTGGAGTTGCTTCTGCGAAGTGTCTTGGGATTGGCCGCTCCAGTCGAAAGACCCCTGCATCATTGTATTGTCGTCATCGTCGTCATCATCATCATCATCGTCGTCGGAGTCGGAGTCGCTGTCTTTACCGGCGGGGCTCTTCGTGGTACCTGCAGTGCTGGACAGTGGTTTCCCACCCGGTAACATGCCCGGAACGACTTCCAAGACGACGGTCGTCCAGTTTCGGCCCTTGTCCCACACCTTGCCGGCTTCTGCTACTTTCTCGTAGACACCTAAGCCACCGGAGCGCGACGAGCGCTGGTCTCCTGGGGCGGTTGTTTGCAAGGCTTCGTCCCAGACGTCACTGTTGGCGCCGATGTCGAACTGCGGGCATAGGATTGTAACTTTGGAGGCTACACGTCCTGGGGTCACTGATGGTGTTGCCAGGGTGATTCGGACGGGGTCGAACATGTGGTTTTTCAGTGTGAGGAGTAGCTGGATTGGTTTCAAGGGGGATAGGGCGTCTAGGTTGGGAGGGGGGCTGGGGATGGGGGCAGAGGCGGACGGTCCCTGAGTGAGGGGTCGCATGGTAGACAGGGGGATGTAGCTGAGAGCGATGAGACGGATACGGAAGCGGGTCGACTGCGGTTTGAACTCGGGCTTGACGAGGATGTGTTTACAGGATTTGCAGCGCTTTGAGCGCTTAGTCCGAAGGAGAACGGGGAGCGGAAGGAGGTCCTCGACGAAGCGGGCGTCGGGGGCTGGAAACACTGCTGCTCGATGGATGCTAGACCCTCCCACCCGCATTCTTTGGAGGCAATTCGTTTGATCAACGAGGTTTCGGCGTTCGGGGCGGGGACCTTGAGTCCTTCGCTGGCGGTGAGAGCCTCACGCATCACTGGTGGCTTGGTCTTGGGTTTCTTATTGCCACCGTAAAGCCCACTGAGCCGGGAGGACGAGGTGTAAAGGGACATGATGCGGTTCAGGGCACCGGGTGAGGAGAAGCCAGCCCCAAAATCAGTTCCCAATGGATCGTTCGGTGACGACGATGTCGCGGCGATTTGGTTCTTGTAGAAGTTGCTCAAAGCGTTGAATCTGGCGTCGTGACCAAGGGGAGCCTGCTCGGTAGTCGTTGTAGACTCATCGCTTTTGCCGTCTTGCGACGACATGAACTGCTCGTCAATTGATCTGTATGTCGAGAGCGGCGACTTGAGTTCTCCGAACGTTTTAGACCTCTGTCTGCCTTGGGACACAGAATCCGTCATCTTGGACAGCTGGGTGCGGATATTGGTGGGCTTGTCGAATTTAATGCCGATGTCTAGGGTTGTCCACATGCAGTATCCACACGACAACACCCAAGGGCCCTGCTGGCTGCCACCTCCCGTGATATTCTCTAGTGTCGTGACTGCGAGCGGTGCCGTGCACGCGGGGCAGTTAAAGCAGTTTCTCGCGCATCTAGACAGATCATGGCATCCGTTAGCGCTACGTTCTGGTTCCAGTGCCAGTGCACGCATTCCACCCAGTACTCACCGGTTTCCCTCACTCCTAACCATACTGCTCGGCGTTTCAAACAGACAGTTAGGGCAATAGGAGCAGACAATCTCCTCCGTGATGCATCGTGGGCACTTAATCTGGTGACAGTCCTCGCAGTAGAGGAGCTGTTCCGGGGGGTACAAGGAGAAATTGGACCGTAGAGATCGCGGATCGAAGGTCTTCTCGTCCTCATCCTCAAATTGAGGCACCTCCTGGGATTTTGGGCGTTCGGGATGGGGCTTGTGGGGGGAGTCTCGCGATCTCCGCTTCCTGGCCGGGTCGGGGACGGGGGTGTCGGCACACGGGCACGAGATGTAGGTGTAGGGGAAGGGGCGCGACATGGTGATGAAGTGCTGGACGAGGCTCCAGGCCTATAACTGATCAATTGCCCCCATGAATCTTCGCGTCTTGTGAGATGGTGGAGTGGAGTGGAGGCAGGAGAAGGAGAAGGTCCGTCCGGTCTGGTCGGCGGGCGGAGATCAACAATAGCTGCGGTTTGCCTTGTTTGCATTCACTATCAACATCCACCATACTATTCCGAGTAGATTCCTCGTGTACAGCAAGAGTTGGGTTTCAATTGCCTATTAATCTCTAGCGAAACTCTAGTGGAGGTCTCTATTGTGCCTAGTTCAAAAATCAAACTATGTGGTGTCCTGAATTCACTATGCATACCGAAACAAGCAGACATATCAAAACAATGGACCTAGTATATCCGTGACCAACAAGAGTAGCGGTGTAATATTCGTAGACGTCATATGTTTCGTTAAGCCAAAACATGTATAGAAATCAAAACGCCAATGGACCATCAGACAGGAGACAACGCCAATATATATAATCTAATAACAAAACATGGTATTCGTGTATCAAGGTGGTGCGGTGATGGGGGGAGGACTTGCGGTTTCGGGGTCCCAGCATCCCCAGAAGAATCCAGGGGTGTCACAAATGGAGGTCAGAGTCGGAGGGGAAGTTGGCGTCGCGGTTGGCGTCGTGGGATCGCGACAGCCGAACCATCCCGGATGCTCGCAGGTACTGGTGGAGGTTGCGGTCGAGGTGGGCAGAGTGGTGGTAACTGGCGGGCCCGGGGTAGCATCAGTGGTGGTGGTGGGATCGTTGCAGCCGAACCAGCCTGGTGTCTTGCACGTGGTGGATGATGTTGATGAAGACGAGGTGGTGGAAGTGGCCGTGGTTGTGGTGCTCTCATCCAAGCATCCCCACCATCCAGGGGTCTCGCATGTGGAGGTGCTGGTCGACGTAGTGCTCGTCGAGCTGGCGGTGGTACTGGTCGTTGTCGTGATCTCGGACCCATTACTCCGGAAGAATTTCCACAGCTCGCAGTCGTAGCACTCCTCCTCGGCTGCGCAGGGGGGCACTTGATCGTAGGCCTCGATGACATCGCTGATCACCGCTCTGATCCGGTGCGTCCCGATGGCTACCCGCCAGCCTTTGTCCCCGACAGTGTCATAGGCACACATCTGGCCGGTGTGGCATGCCGACTCCATCGCATAGCCACCCCACGTGCACACCGAACTCACCCCGTTGCAGGTGCCCATGTAGATCGGGTCGGCCGTGTGGCCGAAATGGTAAGCCCCGGTGTTCCGTCGCGACTGGGACAGTCGGGGGTCGTGCCCAGGCGGGCTCGGGAGGCCCAGTCGGGCGGCGGGAAGCGCCTCCGGGACGGCTTCGAAGGTGACGACGGGAAGGCCATAGGTCAGACCCAGGAGGCTTGTCATCGCCCCGCCCAAGGAGTGACCGGTGAGCCAGACGTTGGCATTGGGGTACAGATCCGTCACATTGGCGTAGAGGTCAAGCGCGGCGCGGTAGTACCGGTTCTCATCGTTCATCGACTCGACAATGCAGGTCACGTTGGCGGTAAACGCCGAGGTCTGGCAGTCACAGACCTGGCGCCAGAGATAGGAACCCCCCTGGCCACAGCAGCAACTGAAGAACAAGTTGTCGTTCAACTTGTCGTTGGTGGTGGTCCCCGCGCCGTCAAACAGGGCGGGCGAGGTCCCCTTGAGCGAAATGACGATCGTGCTGTTCGTCTTGTCCGCATAAACGTGACCACGGAGCCCGTCTTTTCTCCAGCCGAAGCTCGACGAGTAGTTGAAGCGGCCATGGATGTCCTGCCAGTCGGTGTTGCCGGGCACCTCCACGTAGTCATTGGCCGTCATCCGGGCAAGGGTGAGCACACTCCTCTTATCGGTCACTTTTGGGCCATCAAGGGTATCCATCGTCCAGTCAGATGGCGACAAGGCCACCGCTGCTTCTCCCGACCTTGCGGCCGCCAGGTAGTCCTCGATGACGGAAGGGTGTCGATTCACCAGGCGTTCGATGGTGACCGGATGCGACGAGGCCACCAGGGGGGCTTCCAGGTCCGCGGGTCCTTGTTCCTCCCCATCCTCTGAAACCTGCAAAAGACGAGTATGTGGTTGGATATCCAAACGCCGATGGAGATCTAGATGCTCATTGATGCCGCGATGGAAGATGTGGCGTAAGTTCTATACGATCATCGGTCAGCCTATCGTACTATTTTCTTCGTTTTTTTCTGTTCTTCCTTTCTTTTTTTCGTATCCTCCACCCAGAAAAATACTTACAAATTCAAGATTAGGAGGCTCCGATGCTGGTTTCCCCAGAGGGATCTGTGGACGTAGACCGAAGTGGACAGGCTCCCAAGCGGAGGCGGGATTGGGGAGGGAGGCGAGGGAGAGTAGTCCTACAAGGGACAGGTTCCACCACCACCGCTTTTTCGTCGGTCCCTGGGAAGAACCCATCCTGATGAGCAATAGACAGTGAGAAACAAAAACCAAAAAGGATGATGGATGTTGGAGTAGAATAGATAAGGATATAGATCAGTGACGCAAGATGAATCTCCGCCTCGGACGGCCTAAGATAACGGAAAGCGGGTCATGTGCCGCTGTTTGTCTGGTTTGTCCCCCCATCGTCTCTCCCGCATGTTTTGTTGCATTCCGTCCATCCACTTCATTCGCCTGAGACTCCCATCGTGATTATTCCCTTCGTCATGCGGCCTCTCGCTCGGTCGTTGATTCGTCCCTATGTCTGTCCCTCTTGTCGATCGGGTCGTCTGCCGGCTCGGAGGCAATTTGCGTCGGACGCCCAGGTGACTCCCGAGATCTATGATGTGGTTTGCGTCGGAGGGGGGCCTGCCGGCCTCGGTCTCTTAGCTGCGCTCCGTGAGTCCAATTACCGATAGTTCAATATATTGAGGAAGACATGTCCTAATATTCATGTGTAGGAGCTTCTCCGGCGACTTCGAAACTCAAGGTTGCGTTGATCGAGACCCAGGACCTCCAGAAGGCTCGCGCATGGAACCTCGATTCGCAGCACTTCTCCAACCGAGTCAGCAGCCTGACGCCGTCGTCCGTCTCGTTCTTGCAGAAAATCGGTGCTTGGGATCATCTGGACCAGGACCGCGCTCAGCAATACCAGGAGATGCAGGTATGGGATGGGGAAACGGGCTCCCGCATCTCCTTCGACTGGTCCATGGAAACGTCGCCGTTCGAGGACCTGCGCACTGTCGCAACCATGACGGAGAATTCGAATCTGGTTCGCGCGCTTCTGTCGCGGATATCCGCGTCGGGCGATGAGAACGTCTCCATTTTCTCCAACACCACCGTCTCGTCCATCGACAATGGCACGGACCTTCCCGACGGGCCGGATCTGTCGGCCTGGCCGATCCTGTCTCTCTCGCCGACGGGAGCCGCACCATCGCAAGCACCGTCGCGCATCGCGGCCAGATTGTTGGTCGGGGCCGACGGAATCAACAGTCCGGTTCGTCGGTTCGCTGATATCTCGACCGATGGGTGGGACTACAACCGAAACGGCGTGGTCGCGACTCTGTCGCTGGCGGAGCAGGACCCGGTCCCGTTCCCGCTTGGCACAAAGACAGCCTACCAGCGTTTCCTGCCCTCACTGGGCGGTCCCGTGGCTCTCCTCCCCTTACCCAACAACCACGCGACCCTGGTGTGGTCGACCACAGCGGAGAACGCCGCCTATCTCAAATCCCTGGCCCCCAAATCGTTCATCGCAATGGTAAACGCAGCCTTCCGGCTTGGCATGCCGGACCTGAAATACATGATGGGCATGGAGAAGCCTACATCGTCAGACGTCGACGATCAGCACGAGAGCGAGTTGTCCTGGCGCCTGCAACACACGCCCCAATCCGGCCCACAGCCTCCACTAGTGACGGGCGTGCAAGAAGGAAGCGTAGCGGCCTTCCCTCTCCGGTTCCGCCACGCCTCCACGTACGTCTCGCCGCGGGTGGCCCTCGTCGGCGATGCGGCTCACGTCATCCACCCTCTCGCCGGACAGGGCCTCAACCTCGGTATGGGCGATGTAGCATCCCTGGCCCGCACCCTCGATTACGCCGCGACCCACGGAATGGACGTCGGCGACATTCTGACCCTCGAGCGGTACGCCGCGGAGCGGTACACCACCAACGCCAAGATCGGCGGCGCCTGCGATATGCTCCACAAGTTGTACAATGTTCCGGGCCAGGGACCGATCGCTTGGGGGCGGAGTCTGGGTTTGGAGGTCATTGAGCGGCTCCCGTTTGTCAAGGGCTTGCTGATGAGGCAGGCGGAGGGTTGAACCACTGCCGTCCATGAGGATTCTGCTGTACGTTATATGGTTTATTAGTGTGTGTTTCGATGCAGTTCTGTGCGTATAGATAGATAGATGTATTATATGAAGGTATTCAAAATGTGATAAGACTGCGAAAGCCGGTGGACACTACCATTGTAGTCTCTGGAACTCTTTACTTCAGATCATCTGTTTGTAGTCTCCAGCCCAGGTGACATCCTCGATGTCTTCTACATTACTCGTGACAAAACAGTGCTATTGTACCACCATGGATGGATCTCGGGATATTTCAAAAACCTAATGCTGTATAAAACCCCCCCACACACACATATATTCCCTATCCCCCCCCCTCTCCAAACCCGCACATCTCCTCCGTTCCCATCCGCCCAAGACCTCTTCCCACCTAATCACAGGGAAAAGTGCAAGTAACCTCGTTGCTCGCACCAACCGGGTTCGCCCAGCCGTCCTTCGAGCAACCCTCCTCGTTAAAGTCACGATGCTTATTAGCATAGTCCAAATAGCCATCGGTATTATCAGTGTTGGTGACAATACTATAACTCAATTGTCAGCCACTCACTAGGGCAGAGAGCCCAGCCCCGCAAGAGAAACATACCAGATTTTGAAGGGCAGCTGCGATTCGTAGCAGTGGTCACGACTGACCTCGTTGCACTTTTCGGATAGGTTCTCCTTGCGGCCATCGCCGTAGTCGAGAGTGGCATGGCAGGAAAGGTTCACGTCTCCTCCTCCAACTGGGTTCTGTGTCCGTGGTGTGAGGTTAGATGGGGTGGGTTCGGATCGTAAGTATACTTCGATGTGTCCCTCTACGTACCTGGGTGTGTAAATATCCGAGTTTGAAGGTGCATGTGGGTTGACGGGGTTCGAGGGCCGCTGCTGAGCTGCCAGCTGCTAGAGTGGCGAGCATGGCGAGGTAGTACTGTGAAAGCATGGTGGTGGTGATTGGTGAAAGTTGTAGATAAGAGTCTGTTGCTATTGAGAGTGGATGTTTCTGCTGTTGCTTTGGAAGGAGGTGGTTTGAGATATTCGAGGACAACCAAGGGATGCGGGCCCTCATTTATAGCCATGGCCAAGACCAATTTGCTTCCCGTAAAGTTGCAGCCTGTTCGTGTAGGCTGACTTTCCCTTCCTTGGAGGCTGAACATTTCTGTCAAAATGATATCCCTATCCCCATCCAGAGAGTGGAATCCGCCTTGCCCTCATCACTCACCATACCTCTCAGTCCTGCTTAGGCATGATTTGCATCTCCATCATTTCCCAAGGATCCCATTTGATGTCCTTCTGCCGTCCTCCTTTCTATTATTGGATCATGTTGGGTTGGGAGGCCTACGAAGTCAGCAGCAGGAGTGAAAACCTTGCCGGCATGACGCATGTAACGGCCCATCTTGGCCTCCTGTTGGTTTCAATATATCCAGGGACCGAGTAATAGAGACCTTGTTGCTAGTGAGGAGAGGTAATGAGAAGGAAGGATGCAAGGCACCTGGTCATGACATAATGATTGCAAGTGTTTCTATTTTCAGACCATAATGCCTGGCAGCTTTCACACTGCTGGGTCGCCTAATATTCCAACAAACATTAACGAAGCGGAAGGAATGATGGCAGTGGCTTCAGACCAGGCTTCAAATGATTGGCACTAAAGTATACCTATCTGGGTGCAGTGCTCTATGGTTAGATGTGCAAGCTTATAGTTGAGATCGTGCAAGCGACATCTCCACACTGACACGGAGGCCTGCACTGGTAGAAAGCCTCAGATATACAAAGCACCGCAGTAAAGAGTTTCCAATATTGTTAGTATCGGGTGCTCTCTACATCACCCAGTACATTTGCGATTCGACAATTCAAGGTACCAATTGCATGTTGACCCAGCAAATGGCCAAGCAGATGATCAGATTTGCAAGACCTATTGTCGACAGCCTTATGGAGAGATAGATTGCAACCAAAGGATTGATGCAACTTCGGAGCTTCAGGCCCCCGGCATGTCATCATCAGTCAACAATGATTGGCCAGAAGCTGGGTTGTCCCTTTCCCAGATACGAGGTAAAGGATTTGTATCCCCGCAATCTTATAGGTACTCTCCTGCTCAATATAGGACTCACTGATCATGGAGAGCTCAAAGGTTTGGCTTGGTGAGGCTGTGGGGCAACTAGGGGCCTTCGCTTTACCTAAATAAGGGCATCAGGAAGACAACGCCTTTGGGGTTGGAACGGTGTTAATGACTCTAATCAGCACTAGAGTACTCGGGTTTCCACTTCTTTACAGTGCAGGAAGCAGATAGTCTCTGGCATGAGCCAAGTTGTGTCTTGGAGTATAGGTAGTATATACTTCAATGTCATGGAGTTAGTGCAAATGCATGGTGCGATTAACGCGTCGCTGCTATATTTCCAGAGTTAAACTCGACAGATATCCCTGCAATAACAATACTTGAATCCAATGAAGACACTGAGCATGAGAAAGGGAAGATGAGAGTAGATCTAGAAGAGTAGAGAAGAGAAGAGATGAGGTGAGATGATGGCAGATCTGGGGATAATGACTAAGCGATCGAGCACAGGCACCCAGGCATCCGTCTCGGTTATCCGCGGGATCGGCGCCCCCGCATGACGCCGGAGAAGCAAGTAGATAAATATCAAGGGGAGACATACCTCACTATCCCCCTCTCTTTGATACTTTACTTCTTCTTCTTCTCAGTCCTATCTCGACTCTCCATTTCACTATGCACACCCTTAGATCCCCGACGTTACGACTAATACGTCCGCCATGTCGGCGGTACTCCACCGCCGCACCATCAGCGGCCGCACGCCTCAACCTCCCCATCGACTACCGGTCTTCACCTCTTTTGCACCACAGTTCGGCCTCGCTCTCCAATAACCTAGATCTCCCAGAGTCTACCACCTCGAAGTCGCTCAATATGTATCAGGCGATCAATTCCGCCCTGCGGACGGCTCTGACGGCCTCCAACCAGGTCATGCTCTTCGGCGAGGACGTCGCTTTCGGAGGTGTCTTCCGGTGCTCGATGGACTTGCAATCGGAGTTTGGCTCCGAGCGTGTCTTCAACACCCCGTTGACGGAGCAGGGGATTGTGGGGTTCGCTATTGGTGCCGCGGCGGAGGGCATGCGGCCTGTGGCGGAGATCCAGTTCGCAGATTATGTCTTTCCCGCTTTTGATCAGATCGTGAATGAGGCGGCGAAGTTCCGGTATCGGGAGGGAAGTACGGAGTCGAATGCGGGTGGGATGGTGGTGCGGATGCCTTGTGGTGCTGTTGGACATGGGGCGTTGTAAGTTCTGTTCTCGTTCTCGTGGTTTCATCAGTTCGCGATCTGCTTGCTTGTGTGGACGGACTGTGCCCCTGCACGCATGACTAACTGTTGAATATAGATATCATACACAATCGCCTGAAGCGCTCTTTTCGCATGTCCCCGGCGTCCGCGTCGTGATGCCGCGGTCCCCCTCGCAGGCAAAGGGCCTTCTCCTAGCATCCATCTTCGAACACAACGACCCCGTCATCTTCATGGAGCCCAAGATCCTCTACCGCGCAGCAGTAGAGCACGTTCCGAGCGAATACTACACCATCCCGCTCAGCAAGGCCGAGATCGTGAAGCCCGGCAACGACCTAACAATCATCTCCTACGGCCAGCCCATGTACCTCTGTTCGGCAGCCATCGCCGCCGCCGAGAAGGCCATGGGCGCTAACATCGAACTGATCGACCTGCGCACTATCTACCCCTGGGACCGACAGACGGTGCTCGACAGCGTCACTAAGACGGGGAGAGCGATTGTCGTGCACGAGAGCATGATTAACTACGGGGTTGGCGCCGAGGTGGCCGCCACTATCCAGGATGGCGCTTTCTTGCGGTTAGAAGCGCCTGTCAAGCGTGTCGCGGGGTGGAGTACCCATACCGGGCTGGAGTTTGAGAAATTCATCCTCCCGGACGTTGCTCGTAAGTTCCTTCTTGCTATGTGGTTGTTTTTGCCTAGTCCGCCTTGCTGATTGATGAAAACAGGGATATACGATGCGATTAAGCAGACGCTGGAATATTAGACCACGAACTCTCGTTCTGTAGATCTAGCCGCGCGGGGGAACTTCGTGCGGGACATGAATTAGATGCCATAATTATGAATGAACCGTTCCATAGAGCCGTGGCTCGAGTCATATAGCCGTTGATGAGGCCGTACGTCCGCCAATATACCACCTGCTCCCGCCATCCACTAGATATCTATATACATCGAAACAAGGCAACGCAGCCAAAGCAAAAAACAGATAATGGTCCATATGGTAAAAAAGAAAACACGTATACTTGCATTAAAATCGTTATTTCGTTAACTGCCAGCGCCACGTCCCTGGGCCGACCTCCCCACGTATAAAAACCGAGCCAAAGCTTTCACGGCCGAATACCACCCGCCACGACGCCGGCGCTCCGCATCGTCCTGACATATTCAATCAACTAGGGCGCCAGGTGTCGTAGGGGACGGATGTCAATTTACCTTTTCCCATGGCATCTCGAGCGAGGCTAGGATGTCCGGATTTTCTTTGAACTCGCTGCTCTCAACGGTGGCTAGGGCAAACGAGACGTCCCGTTCGACTAGGCCGCCCAGCTTGCCCGGTTGCGGTGTGGACCCGCCAAACACCCGCGCGAGGAAAGACATATAGGCCGCCAGCACCTGGACGGTGGCGTCCTCACTGTGCTTTGGGATCTTCTTAAGGATCTCTGACAAGAGCCCCGGCGCGTAGTAGGGCACGACCGCAACGCCGTCATCGATTCCGTCCACACTGAGTCCATCTACCAGAACACGCCGCGTGGGGTCTGCGAGGAGATTGAAAGCCCGCTGGAACCGCTCGGCTACGTCCTTGTTCTCCACCCGCCCCATAGATAGCAGCCGAAGCAGCGCGCGCTCGTCGCTGTTATCCGTGGATAGGAGGCCAAAGCCACACTCGTGCAGGGTGTTCGCGCGGAAGGTCAGAACCTGGTCGTAGCAAGCTCGCGGAGTGTCGATCAAGTGCCTGCGGAATTCATCGAGTCGCTGGATTGTGGCCATGTATGATCGGAACACCGATTCCGTCATCACCACGCAGCCGTGCGGGTTCCTGTGTGCAGCAGCCCCCGCTACATCCAAGAACGTGACCGTCGCTCGGATGTGGAACCCTTGGTCAGCTTCCGGAATCTGCTGCAGCACTGCTAAGCTAGCTGGCGCGGTCTCCCCCTGCAATACCTGAGCGATATTGACTCGAGAGCCGAGTTCTAAATTCTGGAGGACCGCCATCCGGGTTTTGCGAGGCATATCTCTTAAACTAGACACTAGACCCGCCTGTGCGGCCTGTAAGACCGTACCGGAGTGGTCACTAGAGGCGGGTGATGCGGGAGACGCGGGGGACACCGG
Organism: Aspergillus campestris IBT 28561; assembly: GCF_002847485.1. Lineage (NCBI taxonomy): Eukaryota > Fungi > Ascomycota > Eurotiomycetes > Eurotiales > Aspergillaceae > Aspergillus > Aspergillus campestris. The sequence continues at coordinate 1,630,439 of NW_020194339.1, forward strand.
GGACGCCGCGGACGCCATTTCCTCGACCTCTTGGGCCAAGGCGGGATCCTTGCCGATATCATCAATGACCAGCGCGACCAGCAGGGCGTAGATATCTTCGGAAGACGGATTTCCCTGCAAAGAGAATTCCCGCAAGGACTGGAAGGAGGCCCTGGATAGCCGCGCCGCCTCGGGCTGACCGCCGGTGAAGGCCTCGTAGTCATCCGCAAGAAGCCATTTCACGGCTAGCATACTAACCAAGGTCCGATTCACCTCTGTAAAATCCTCTCCAAAGACGGCCCTGGAGGGAGTCCAGGACTTGGAGCCTGTACTTGAGCTAGATTCCACGGTGGGGTCTGCATTTTTCAGGTGAGAGAGGTCTGGGAAACAGTCGGCGAAAAGACGGAGAGCATCAGAGTCCGAAATGCGAGGTAGTTCTCCCTTCGCGATGCTGGTATACAAGGAAGACATATAATAGATATGAGTGTTTCACAAGAAACTGAGAAGAGGGGGAAGAGGGGAACTTGAGTGATTAGAGAGATTAAAGGATTCTAGGCTAGGAGACCGACGTAGGCGCCGGGACATCACTGTTTGTCCGAGTCAGGCCCGTGGATCTACTCCGTACCCAGAAAGTCAAATCCTGTCAGCCCGTGGATCGATAGGTGACACGAGGGATTCTCAGATGTGTGGCCAAGTATGTATGGTTTGGTGGCTGTGGCGGGGGCAATGAGCGTTCGTCTTGGCTGTGACGGTCTACCGCTGAAAACCACCAGTACGCCGTCAGGAGGGAGAGAATCCACGAGTGGCTGGTCAGCGTGGCGATTGAAGGAATGACGTTGAAGTTGATCACGAATTCGATGTAAAAAAGGACCAGGTGGTGCAAACGAGTCAATCCGCACAAATCTCCCAAACAATGCCATTAGTCATCAATGTCTATCAACTCGAGTCGCCGGAATAACTTCATTTTACTCTGTGTATTGATCGCTGAGCATTAGATGATCGAAATGTGTGGTAATGTCTCCTTTACCCAGCCACAGTTCGGTTACTAACCGGTCAAACCAGGCACCATGAGATACCAATAGAACACCCCAGCCCCGTACCTTTGGATCACGCAGCCTCATAAGTGGAGATGCCCCACTCTGCCTTAGCTCCAGCCTCCCGATAGATAGCTGTACCTCGGATGAATGACGCGCCTCTCCTTTCCAATGACCGGTTCGTGTAGTTCGTCTCTCGCCCTCACTTCACTACCATGAGGAGTCTCCGCTTTCTTGTTTCCGTCGTCTCATTTGTCTTTCACCATGTCTCCGCGGCACGTCATGACGATGATCTCATGTCCTTCGTTACGGTAAGCCAGCAGTCCACGGATGATGGCAGGACATCGCTCACCGTCGCTAGTTGCCTGAAGTCCGGGCTTTGAAGTACGACGTTACATATCATGGTGATCGCAGTCGGGTCAACCCGGGATACTGGTTTGTCGCTCCGTACGGCAATATCAATCCCGAGCCGCCTACCCACCGATACCAGCAGTACCAGATCGGTCCTTACATCTATGATGCCGACGGTGTATGTCACTCTATCTACGCTTTGGCTGTGTGAACATAAAACAAAGTTGACATGTGTACAGGTTCTAATCTGGGCGGGTTCGTCCATGTTCGACAATCACAATGTCTTTGACTTTCGAGCGGTCCACAATATGGGAAAGGAGCCGCACCTGTCGCTGATCGCGCAACGTTCCCATCGTGACGAGAAGGACGACGTCAAAGTCAAAGGAAGTGGTGTGGTCTTAGACCAGCACTATCAACCCAAAGAGAAGATCGTTGCTCTGGACGAGCTGCACGAGTTTAACGTCCACGAGTTCAATGTCGTCGACGGCGGAGAGAAAGCGCTGGCCTGCGCATATCGCACGCAGAAACTCAACCTGGCCGATTTGGGGCGCCCCAAGGACGAGTCTTTCTTTCTCACGGGCGGGTTCATCGAGTTCGACTTGACTTCAGGGAAGCCCAAAATGCAATGGGACTCAAAGGATCACCTCGCACTACACGAATCGGTAAAATACCTCGCAACAAACGACGTGGTCGATCAACCGCCAGGCTTTGATTACGTGCACATAGACTCGGTGGACAAAAACGCCGCCGGCGACTACCTGCTCTCAATGCGGTTCACCGACGCCATCTACCTCATCTCAGGCGAGGATGGGCAAATCCTATGGCGCCTAGGCGGCGTCGAGAACGACTTCAAAAACATGGACTTCTCTTTCTCCAGACAGCACCACGCGCGATTCGTCGAATCAAACGGCTCCCACCACGTCATCTCCCTCCTCAACAACGCCGCCGACGAACTAAGCGAACAAGAGCACGTCTCCTCAGCCATGATCGTCGAGGTAGACGGCGACACCAAGGTCGCCAAACTGCTAAGGCGCTACACCCGGCCAGACGGCCACCTGTCCAAGCTACGCGGCAGCGTCCAAATCCTCAACAACAGCAACGTCTTCGTCGGCTGGAGCGACCAGGGCTACCACACGGAGTTCTCGACAGAGGGCACGCTCCTCATGGAGGCGCGCTTCGCGTCAGACCGCTTCGTCACCTACCGCGCTTACAAATACGAGTTCACTGGCCGGCCCAGTGCTCCGCCTGATGTTGTCGCCCAGGTCCACGGCGCAAGCAGCTTAGACCTTACTACCACGTTCTACGTCAGCTGGAACGGCGCCACGGACGTGGCAACCTGGAACTTCTACGCGCGCGCCTCCGAGAGCGCAACCCCTGTGTTGGTCGGAAGCACCAACAAGACGGACTTCGAGACTATGTACACCGCGCACGGCTTCCTGGACTGGGTGTCGGTTGAGGCCCTCGACAGCCAGGGTAAAGTCCTGGGCACATCCAAGACCCATCGCAGCACGACGCCAGACTGGGGAGCTATTGGATTTAAGGGCTCCGCTCCGCTCCCAAACGACCCATCATCCATCGACTTTCCACCCAAGCAGCCCGATACTGACGACGACGATAACGACGACGACAACGACGACGATGACGATGATGATGATGATGATGATAACGATGATGACGACGACGACGACGGCCACAAAAAGAAACCCGCCAACACCGACACCGACATCAACTACGCTAACGCCAAAGAAGTCGCCCAAGCAGTCTACAAAGCGTACAGCGTAATCCGTTTCATCAGCGGCGCGATGATCTTCGCGCTGGTGGTCGCGTGTCTCTGGGGCGCGTACCGGTTCTACGTCAGTCGTCGCAGGGTGCAGCTTTATCGGCATATTCCGACGGATGAGAGTCATGCTATGCATGATTTTGAGCTGGGGGATAGTGGGTCTGAGTAGGTTTGGTTTACTGTTGAGTTGTGTTACGGGGATGGTTGGTTGTTGGTTATCTCTGTATTGGGTGGATTGTTTCATGGTGGGGGTGTCAATATTGCGCATGTAGATGGCTCTTGATTTGGGGTTCAGGTTGGATAGATGCGTCGTGGATACTTTCAGGTTGTCGCCCCATACCCCTACTAATATTTTCGATAAGAACCGTTTATGTCGTTATTTATGAGAAGGTACAAATAGGTTACTATAGATAAATAACATCTAGCGAATTGATTGACCTGACTATTCCTGTAATACGCCGTACAGACACCTGTAAAGATAGATATAACCAAAGTCAGAGACTTCCCTCCTGTTCCCTTTCCTTAATGACTGGACCCAAGCACAATGGCAGGTCGTCGATAGACCTGCGAAGAGCGCATGGACCAGACGGGTGTAGGAAAACAGACAAGATAAGAAGAACACCACTGACATCGCTAATATGAAACTGATGAGCACACCCAGCATCAATAAAGTGACAGAAAAAATAAGTATAAAACCTCAAAATGAGAAACACTGCAATCTATAGACGGGACATCAAGCAATGAACGGTCGTGACGGAAAAGGTTCGAAACCCGCGCAGATGCGGCTCGATCACGGGATGGCCTGGACGCCAAATTCGGCGTCGAACCGGTATTCCGTAACGACGGCTTCGGGTACGGCATCCTTCACTGGGTGGAAGAGGATGGGCGGAAGGCACACGCGACCGTGCTGTTTTTCATACTAGATTCAATTCTATCAGCCGGATTCTTTCATTGTAAGGATATCTCGAAGGAGAAGAAAACTCACTAGTTCACCACCCTTGCCAGCCTTCTCCCAGCCTAAGAAGGGCCAGTAAAGACGACCCGCCAGGTTGGCGCGGTAGTACCACGACACCTCGCGGAAGCGGGTCTCTCGGCCCCATCCAAAGGGACTGTTCTCCGTGCTGCCAGCTCGGCCGTTGACGCCCGCGTTGAACCACTTGTCGAGGCTGGTGACGGGGAGGTCTTTGTTGTTGTAGACCGGGTGCGGCGCGCTGACGGCCTTGAGCCCGTGCAACAGGGCCACCGAGGACGGAAAGAGTTCGGAGCCCATGGTCCGTCCGGCCAAATTCTCGCCGTCCATCGTGAGGAGCAGGCGTCTCGACAGCCGCGAGTGCGTGATGAGACAGGCGCGGCGGGGCGTGTCAGCGCCGAGATACCCGTACACTTCGTTTCGGATGACCCATTCGGTGCCGATGGGGTGGAAGATGGGGAGGAACGTGATGAAGTCGGCGTCTTCGCCGACACCCCACTCGTAGTTGTCCTGCTCCGGTGCGCGGTGTGGCGGCGCGGGTCCGGTTGGTTCGACCCGGGACGGATCCCGATCATCCAGGGGAAGGGGACCCCAGACGGCTTCCTGTTCGTGGTGTTGCACGTAATCCCGGAAGGAGGTGTCATAGTCGCCGTGCAGTGCGGGGATATAGAACCGAGCGTTGCGCTCCCAAATGCCGCGCCGGGGCTGTTTGCGCCCAAACTGGGCGAGTCTCTCGGCCAATTCGTAGTGGTGGCCGGTGAACCGAGCGTCAATCTCCCAGTTCCACACAAACTCATACTCCGGGTGCTGCAACGTGAAGTGTTGGACCGACAGCCACTGGGCATGATGGACACTGGTCGTAGTTAGCCATGCTGGTTCACTCAATGTGGGGGAGTGAAAGATCCGGTCACTTACTCGACAACGCTGGGGTCCAGCGGATAGCGCGACGCCACCATGGGGACATTCCACAAGACCGTGATATCCCAGAACTCCCGGGGAACATTCTCTTTGATGATCTGCCGGGCGACGTCCTTCACCTCGATCGGGATCTGGTCATCCTTGACATGGAGAAAGAGGAAGACCGAGTACTCGCCACCAGATTGGAGGGAGAGCTCCGTGACGAGCGAGCGGAGGACGTAGATGTCGTTCTCGGTGTATTCTTTCCCGATGTAGGTGCGAATCAAGACGGCGGTGCGCGGCTCCGGGGCGATCCCCTTATCGGAGGGTTTGATGGGCGTTTTGGGAGCGTATCGGTCGGCGTTACGCTTGTAGCATTTGTCCTGCAGCTGTCCCCAGTTGACGAGATTCCAGTCCACCTTCTTCGGTTTGATCCAGTTTTCAACGCCGGTTTCGTCCTGGCCGTAGCCATAGGCGCCGTATCTCGTGTAGCGATCTAAGGAGACGTCTCCGTCGAGACCCAGGGCGTCGTAGGAACCGAAGGCGGGTTTGGGGAACCCTAGACTGACATTAGTTCCAACTATTTCTCCTGCGCATTAGGGAGGTGTTCTCGTACCCTCGGGGACGCCAAGGTAGACGCCGACTTGGTCGTCGAGACTGTCCGTCAAGAGCTTCCCGCGTGGACCCTCGCAGGCGTGGAAGGCACCCCGGTGCGTCTCCGTCCACTCGGGGCTGTCATAGTTGGGATAGGGACGGTATATGCGAGGGATCTGAACGCCGGTCTTGCTGCCGAAGCGCGGATCGTCGGTGACATTGGGATTCTGGTGGTCGGATGGCATGCGGATCTGGTTCAACGTGGGGATGACATTGTCGAAGATTCTGCAGGAGGTCAGCTACCCAGGCACGACCTGACAGTTGGAAAGGTACTGACAGTGGATACTGCTGTTGTTCCTCTTCGTATCGTTCCTGGGGGGTTTTCCACTGTTTCCGGGTCAGTTCCTTCCCTACGCGATAGGCGCATTCTGTCGAGGACTCACGTTAAGCAGCGCTTCGTGTCTCCAAGCAAAGGCGGAGATGATTAACATATACAAAACGGTGATCAAGAAGGCCCGACGAGTGAACCGTTGCGACATTTTGTTGAAGATGTTCATGGACGGCGGCACGGGGCCAGATGCATTCGAGAGCACCTGGCAGTAGAAGGGTCCAAGTCCGACAGAAAAGGCCGTCAGCGCTCCAGGCACACCGGGGTGACGATTGGCAGGATGATCAGTCAAACGGACTTTCTGACGCAAGTGGCGGCGATCCCGGAGGGGCGACTTGGGTTTAATTATGATAGCGCGATGGTGCGATAGTAAGATGGACAATCGGCCACGATCCGAGCACAACACACAAATTTTGGAGTCGGGATAAAACGATTGAAGAGATCTGATCGACCGGAGACCCCAACCAGTGGTGGATAGCAAGAAAAGAAAGTCGGAAGGCGGTTTGTCCAAGTCATTGAACTCTCTGGACAGCCAGAGTAATGGACCATGAGCTAAGGGCCGGTGGGGAACGGTTCAGAGAGTGCTCCACCAAGCGTCCAGAGTCGTAGTATCCTTGTGGGTCCGACTCGCCACGTAATCGCCGGAAATAACGAGGGTTCAAAACATACAGGAAAAAAAGAAAAAAAGAAATTCAAACCAGCACAGTCAAAGGAAAAGGAAATGAAGGCATGACGACGGGTTGCCGCGTTTCGGCGGACCGTCCAAGGTACGACATCGGTCGTACCTCAGGATCGATGGAGCCATTCATCTGGGGCGGATTTCCCTTGCTGGTGGAACCTCAAAGCAGGAAGGACGAGGGTTCCAACCAGAATGACAAGCTTCAAGGGGGAAGTAACCTTGCTGATCCTGTTGGGATGGAAAGGGAAAGTTGGGAAGGAGAAACAAGAAGACGGGAGGTTGAATGGGCAGAAGTGGTGGTGGACTCAGGCAGTAACCGCATGGGGCAAGGGCCTGAGGCTGATGCTGTTTTTATCCTGATTTCTCAGGCGATCGGGCACGGGCATCGGATTGAAATCTGATTGGCTGGAGAAGTATCCGTGTATGCTGAGTAATTACATGTATAAGCCGGTGCTTGTGCAGGAGGATCATGTGAGATTATGTGAGATTATGCATGATATCACATGACCCTCCATATTCCTCTGATATCACTCTGCTCTACTCTACTCTACTCTACTCTACCTCCACCTATACTCCGTAGTTATACCTATACTGATCTATGTGATGATATCTTCAATCCAGAGACCTAGAATGGATCAGGTACCGATCAGGTCCTCTTCCCACGATCCTATCCCACTAGTCCCTGGTCTAACCACTAACCGAGCTGTCCGGATCTAGCATGTGGACATTCCATCTCTGGATCATGACAGTATGACACGAGTATCCCCAGGTGGGACAATGATGTCAAATTACTCCGGAGTATGGAGAAGCACGGAGATAATAAAGAATGCAATATCAAACATTCCTCCGTTGAGCCCCAAACCCTTCCATCTGTCAACATTCCTCCACTGAGTCCACTCCTCCATACCCCCATACCTCCTCCTACTAATCCCATATCGTCTTAGTCTGAGGCCAAGTCCAAGCCAACTGCAAGTGAAAATTGCACTAATAATAGTATGCACAAACAAAAAGAAAAAAAGTTAATAAAGGACAGAAGGTAAAAACCGACTGTTATCCCTCATCCGGTTTGGTCGCCTGCAGCCTCGTGAACGACTATCCGTCATCCACTACTCCGTCCTGAATCATGTTTGGTCCATCGCGATAGAGCCGAAGAGAGACCGGGTGGGGGCCAGAGCTTATGATTAGCTGCTGCTGCCCCTAAAGCTTTCACGATGCAAGGATGAGCACTGGCGCTGGTCGCTTTTCTCGTGCTCGGACTTTATAATATTCGTCAGGCTGCCATGGAAATTTCTCACCTTTAATATCTGTTCTTCCTCCGCGCTTCATACCCGTCTAAATCGGGCCTGAACCCTCTCCACGGTCTGTCACTACTCAAAGGCACTATAGCGAGATAACGTCGTGTCCACTGTCTAGTCGAGTTCTGTGATGATTGACCCACTCGCGCTTTGATCAAAATCATCAAACCAACTGCAGTCGCAGTGACCTAGAGGCGATCGACCAATATCCCCAGTTATACTTCCACATATATCTGAAATTTGGTCATATCATACGAATCCCGCCCACCATGTTATCCCGCTATCTGCTCGGGTTCGCCCTGTCGGCCGCCGTCTGCGCCCAGACCTGCTACTACCCCGACAAGAAAACCGTTGCCAAAGGCTACTCCCCCTGCTTCTCGGGCGATCAGCCCTCCCACTGCTGCTCCGGTCGCTCCGTCTGCTTGACAAATGGCTTCTGCATGGATATGTCCCCGCCCTACACCATGGCCCGCGGCGCCTGCACCGATCAAAATTGGGAAGGCGGTTCGTGTGAAGACCCCTGCTGGCCCGGTAAGTGTCCGATCTAAGTCCGCCTTCATGACGGGGTCGTCCTAACAGAATGGTAGTGGTCGGTTCGCGAACCGGTGGCTGTTCCATCGTCCTCTACAACAACCGCGATGGCGTCTCCACCTACTGTCCCAACTCCATCGTCGCCAATTCCAGCCACAGCATCGGCTGCGCCGGCGAGGCCGAGCCCTTCACCATCAAACAGGGCGACATCATCACCGACCGCGGCGTTCTGTCGCGGGCCTCCTGTGCTATAGATACGATTGACCCGACCGCCGCCGCCACTCCGTTGCCCTCTCCCACGCCGACAGGCGCGGGCCAATGCAAGGAGAGCAGCTCTACGCACGTCGCCATCGGCGCAGGCGTGGGCGTTCCACTGGGGGTGATCGCCATCTTGGGCCTGTGTTGGGGTCTCTACGAGCGACGAAAGCGATACCAGCTGTTAGGCTCGGCTCAGGGTGACATGATGCAGGGGCAGCACTATAACATGGCCCCGACCAGCACGTCTTCCCACACCATGGGAGGGGTCACGCCCATCTCGAGCCCCGGCCATACTCGAAGCGTCAACGTCGCACCCCAAGAGCTGGGAAACGAAGGGTATTATAAATAGGGGGACTTCCATGCTTTGCTTGGTTTTTCTTTTTTTTTCTTCTCTAGTGACTGACTGACGTGAACACATTGTCAGCGTATCTAAGCCATGTATATATATTTAATATAGTGACGTTGATCTTGTAAAAAAGGTTCATCTTCTTGGACAACGGCTAATCACGAGACTGATCACATGACTGGACATCTAGTATGGAGTACCTGTATCTCTCTCTACTTTCAACGTAGTTAGTAGGTAGGTTGATTCTATTCCTATAGTACTATTTCTTATCTCAAAAAATCAATATATGTACAAAATCCCAAATTACATGCATGTCCCTTGTCCACAGACGTGGTATCCACTTCCTAGATCTCCGCATCTCCAATCACATCCCCTCATCAAAATTTCTCCCTCCAACAACGCCATCCCCACAGCCCACGATTCCCTCCCCCTCTCCCTCTCCCCCAGTCTCCCTAGAGCCATTATATCTACACGGGATGAATCCCAAATGGTCCCCCGGACCCGAACACGAAAAGTTCACAGAATGGGCCCAATCCCAAGGCATCATCGCCAAGGGCGTCGGGCCCGCACGCTTCCCGGGCCGTGGCTTGGGCATGATCGCCAAGCGTGATATTGAAGTATACCCTCTCTTCCCTCCTCCATTACCACCTTTTCTCTCTGGAAATAAGAAATAAGAAATAAATAGATACTAAAGAGTAGTACAGAAAGGCGAAGCGCTCGTCACCGTCCCACGCGCAGCAATGGTCACTGTCGACGGACTCCCCGAGTCATTTACGGGTCTTTTCCCAGAGGGGACACCCGTGCATGCTGTTCTCGCTGCGTTCTTTACTAATGGCGACCCGGAGGACCTGCGGCATTATGATCTCTGGCGCAAGACGTGGCCTTCACGCCGTGACTTTGAGTCTTGCATGCCTCTCCTCTGGCCGGCTTGTCTCTGCGGGGACAACGACAGCCCCTCTTCACCAGGTCTTCTCCCTCCGTCCATCTCAGGGTCATGGCGATCCCTCCAGAAGAATGAACGAGGACCCAAATCATCTGCATCCAACTACTCCTCCCATCAGGATCTCCTCCCTGCGCAAGAGACTCGTCTGCGCACGGCGTGGACTGCCGTCCTGGAGGTATCCCCCGAGACAGACTGGGATGAGTTCTCGTATCACTGGCTCGTGGTCAATACGAGGAGCTTTTTCTATCTGATGCCTGGGCGGGATATGCCGGAGGATCATAATGATGCGATGGCGCTTTTGCCGTTTGCGGATTATTTTAATCATTCGGATGTTGCTGTTTGTTTTTTCTTCCCTTCTTTTCTTTTCGTGTGGCTTATGTTGTATGATATTGGGTGTCGGTGGGTTTTTCACTGACTGTTGCAGTGTAATGTTAAGTTCGACGGGGAGAAGTACGTCTTTTGGGCGACGAAACCGTACAGTGAGTCTTTCTAACCTGTCATGCCAGCGTGTGGATATGGATGGCATATTGACACAACACGTGCACCAGACGCAGGCGAAGAAATCTACATGAGCTACGGAAACCATCCGAACGATTTCCTCTTCGCAGAATGTAAGGCCATACCTATACTGCATACTGCGCAGCGCTAACTCTAACAGACGGGTTCTACCTCGACGAAAACGCCTCCGAAGCGCTCTACCTCGACGACATCATCTTCAAAGATCTAGACCCCTCTCACCGGGAGGAACTCGAGTTCCAGCAGTATTACGGGTATTCCCCATATGTATAACCCAGACTGTTCAAATAACCAAGCTAACAAATCTAGCAACTACCAACTAACAGCGAGCGGCGTATGCTTCCGCACCGAGATCGCAGCGTGCATAAAATACATGGCGCCGGAGGACTGGCGGAACTATGTGCTCGGGTACTCGTCCCAGGGTATGAACGAGGCGAAATCCGAAGCGATCATCAGGGAATGGGTTCGTACGTATGTCCACGAGGCGGAGGTGACGATCGCCGCGTTGCAGAATGTGGGGGGCGCGGAGACAGAAACGGACGCGGAACGCGCGGGGAGAGAAGAGAAGGTTGAGATGCTGCGTAGGCGGTGGGTGCAGATTGGGGAGCTTTGTAGAAGGGGGTTGGATGCTGTATCTTGCTAGAAACGAGGTGCGAGAAGTAAAGAAGAGGGATAGGGAAAGAAAAAGAAGAAGATAGAAGAAACGCCAGGGCGCCTGCACACCCACACTAGATACCCAATGAAGAAATACACAGAAAAGAAAGAAAAGAAACGAAACCAGGCTAGTACTAGAGAAGATCCACCGGGATGGCAGCCGACTCTCGCTGCTTGCCCTTCTGCTGCTTAGCGAGCACCAGATGCTTGATCATGTAGTTCACCACGCATTTCATGCCGAGCTCCTCGCCGCGGCGCACGATGTACCCATTCATGTACTCGATCTCGGTGGTCTTCCCGGCGCGCACGTCCTGCAGCATGGAGCTCTGGTTCCTGGACGTCTTGTTCGCCAGCCGCGTGACCATGGAGCGCAGCCGCTCGGGCGAAAACCGGCTCTCGATGCCCGGGACGCCCTGCAGCTCGGGCAGGGCGCAGATGACGCTCGAGATCTCCATGAGGAGTAGTCGCATGATGCGCGTGAAACTGTAGTTGTAGAGGAGCTCGCCGTTCTCGCAGTCCATGATGGCTGTTAGCGGGTTGATCACTGCGTTCATGGCGAGCTTTTCGAGCTGGTACAGCATGAGAGCGGAGGGTGTCTCCGCTACCGCGACGAGCTGCGGGCTGAGGGTCAGCGTGCGGAGGAGGTACTTCGTGCTGGCGGGCCATCCGTCCTGCTCCCCCTCCTTCCCGGTCGCGGGGAGGGAACTCTCCGACAGGGCTGGTCCCAGGATGGTTGTTCCCACCCCGATGTGCGCGACCTGGAAGGCTTCTTTCTTCCGTGTCAGGCCGTGGGAAATGATGCCGTACATGTAGTGCGGGCGGCGCCGCGGGTCCGGGAAGACCCGCTGGTTAACCTCGTCGATGACCCCCAGTCCATTCTGGAGGAAGAGGACAGTCGAATCAGGCGTCAACCGGTGGCTGACCGACTCCAACGCCAGCGCCGTGACGGGCGCCTTGACCGTAACCACCAAGCACTCGATGCGCTCGTCGTCTTCCACGGCCTCCTCCTCCATCTCCGATTCAATCTCCCTGTCGCTGCGCTCCCCGCCAGCTTCCTTATCCCAGTAGGGAAACGCATGCCACGTCTTGCCGCTCAGGACGTTCACGTCGAACCCGGTCTTGATATCGTCCAGCCCGTTGTTGTTGACTGACAGGCACTTTTTCCGGTCCACCCACGAATCGTACAGCTTGGGATTATGCAGGAGAAGCGTCACCGGCGGCGGCGACGGCCGACTCATCAGCGAGTGCGCGACAAAGGTGCCGACGTTTCCGAGGCCCAGGATGTGGATGCGCCCTGATAACCGCGGCTTTCCGTCTTCTCTGAACTCGTCCGCATCCTGCATCCACGTTGACAGGAGGCGGTTCGGCGCGCCTCGCTGACAATTCCCCGCGGTAAAGCGACATATGTCGGAAATGCCGATCCGCACCAGCGGACGGCGTCCTAGGATTTGCAACACTTTGGCGGATGGGAGAAAAGATGGGGAATTTGAGGGTTGGTTGGGATGCGCCGGTCGTGGGAATAGTAGTCAATTAAGCATCCATTCCTTGGGTTCGCTGTTCACTTTTATCACCAGAAGCCAGACCCGCAATAACTGGGGGAGTAGAACAATCAAACAACAGAGGATCGACGCGAGAGCTTCACGATCTCGACAAGATCCGACCATGACATGATGGCGGAGAGAGCGCCAATACCGCCGGCAGTATGCTCACCGCCCGCACGTATCGTCCGCGGTAATCGCAATACGCTTTTCTGTTCTTATCTTACTATTCCCGACAACATCTAGAGAATACATGGGATAAACCATCAATCCGGATCTATGGAAGATAGAACGTCCTGAATATTCTCTATATCCAGCCGAACAATGTCATGGCATTTCCCCGAACCTCACCGGACTCGCCGTTTGTGACGTAAAACCGGAGTCTGGCCGAGTGAAACTCCTTCCGAGACCCCTCTCAGCTCCAACCCTCCTCCACCTTACTGCGAACCATGCGAAAGGCTTGAGCGCCTGTGCTCTTCGCAGACCTTCATGAGGATGGAGGCCTGTTTCTGCTCCTAGAGAGTGATCATTTCCCTCCATTTCTCGATCTTGAAGTCTTGGGAAGGGAGAAAACAGCGAATACCAGCTCGTCGCCGTGATTACGCTCGTTCCCCACTATACTAGCGACTGATCGATGACATGCATGAGATGACCCCAACGACGAGCTCGCCGTCAACGATGGTCTTCACCTCGTCCAGGTGCAAACGAGCATCATCGGAGCAATCAGACTGCCCCAGTCCGGCAGGATCTTCCCCATCTACGCCTCTCTCCGCCACCGCCAGTCTCCCCGAAACGGAACGGCTGCGAGAGGAGGGAGACCTGGGCAATCATAGTCCGCGGGCCGCCGTCGCTAGTCGCCTGGGGGATCTGGCCATCCGCGGGGATCGTCTGTTTTCAACAACACCGCACATCCCCCACAATCCTCTCGCCCAGGAACACCTCGCGGCCGCGGTACGGTCGGCGCAAGCAGGCATATTCTGGCCTGGCTCCCGTGATATGCCCGAACCGGGTGTTCCCATCGACAATGGCACCAGTCCCGGTGGGCCGACGACCGAAGATCAATCACAGTCGCAAGCGCAGCCACAAATACGGGAATCATTGCTGCTGCCACCACCACCACCACCCCCTCCTCCTCCTTCGCCCCCGCGACAGAACAGCCCCTCAGTAACATCATCCCCGAAGAAAAAGCCCACCTCCAGTCCCCGCAAGAAACGCAACCCTCCAAGCACCTCACAGCGCAATCGGAGATCGCCCCCACCGCCCGCCAGCAGCGCAGCGGAAGATCCACTGACATGGCACGACTCAGAAATCACAGGCCATGACCCGACGGACCCCACCGACGACGGGTACGGGATCAACGGGATCGGATTCAGGCCCACGGCAGCGACGGCATGGATGCGGTCGCAGAAGCGACAAAAGCAGATGACGGAATGGAAGAACCGCGAGGCACGAGAAGCGCGCGAGAGGCGAAAGGACAGACGGAACGCCGGTGGGCTGGACTTGCACTCGATCCGAAATGGCTCTATCCAGAAGAAAGTCAAATTTGACGTGTGACACATATTTCTTCTCTCGCTTTGGTTATGGGTGTATTTTGGACATGGAGTTTTACAGGGTAGGCACTTGGATTGGGACGGCGTTGGATTGTTAACAGGGTTGATTGGGGGTAGGACAATACATGCGATGATCATGACGCTTTTTCACGACCTTGATCTCACTCGAAACAACAGGCCTGGATTCAAGAGGCTAGGAATCAATGCTCATTCATATACTTGACACCCACCATGCAACCCTACTCGTACACATACACATATTATATACAACATCAAAAAGGCCATCCTCCATCTATCCCAACAAAAGCGAGTAAGAGCGGAAAGAGAAACAAAAGGAAACCCATACTCCAATAAATGTACACTCTAAACATCCATACTCTCCCCTCACCAAAACTTGTAATTGGACAGATTCGTCCAGCTCTTCCGTCGACGCTCCTCCTCCGCCGCCCGCGCAGCTTCAGCCGCCTTAACCTCCTTCTCCTTCTGCTTCTTGACCTTCAGCTGCTGCATCAGATCCACGGCCTGCTTCATCCCGTCGAGCTCCTGGAGCCTCCGTCGCTGGCAGAATTCGTGCGCCGCGAGCGCTGTGATTGCGAATGCGCCGACTGCCCAGTTACATGCTGTCCACATTGATCGGAGGCCTATGCATTACAATCCATTAGTATCATTCTATCTTCTTGAGGGGCCAAAAAAAGAGTATGGGAAAAGAGCAACGAGAGAGATAGAAAGAACATACCACCAAGCACACCCCTAACACCACCCACACCAAAACCCGCCCCAATCCCTAACATCAGCGAGTCGCGCGCACAAGGCATCTTGTAAAACGACGACGCATTCTCAAGAGACAGCGACTTCATGGCGTCCGACACGGTGAGGTCCTTCGGCGGGGGCGTGGCCGTGGGCCCGGACTGGCCTGGGAGGGCATTTGCGCGCTCTTCGGGCGAGCCGAAGGCGTCCCAGAGTTTGGCGGCTTGGGGGGTGCTGCTGCTTGTTCGGCGGGGTTGGGTGTTGTTTGTTTCTGGTGTTGTTGTGGGGGGTTTGTGGTGGTGTTGGGTTCGTCGGCCATTGTGGTGGTTGTTTATTTGTGTTGGTTTTTTATTGGGGCGTTCGTTGAGCAGGTAATGTGGGAGGGAGTTCGTTTCGAGCGTGGTCGCGTTGTAAGTGTAGTGTAGTGCGTAGGATGTCGAGGTAAATGAGCCCATATTGATTCGGGTGGACGAAAATCGGCACGGCGATGGCGGAGTTCGGCGGCAGAATCTGCTTTACTATTTCTATACGCATGCAGCTTGATAAATACCGAGTCTTGTCAGAGGGTAAATAGTTTATATTATTTGCTATATGCATTTCTATATGGTACATATTTTGGTGATATTCCAATTGGCTCAGTAGATGTATAGGCTATCTTGAGCTATGCTGAACCAATGGGATCTGTATATAGAGCTTAACGCTAGATCGCTGGTCTATGCTACTCCGCTTGGTGAATTCGGATGAAGTTTGGGGTGGTCAGGCAAGTAGATGGGCTGTACATCAATTTTGAGGTAGAGTGCAACAGCCAAAAACGGGTATCATGTGCTAGTAGTTCGGCTGCATCATGTGTTCCAACACGGTGAACCTCACAAGACCGTGTCAGTGATGTTCGGGTGTTGATCACGGTCAGTGGGTCCGTTGCTTTATATCCAGGCGAGGCTGCGGATATATGAGGTGGTGTGTTGAAGTTCGTGAGCTGGGGAAAGATAATGCCGCTATCGCACTCAATCCCAAGCCCCCCAGCCATCCTCCTCCTCGTCATCTTTCGGTTTCGTGTCGATCTTCTTCGCCGGCGCAGCAGGCTTGGGCTTCACCTCACTCCCCCGACTGGAAGTTCGAGAGATTGGCGTCGAGGTCTTGCTCAGCCCCTTTGGCAGAGTCTTCTTGGTCTTTGACTGGGCGGCCAGCCATCCCGCAAAGTCAGGCTCGCCTCCGTCATCATATGGAACGGGCGATGGCTTGGGCTTGGTTGAGATCCCCGACGATGGTCGAGACGGTACTGGGGCACTGAACGGATCATCTTCCTGCGTGTCCTTGGTGTTGTCGTCATTGTCGTCTATGGCGCCCCAGGCATCGAAAACGTCGTCCTGTTCTTGCTCGTCGTGGTCCGTCGCGACGAGCGCTGGCTGTTCGGAGACAGACCGACGGCCCAGCGGCTGGGCGGCTGGACGTAAGGTCTGCTTGGGTGAGTTCAATTTCGCCGAAGGGGAAGACATCGTTGGGCGAGGGACGGATGCCGAGCGAGGGACCTCTGCTTCTGCAGGCTTTGCGCCGTTGGCAGTTGGCTGGATTTCGCCATCTGCCGTGGCAAGCTTATTCGTGAATGAGGAGATGGCCCATCCGGCCCAGGATTTATCGTTGGAGTCTCCCATACGCGCGGGTTCTTTGGTCGCTTCCGCACTGGTGGTCGGGGAAAGTGCAGTATCAGGCATGGTGCGGCTGAAATTTCGGATCCGTTGGAGGTATTGGTCAAGGGTCTTGTTGGCTTGGTCGCGGATCATCCTACGCCTGGTTAGATGCGGTGACAGCAGAAGTCTCAAAGGGATCCTCACTTCTCTCGGTCCAGAAGGACTAGGCATATCGCAGGAAGGATTTTGGTCGCGCAGTCTTCTTCGGTGAAGAAATCGATCGTTGCACCCAGCGCCAGCAGACCGGCATTTCGAGCGTGCACGAACGGGTCTCGCAGCGATCTGCTGAAAGCCGCAATGAGGACCTTGGTCCGGGACTACCCTCACGTTAGCGTCATATCAAATCCGGGGTACGCTCTCAACATACTCCCTGTCCTAGATTCTTGGCGATTCTCCCCAGACAAATGGTCGTGTTCGTACGGATCCCCGGTTGCTCGTCGTTGGCCGTGCGAGCGAGGAACTTCAGCAGCTCGCCGTTGATGGTCCGGTCACTCAGTTTATTGATGACGCACAGGACCGCCTTGACGGTCTGTTCTCGCACCATAGGCGCAATGTCGGTGAAACCGGAGGTCTGGTATCTCGGTCAGTCTCTGCTTGGGCAAAACGGGCCACGTTGCCTACCATGGGTGGGAAGATCTTGTCGTTCACGATCTTCTGCGGAAGATTATCGATCATGAGCGGGAGATTATCCAAAAGACACACGCGCAAGGCGCGGTCAGGGTTCCCGAACAAACGAACGATCACCGGCGTGAGCCGTGCGTTGTATTCGTCAGGGGTCAGTTTCGCTCCGATCTTCATTATGGCGCTGAGAACCCTGGGTCCACCACCACCAAACTCCACGGATTTTAAGAGCTCTGGAAGCACCTTCATCTTGAAGAACTCCTCTGGGAAGTCGTCAGAAAGCTCGTCCAGCTGATTGATAAACTCCTCCCGCTCCGCATCAGACTTGAGTCCGAGGCTCTCAATGTCGTCTGCCATGGCGATCAATGGAGTGCGGAAGAATCCCCCGTGTCTCTTGCCTTGGTCAACAAAGTGCGCCGCACTCAGACGTAATTTGGGATTGGCGGTGCAAAGACGCTTGTAGCTCTGTTGCATGCTCGGTGGGATGTTGGTCGTCCTGCCCACCTGGTCGCCTCCGCTAAAACTGCCGTTGAACACTTCATATACCAAGATTCCGAGCCCGTACGAGTCGACGGCGGAGAGAGGATGCCGTTTGATGGCATCCCACCCGCCTTTGGCGATCTCCGGGGGCGTGTAGCGGGCGGAGTCTGGCACAAGGCTCCCGTAGGTCTGCTGGCTGTCAGAACACGCCGTCCCCTATCGCTGAGTTCGGAGGGCCTCACATATATGATCGCATCCTCATCGTTCATTGAGCTCAGGACATCAAACCCTCCCAGTTTCCACTCGCCACTTTCACTAGCGTATATCGACGAGGCGCGTACGGCTCCGTGGACAGATGTCGCATCATCGTTGATGAATTTGAGGGTCGACTGGTCATTGATTGTTAGCGACCGCCACGATAAGTATAATAATAGGAATGACAAACATACTGCCACTGTGTACAATCCCCACTTGGAGGTCTCCTCGCTCAGGCTCCTCCGCTTGACGTGCCAGGACAGGGGAACCACTCGTTCCGTCACAATGTAGAGGTTGGTCTCGGTCTGTACCGCGTCAGTAGGTGTGATACAAGTCCAATCTGCGACCACCATGTACCTCAATCGTGTCCAACACCTTTATGACCCCCGGGTGTCTCAGCGTTCGCGACTTGCGCACGGCATTTCTGGCTAACGGGAGGCGGGATTTATTGGCGGCGATTTCGAAGGTGAAGATACTGCAAGCCGATCCGTCTTCCTACATTGTCGCAAGCAAGTCACTCTGTCAGCTCCAATATCCGACGGTGCGCCAAACAAGGCTCACAAGCGCAGGGAAGGGGTTGGAGCACTCACCCGCTTGGTCGCATTGTGAAGGGTCCAAATCGAATCGGAGATATCCACTCGGTCTCCAAGCGAGTACGGAAAGGAGCTGCCTTTCGCGATCGCAGAGGCGACAGCGGATTTGAGGAAATCCATTGCGACCGGCGACAGTGGTGGGTGGGGGGTGAGTCCAGGTTACAGCCGGCTCTGTCTGGTCTTTCCCGCAAGACAGGAGAGGTCAAGCGCACCGTTGACAGAAAACGTCGAGCGAGAGAAGATCTCAAGGCCGGAATGAAGGCTGAGGTGAAAGCAAGCAAGGTGTGGGGGAGTAGTGGGGAGAAGGAGATTGAAAGGAGGAATGAGGAGGTCACCAAATCAGGATCACCATAATAAATAGTTCGCTACCTATAAAAGCTCGCCAGTTGGCCCCTCCAGTTGGCCACAAAAACACAACAACTACTAGTATTAGGGTATATTCCACACGAATGAACACGAATTGAACTGCATCCAGTACACCAAAATCGATTGCTATTCTCAATGGATCCTGTACACCCACCAGACACGGTGGATCGTCCCTCCATTCGTCCCCTGTCTCTATCGCGCTTGGTTGTCTGCTCCACTTTGATGTTGGGAGCCAGTTTAATCTGGACCTTTAAAACCCGCCATCTCCCCCACCTCGTTACGACCCCTCCTTCCACCCACGCCCTCTCCAACCTCACCACCAATCTACATCTACACACCATGGCCTACCAACAGGAACGTCTCATCGCCGAGCTCGCCGTCCAGCGCGCGACCATCCTCACCCAGAAAGTCTTCAACGAGAAGGCCAAGGGAACCGTCTCCAAGGATGACAAGTCCCCCGTCACCATCGGCGACTTCGGTGCCCAGGCCCTGATCATCCAGGCCATCCGCAAGAACTTCCCCAACGATGAGATCGTCGCCGAGGAGGAGGCCAGCTCCCTGCGCGAGGACAAGGCGCTGAGCGCCGAGATCTGGAGACTGGTCCAGGACATCAAGCTGGAGGACCCCGAGAGCGATGCCCTCCTGGGCGGCCCGCTGCCGAGCGAGGTCGAGATGCTGGACATCATTGACCAGGGCAAGAGCGCGGGAGGCCCCAAGGGTCGTATCTGGGCGCTGGACCCCATCGACGGCACCAAGGGCTTCCTCCGTGGCGGCCAGTACGCCGTCTGTCTTGGTCTGATGGAGGACGGAGACGTCAAGGTCGGTGCCATTGGCTGCCCCAACCTGCCCGTCAACGACGCCGAGACCCTGTCCGCGTCGATTGGCGTCGACCAGACCAGCGGCGCCGGTAACGGTGTCCTGTTCTCCGCTGTCAAGGGCGTCGGTGCCGCGAGCCGGCCCCTGGCCGCCGGCAAGCTCGCCGAGAGCAAGTCGATCTCCATGCGTCCTGTCCCCGATATCGCCCAGGCGGTCTTCTGTGAGGGTGTCGAGGCGGCTCACTCCGCGCAGGGCGACAATGCCGCTGTGGCCCAGCTCCTGGGTATCACCGCCCCCAGCGTGCGCCTCGACTCCCAGGCCAAGTACTGCTCGATTGCCCGCGGCGCCGGTGACATCTACCTGCGCCTGCCCGTGAAGAAGGACTACCAGGAGAAGATCTGGGACCACGCCGCGGGCGACCTAATCGTCCGCGAGGCCGGCGGCCAGGTGACGGATATCTACGGCAACACGCTGGACTTCAGCAAGGGTCGCACGCTCGCGGCCAACACGGGCGTCGTGGCGGCGCCCAAGGCCGTCCAGGACCAGGTCATCGGTGCGGTGAAGAAGGTCCTGAAGCTGTAAATTACGCGCGAAAAAAAATCAAAGTACATAAATGACACCACCGTGTGAAGTAAACCCGGGATCCTGCAACGAATCTTTATCGGATTAGACCGTGCACGCTAGATGCGTCTAGAAATACATAGCATAGATACCAATCGCGAGATGAGAAATGAGAAACCGTGCTTGGATATACATGTACAGAATGGAACAAAATAAAAGAAAATATGCGGAACCCTTCGTTTACCGGATCTTCTTCGCCTTCAGTTTGATCGTCTCGTCGTTGATGAAGATACCCTTGCCCTTGTAAGGCTCAGGCCGGCGCCACTCGCGGATCTCCGCGGCGAACTTGTTCACGGCAATCTTATCGATACCCTCCAGCAGGATGCGAGTCGGCTGCGGGGTGCTGGCCTTGACGCCCTTGGGGATGCCCAGCTCGACCGGGTGCGAGAATCCGACCTTCAGGTTGACGAACTGCTGGCCCTCGTACTCGGACTCGACGGTGGTGGCCGTCGGCTCGATCATCGCTCGGTAACCGACACCGACCAGACTGAGAATGCAGACGTGGCCTTCCGACACGCCCAGGACGGAGTTTTGTAGCAGTGCCCGCATGGTTCCTACCGTGCAATTCCGGCGGTTAGATACGTGGTCCGTGGTCTGGAGAAGAAGCGCTGTCGGACGGGAGATACATACCCCACATGGCACGTTGGTGAGCGATCGTGGCGTCCACGACGGACAGGCTCGCTTTGCGGGCGGCTTCATCATGGTCGATCTTCAGGAAGGAAGGGGGCGTCAAGGACAATTCGCCTGTGGGAAATTCCAGATGTTAGTGGGTTCAACGCTTATCCGCGGTGGTCTGCGTCCCAGCACCGCATGGATTCCCCGGTCGTTGGCTTACCCAGAGGGCCCTTGATCTCCACCTTTGTCGTCGGAATATCCTTCGTTACACCTCTCACGGCGACCTGGGGCAGGTCGATGAATTTCAGGGAGACTTCCGGGGGAATGGCGATCGCCGCAGCGCCGACGCGAGACTGGGTCGGGGAGGTCGTGGAGAAGGACTGGGTGCGAGGGAGTTGCGAGAAGGCCGGGGCGAGGAAGATTGGCAGGGAGCCCTGGCGGAGGGGACTCCGCGTCAGCTGTCGGAGGCAGCTCTGCGTGAGGAAAGTGGACATGGCGTATGGGATCGAGTTGCACTTGAAGGTCTCAAGGCGGATCTCCGAATTCAACTGATTTTGTCCCGACTCGCTGATGGCCCGATATGGTTAGCGCGCCACGTGATCATGTATAGAGTGCCTTGATGCCTTTTCCAGTACAATCCTCACCTGAAGAGTAATAAATATCACAGTGTGTCAAATGCAGAAAGTTCAATCTGTTACATGTGTCCCAAATATTGCATTACCTCTCATATCGTATGTTCTGAGAGGTCTACAGTTGCTCGTATGGCTGGCATTCAACAACAGATTAAATACGCATATTGGCCTCTTGAACAATCTAGTCTCAGGAACGGCCAGGACTCAGGGGCTATTATCTTCTGTACGGTAGGTAGTAGAAAGCGTCGGTTCAGACTGCTTTACAGTGACAGTAGCATTGATGTTTAGCAATAATCTAATGTCCAAAAGCACGGCACAGTAATCCGTATAATGCAAACCAAATGCAACGCTGCAATGTATGGAGTATGTGGATTTCAAGGTCGTGAAAGAGATCTAACGTCATATAAGCCAGCACGTAGAGACACCAGCATCACTTGTCAAGGCTTTTACTCTTGACCACCCTCCCAAGCAGCTCCTTGCAGTGTTTCTCACTGTACTGCTCCCAGACTTCATACAACGAGACCAGCTCCTGCGTGCATTCAATGACCGCTCGGATGTCCACCTCACTATCCGCCAGCCAGCTGATGAGTTTCTGGATCCGGGCGGGAGGTCCTGCTCCGCCCCGGTCCCCCAGCGCTGCAAGGATGTTCATGCCTCCGTCGCGCATTGCGCCGGCCAACGGGGCCGCGGAGCCATGGAAACTGGACTGGCTGGGCTTGAAGACGATGGCCACAATGATGGTCATCACAGCAATGACATGAGGAGGGTGCAACAATGGCAGGTCGGTCAGGTAGTGATCATTGATCACCGACCACGCAAGTGCCACTTCATCTGATGTCAAAGCCAGCTCGGGTTGGAGTTCCGAGAGCGTCCGGTACGGATGGTGTACGATAAGCTGCGAGCTCATTTCGGATATCAACATAAACTCACATTCCCCCAGTTTGGAAACATCGGGGGCAATGAACTCTAGATAATGGTTTAGATCCAGTCCCGTAAGAGAGCCGATGGGTTCCATACCTGGCCAGAGGCCCCGGGCCTCGCCGACCACGTATCTGATATGCTGGGGGCATTCTTCCATTTTACAGGCAAGATAGAATGCCGTGGTCGCCACCAAGTACGGGTTGGTGTGCCGGATCTCGTTCTTGGTATAGAACCTCTTGATATATATCTGGGCCGTGGCCAGAGCTTGCTGTCTGGTGGACATTCTCTTCCCCAGCTTGATCAATTCTGCAATCCTTTAGCGGGAAGGCCTATATTAGATAGTCTGTGACCTTGCATTACTTACGCTGGCTAAAGTAGATGTTCAAGAGCCTCTGGTCTGGCAACGGGAATTGCGAATGGGCTGTCTGGTCCCTCGCGCGGAACCCTTCTCGGATCTCTGTTAGCTTTTCCCGTGAGAAGAGCCAATGTCGGTATTGGGTCGACGCCCAATAATTTGCCGCCATTATGAAATCCCAGCTCGAACGCCGTCTTATAATGTGATGTGTTTATATGAGACCTGAAGGATCATCATGGCCCCAGGCGGGGTGGTCAGTATCTTATCCGAACAAAGCTGACCGCAACTCCATGCGTCAAAGACTGCAGTGGCGACAGGAACGCCTTCCAGTCAAGAACAGCAAGGTCATTAATGAAATTAACAAATCCAAGAACGGATTGCTAGATGTCCTGCTGTGGAGGCAAATACGTCTGCGACATCAGACAACCGATGGATGCCCACGTGACTGGGTTTGCGTTGTTTGTTCTGTTTGCCCCTTGAGCAAAAGGTTGGCCTCGGGAATCAATCGGTCTCCTCGACTTCTGCTCCGTATACTGACGCTCTCTTCTCTCTGGTTGCGTCGTGGGTTATCTCTTTCATTCCCAAGGTCACCATGAGTGCGCACATGTTGATGCCGTTTCGGCGTCGTCCGTGGACCTGTCGGACCTGTCTGCAGCGCCTGCAGCGCCTGCAGCCTCGCCGGTCCCTAGAGACGGCTGCATCGCCAGCGTCCCATGCGACAAGTTACGACTACTCCCCCGCAAATCACGCAACACGACAGAAGACGACGGACGATGAAACATTACGCCGGGTATTTGACTCGCAACCGTTCTGGCGCGACTTCTCGCAGCGCAGCGCCGCCCAGACCAAGCCGACCGGGCTGGTACAGAACCAATATTTGACCAGCCCCGAGGGCTTCCGGACGTTCGCCGGCACCACCCTGCAGAAATGCCAAGCGATTGTGACAAAGGTATTGCAGGCGTCGACATTGGAGGATTATAGAACTATGGCGCGCGATCTGGACCGACTGAGCGACCTCCTGTGCCGTGTGATTGATTTGTCGGACTTCATTCGAGTCATCCACCCGGATCCCCAAGTGCAGGACGCGGCTACCCAGGCGTACGCCCTCATGTTCGAGTACATGAATGTACTAAACACCACCACCGGGCTCCACGATCAACTGAAGACAGCAGCCGCCAACGCTGATGTCACATCGCATTGGAGTGAGGAGGAGAAGATTGTTGCGCACATCTTGATCAAGGACTTTTCGAATTCCGCAATCCACATGCCCCCGAATGAACGCCAGCGATTCGTTAACCTCTCCAATGAAATTAGCCAGGTGGGATCGGCTTTTGTCAACAGCGCCGAGCCAGCCAAATCCCATGTGGTCGTGGGTGCCAACAGTCTCCGCGGGCTGGACCCGATCCTCGTTCAAAAGATCAAGCGATGGAACCGGACAGCGTCAGTACCGACCATGGGACTGATCCCGCGGCTGGCATTGCGATCAGTCCACGACGAGTCGACTCGGAGAGAGGTCTACTTGGCCACGAGAACCTCGAGCGGACGACAGATCGAGCGCCTCGAGGAGCTTCTGGCTAAGCGGGCAGAGTTAGCCAAGCTCTCCGGATTCTCTAGCTTCGGCCACATGACGCTTAGCGATAAGATGGCGAAATCCCCCGAGGCGGTGTCGAACTTCCTCACGTCGTTGGTGGGAAGCAATCGGGAATTGGTCCGCGAGGAGCTGTTCCGGCTACAACAGATGAAGGGAGACTCCCAGTTCCAGCCCTGGGACCATGCGTACTATGTGCATCAGCGGGTCATGCAGCATTCGCAGTCCCGACGGTCGCGCGAGCTGAGTGCGGTGCCCGAGTTTTTCTCCCTCGGAACCGTGATGCAGGGCTTGTCCCGGCTCTTCGACCGTCTCTACGGAGTGCGTCTGGTGCCCCAGGAAACCGCGTCCGGTGAGACGTGGAACCCGGACGTGCGTCGTCTGGACGTAGTCGACGAGTCGGGTCGGCATATCGCAGTGATCTACTGCGACCTGTTCTCGCGACCGGACAAGCACCCGAACCCGGCGCATTTTACGCTGCGGTGCTCGCGCGAAATTTCCCCCGAGGAAGTGGCCGAGTGCGCGACGCTCGACCAGTCGGCCCACCCCAATGACGGCATGGCGACGGCCATCGACCCGCAGACGCAGACGCTCCGTCAGCTACCCACGATCGCGCTGGTCTGCGACTTTGCCGAACCCCCGGCGACGGGCGCAGGGCGTCCGTCACTGCTCAGCGAGCACAGCGTGCGCACCCTGTTCCACGAAATGGGCCACGCGCTGCACTCGATCTTGGGCCAGACGCGTCTGCAATCCATCTCGGGGACCCGCTGCGCAACGGACTTCGCGGAGCTGCCGTCCGTGCTGATGGAGCGATTTGCCACAGAGCCCGCGGTCTTGGCCATGTACGCACGCCACTGGGAGACCGACGCGCCGCTGTCCGAGAGCATGATGCGCAGCATGGAGCAGGACCGCACGGCCCACGGATCGATCTACGGTGCGGTCGAGAACGAATCCCAGATCCTCATGGCGCTCGTCGACCAGGCCTACCACTCGCTCCCGGCCGGAGGCGCCATCGACAGCACGCACATCTACCACCAGGTGTCGTCGGCACACTCCACCCTGCCTGACCCAAGTGACTCCCAGCCCCCCACCTCGTGGCAGGGATTCTTCGGCCATCTGTACGGCTACGGCGCCACCTACTACAGCTACATCTTCGACCGGGCCATCGCGAACAAGATGTGGGAGGATGTCTTCCAGGCGGGGCAGGCGTCCGTGGATCGCTCCGCGGGCGAGCGCTACAAGAACGAGGTGCTCCGCTGGGGAGGCGGCCGCAACGGCTGGGAGTGCGTTGCAGGCGTCCTCGGCAGTGGAAACCCAGCCAACGCCGACGGTCGCCTAGTCGAGGGCGGCGACGAGGCGATGCGCGAGGTAGGACGATGGGGACTGGGGCGCGATGGCGTTTCTGGATAGCTGGCCTTACCTCATCCCTACACTCTTGAACATGTTTCGACATACCGTACATATATATGCCATCTATAGAGTCTATAGAACCTTGTTTATACTAGAGATTATATATATGCCTGTACCATTGTATTATAGTATACATAAGAGTTGGCGCCAGCTCGGATTGGTTCAGAAAATGACCCAGCCTTGATCTGCGCGGCTCAACCGTCTTCTTCATCCATTCTTCTTTCATCCCTTCTTCGTCCGGCATCCTCCACCCATGTCAACGGTGTTACTTCCATACCATCTAAATGTTCACTCAACAGACTGATGTATAGGCATAGTGACAGTTTGAGACTCGGCATATTTCGACACGCACAGGCCTTGATTCGTCACGGTGGTACCGATGCACCCTCTGGTGGAACCAACGCTGCGACAAGCATCTGATAATTAACTCGCACTGGAATTTGAGTACAGAGGCGATGCACTCTCTTCCTGACCTAATACTTTATCGTCCTACTCCGGCATGCATCATGCCCTTTTATCGGGGCCAACAGACTCACTGTCTAATGAACCAGTATATATATTCACGTGGTCAGAACTCCACCATTACATACAAAAAATATATACATGCACACAATATACAAATCTCGACACCACCAGGGCATCAGAGATCGTCGAAATGGCCATCTTCCACCGGGGAGGGCGGCAGCCGGAACAGCCAAATGGCTAGCCCGACCAGGGTAAACGCCGTGCTTGTCATCATCCACGCGAGGCCGATCCAGACCCCGCCCATCTCGAGACCGATCTGGAAGACGGTTGTGATGGATAGGCTGGCGACGACGTTGCCCACGGACTGGAGGACTTCGATCATGGTGAAGAGCCGGGCGGTTTCTTCGCGCCGGACAAGCGTTGTGACGAGGGATCGCGTAAGGAAGACGAAGCCTGCGCCGGCGGTTTGGACGATCAGGCTCGGGATCAGCGTGGCGATTGTTGGCGACAGGCCGATGCCCAGAGTGCCCACGATGAGGAAGATGATGCTGAGGCGGGCGAGGTATAGATCCTTTTGGTTCGTTTTCATGGTGCGGAGGAGCCGCCGGGAGATGGCTGGCAGCACCCAGAGGAATAGCGGGATGGTGAGGGCGGGCTTCCAGGACATGAGGAAGTTGGCTTGCGCGAGGCTCCAGTGGTATCGGGTGGAGATATATTGGACCAGGAACCAGGAGGAGCCACGGCTGAGGCGATAGACGAGAAAGGCGGAGAGGAGAAGCATGAAGTGTTTATTGCGAAAGATGAAGGAGTAGGGTGTCAAATAGGCGCGACACCGGGCGAGGAGCTTGACGATCATCGGGGGTGGTGTGCTGGGGCCGCCTCGCGGGGGTCGTGTTTCTCCCTCTTTGGGAGACTCGAAATCGTTCCAGTCGTCTGGGCCGGGTTCCTTCGGGACCCGCCTTGTGTGATTCTCCAGATCTTCGTGCGACCACCGAGAGAGCTCGATACTGGGAGACGGCGACGGAGGATGAGCGTGTACCGTGTGCATGGTCTCCGGCAGGGTCAGTGCCAGACAGACCCCTCCCATCACGATTGACCAGCCCGCCAACAGGGGAATCCACGGATTCATGACCATCAGCCAGGAGCTCGCTAAGCTGCTGACAAAGTCGGCTCCCATACTGGCGACGCCGAACTTGAAGAACATGGGCGCCCTAAGAGCGGTTAGTATCTAGGTATCGTCCATTGATTTCCTCCATCGGACTAGGCAGCGCTACCTTTCTTCTTCAGTGGTGACGTCGGACATCATGGTCCACGCGACGGCAAAGGCCACGACGGGTCCTCCACCGATCAACCAGGCCAAAGACGAGGCCCAGACGGCCCGCAGCGGGAGCACGTCGGAGTACCAGATGACGATGAAATTGAGAAAACAGTTGAGAAAGAATCCGGGGATACTGAGCGTGATGGTGGGCTTGCGGCCGGAGCGATCGGCCATCAAACCGTACGGGATGGCCAGAAAGATACCTGCACGGAGAGCGAGAGACTGATCAATGATATGCCCAACAGGGAGGAAGACCCGGAAAAACCAGCGACATACTCAAAATCCCATCAAAAAACTCCATATACCCTTTGACAGCCGCCAACTCAGACTGGACCTCCTTGAGCTTGCACTGCGACTCCTCCACATACCCACTGGGCCCAATCTGAGACGGATCGGTACGGGCATAGAACTCGCGACAGGTGATGGACTCATAGATCTGGGTCATGGGTCCGCCGGCCATGACGATGCCGACTTCGATGGCCAGCACCATGGCGAACAGGGTGACCATGAGGCGGAGACGGAGATTCGGATCGATCGCATGTTGTTCCTTGCGTTCTTTGCGGTCCCAGGGGGAGGGATTGCTGTTGCTGGCGCTGTCGGCGCTGTCGGCGCTGGGGAGGAACGGGGCGTCCTCGGCGTCGCGAGGATCGTGGGGGACCAGAGTCATGGTCATGGACGAGGCATTGCCTTGGGGGTCGGTGAATATACGGGATATCTATCTATATATATTCTCTATGGATGGTATATATACAGATGGAGAGGTATTAAGGTGTGTTAAGAGGGGGAGGGGTGTGGGAGAATAAAAAGAGAGAGAGAGAGAGGACAGATAGGGAAGAGGAGGTAAGACGAGGCCGAAGGATTAAACACAGCCCAGCAAAAAGTAAGAGCAAGTCTGATCCTGTTCGCTTGGCAAACAAAAATAAACCATAACTTATCTTCAGTCGAATTGAAAAATACTAATCTCACATCTAGTTAAAGATGAACAGCCATTATACAGGAGTCAGGAGTCACTATAATGGATTATATTCAAACTCAGTATTCCATTCGACCTCCCTGCTTGTTCCGTCCTCTCAAACTGCTTCTTTGTCCCCCCTCCAATGATGGAACGTTTCCAGAACATAAACCATACCATTAGTGTGCTAATGGTGTTAAGCTCCACTTTATACTGGAAAGCAACTCATCGGTAACAAATCAGAGTCCGTCCATGCGACCAGGGGGGGCGGTGTCAAACGGATGGACCAAATAGGGGCTCCGCCTGCGTTCAGGGGACGAACGCCATCGCCCAGAGGCGTTCGGGATGGATGGAGCTTATGATGGGGACTGTTGTGATCGGAGGGAATGATATTCTGAGAGTCGTGACTTGTCCGAATTATTGGATTGAAGGGGAGAGAAAGAAGGCAATCAATCGTGTTGCCCCGACCGAGGCAACGCGGCGCGGATGATGACACCATCGCCAAGGACCAGTCTACTATAATTGGAACATCCGCCTACGGGTACGGGCTCATTTGCGGTGGGGTTCGTATACCAGGTTGTCTCAAGAAACGGAAGGGGTAGGATCGATAGACAATCGATGGTCGGAGATGGCTCCAATATATTTCCAGGGTCCTGGGGACGAGCCAGCGCTATCCGCTGGCAGAACAAGAGATTGCGACGCCGGTGCGATGAAACATGGGTCTGTGCGGAGGTATCTCCGTTGAGGATCTCCTCAGATCGCCCACCACGAAGACAGATCAGTCGCTTCTGTTCCACGAACCAGGTGCAGATATGGCTGACACGCACGAGTGATGAACTGGCCGACACGGTGGAGTGCTGGATGCAATCACCAGGAGATGCGTGGTCCAAGCCGAATGAGCGGCAAGAAGTCTTAACAGCGAGACCCGACGATAATTATCATCGCAAGTCCCTGATCCACTTGCGAGGTTCGGATCGAACGACAACAATCAGATCATACCGCATTCCCATCCGGCCGCTCGAAGAAGGCCTGGGACCGCGTCACCTCGACGCCGGATCTCTCCACAAAGGCCAACGCGCTGGGCTTTTCCACCTTGACCGTGACGCGCTCATTCCCGAAGTCGACCGTCACGATGTGGGCAATGAAAGTCGCGAGCGCTTCGACTGTTTGGTACGACGTTCCCTCGACTCGCTATGAAGAACGATTAGTACTCGCCACCACACTGGACAGGGAGATGTGAAGTCCGCCTACCTCGGCAACCGCCCGTGTCATCTCCTGGCAGGTGTTCACCACCGTGGATCCCCACGCCAACTGGCCCGGTCCCTTGAACTCCAACGAGATGATCACCGCCTGTTTCTCCACCCTCTCGTGGGAGTTGACCCCCAGGATGCAGTGACACCGGATTCCGTCAATGCGGAATTCCTCCTCCAGCACCACCGGGCAGCGTTCGGACTCGAGTCCCATGACTCCTTCGCGGTATCCCCACATGGTGACGCTGCGGTACCGGAGCCCCTCCTCGGCGCGCAGCAGCGCCTTGGGCAGATGCAGCCAGACCTCGCATTGACCGAACGACCCGTTGATCGAGGTATCCGACGACGTGAGGGAGGACGCCAATTCAGCATCCAGCTGGCCCGCCGAATGACTGGGCCTCCGCCCACCATGCTGATGCACATGCGACATCCTCCGGACCCCGGCGGCCGTCTCGTCCAGCAACCCCAGACCGCAATTGGCCACAATCCCCGCTGTCAATCGGACATCCTGTCCCAGCTCCTGACTCAACATCTCCTCCCGTCGTGTCCCATTCACATTGATCATCTTTCCCCCAGGGTGTTCCTGGTTCGCACCCATGTGACGGACGTCTTCCTCTAGGCGACGGTACAACTTGCCGTAGTCCAGCGATAGGGATACATCATCCGCGGCGGCTGCCGCAACGGCGGAGGAGTAGGATAGCTTGAGAGAGGCGGTGCAGGGCTGGGACTTCCCGAACCGATGCCATGGGTCTGGGGCCACGGGCAGGGGGAGCTGGATGTTGCGGAGCTGGACGCTATCGAGGACTGGGGGAGGGGAGGGGATATGGACGTTGACCCGTTGCTCCGCCATGATTGTCTGTCTGAGGAGAAGTAAGAGAATAGCTCAGCACGTTTCAATGACCAATTCGTAGGAGTGCAGATAGATGACGAGAGGAGGGTTTCTCTCCATTAAAGAAGCGGAGGATCACCCCACCTCGTGCCTCAGGCAGAGAGCACCGTAGTGAATGATTCATTATCCTACACTAATCCCGATTGGGCTATTCAACAAACACGCCAAGCTTTGTACTCGGCATAGTGGTGCATGTGCACGTGCATTGCATGTCATGTGCATATGCCTTATGGAGGGGGCATCCATAAGATCCGAGTCAACAAATCAAGAGCGCATCCTCGACGGCTTCAAGGATGCGGTTCCTTCTTCCTCTCCACATCCCATCCGGTCTTTTCGCCTGGTTCCTCTTCTTCTTCGCCTCTCGTTGATCTCCCATCCAATCATTGCTTCGATCATTCCACTCAGCCACTCTTTTGGTATTCGGTTCCTTGACTTTACCTTCGCCTCCCTTCTTCCCTCCCTTGCATGTCGCAGCCTCTCCTTCCTGCCTTTCCTTTACATACCACACAGAATCTTTCTTTTCACTCAGTACTTTGATCATCGACCGGGGTATTATCCACAGGTGACAGACAATATACCGTGGTTCACTCCGTCGTCGTCGGCCTCATGAGCCACCATCATGGCCTCTCTATCGGATGCGCCGCCTCACGCTCAGTCCATCCGCCGGTCGGTCACGCTGCCCGTCAGCTTGACTGCGAGACCCCATCGTCGCTCCGTATCGTTTCAGCCCTCCGAGAATGATCTCTTCTACCATCCGGCCGCAAAGGTCGTCCATTTCGCCCCCAGAGCCGTGGCCCCGATCCCGTCGAGTACCGCGCCGTCCGACTTCGACTATCCCGTCGACGCCGTCGAGACGCTGCCGTGGCGTTCGCCGACTGAACGGACCGTCGCGTTTGCGCCCCTCCGCTTGGAAAAAATACACGGGTTGGCGGTTTTCCTTAAGTGCGGCAGCGTCGTCCATGCGATCCTCAAAAACTCCCAGTGTTGGTGCGTGGACGGCGAGTCGACCTTTGTCCTGCGCATCCGACCGTTGACTTACTACCGTATCGAGTTGCCGAATATTACGGAGGAGGACAGAGGATATGTTACGGCGTTGAAGACCGCGCTACCGACCATCTTACGCTACGAGATCACTCCCTGCCCCTTCAAGCGCGGGTTCACGGTCCCGATCCCCGAGGCGGCCAAGGCTCCGCGCCCAAAGAAAGCGTGGCGTCCCAAAGGGAGGCGAGAGAGCGCACCGATCTACTCGCTCCCGACGCGGGAGAAGAGCCCGGCACGGGCGATGGCCGAGCTGGCGCCGGATGTGCTGAGCGCCGGCGAGGAGACGGATGGCAATTTGACCGATGATAGCAGCCTCTTGACCCGCGGCAGCAATAGCACCCTTCTCGAGACCATCCCGGACGACAATGAGGCTAATGAGCCCTCTCTGGAACCGTCCGCGGGTGCGCAATCCACCCATCCCCATACGAATCCAGCCCCCCGGGTCGCAGAGCCCCTGCGACGTTCGGTGTCAGAAGCGCAACCGAGTTTTCCTACCTTGCTGGCAAGGTTTGACGACCGCTCGGAACGCCCCGCCGTCCCTGACCTGCCCCTTGCGTCCAGCGTCGAGCCGTTTCACTCCCTCGAGCCTCGATCCCCTCTCGAGTCCGACTCCCCGTCGGAAATTTCCGCCCCCGTGTCGTTCGGCGAGACTACACCGCCTCCGGACGTTCCGCGGGGTGCCTCGGAGAACCCCTCAGGTGGCCTGAAGACCCTACTAGAGGTGGATGATAGTGAACGGTTTTTCTCTGCCCCGCGCGATTCTCCCCACTGCCACTTGACTGCGACCCCGTCGCCGGTCGGGAGCTCGGATCGCAAATCGTCGGTTTCGGCCGAGTCGACGCGCAGCACCGAGTCGAACCCGTACCTGAGCGACATGAGCGCCGAGTTCCGACGGCGGTCACGGGCGTCGCGAGCGCGCGAGGTGTCTCCGATGCCGCCACCCTCGATTTTAGTGACCAGCGGGGCACCGGACCCGGATGCAGAGTCGATTCTGCACAAGACGTGCACGCTCGTGCTGGTGCCCCCTATCCAGCTGCTGATCGTGCTCCTCCACATTGCCGCGCGGATTGTGATCGGGCCCCAGGGGAAGGGGGCGATCGGGGATTTGGACCGCAAGTTTGAATGCCAGATCACGAACTCGCAAGAGGCGGTGGATGACTTCGACCTGCCGCTGGCGCTGGACTGTCCGCGACGGGGATCGGAGGGACCGCCTGATCCGTGGAAGTTTGACTGACCTTCTCTCTCTTTTCCTTTCATTTTTTTTCTTCTTCCTTTCCCCTTCTTTCCCTCTCTCTCTCTCTCTTTCTCTCTCTTTTCCTTTCCTTTTTCATCCTCTTCATTTTCTCCCAACGTAAAGTTGTAATCTGGATTTCTACTGCATTACTGTTTTCTGGCGACTTGACGCACCTTGTACGATTTTGAGATTCCCCGGTGTTTTGTTGGATTGGGATATGGATCAACGGTGATTGTGCATCTGCATACAAGAGGATTCCGCTGTATTTTAACGCCTGACGAATAAAGCTGCTCTATCAAGACTTGACCTGGCCCTATCCAAGATCTCCATCTCTCTCCCTCGTTTTTCTTTCCTCTTTCTATTCTCTACATATTCTCTCGATCTTACATCTGTTACCACACCCCTATACTCTCACCCTTACCAATCAAATTTACTATCCAGCTCACCAGGCCTCTTGTCATATCTTTCTGGTCACTCGTTGTGGCTAGTTATATCCAAGAGTGTCCAGGGTGCTGAATAGTTGAATAAGCCAATAAATAAATAAATAGAGTAGTTGGAATAGCTGCTACAACAGATATCTCGTTAAGTGATAAGACACGCAACTGGCCAATGTCAGCTGACCTGCGTTGTTTCCCACATTGAATTATTGTTTTGACTCTTCATGTTTCTTGCAACCCTTTCAACTATTCGCAATCTTCAGGAGTCATCAATATCATCGTTATGTCGACTATTGTCATCGGTCCTACCACAACCCTAGCTCCAAACAGTTTTCTACTGACGAGTTGCAGGTTCTGGTGTAGTATAAACAACAGACGTTCATCTATGCTACAGTCTTTTAGCTTCTCATCTCCAACCCTCTGCCCACCAATGTAACCCTTGTTTTTCTTTTTCTTCTTCCATGCATGATTGATTTTCCACCTCCCATATGTCGTATTGATATCAACTACTAGGGTTCTTTGGATGAGTTTCTGTCTTCAGCCACTGAGCCCCGAGTCGTGGAGCGTGTCGACCCTCACTCTAAAGTACACAAACAAAACTTCTGGGCCTATCAGAAATCCACCCTGCAGAGAGTCGCACGCAGCAATGCTGACCACCATCGTAAAGGAACATGGGTCAGCATCACCCGGGGCTCCTCCGTCTCGAGGGTCAGCCGTAAAAGCGGCAGGGCCCGCCCAAACAGACGAGATGCTCCACCTCAGCGACCTGCTCAACTTTCACCATGAGAAACTCTTCGACCGGATCATGCAAACAGCAGATCTCCAGCGAAGCGGGCGATGCGGGCGATGCTCTGATGGGAGGGGAAGCCCATCCTGCGAACCACGCCTCGGGCCTGGAGAAAAAGGCCTCCTGGTTTCGACGCACTTTAACGGATACTTGGGCCCCGGAGATCACAGCTATCGTGTCAATGCTTCTTTGTCTAGTAGCCATCCTCGTCATCCTTACCGAATACCAGGGCAGATCCGTCCCCGACCTACCAATGGGATTGACTCTCAACACGATCATCTCGATCCTGGCCACCGGCGCGAAATCACTGCTCATTTACGCGATTTCTGCGTCGATTGGTCAGTCCAAATGGATCTGGTTCAACCCAGGTCAGCCGTTGCAGGACCTGCAGACCTTTGACGATGCAAGTCGCGGCCCCCTCGGTTCGACGACGTTGCTTTTTGGACGAACGATAACGTCCGTTGCGTCCTTGGGCGCAGCTGTCACGGTTACTGGGCTGGCGTTCGAGCCTTTCGTCCAGCAAGTGGTCCTCTATTCCGTTGAAAACGTCAAGACATCGTCTCCGCTTGCGACGGCGAACAAAGCCACCAGCTTTCGGGAGGACGGGGCACATATGCGGTCGTCCGTGATGTCTGGTATCTGGGCTACGAAAGAGGCGTTGCAGGCAATCCCCTCGTGCCCGACTCAGAACTGCACATGGCCAAGACAGAGGATGACCCGTTCCTTGCCGGCACTTTCGAAGCCTCATTCTACTATCCCCGCATCCTCCTCCAGCAACTACTACAACGCCCGACCTCTGGGAACCGAAGTTATCTGGGGATCGTCGTCACCAAGTTGAAGTGCTGCAATACCAGTTCCGCTTGAGAGAAAGCATCCTCCTAGGTCCTCAAAACGAGGGTCAGCATATTGGCCATGCAGAGCGGTGTTCAAGTGCAATCCAGCTAGTACTGGGCTTCTTGCCCTGTATGGGTCGAGTGATGTAACCGATGGAATCAATAGAAGAAACAGACAATCGAATAGTCGCGGGTATTAACTACTGTCGGACTGAAAATTGGATGCGGATAACGGTGCTGGTGCATCTGCATGCATTGACGACGTTTAAGTATGTTGACACCTGACGAATGAGGCTGCATGTTGACTGCGACAAACGTGGCAAACACGGACTTTAGGCTGTATCCATCGTTACCAAATAATAATCCGGTCGATGACGCATGCCTCGTTCCAAAGTGGACACTGACACTGGACAGTGGGTTTGCCGCGGGAAACCGGGGCAGTGTGTTCCATGTCCAAAGTGCTTGGGTATGATGCATGAGTCGTGATCTGATGATGATCCATTCGTCCATTTCTCGGGTTCGTCACGGTTAGTGACGGAGTTAGGTCGGAGTGTTGGATAGAATGCATGTAATGCATGTAATCTTGATCAAGTCAATCTGATACTCGATTGATAGCATGTCAATATCGTCAGTAGTCAGTATCAATAATAGAATCAAATATAGAAGTAAAAATGGAGAAAGAGAATGGAGTTGAAATCGGAGGAGCAGGCCAACTCCGTGCAGGTGACCATCCCGGCTTCGGCGCTCCCGCAAGGGAACCTCAGGCCTCTTTTTCTCTTCTTTCCTTCTTTTCCCCTCTCGACTTCTCTTCTTCTTCTTCTTCTCTTCACCTCACTTCATCTCATCTCTCCTTCATCATCATCATCATCTCGCTTCTTTCATCTCTGCATCTCTATCCATTGATTTCATCATCCCGTGTGTAATCCGAGCCTGACAATCACTCCGGCCTCCGACCAACGGCAACTGCTCCGATCTCCACTCTTCTTCTCCCCGTACTTCCATCCAGCCGAGACAAGACCGTCTCTCTTTTTTTTTTTTTTTTTTTTTTTTTTTTATTATTTTCCCCCTCGGGTATGTTCTTTGCCTCTTTCTCCCGCCCTTTCCCCTCTTCCTCCTACCTTCCCTCTTGTCCTTTTCTCCCTTTTCCCACTTACCGATTTGCTAATCCGTCTCGGAGATAGTAGTAGTAGTTCCAAAGTCTTCTCCATCATCGCAATCATGATGATTAATACTTCTGCCCTTCGGCTCCGTTCCGCATTGGCTCGTTCGTCCTCTGTCATTGCTGCCCCTCTCGCCGCCGTTGCCCCTCTTCCTTCCTCCGCTTGTCGCTCCCTCTCTTCTTCTTCTTCTTCTTCCTCCTCCCTCTTCTCTTCTCCTTCTTCTTCTTCTTCTTCCCCTGTCTCATCTGCTTCTGCTTTTGCTCGTTCCCCTAGAACGTTTGCTTCCCTTCATCGTCCCATTGCCTCGACTGCCTCTTCCGGACTTTCTTCCTCTCGTTGGATTCAATCTCGCAACATGGCTTCCGAAATCCCTAAGATCAAGGTCAAGAACCCAGTCGTCGAACTGGATGGTGATGAGGTAGGTTTGGTCTGCATTTCGGCCCGCTCAATCGAGCCAAGAAGTACTGGAAGGAATCCCGCACATGGCCGGTGCCGCCCTTTTTATAGTTTCCCCCCCAATGGTCTCCTTCCTTCGGTTGCACATGTTTCCTGGCCCCCCCTGCGTCAACGCGGGGAAAGACGGCGGTCTCTGCCTTGATTCACGGTCAATCACCCGAGGACGGATCTTCCACCCCCCTCCCTCATCCAACCAATGGCCCGGCTTCCTTCTCGTCTTCGTCTTCACATGGAAGAAGCTAACCGCTGTATTCTCGCCATGTAGATGACTCGCATTATCTGGCAAGAGATCAGGGAGAAGGTATGTGTTGTCCCCTCCCGGCCCCGCGTCGGTGTCTGTCCCACCACACCGTGCGGGCCGTATGATCCCGATCCTAGGTCACTAACGGTTTCTTCCTTTGATAGATGATCCTGCCGTAAGTAGCACTCGGCATAGTTCCTTTACCTCGTCGCCGGCATACTGACCCCACCCCCAGTTACCTGGACATTGACCTCAAGTACTACGATCTCGTACGTTCCCCCGGACCCTCCCCCCTTCCCCCCCCCACCCATGCTAATCCCCTCCCAGGGTCTGGAGTACCGTGATGAGACCAACGATCAGGTCACCATCGACTCTGCCGAGGCCATCAAGAAGTATGGCGTCGGTGTCAAGTGCGCCACCATCACTCCCGATGAGGCTCGTGTTGAGGAGTTCAAGCTGAAGAAGAGTAGGCCCACCCTCCTCCCCCCACTCTCACCTCATTCGCTAACATCCGCATTTAGTGTGGCTCTCCCCCAACGGTACCATCCGTAACATCCTGTATGTTGTCCCGTCTCCGCATCCCCCAGTCTTATGCTAACCCTTCTCAGTGGTGGCACCGTTTTCCGTGAGCCCATCATCATCCCCGCCATCCCCCGTCTGGTGCCCGGCTGGAACAAGCCCATCATCATCGGCCGTCACGCCTTTGGTGACCAGTACCGTGCCGCCGACCGTGTCATCCCCGGTGCCGGCAAGCTCGAGCTCGTCTACACCCCCAAGGATGGCAAGCCCGAGACCGTCGAGGTCTACGACTACCAGGGTGGCGGTGTTGCCATGACCATGTACAACACCGACGACTCCATCCGTGGCTTCGCCCACGCCAGCTTCAAGATGGCTCTGCTCAAGGGCCTGCCTCTGTACATGAGCACCAAGAACACCATCCTCAAGCGCTACGATGGTCGCTTCAAGGACATCTTCCAGGAGATCTTCGAGTCCACCTACCAGAAGGACTTTGACGCCAAGGGCATCTGGTACGAGCACCGTCTGATCGACGACATGGTCGCCCAGATGGTCAAGAGCGAGGGTGGCTTCATCATGGCCCTGAAGAGTGAGTCTTTTTTTACTTCCTCAACATCTTCACCATGCGTGTAGGCTAATACATCTTAGACTACGACGGTGACGTCCAGTCCGATGTCGTCGCCCAGGGCTTCGGCTCCCTGGGTCTCATGACCTCCACCCTGACCACCCCCGACGGACAGGCCTTCGAGTCCGAGGCCGCCCACGGTACCGTGACCCGTCACTACCGCGAGCACCAGAAGGGCCGCGAGACCTCCACCAACCCCATCGCCTCCATCTTCGCCTGGACTCGCGGTCTGGTGCAGCGTGGCCAGCTCGACGGCACCCCCGAAGTCGTCACCTTCGCCGAGGAGCTCGAGCGCGCCTGTATCGACGTGGTCAACGAGGAGGGCATCATGACCAAGGATCTGGCCCTCTGCCAGGGCAAGAAGGAGCGGGAGGCCTGGGTGACCACCCGCGAGTACATGGAGGCCGTCGAGCGCCGTCTCAAGGCCAACCTCAAGTCCCGCCTCTAGATATCCCATTTTGAATTTTGACCGTTTCCTTTTTTGTTCTTTTTGAAATACCAATCGTTGCATGATTGTTTCGGAGTCAACGGGGTCGCATGAGACTACCCTCTTGTACATTGGTTGCATGCCTGGGTGTTGAATCGGTGCTCATGTTTCCCGCGGGCTCCAATGTGCCATGAACCTGTGATTTGCTATAGAGTAATTGGATTTTTTTGCTTGGCGATAGACAGAATATTATATATTCCTTGTGTCTTGGTATTTGGGGAAAGTAAAACATTTTCTTATGGAAATCATTAAAAGGGAAACCATCGTCAAATGCGTTATTCCTATCTACTCTATCAAGGTTCGTCTGTCACCACTGGTAAGGGGACTTCCATCATGCGGACTCACTCGCCTGAGGAATGGGAATCGGCCCGCCGGGCGAATCAGGCAAACGCGCAGTCAACACCTCGACCCCATCCTCCGTCACCAACAACGTATGCTCAAACTGCGCCGACAGCGACCCATCAGCAGTCGTGCTAGTCCAGTCATCCGGCCATGTGCGATCCCGATGCGTGCCCAGATTAATCATCGGCTCAATGGTAAAGCACATGCCCGGCTTCGCCGTGCCGACGGCCTTATTCTTGCCATAGTGCGGCACATTCGGCGCACAGTGGAACAGCTGATTGATGCCGTGGCCGCAGTAGCTCTTGACGACGCTGCAGTTGCGCCCCTTGGCGTGCTTCTCGATGACGTTCCCGGGATCCCGGAAGAGCATGCCTGGTTTGACGAGCGCGATCGACTGATCGAGGCATTCGCGGGCCGTTTCGACGACGCGGACGGAGTCGGGGTTCGACCGGGCTTTTTCGCCCACGTAGTAGGTTTCGTTCAGGTCGCCGTGGAACCCGCCGTGGTAGAGGGTGACGTCGATGTTGATGATGTCGCCGTCTTGGAGGGTGCGTTGGTCCGGGATTCCGTGGCAGATGGTTTCGTTG
This sequence comes from Aspergillus campestris IBT 28561, assembly GCF_002847485.1. Classification (NCBI taxonomy): domain Eukaryota; kingdom Fungi; phylum Ascomycota; class Eurotiomycetes; order Eurotiales; family Aspergillaceae; genus Aspergillus; species Aspergillus campestris. The sequence goes on from NW_020194339.1 coordinate 1,670,070, forward strand.
ATGGAGGTGCAGACGGATTTGGGGAAGTGCATGTAGTTTAGGGGGGAGGGGTAGGACTGTTCATGCAATATGAATATCCATAATTCAAATATATGGGAGAGGGTAAAAAGGGAGGGGGGGACCTACCTGCCGCTCAATACAAGCCTTATGCACCACCTCGTCGATATAATCCGTCGTGACACCAGCCTTCACCTCCCGCGCCGCAATATCCAGCACCTCGCGCGCCAGCCGACACACCTTGCGCATGCCCTCCTGCTCCTCCTTGTTGAGGATGGTGATGTTGTGCCGGCCGACGAACTTCTGCTCGGACCGCGGGATGCCATCGCGGGCGTAGTCCGGGTGCGGGATAGCGGCGGGGATGGAGCGCGGGCTGGACAGCGGGTAGACGGGGCGGAGGGAGCCCGTGTATTGGAAGGAGGGGAAGGGGTTGAAGTGGCCGGTGGCTGGATCTGGTTCAGAGACTATTCGGGGTGGGAAGAGGTTGGTGAGGAGGTTACTCTTTTTGTGGATGGTTTTGTGTTGGCTCTATTCACTGTTAGTTCTTCTTTCTTGGTTCCTCTCTTGTGGGCATCCTTTGAATGATTGATTTCATTATCTAGAAGAAAGAAAACATACCCAGCTCCGCTTGAAACAATCCTGTGAGCAGAAGAAACTGTCCGTCCCCGACTTCAGGCACGTCGGACATTGCAGCGTGCCCGCGGGCTTGTCGCAGTCCACACCACTACATCTCCGTTCGGCAGTCATGGTGGATATAATCGATATAATGGACAGAGAAGTAAGAAACAGCGAAATGTATTAAATCAACGGTAGAGTGACTGGTGATGTTGATCCCCCGCAGGAAATTGAGAAAATTCAAGAAAATAAAATCAGGCAAAATGATACTTCCGGATCGGGTATAGTGTAGTCGTCCGGAATGGGACTAGTGTAGGCGGTGAGTCGGGTATCGATAGCTGACTAATAACGCATCACGTGGGCGGTCACTCGGGGCAGAATCGCCCGTCCCGATAACAGATCGCGGGGATCCACAATCCACCGGTTCGATCGACTAATCCTCGCTCCAAACGGGACTAACTGCCTTTTATTTCCCCGGTGAGCGACGGCCTAATCCAGTTTAATTCAAAGGACGCCCCACTGCCTGCTTCCTTCAATGACTCAAAACGGTGCGTGGTTGACAACAGTCGGTGGTATATACCCCTCTCCGATCGAGATTTCCACCCCACTTGCCGTGCTGCGGGCAGATCGTCTTCATGGTTAAGTCTACGAGACAGAAGGTTGTTATTGTTGGGGCTGGTCCTGTGGGGTCGCTGGCTGCGTTGTATGCGGCAGCGAGGGGGGACGATGTTGAGGTGTATGAGTTGCGAGGGGGTATGTTGATGCTCTTTATCCAACGTGGTTGCTTAGATTGATCTAACAACAGTATAGATCTTCGCGATCCTGCCACGATCCCCCTCAATTTCACCAAATCTATCAATCTCGCGCTCTCGGAGCGCGGGATCAATGCGATGAGACACGCGGACCGGGAGGAGCTGATCGACAGGATTATGCACGATGCGATCCCAATGCATGGTCGCATGATACACGGCCAAGACGGGGAGGAGTTGTGGGAAGCTGCGCAGCTATATGATGTGCATGGACAGGTCAGTACCCCGGAGACTTAAGCCTCTCCGTTGACGCTCGTGGTTCAAAACGTCTAACTCCAATACCAGGCCATCAATGCAGTGGATAGAGGAATCCTGAACAACGCTTTGCTCGACGAGCTGGAACGCACCCCCAACGTCAAGCTGTTCTTCAACCATAAACTGACCGGCGCCGACTTCCACACCAACCGCGCCTGGTTCGAGCGTCGACTCCCCGGGGATTCGCCCACTCCCAACTCCAACAACCGCTACCCCGAGATCGAGGTACCGTTCGACTTCATGATTGGCGCCGATGGCGCGCACTCCGCCGCGCGGTTCCACATGATGAAGTTTGCGCGCGTGGACTACCAGCAGGAGTATATCGATACCCTGTGGTGTGAGTTCCGCATCCCGCCGTCCGACGACGGTGACTTTCGCATCTCCCCCAACCATCTGCACATCTGGCCGGGCAAGGAGTACATGTTCATCGCCCTGCCGTCGGCAGACAAATCCTTCACCTGCACCCTCTTCTCCCCTGCCATCCACTACACCAAACTGACCGAGTCCCCCGAGACACTGGTGGACTTCTTCCATGCGAATTTCCCCGGCGTCTGCCCCAATCTAATTGCGCCCCACGCACTGCAGGAGCAGTTTGCGAGCAACCCGCATCTTCCCCTCATCAGCATCAAATGTAACCCCCATCACTACGGCTCCAGCGTCGTCATCGTCGGCGACGCCGCACACGCCGTCCTCCCCTTCTACGGCCAGGGTCTCAACGCGGGCCTCGAAGACATCCGCGTCCTATTCGAATGTCTAGACAGCTCCGATCTATACGACTCAAAGGCGTCGCCCAGCGTCCGCGCACAGCGCCGCGAGACCGCTCTGCAGCAGTACACCGACCAGCGCTCGGCAGACACTCACGCAATCAACGACCTCTCCAAGCAAAACTACGCCGAGATGCGCTGGGGCGTGAAACTTCCCCTGTACAAGATCCGCAAGTCAGTCGAAGAATCCCTCGACCGATACGTGCCCCGGTTGGGCTGGAAGACGCAATACTCCCGCGTCAGCTTCAGCAACCAGCGCTATTCGGACGTCATCCGGGCTGCGCGCCACCAGGGGACGGTGCTGGGTTTGGGTCTAGGGTCTCTTGTGGTCTCCGGCGTGGCGGTTGCGGGCGTCCTCATGTGGAGGTATTCGTTCCGGCAGTGTCTTGGGTCGCTTTTGCAGTCTGGTTGGAGTCGCTTGGGGAGTCTTTGGTCGAGGGGTGGTTGACCTGCATACTCTGTTTATTTTGTATATTCAACTATGGTATCACTTGTAAGCTACAGCACAATGAGCTACGGAGAGATTTACGTTCTTTCTTGTCCACAATTGTATAGGATTCTTGTATGCTTGGTACTGTAGTCAAAGCATCGGGCGAATCACCGGTGCAGGTCTCCACGTGGATAAGTGTACTAACTGTTACGTAAATCTCTTTTGTTATATTATCCATCTATATATATATATATATATATCTTGATCGTTATTTGTCGCTATTCAAGTTCATATCAACTATGTATAGATGGCATCCGCATCCGGTTTAGCGCCCCGCCCCGCATCACAAGTTTAACGCGCGCTTCTTTTTTTCTGGTCGGATCCAATTCTCCAACTCAACTCAACTCATCGTCGCGAAAACCTTTCAGTACAATACTATCTCTCTTGTCTCCTTGATTCTCCTCTACACGCAATACTGATGGGAGATCGGCTTTTGTTATACATTTAATCTTTTTTCCTTTTTTCCCACCCAGGCGTCATTCAGTGCCACTAATCACCCCGCCCATGTCCGTCTATCGTCGATTCTAGATTCCTCCTTTCTGTCGCTTTCAGTTCAATCCTCCTTTCTTACATAAGAGCACTTCGTGCTAGGAGGCATAACAATTGCCATGCCTCCCAAAGCGAACCCCCGACGAGGCGCATCCGCCGCCGCGGCCAACCGCCGAACAGATGCAGCAACTCCCTCCGAGAGCCCGGCCCCGACACCGGGCGCGGCCGGTCCATCCGCTCCTAGACCTCCCGTCCAGCGTCTTCAGTCATTGAAGAAGTCCACACCGTCCGGGAGTATCCGGCCGACATCCAAGCCGCCTGCCGCCGCCGCGGCCGGGCCGGGCGGAGAGCCCGCCAAGCCAACTCTCAAATACAAGCCGCGGGCTGTTGGTCGACGCAGCAAGGAAGAGCGAGAGGCGATTGAAAAGCTCGAAGCCCAGCGCAACCGCGAGCGATTGGCTGAGGCTGCTGCTATCCAGAAGGGCCGGGGGCGGGGGAGTGGTGGACCGGGCGGACGAGGAGGGTTTAATGGACGTGGCGGGGCGATGGGGTCTGCTGGACCGCTGGGGTCTGGTATGGGGGCGCGGAGAGGTCGTGGAGGCTTCTCGCAGCGGTTTGGGGGGGGTGACTCGCGCGCGTCGTCTATGTCGAGGCGGAGTCGGTCGATTATTGATTTGGGGAGTGGGGCGGTTAGTCGGGATGTTTCGTCCGATGAGAGTGATACCGATGTTCGCATTAGTATCGACCAGATCAACCTGGATAGCTCGGATGATGAGGGCCAGGAGGTCGTGGATAAGAAGAAGGGCAAGGTCGCTGTTAAGGGCGCGGGGGCGTCCGGCGAGAAAGGCCTGCGACCGATCCGAGTTGAGAGACATGAGCATGAGGAACGAGTGGTCAGTGTCAATATGGAGTCCAGCTCGAGTAAATCTGCCGAGCTCCGCGAGCAGGCGAAGGGCAAAGCCGCCGAGGACGATGCGCTCTTCGTGCAGGATGACGACGACGGCCCGGCTCAGCCTGAGACCGAACCGAAGGTCAAGCCGGAGCCCACCGACGACGACGACCAGCACATGGCGGATGTTGCACCGCACGCGGATGAATCCATGATCACGGACGATGGGTTCCTGCCGGTGCAGACTGTGAAGGTGCGCCGGAAGCTAGACTCCAAGGAGCCGTCCGAGCCACCCGTCGTCAAGGAGGAGAAGAGTCTCCTGCGCACGAAGGAAGATATCGAGGAATACGAGCGCCACGCACAGGACCTGCTGGTCATCAAGGACCTGCTCTGGAAGGAGCCCCCCGCCCCCGCCGCGGAGGCGAAAGAGCCCGACGCTGAACAGCCCGAAGCATCAACCAGCGGACCAGATGTCGCCGTCACCGACCAAGACAAGGACGGGGAAAAGCCCGAAGGAGAAGAAGCCGAGAAGAAGGACGAAGAAGAAGTCGAAGACAAGCTCTCCGGCCAGCTCTTCCTCATGCAGTTCCCGCCCATGACGCCCAATCTGGTCGTCCCCGGCGAGGCTTCTTCTGCCCCCGCACCCACCGAGAACGCCACCGAAGCACCACAATCAACACAACCACCCACCGGCGAGACAGCCCCGCAGCCCGACGTCCCCGTGAAGCAAGAATACGGCGTCGAGGTCCTCGACGGGCCGGACGAGTCTTCCGCGACGCGCGAACCCCCCCGCGTCGTCACGGCCACAGACTGGCAGCTCAATGCGGGCCGCGTCGGCAAGCTGAACGTGCATGCCTCGGGCCGGGTGACCATGACGTGGGGCGGGATCAGCTTCGAGCTGGACCGTGCTACGGCTGTGGATTTCCTCCAGGAGGCGGTTATCGCGTCGACGCCGCCGGGGGCGTCGGTGGAGGATGAGCCTGAGGAGGAGAGGAAGGTGTGGGCTATGGGGCAGCTTAGTGGGAAGTTTACGGTTATGCCTAATTGGGGGGAGATGTTGTAAGTGCTGGCTTATTTGGTTTGGGTTGGTGTAATCATGATTTAGCATGTGGGATGTCAAAATATAGAGCTGTCTTGTGATGTTAACAAGATATATATACATATTTATATACTTTTTGCTTGTAGATTAGTAGTGTAAACGATGTTGTTATAAAGACTGCTATACTAATTGTATACATATACGATCCGTATCTACTACACTATATATTTCCGTCCAGACAACCTTCAATACCCACACTATATTCTATCAACCACAACCCAACCAGTAAATATCCACCTACTACGGAGCAACTACTGTTTCACCCCCCAAACCCTCACAGGCAACACAACACAAGGCTTATCAGGACACACATTCTCGCGCACAATATTCTTAAACTGCGGCCCATTCGGCCCCGCCGCATACTTCGGTTGTCCAAACAATGACGGTCCCCCAGGGAGGGCATCGTCGCCCCACCGCCCGTTGAACCGCAGCCAGCTGACGGGGTAGACGGGGTCATAGGGGTGGAAGGATGCGTCGGCGTCGTTGTAGCTGTAGGCGTATGCGTTGGGCACGGGATCCCACAGGATGCCTTTTTCGGTGGTGTCGACGAGGAAGCCTGCGGGGAGGTTGAGGTGTGGGATGGTGTGGTCGTGGTTGCTGTGTAGATAACTATGTGTTAGTATTTGCTTTTGGGTGGGGGGTTGTGTTGGCTGGTATAGCAGGTGGGGAGGAGGAATACCCTTCTGTAGCGTAGACGGCGTGAGTGCCTTTGGCGGAGTATGCGAGTGGTCGCTTGTCTTGCTTTTCTGTGGCGTCGTAGGTGAAAGCCTGGCCGTTGGAGTGCTGGCTGTACCAGAGGGCTTTGGGGGTTCCGTTTTCGAAGCGGATCATGTTGTGTTCCCTATGGATATGATTGCATGCGTGTTAAAGCGCCGGACCTTGGGATAGGTAGTGTAGAGCTATACTAACCAGTCTCCGATATGGTTCCCGAATTCCATTCCCAGGACAGTGTTTCCTTGGTTATACCTGACATGGATGAGTCTAGATACCATGATGACTAGATACGAAGGGTCCTCACGCGTAGAAGTAAAAGTAGAATGCGTCTACGATGCTATCTCCATGCTCACGGACGATAATAGTCGACGCGACTGCGTCTTTCGTCTGGCCGTTCTCGTCCGGAGTCACACCGCGGAACCATGCCGGCTGCGGATCAGCGTCGATGCCCTCGATGGATGTTAAGAAGACACTGGTGTTTCCGAGGTCGTTGAGTTGGTCGAGATTGTCGAGTCTCAATGGCGAGGGTGCGCCTTGGACAGGTTTCCAGTTGACTTGGGGGGTCGTGTGGACTAGCTGTTGCCGTATGTCGGAGGGCATGTATGGGTCTTCTTTGTGGAGCCAGACTAGAGGGGCTGTGGAAGTTAGTTCTATGTTTGGTAAGGTGGTATTAGGGTTTAGTGAGCATACCGTAGTCTAAGACATAGTTGGGGGTTGAGATGGCTGTGGGGTCTATGGTCGATGCATCCACTGTGTGGAGGATGCTATATAGAGCGAGGGTATACCCTCGGTTCAACATGCCAAACATGATGCTGCTATGCTTGCTCGGAAGAAAAGTAGAGTGCAATTAAGACATGCATCAGAGAGATTATACAGAGTAGTCTATCATTTATACTAGAAGTATATGAGATAACACAGCTGGTCAAGTGATGCATCAAAAGGATAAGCGTGCATTAATCATGCACACTGTCAGGTCCCGTGCCATCTAGATCAACCTCCTCTTCTCTCTTCTCCTCCATCCCACCGTCTCATCTTTATCTTATTAACACACCCCTACGCTGTCAGACTGTCATCTGCAGATGATCTACAATAAACATAGTCCCTGAATGGGTCTCCATGGTGTGTCAATGTAACCCTGTGAATCCCCTAAGAGTGAGCTCCATTCCTAATGATATAACTAGGGCCAGCTGACCAGAAACATTGAATCACCAACCATCTCAAACAAATCTCGCGTGGATACCTCTCTCAAAATAAATCAAACAAACACAACAATGTACAGGGATATATATATACAAGGAAATAACCATTTCAGCGCACTCTTCGCTTGCAACCCATCGATGCAGCTAGTCTACTGCCTCATCCTCGTCACTGTCATCACGCTCCTCAGTATCTGTGTCGTCTGTCTCGTGTCGAATGGGTGTAGGGGTCACCAGTCGCTGTTTGGCTCGCATTCTTCGACGGGCATCCCTGGTCGTCGGTTGGTAGGAAGCCGATCTGTGGCGTGAGGGGCCGTTGTTAATACTGACTTGGATTTCCGGCTCGCTTTCAGATTCCGAATCCGTTGTAGGTTCGGTGTCGCTCGATGAGAATAGCTTTCGGGAAGAGGTTTCGTTGGTCGGTGCATTCTGAGTTGACTGTCGAATCTTGCGGTATCTTGGCTCTGTATTGGAATGATTAACTAGCGTGGACTTGGTTTGTGGTGTTTCTCATGGATTTAAAAGACTTTTCGCATAGAGTGGTCTTGCGCCGAACTTACTCTCCTTTGGTTCGCTTTCATCATACAGACTGTCTGCGCTGGAAGATGATCCGTCCGTTTCATCTTCCGATGAGCTCAATTCTTGACCGCCGCTAAATCCCAGAGATTTGAAGAACGAAGGCCTAGCACGGGATCGCGATGTTCTAAATGGAGTATCGGTTTTTACCCTCCGAGATATGACCTCCTCTGCAACTTCGCTGCCATCAGAGTCACAGTCCCCCTCGTCAGAAGACTGGGACTCTAATTCAGAATCGAGACAGACTACTGATGGGCCGCTCTGTCTTGAATCAAGATCACTCTCATCTGAACATTCAGACGTGGACTCGAATACACTTGGTCTTACAGGTGGCCTTGGTTGCATTTTCTGCTTTGGAAATACTTGCTTTCGCTGCGGCTCAGCTGCAATAGCCTTGAAATCTTGGGCGGATTCACATCGGCTAGTGTTCATTGCCTTGGTCATGGACCTCGGCTTGAACGGATCTTTCAATCTGGGTTTGGTATTCTTGAAAGTATTTTCATTCAACGCCTTTGACGGGCCATCTATATATCGCTCCTTGCGGAGTGTCCTCTCCTTTCGGAGTGGTTGGTCACCTTTCACAAACGCCTTGGGTGGGCGCTGCTTGGTGGGTTGCTTCATTTTTTCAGACTCGGCGCTACTCTCGCTCCCTGAGGAACTTGAGATTGAGCTCGACCTAGAGCTGGGACTAAACTCAGACTCTTGAATAGGCTCTCGCTTCGATCCGGCACGACGTGCAGAAGGCTTTCTACTAGGAGTTTCCCAAGGGGATAATCGTCCTGGGTTGGCCACCATCCAATGCTTCGGCGTAAGAGACCTAGACATGGACTTCCGAGTTGACGAGGGGGTTTTACCCTCAAGCTCGTCATCGGACGGCACAAACGCCCAGCGTTCATACTGCTTGGACGTATCACCAGGGGACGAGTCCTTCCGTTTAACGGGTGTAGGGTACCAGGCTTCTTTCCAGGCATCGAAAACAGCATCTGGTTCCCCATTAACACGCCGAAGTAAGACCTTGCGCCTGATCTTCCGCCATTTGTCTCCACACTGCTGTTCCGAGCGGGAATGGCTCAGGCCATGGCTCACTTGGTACCAAGAAATGTCAATTGAGGGGTCCATCTCGTAGATGTCCCGGCCTAACAAGGCATCCTCACCAACCTGCTTCATCCGGTCCCACATCGCCTGCAAGGTGTCCAACAGGCCTTGGATTTCGGCCTGGGACCAAACCCCTTGGTTCATCGTGGTCCGGTGTTGCAATTGATTCCGCCACCGTTGGGCGACATCATCGGAGCTTCTATCTAGCTGCTTGGCTATAAACGCCCACTGAGCGCCATACACCAAATGGTGAGAAATGAGCTCTTCATCCTGCGCAGCGGTCCACGTATGTGAAACCTGCTTATACGGGAGAAAATGCCTTCTCATAAAGCGACAAACTGACTCGGCATTCCGCGTGGGAAGAACCTCGTATATACGATCCCAGAAATCGTGTTTCCTGATGAGGTGCTTGGGAAACACTCCATCACCAGGATCCCGATCTGAGTGCTGGACCATGAGGTTGAAGTCAAATCCATTGATGCCGTGAGTATTGCAAAAATCGATCTTGAAATCTTCCAGTAGCTCACGCTCGTACTCACTGAATCGGCCTCGGCTGCCAACCGCTCGACCTTGCTTTCCTTTCCTCGGCGTTGATGGTGTCGGCGGCGGATAGGTTCGTATGGCTTTTCTGGGTGTGACCGGTGGGGTGGGATGCTCACGTATTGTCTCTGAGGGCTCTGCGGAAGCAGCATCTGGGTCGTCTGTATTTTTACAGACAACCCGCGGAGCTGTCCTCGTGTTTGACTCGTCGTTGGAAGCATCATCGTCCGACTGCGAATCTGCTCGACAGTTTGGTGTGTCGCGATGTCGGCCTGGCTGCCTACGCAACTCGGGGATTTTCTTCCGCTTAGACGGACGAGCTGTCACCTTGTCTGATGGGGAGGCGATGAGAGAAGTGGTGCGCTTCTTATGCTTTCTCGTCCGTTGATTCTTCTTGGGCGTTGACGGTGATGCATCTGTATCTTCCTCTTTGGGAGTGCGCGAGCGTGGCGGCGGTTTCGGAGAATTTTCTTGCGACAACACCACATGAGTTAGTGAGCATCCTCAGCCACAGTCCTTTCCACCATCGACAGCTCGGCCATATGATAAACAAATAGCGAGCTCACCGGTGACTCGACGGAGCGGACCGGCTCCGGTGGATTTAACCATCAGCGGCGATGGATATGGGATTGAAGTGTTTGGAGGACAGCGTTTGAAGGGTGTGATGACGGGGAAACAACAACATTCTTTGAGAAAGGAAGAATGGGAAGATGCAATTTGCAGAAATCTGGCATTGCGTTTGTCGTTTCCACTATTTATGACCTGTCAGAAAGGAACGCGACCTACGCGTGGTTTTATGGGTCGACCCGCGTTCGACAGTTACCCACTTTTCACCTGTCCATCTTTTGTGATTAGATGTCGAATTGACTGGTCATATGCATATGCTAGTGATGACTGTATTACGATGGAAGAGAATGCTCTACTGCAGCAGAGGTCCAGCAGGATGAATCCGGATGACGGCCCAAGTGAACTATATATTCGGCACTAGCGACGCCCATACGAAGAATGAATAACATTTGAATTCAATTACCAATGCACTTCCACATCCCAAACCAAACAAGAGACATTCATAGACTCTGCTTCCCCTTCTGTTCCGCCTCTAACTCCCGCTTCTCGTGCGCTTCCTTCATCAGCTTAAAAAGCCTTAGATCCAGCGGAATCCTCTCTCCCAACCACGTCGCCCGCTGAGTGTGATTGCGCTCTTCCTCCAACTCCACGGTATTGGGATGGATCAGTGCGCTCAGCGGCCCCCGGTTGACAATCAGCCACGGAATGAAGGCGCCGAACTGCGCCGGCGTGAAGATATTGACCTCGAACATGGCGACTGGATGCGGTCCGACGGGTTGGTCGAAGAAGCGGTAGATGCGGAGTTCGGGGACTGGCGCGTTCAAACTGCTGTCAGCTTATACATCTACTGACTTACTACCAGTATATATCTCTAAAAATAAGGAATGCGCTACTAACACTCCCGTCTGATTCTCTCCCAGAGAGCCCGGGCGTATGCTGCCTGGTCTGGGTTATTCTGCAGACGTGTTAGCAAAAACGAAGATCCGATCATCGCGGATGGTACAGGTGTCGCCGAACCTGAAAATGATAGATGTGTATATCGAACCCCCCGCGACGGCCTTTCGTCAAGGGGTCGGGGAATTCCTCGTATGCTTTGCTGACGATGCCATGTTGGGGGTTTTTGAGAGATTTTCCGTCTTCATTCTTTTCTCTGCATGATAAACGCTGATTAGTCGATTGCTGGAGGTGGTAGTGTTGATTTGCTATCTGTCTATATGCACCGGACGTACTCGGATAGAGGCTCCTGGCCCTCGTGGCCTTCCAGAGGCCAGGGAAATGAGTATGCGAATTGGTCTGTCATGGTTCGGTCTGGGCTGGTTTGAATTAACAGGTTACAACGGTTATGTCGGAGGAAATGTGCTATATAGTAAGATCGACAGTCCCAAGGCAAATCGCAACTCCAACAAAGAACCGGATATATATATACCCCGCGATCACGAAAGCGTCCCAACTAGATCCTGGGAATTGATAATCCAAACCCAAAGACAAAGAAGAATGACGTATGATTCAGCGGATATTTGCAATGCTTAGGAATCAGTAGTTGCAATGGTTGACAATGACTTATGTAGTGAATGAGTCTGGATGAGGTGAGCTGTGGATTTCCGCGCTCTGACAAACCCGCGGAATGGAGCCGGATCGCGGGTTTCCTTTTTGGGAAAGGTCTGCTTGGTTGATCTTATCAATCTTGTATACATTTGGACTCCGACACTTGATGAATATAGAAGGCTCTAACATAGGTTTATTGTCCCAAACTCCAGTCCCTATCCAAATTCCAATGGTCATGTTCGCTAATACTGTAGAAAAAAGAAAGCAGAAAATGACTACCAAGGCGCCTTAAGTTCCACATGCCCATCCTCGTCAATAACCTTCCCCCGATCCCACTCTCGACCCTCGCCCTTACGCGACCACTTCACGTCTTCGATCCTGCTCTCGTCGTCACCAGCTGCAGTAGTAGAAGCGGTGGTATTCTTCTTCCACCGCTGGACGAAGTCATCGCCAAACCCTGCCTCGCGCAGTCGATCCTCGCCTTGCTGTTTCCACCGCGCGCGGTCACGCACCGCCTCCAGGGACGCCTCCCAGTCGTCCTCGGCGGTCATTAGGCCCGCAACGTGCCGTCTTAGGCGTCCGTTGGACGGTTTATTTGTTTCTTCTTCGTCCGGCTGGACGTCCATTGACGGGTCGTAGTCGGCGGCGAAATGCGCATCAATGTTGCTGAGATTGTAGGCGCCTCGGCCGCGAGACCGAATCGGCGGGTCTATCTTTGGGGGTAGAGGCCCGACGAGGTCTTCTAGAGGGTCGGAGTCGTGTCCAGATGGCGGTGGCGGAAGACGCGATGCGCTCTTGCTGAATGAGGGCGAGAGGCGTCGCGAAGAGGCGTGTCCGCGAGAGCGACGGCCCTCGTCACGGGCCTTTCTGCGCGCGCGGTCCCCGTCGGGCGATCGCGACCGAGATCGAGACGGGGAGGCGGACCGCTTGTGGTGTCGGCGACGGTGGCGACGGCTTGACTCGTGGTCTCGGTCGTGTCGCGGGGAGCGGCTTCGCGAACGGGATTCGGAGCGGTGTCGTCTGCTCCGTCGGGATGATTTGTGCCGGTGGTCTTTGTCAGACCCGTCGTCATCATCGTAGGATTCATGCCTCCGTCTGTGTTTGTGCGAGCGCTCCCTGTCCCCAGACGGCGAGCGACTCCTACGCCGGCGGCGATGCGTGTGTCGGTGGTGGTCCTTCCTGTCGCGTTCTGACTCCTTGGTGTCCGATGATCGGTGGGGGCGGTGACGACTGTCGCGGGGGTGGTCTTGGTCGTCCATAGAAAACAGACGGTTCCTTCTCAGCTGCTGCATCTTATCCCGGGCCTCTCTCTCCTCCTTGCGTTTCAGCGCCGCGTTATGGCTGTCCGTCTGATTGATGATGTGACGCAGGAATCGGGTGTTGGGTTTGGGGGCCGCGCCGGTCGGTCTGCCACCATCATCATGTTAGCATGGTCCAATTGCGCACTGGTCTTATAGTGAATAGTTAAGAGATCGGTCGTACCGTCGCGGCAGATACGCCTCTGCTCCCTGTCTCGCGTAGTTCGCGGAGTTGTCCCGCGCCTCACGCGCGAGGACTTGCGCCACGTAGTCATCGCTGCTCAGATCATCCATGGTTCCTAATCGATTGGGAGGCATGTAGCTCGCAGCGTCACCTCCTCCAGGGATATGGGATGCTGATCGGGAGGCGATGCGTTGGCGTAGAAGTCGATTGTCGAAGAGCGATGAGACTGCAAACCGGACAAACGCATCACATGACCTGACGTCAGGTATACCCTATATCAGGCCAGCGAGGGCACCGTATTGGTTTGCCGGAAGCTGCTAGAATGGATCGGAGATGGTTATAGACAATTATCGACAGTTGGATCACTGTGTATTGGAAGGAGTAAAGTGGCCACACGAGATGTCATATTGTTTAATTGAGTCTGATATGGCGGCCTGAGGCACCAAGTGACCGATCACTCAATCAGTCGGTCTGACTGACATATGCAAACATAGGTCAGATCAAATCAATATATATCGTTATTCTGACTCTATCGACAATACTTCCTCGGTAAGACTACACTTCCAACCAGAGTTATACAGAGTTATACAATTCCGAGCCTATCGCAGGGCGGGAAGATGGGGCAGAATGACGACGATGCGAATCAACAGACCGGCCGATGATCAGCGAAGATCTGATCTTCTCCCCCAATTGCTCGGACAGTATTCTGGATCTGACACGCGGTGTTTGATTTAAATACCCTGGAGAGAACGAGCTGAAGAAGTGCCCCTGATTTCTCCAACTCCGAGTCTGCTCACTGTCATCTGTCGGTCTTCCCCGCAGCGGGGTTATCAGAATCGGTTATCAGAGTCGCTCAGGTGCGTGGATCAGGACCACTGAGTCGCACGGCATCCGATTGCCCTTCTGGATCTTATATTAACCACTCTTAGGCTGGTCGTACAATCAACCGACGAAATGCCCTTCTCTCACCACAGCCACTCGGGCCAGTTCTGCCCCGGCCATGCCAAAGACTCCCTGGAACAGGTCATCCAGCTGGCCATCGCCAAAGGATTCGAAGTCTTCTGTCTGACGGAACACATGCCACGGGATGAAGTTGACTTTTACCCCGAAGAGGTAACGCGACACCGGACCCGAGAAGAAATCCGACAATCGGTCAAATAGCTAATAGAGCCGCTCAGATCGAGGCCGGGAACACAGTCGCAGAGATGGTCACCAACGAGGCTGCCTACATTGCGGAGGCCCAAAGACTGCGCGCTAAATACGCCTCGCAGATCCAGATCCTGATCGGTTTTGAAACGGACTGGATCCGACCCTCATCGTTGACCCTCATCCAAGAAGCCCTCTCCCGCCAGCCCTTTGAATTTTTTGTCGGCTCAATCCACCACACCAAGACCGTTCCCATCGACTACGACCGCCCGCTATACGAGAAGGCCCGCGAGCTGGCTGGGGGAACGGACGAACTGGTCTTCGAGGCGTACCTCGACGAGCAGCTCGACATGCTGCAGAAGCTGAAGCCGCTGGTGGTGGGCCACTTCGACCTGATCCGGCTGAAGAGCGACGATCCCGACCGGAGTTTCAAGACCTGGCCAGGCGTCTGGCAGAAGGTGCTCCGGAATCTGGACTTTGTGGCGAGCTACGGCGGCATCTTGGAGCTGAACTCGGCGGCGTTGCGGAAAGGCATGAAGGAGCCGTATCCCAGCGGAGAGATCTGCCGGGAATTCTTGACCCGCGGAGGGCGGTTCTGTCTATCCGATGATAGCCATGGGTTGGACCAGGTCGGACTGAATTTCCACCGGGTGTTGGCGTTTGTCGAGCAGGTGGGGATTCAGAAGTTGCATTATCTCGCTCTGGGGGATGACGGCGTCGATGCGCGATTTCCGCGGACTTGTGTCCGGGAGGTCAGCGTGGAGGAATTAAAGACGAGGCCGTTTTGGGCTGCATATGCATCGTAATATATTGGGTAGATAGATAATTTTCAGGGATATTCTTGTGTTGGTGTACTCCGTAGTGCAACTATATGAATGCCCAACATCCGCTCTTTCTCTTATCACATCTTTCCCTCTTCTATCCTCTCCCTCCTTTCAGCTTCAACCGACTTCAATCAACCGACTTCAACCGCCTGAATCCCCGCTCTAACCATCAGTGGGGACATCCTTACCTTTAAAGTGTTATCGGTGGATCGATCGCCCCACCAATCACTACCACAGTACCACTATTATTCAACCGATCGGACAACGCCCGACTAGGTTTTTCGCACAGGAACCCTACTGTACGTAATAGCTGGATGTCGCATGGTGGATGCTAAGAGATTTTATAGGAGAATGCGGGGAGGGTCTTGATTGCAACTGGCTTATTCCTCTAAATAAAGATTACGATCCGATCCAGACGAACCATCGCAAAGATTGACAATACGCCTCTCGCCTCGGGAACACTCCTGTCCACAACATGGCAACCCTCGATGGAGCCATCCCAGAGGGGACGGAGTCGCAGTCGGAGGCGCACATCCCCGAGTCTAGAGTCCTCATCATCATGACAGGCGGCACGATCTGCATGCGACCGTCATCCTCGGGCCTCGTCCCCGCGCGAGGGTTCCAAGATCAGTGCATGGCGCGCGTGCCATCCTTCAACGACGGCTCGCGCGCAACAACAATGGACGTCGTCGTCGACAGCTCTGGCACCATCAAAGGCCACCCGAGTCTGCGGACGCCACAGACCGCATACGGCCGACGAGTGCGCTACACGACCTACGAGTTCGAGGAGCTCCTGGACAGCAGCTCCATCGACGCCAAGGGCTGGGCCCAGATCGCGCGCGCCATCGAGAGCAACTACACACTCTTCGATGCCTTCGTCGTGCTACACGGCACAGACAGTCTAGCGTACACTTGCTCCGCGCTGAGCTTCATGCTCCAGAACCTCGGCAAGACCGTCGTCTTGACCGGGTCGCAGGCCCCCATGCTGCAGCTGCAGAACGACGCCACGGACAACCTGCTGGGATCGCTCGTCGTGGCGGGCCACTTCGTCATCCCAGAGGTGTGTCTGTATTTCAACAACCGGCTCTTCCGCGGAAACCGCGCGGTGAAGGTGTCCGCCAGTGACTTTGCGGCCTTTGACTCGCCTAATGCGCCGCCTCTCGCGGTGACTACGTCCATGCGCACCTCTGTCCACTGGGAACTGGTCAACCGGCCCCGAAGTATCGAGCACTTCAGCATCCAGACTAACCTCGACACCAACCACGTCGCCTGCCTGCGCATCTTCCCCGGCATCAAGCCTGAGATGGTGGACGCCGTGTTGCGGTTGGATGGCCTCCGCGGTCTGGTCCTGGAGACATTCGGCGCGGGCAACGCCCCGCATGGGCAGGATAACGCCATGACGAAGGTTCTCGCGGACGCGATCAAGCGAGGCATCGTCATTGTCAATATCACACAATGTGAGTCATCCCTCCTTCTACCCCAGCGCCATCCCTTTCCCTTCTCTATCTCTCATTTCCTCCTAACTCTCTTCCAGGCCTCACAGGCAGCGTCAGCTCCGTCTACGCAGCAGGCATGAGCCTATCCCGAGCGGGCGTCGTCGCCGGTCTAGACATGACCACCGAAGCGGCACTGACCAAACTGGCATACCTCCTCGCCCACCCAGACGCCACGCCCGAGTCCGTCGCACGCGACATGTCCGTCTCCATCCGCGGGGAACTGACCGAGTCGTCGCAGCCTGTCTTCCGGCATCCGGACGGGGCTCTCTCCGAGCGGGTCCAGGGTCTCGCGAACTTGGGCTATGCTATCGCGCAGGGGGATCTCGACCGTGTTCAGGCCATCGTTAAGTCTGAGTATTACTGGTTGCTTAATGATTGTGATTATTCGGGGAATACTCCTATTGTACGTTTTTCACCTGTCTAGATCCTATGGTGTCACTGACCTGGTTGTTTTTTTCTCCGTTTAGCATCTTGCAGCGACATCCTCGGTGGATATCCTCCGCTACCTCCTTCTACAAGGCGGATCGGTACACATCCGGAACAAAGCCGGACGCACGCCCCTGTTCCTCGCTGCGAATGCAGGGCTCTCGGAGAACGTGATGCTCCTGCGCAAGTCCGGCGCGCATCTGAATGCAGACGAACGCCCCGCGGCGCTGCTGCTGGCGCAACGACGGCCGGGCGTGTGGGGGTTGGCGGGGATTGGGCCGCGCGAGATGGTAGACGCCAGTGATGTACACGTGCAGTCTGTGCTGTCGGGGTCGGCGCCGTGATAGTAGACCTTCCTACTGTATGGAATGAAAGGGCGGGGGGCCAAATCTGACTAGATGCAATATGATACATGTCATTAATACATATACTTTTGTATTCTGGGTTGGTTTGTTTTGGAATAAGGACGATCGTCGCTGTCTTCACTTTTGTTTGATTCTTCTGCAGGCTTGGGTATCAGATAACAGCAACGCAATCGATTAGTCCATATCGTGGAACGCCATGACGTGGTGGCCTCCTCCGCCGGCTTCCTTGCCCTTGCCCTTCTTGTGCTTCCGGCGGGCGTTGTTGTTCTTCTGGTTCTCCCGCTCACTGTCATCGCTGTCATCGCCGTCGTCATCATCGCTGTCGTTTTCGTCGTCATCGTCATCGTCGCTGCCTCCATACGCGCGTTTCGCTCCGGCGCCACTCTTCCCACCGACAGCCTCATGCCACACCTTGACGGTCTGCCCACCACCGCTAACCATGCGACCCTCGACGTCAAAGTCCACCCCGACCACACCCTCCGTCTCATCGTGCATCACCTCCGACACGACCTTATTCGGGCCAATCTGCACAAACTTAACAAGCCCATTGCCCATCCCAACAGCAACCGTCTTCCCCTTACCCAGCTCCTCCGGCAACGCTGTCAGCGTCTCCAACGACTCCCCATTGCCGCTCCCGCGCTGGACATAAATGCGCTCGTCCTGGTCATCCCACACGCCCTTCTCCCACAGCGTCAGAACGCCGTCCGACCCGCCCACAAGCACCTTCTCGCCGCGGCTGGTCCCCGCGCTCGACAAGCCCCCCATATACGTCGAGCTGATCAGCTCCTCGCCCTGGTCCTCGCTGCGAACCAGCACCCCCGCCGCAGATCAGTCACCGCCAGCGTCGTGCCCCCCGTCGTCACCCACTGCTTGCTGAACCCGGACGTGCTGGTATCCGACGCCGGCAGCGCCGTCAGCGACGACACGTAGTCGTCATGCGGGTGGTGCGTTGCCTGCGGCCGCGCGGAGACTTTCGAGAACGGCGTGCGCAGGTCGTAGAGGTGTAGGGCGCTGGAGTCGGTCGCGAGAAGGAGCGTCTGCGGGGAGAGCGCGTGGATGACGGTTGGGGCATCAATTGATCTTTTGTCGCATTAGTTTCCCCGTAGGAGAAAGAGTAATTGTACTGAAAATAGATATAGATAAACTCACCCATCCTTCCCCGTCGGAATAGCAATTTTACTCTCGACGACCCCGGTCTCCGCCTTGGCGGCCTTGACGAGCCCGTCCGTCCCAGCCGAGTAGAGCGTCTCGCCGTCGAGGCCGAACGTCAGACACCGACAGCTGCCCTTGTGTCGTCTCGTGCGCCACATGGTGTCGATGTGGCCTCTGCCATTGCGCGAGGACGAGGTCGAGGCCTGGTCATCTTCGCTGTCGAGTTCCTCTGTCGGAAGACGGAAGGTCTGGACGTGGCCGGTGGAGAGACCGACGGAGACGATGGGTTCGCGGGGGTGGACGACCTGCGAGAAGAGGTCTGCCGAGAGGGGCAGGGTGCAGACCGTGTCGAACATAATGACTTGATCTGAGGGAGAGGAGGGTTGAATTGGATTAAATTGGAGTCGGTAGTATGAAATTGATATGATGGAAAGCTCTTTGCCTTTTTGAGTGGAGGCGGGCCGAGGGATCTTCCGTTGCTTTTGATTGGTGCGTTGGGGGATACAAATTGGCCAATCAGGTTGTTCAATCCGTTGGATTTTCACTTGCCGCTGGTTGACTGTCATTGGCTGGGACGGGAAATCTAACATCCGGCAATCGATACCTAGTGGGTCGATACTATTGATAAACATGGCTTAACAACTTAGGTACATGACGCTTGTCTTTGCATTCCCATTCGCCTGGTTACGGTTGAGCATGCCATGTACTTTCTCCGATGCATAATTCTCTTACAGAAACGCGACCCATTCGCTTTGCCAGTTCAGTATGGCCCAGCTTTCCAGAGCGGAGGCCATTGAACAGAAGCCGATCGGCGAGGGATTGGTTTCCTTTCGCGATGACCTGACCTCAGTATGCGAGGGTTTAGGACTCCCATGTTCCGTTGAGTCCATACGGAAGTTGGACCCAGAAGGTAAGAAATCCTTGCAAGTCAATGAACGGGGCCTCTCTAATGAAGAGATAGCTCGTCAGGATCTATCAATTCACTTGATATTGGCTTTGCAAACCCTTCCGACTTCTCGTTTATTACCTCCCATTAGTGGACGCAAGAACCTTTTCAGTGACTTGTCAAGACTGAGCTCAAGTATCAATGCGGACGAGTTCGACTTCCAACGGCTCGTACCATTGCTGGGCGCGATCCTTGACCGAGAATCGGATGGGGTCATTTGGGAGAGGGTCTACGCCGCCGCCGCAGAATCCACCCCGCCGCCTCGGCCACCACCTTATCTTGGGCAAACACCGCATTCGCATTCCACAAGCGCCGTTTCAAACTCTCACGAACACCGAAATGACATCGATGCTGTGTTGAGGGAGGAGCTTGGCTCAATCTACACCGATGTACCTGGGTTTGATGGGGCCTACTTTGCCGTGGAGGGTCTCGAGGAGGCCGCCGCTGCCGTGTTCAGAAGGCTCCAAGAAGGGGATGATCCTGTATTTGTTGACAAGACTGGCTGGCAGGGTTGGCCTGAGCCCGCGGAAGAAAAACAGGTTCTGGCTTGGTTAATCACAATGGTCGACAAAATCAACGGGATCGCGACAGAAGAGGCCTTCACAACAAACGACTGTCGCAGTATTCTGGGATGGCCTCACCAGCCACTTCAAGGCTCTATAGCTGCTCGGAAACTGGATGTTGGATTTGTCCGGTCCTCGCAAATGACTGGTGACCAGACCCACTGGTCACATATACTCGTCATGGGGGAACTCAAACGGAGCCCTAAGATGGATACAACCTCTAGTACCTGGCTAGATCTCGGGCGGTATGCCAGGGAAGTCTTCGCTGCTCAAGATACTCGCCGATTCGTCCTGGGATTTACTCTATGTGGTCCCGTCATGCGGTTATGGGAGTTTGATCGCGTGGGTGCTACATCATCTACACCATTCGATATTAACACAGAAGGCGCTCGATTTGTTATGTCAATGCTGGCATTTCTTCGAATGAACAATGAGGAATTAGGGTATGATCCTAGTATCATCTCCACTTCGGACGGGACTCGATTTATCGAGATCACCCGGGATGGGCAGCCAGAGCGTCTCTTTCTTGATGGACTAATGAGAGGTGCTTCCTGTATTGTTGGTCGAGCCACGACTTGTTGGAAAGCTCACCGTGAAGATGAGTCAGACAAACCGCTTGTCGTAAAGGATTCATGGCAGTACCCCGAAAGGGAGGATGAAGGGGAGTTGCTGCGAGAGGCAGCCGAAAAACAAGTCATTAATGTGGCTAGGTATTATTACCATGGCACGGTGCAAATTCATGGAAAAGATGATGATATTCAAGGTGCCGTGCGCAAAGGCCTTGATTTGAAACACGCTAGAAGACACCACCAGGATCACTCCAATACTACTCCCAATACCGCCGCAGAATCCGCGAAAACCGGCCGTTCTACCAGCAGTGCTGGGCGGAAGCGGACGTCCAGCCATCTAAGCCCTGCCGAGCCGCCCACTAAGCGCACCTGCTCTACCTCTCCCGCTAGAAGTGAGCACGATCCGGAGGAGAATAGGGTGCATCGGCGCATTATTGTTCGTGATTATGGGGTGCCTATATACAAAGCAATGTCGCGTGTCGCCATGCTCTCTGCGTTTGCTGAATGCATAGAAGGTAAGAACGCACATGCCGCGTTTTCAAAAATCTTGATACTGATATTCAAAGGCTATGAGTCGTTGCATAGGAAAGCGGGGTTTCTTCAAGGAGATATCTCCACCGGAAACCTGATTCTCAACAAGGATGGCGGAAAGCATTCATGGCCAGCCTTTCTAATCGATTTGGATCTTGCCATCAAGGAGCAACGTGAACAACCTTCCGGAGCAAGAGGCAAAACAGGGACTAGAGCATTCATGGCCATAGGTCTACTCTTAGGGGAGAAGCATTCATTTATGCACGACCTGGAATCATTCTTCTGGGTTATTCTCTGGATCTGCATACACCATGACGGTCCGAGTGTGAGCAAAGTTGTGCGCAGATTCGAAAGATGGAACTACGTGGATCTTGAGGAGTTGGCCGAGCTGAAGAAAGGAGCTGTAGCACATGAGGGTGACTTTATTCGCATGACAGACGAGCACTTCTCTGATTTCTACAAGCCTCTGGGTCCTTGGGTGAATCGCTTACGGAAGATGGTGTTTCCAAATGGTGGAAGGTGGGAAGAGGAGAATAAGGGACTTTATTCTCAGATGAAAACCATGCTGAAAGATGCATGTAAAGACCCTGGGGTTCTAACTCAATAAAACAAGATTATGGCAAGCTGATCTTGTTGGTTAACGGATATGACAGATAGTTAGTTGTCCATGCAGCTTATTTGTAGTTGGCTAGAAGAATTCAGCTTGTTTCTGCCTCTTGCACTATAGGAATCTGTTAGGGCAATCAGACTATTTCCCAGATATACCCATTATAATAAGGATATTGGGGGATATACACCAGTTGCTCAGTGATAAAAGTCCCACTTTTTTTTTTTTTTTTTTTTTTTGAATCGAGCACTGTGTCAAGACACTCGGATCTGTTCTAGTTTTTGGTGAGTTGAGGATTTTCTTAGATTTAGGCACCCGAGAGTTATGTAGGTGTGATATTAGATTGAACAGTACCTATCTAGGTACTGAGTTAAGCAATAACACTGGAAAGTCCAATTGATATGGGCAACATTGTGAAAGAGACCAACCACATTTACAGCATCATACTGAAACACAAGTATACATCAGTCACTGTCAGAATCCGGCAGCTCTTCCAGTCTCCCCTCTTGAGCAGCCACTCGGACAGGGTTCTCCACGTTGAGCAATCCATTCGCTCTGGCCCTGCAGAGATTGTTAGCGATGCACAGATTATAACGAGCCGAGAAAAGCCGGAGAAATACCGTTCAAACAAGACAAAGAGCCTCTCTGCCTCCCGCTCCTTCTCCTCCTGCGTCATCGGGGGCCCGGTGTCCTGCGGCTCGGCATCCCATCGTTGCCCGGTGACCGGGTTGACCGCGGGCCCGTTCGTGGCGAATGCCTCGCCAGCCGTCTGGGGGATCTCCATGCCGCGCGAGGCCAGCAGCCCCGCCGCGTACCCGTAGCCGATATTCTGGGTGAGCGTTTCGGCATTGTTGTCCGACAGGAGAAGCAGAAGCTCGGAGATGGTGATTTTGAGGTTCTTGTTCGGCGACGTCGACAGCTTCAACAGCCGGGACGGCAGCGTGTCGGACTGGCCGATGGGCTCACTCCGGTCGTTGCCCTCCGGCAGGAGAAGCGCTTGCATCTGCTTCCGCGGGCCTTCCGGAGCCATCTCGGCCATCATGATCAGTGCGTGTAGGAGGGGAGCGGCCTTCGTTTCGAGGTCCTCGGCTTTGTACGTGGCCGTGGCGCGGTCCAGGATGAGGACGAGTCGGTCGACATTGCAGTTCGGATCGAAGGGGGGAAACAGCGGGCTGCTGTCGAAGGAGTGGCCCGACTCGTTCTTGAGGTCGAGGACGGTCAAGCAGTTGATGAGGTAGCTGAGCAGACCGTCCAACGGCTGTTCGGGGATCTCCATCCGACTGATCATCTTGAAAATGTAGGGGATAGAGGCGGAGAATGCCTTCTCAAAACCCGTGACCGTTTCGCCATTTTTGAAGTCCGAGATTTTGCAAGTATTAAAGATCAATTTCAGGGTGTCGATGAGGGCCAGCTCATCCATCTGAGACAGGGCCGGCTTCCCGGACTTGGGGAACTGCTTGGAATGCCGGACGATTTGCTGGCATCGGAATCAATATCGGTCTCGGCCCGTTTAGGTACTGGGGTACTTACATAGTAGACACTATCACCCAACCCATGCTGATTGAGTATGTGTTCGTATTCACTCTGGTTCGTGCCGTACGTCAACAGAAACAAGATGCGGCTGATCACCATCTCGTCATCAGACGAATCACACTATCCGGGTCAGCCACAAACATCCAGATCTAGGGAATGTCCACTGTACCTTGAGCATCTCTGCCAAACGTCCACCCCGGCGAGTGGCCATCAAGTAACCACGCGTCTGGGGAACTAAAAGCAGGGCATTTGCGACGCATCGCAGAGCTGCCCGACGGACATCTACGGTCTCACCTTCCACACCATACTTGGAGAGGATGTCGATTCCCTGACAAAAGTCAATAAACCAGTAGAGAAGCCGGGGGATGCATCGTTGCATACATGCTCCGAGTAAATGGGGTCGGCATTAGTTGGCACAGTGCCATGCTGTCTCAATTGCAACAGCGTTTGCACCCGCTCTACCGGTCAGTTAGACGGGTTTTGCATGTATATGCAGTCTATCCCAACTCACGAGCGGTAGTCAGTGATTTAGACTTCAGGTCCTCCTCCAGTGAGCTCAGGAGCTCCTTGACCTGCTTCAGCTTTTCTATCGGAAACGATCAATTATCTCGCACTGAAAAGGGGGCAGATCTCGGATCGAATCCATACCTGGGCCTTGAACTGTACTCAAATTCATCTCTTTTTACTTCTTCTGTTCTCCTTACCCCTGTTAGTTCGGAGATCAAAATACGGCCGAGATTAGACGAGAGCTCAGATCCACTCCTCGTCTAACGTCATCCGGGGGTCGCGCGGGAGAGCTTGGGAGTAGTCCACAGGAGACCAGTATACCCCGTAAGCTGCGACTTGTCAGAGTAAAAACAAGAAGAATTTAAGTGAGAATCCAAGGCAATGCGAACAATGAGATTGTCTGGATGTTTCTTGATCTGATGAGGAGTTTCTGATGTTGTTGCGGCCAGTTTGTTCAGGCGGGAAGGATGCCTGAGGCTGCATAACCCCATTGACCCCACATTGACCCTGAATGAGGCCTCTGTCTATCTGAATTATAGGTCAATTCTGGTAAAAGATGGATCAGAGGGATATAACACGCATGCAAACATAATAGTATCCCGTGCCTTAATTATACATTTCATGTAGTCACCGAGAGAGCAGGAAGAGAAATCCTGATTGGTTGACTGTGCGTAAGGGATTGCTGACTGAGCACCAGCACTGCTGTGCATAAACCAATATAATCCGAACCGACAACCATGCATTGTTTTCTATTTGATCCAACTCGCTGTCAAATGTCTTAATCGTGGTCCTGATTCCCTCTGTTCTTCTATTCTTATTCAAGAAAAGCGTGTCACTGGGTCAATCCTGTCTGGTGATAATAAACCATGTTATCCCTTCTTTTGCTGGCATTGCCGCTATCGGCCGCCGCGACGCAGATGCAGGCCATTCTACACAACACCCATCGCGGAGACAATTATCATTATCCTACGGATCTGACGAGGGGGATCTTGCCGGTGAGTGATTCTCCATTGATGCAGTGGGCGGATTCCATGGCACTTGCAACAAGAAACTAAAGCTCCTTCGATTCGAGCTATAGATCCCTGTCCATTCCCACAAGTAAGTGACACAGTGCATAGTACCTCCGTTGGCATGGCTAATCCTTCTCAGTGACTATTGGCGGGATATTCCGTTCTATACCGGTATGTCACCCCGGTGGGTAGCGTTGAATGAGCACAGCATCCCTGACTGTCTCAAGGCCTCTCCAACGGGTGTATGTCGACCGAAGCCGATGTTTGGCTGTACAACGACACCCTTTACGTGCGTATCAAAACACAAGATATCGTCCGAACAGTAGCCTCTGACGCCGTCTAGGTCGGCCATGATGAGTCTTCTCTGACGCATGAGCGTACCCTAGAGTCGCTCTACATCAATCCCATTCTAGACGTACTAGAGCGTCAGAACCCGCAGACGCCTTTTCTCACCTCTCCTACGAAGAAGTAAGTCCTTCCAGATAACTCCAATACTTCCCGTAATCTAACACGAGTCAGCGGGGTCTTCGACACCGACACGGCCCAGACACTCTACTTCTTCATCGACGTGAAGACATCCGGTCCGGAGACGTTTCAGGCCGTGATATCCGCCCTGGAGCCGCTCCGTCAACAGGGCTATCTCACCACGCTCACCAACAACAAGACGCTCACGACCGGTCCGGTGACCATCATCGGCACGGGAGACACGCCGCTCAGCATGGTCGGCCCCGTGGAGGATCGGGATTATTTCTACGACGCCAAACTCGAGTCCCTCGACGAGCCCGAGAACGCGGCGATCACGTCGCTGATTTCGCCCATCGCGTCGACCAGCTTTAAAGACGCCGTCGGCACGGTGAATCTCGGTGCGGACAGCGTCGATACGGTGCTGGACGACAAACAGCTCAAGGCCCTTCGGGCACAGATCGAAGTCGCCCAGAAGAGAAAGATCGGTGCGCGGTACTGGGAGACGCCGTACTTCCCCGTCCGAATTCGAAATCTGGTCTGGAGACTGTTGCTGCAGGAGGGGGTGACTTTGTTGAACGCCGATGACCTCGAGGCCGTGGCGGATTACTTTTGACGATTCCATGTATTTGTAGCCACATATAGACAGTAGACCCATTGCTAGAAATTCTCATATCTTCCTCAAGTCCTGTTGGAGTTAATCTCCGTTAATTTCTTTGTTAATGATGAACAGAACACGTGACCTCGCGCGAACAAAAAAGGGTCGAAGCGCGTCAGAAAGTCGGATCGACGTCACGAAAGGAGCGCAAATCCAAGGCCCAATTCCAGAACCAACCCTCGCGCATGATTCCTCCATCCCCGCGTCTGTAGGGTCGACCCGACTGCATTCCCGATGTCCCACGTCGAGGGCGATCTGGGGGACCTCTTGGCCCAAGGGCTCCCCACCGGGGTCAAGCTGACCATTCGCCATGTCTCGTCAACGCCCACCCCGTGCGCCGCGCTGTACGCCGCTCCACCAGGCGAAGAACCCGAGCCGACCTTCTGCGAAAACCACTTCCTGTCCGTGTCCGTGCCCGTCGAGTCCGACGAGTCCGGCACCGCCGATCTCATCGTCTTCGGCATCGAGGTGCTCGTCTACAGCGCCGCGCATCTCACCACCATCTTCGTCTCCAAGGCCGACTCCACCGGCTACCTGGACCAGCTGAAAAAGGTCGCGCCCAAGGCCTCGCTCCTCCGTCGCATCTCCCACACGTTTCTAGCCTACCTCGTGCGCACCCGCCAGCGCCCAGGCGTCCGGCTCCTCCTCTCGCTCTTCGCGCGCGCCCAGAACCAATACCTCTTCCCGGGGAGCATCGAGAACCCGAACAAGCATGTCCTGGACGACAGGGGTCTGATAAAGTGGTGGTGTCGCGCGGTGGACCCGATCCTGCGGGAGTACGAGCCCGAGTCAGGGTCGGACGAGAAGGGCGTTTTAGAATCCGCCCGCAACTCCGCCACGGCCTTCCTGATCGTCCCCGGCTGCGACCGGTTCGAAACCCGCGGCTTCTTTCCTCCCACTGCGAAATCCGACGACAAGGATCGCCCGCGCTGGCTGAACAGCTATCCCCTCAAGCAGCTCTGCGATAACCCCCGTGCGCCGCCGCGCTGTCTGGTCCCACGCTTCCCTGACGACCCTAAGACCCGGTTCTTGACTGATCTCGATGATGAGCTTCCCCGGACGGCCCAGTCGGGCCAGTGGCGCAGCGTCCGGTCGCTGGATCAGTTTTGGGAAATGATGTCCTTTAGACAGGAGTGCTCGGCGGGTAGGCTGGTGGGATTTCTCTGGCTGGTCATCAATCCCCCGGGGATGGTCAATTCGGTCCAGATGACTAGTTCGCGACCGGTGCCTATCGAGACGGCGTCGGCGACGGCACCGACCACGGGAGACAAATCGCAGTCGACCGAACCGACCCTCGCGGATTCGCATCCCGCACCACCACAACCATCACAGACACCTCCATCAGAACTCCCCCACGACTCCTCCAAACCTACAAAAGACCCATCCTCGACCGCAGAGAGACCCCCAACCACCACCGAGACCAACCCATTCTTCTGGCCCGCAGAAGGAAGAGGCCACGCCGTCCTCAGCGAAGAAGACTACAAAACAGCCATCAACTTCCTCCTCGATCAAGACTTCTTCAACGAAGAGGTCTCCATCGCCAGTAGCAAAGCATGGGCTGACAAAGTAGCCTCCCTAACGGACGAACTCTGGGTTGGGCAGCAAGTCGTCGGAAAACAGACACCCACCACAGCAGCAGAGTCCGAGTCTGTCTTGCCAGGCGCGTCCACCCCCGCTGCGGAGCCCAGCGGCAATGTGCTAGCTCAGGGACTCGTCCGGAAGCGCAAGAAGGTCGAGGATGGTCCGCAGGATAGCCAGAGCGATGCGGCTACGGCCCCGTCTACCATAGCACCACCGTCGTCGTCACCTCCGCCCCCGCAGCCGTCGTCTTCGTCTGCGGCGTCTGAGGTTAACGTCCTCCAGGGGAACCTCATCCGGAAGAAGAAAAAGAAGACATAGGAAGGCGTATTTGAGCACGGAGCTGCATAGGTGTTGGGAACTGGAGTTGCTGGGATTGGGAGTAGTCTTTTGACGGGTTCTTTTGAGTGTATTTCATAGATAGTAACTAATTGTTGGGAGTCCAATAAATCAAGCGCTTTCTCTTTTTTTTTTGCTTTAGTGCTGTGTCCTCTTTTACCCTTTCTTTGATTCTTTCCCCCCCGTCTCATGCGTCACGCCTAGATACTGTGTACATATAGCTATGTACTTCCCAAGGACTGCACCGATGACAATCCTTTCCTGGTTCAGTGAACATGTCTGAATATCACCACCAATAAAAGATAGGCGACCCATAGATCGACAGGTACATAAACCTAACCTCGGGTTTGGTCAGTCAATGTACTAAACCGTACTATCGTGTACGCGAAATCTCTAGGACAAAGAATACGGCGAGTCCAACGTTACGGAGCATGGAGCAAAGTCCCGTAATCATATCGACGTAATTATTTGTAGGCATAAACTATCTATCTACGCCAAACCCAGCTAGACGGTAGTAGCTGCGGGGGTGTCCGAACTGGCACTGGGGACGGTTTCAGGGCCAGGTTCATCAGCCACCTGCCCAACCCCAGGGTCTGGATCGTTACTGTTGGTGGTAGTGATATTGTCAACAACAGCCGGCTGAGATGCTTGTTTCTCCTCCGGCGCGTCCAGCTTGCCGTTCTCTCCCAGCCACATGATCGCCTCCATGACTTTCCGGTCGTCGTCTCCTTTCTGACGGTCCAAAAGCTGAACAAAACCCTGTTAGCGAGCTGTATATCTTCTACGGAATAGGGAGAACTCACCGCCTGCAACAGTCCCTTCCGGCCTTGCTTCTCCGGGACAGGCTGTTGCTTTGGCTTCGCCCCGCGTTCGGGCGTCTCGTGTAAATATTTGCACTTGTTTCCGCGTATACAGTGCCCCCTGCGTGCGAAATTGTGACATACTGCCTTTTTGGCTTCACGGGGCGGGGGAGGTACGCGCTCGGGTCCCTCGCGGCGTGAGGTTGCTTGTTCGGGTGCGGAATCACCATCGCTGTCCTCCGAGTCCGAGGAAGACTCTTCGGAGCCACTGGAGGAGGTCCAATCGTCGCTGTCGGAACTGTCGGAGGATATGACGGACTCCGCATCGTCGGGGACCCCTGGGGTTACACCACTGCTGGTTGCGCTCTGGGGAAGAGACCCTGTGCCCACGCCGATTGTAGACTCCGGATTGTCGTCGGAGGGAGGGGCTCGGTCCGTATCCAATCTAGTCCCAGCACCCGGCTGGGTTGCATCTTCCCGCATCTCGAGGCCGCTTGCGACCCCCTTTTGCAACTGCTCGACGCGCAGCCGAGCCCGTTCGGCGTCTGCTTCCGCTTTCTCCACCCGTTTCTGCTCCTTCATGAGCTTCCGCCGCAGTTTATCGGCCTTCTGTTTGGCCTTCTCCGCTGCATCGATGGGATCGCCAGCTGGGGTTGCCGGTTCCTCGCGGCTTTGCTTTTCATGCGTCTTCTGGGCACGCGCGTCCTTCTGCTGCTGTCTCGCCTCCTGCTTTCGTGCTTGGTTCTGTCGTTGCACTTCTTCACGAGCTTTCTTTGCCTCGTCCATGACCTTTTGCTTTTCGGCGACTCTTGCCTGCGTGGGGAACTTTTTCTTCCGCTCTGCGATCCAGGCCGCGATGTCTGCGGCGCTCTGCAATGTGGACGTCCGTCCTCGGTAACTGATCTGCAACGTGGCGGGCCCGTCGCTGGCCCCCGAGGCAAGCCGCGATTCCTCGTCCGCGTCATCCTCCTCGTCACTAGATTCGTGCTCTTCCGTCTTGGGGGTCAACCCTAGCTGGTTATGCTTTCTCTTCTTCTTCTTGGGTTTCCGCGTCGCGTCTGCGGGGGGCGGTGGCTTGGAAGGCAGAGGACTTCCGAAGCTTGGAACCGGGGGAGGGGCGGGGATCCGGGGCTTTGCCGACGGGGGTTTCCCAAAGGCCGAATTGTGGTCTCGTTTGTTGGGCTGGTGCGTTGGTCTACCGCCCGCTGCCGCATGGTGAGGGTGGGCATTTGCCTGCCGTGGACCTCGCTGGTTTCCACGGTGGTTCCCCCGTTGATTCCCGGGGAAGCCTCCCGGCAATGGGGCCGGGTGTTCAAACCCCCAGCGCATGGGTGGGCCCATCATCGGCGATTGCATCGCCGGGGCCGCATGGTGGTTCGTTGCCATGGCGTGATAGGGAGTTGCTGGCTGTGTATTGGGCGAGGTATACGCTGCCCCATAGCCCGGCTGGGCCGAATACTGTCCCGCGTGGGCCGCAGGGGCCTGCGCGTAGGGCTGTGGAGATGGGATGGCCGGGTTGCGAGCGTTTTGGAAACTGGGTGTCGGCGTCGCGGCGTTGTACTGCGGAGTCGGCATACCGGGTGAAGGAGATCCCATCGACTGCGGCTGATAACCGGCATAGTTCATCGGCGCATAACCGGTCGATGGCGGAGCTGCTGCCTGAGACATGTAATGCCCACCGCGGCCTCCTCGATTGCCATATCCTCTGCCACGACCTCTGTGTCCACCACCACCACGCCCACCCCGTTGACCATTATTGTAGTTGGATCCATACTGAGCGGAATACCCCCCGGTCTGGCCGTAGGATTGCTGACCTTGCTGTGGTTGCTGGGAGGTCGGAGGCGGCGGCGGGGGAGGAGGAAACGAGAAACCTCCTGGGGTATTCATCGCGAGACCTTTAAAAGACCGACGAACTAAAACATCACCCCTCCATCATAGAGGGTAAACAGGGCGGTCAGACAGAGAAAGATGGGGGAGGGAGAAACCGAAGTTGAAGATGGAAAGAGAGAGAGAAAACAACCTCACAATATGACGCTGTGAGTTGTTCCGTTCCGGCCCAAAAGAGGCCTCAGGCACCGCAGATCATTGGGTCACGTGCAGGTCCAGACGCATCGATAAGATCGCGGCATTCTATTGGCTGGAGCTGGGTCGGCATCAATTATGTCATCCACATCCATCCTTGCATAACAGATCCGGTCGAGATGCACAAATAAAGGGTTTGGGGGGATTATAGATGGTGTAAATTAACTACACAGTAGTGCCAGGTATTGCAATAGGTATATCCTCAGCTGCACGCACACGTTATCTACATCAGTACTGTAAAGGTGTTGGCCCAAAGCGGAGGCGTCGTCAGGTGGTCTCACGTGGGCGGCATCCCGAATAAAGGAGGCAGTAAATCCATCGTCGGCAATCGATCAATAGCGGATTCCATAGATGGAGGACGCTTTGTTTTCCTCCCTTCTCTTCCCCACTCTTCTTGGGTTATTCCTCCGATCCGCCTCTCTTACTCCATCCTCCGACTATGCTCATGTCGCTTAGTGAGCCCATGGTATGAGTTCGTTCCCCACCTCTTCAACCTCCGTCCGATCCCCCTCGGTCCTGTCTGAGCGACGGGATTGGAGGAGGTTATCGCGTCTGTCCCCTTCCTCTCCGACCGAGCCCCCCAGGGAAAATGTGACTCCCCCGACGATTACCGAAGAGGTCAGCGAGATCAAACGATATGAAGACTTTACGACAATCGACTGGGTCCAGGATGCGGTTCATGAACAGTTGCGACGGCGGGCCAGGCGACGAGACGGCTTCGGGTTCTGGGATAAGGACGGCGCGTTCGGGTGGAGGCGCATGGTGCGCGAGCTCTACGATGCGGGTCAGTCGTGGCTTGTTATTACAATCGTGGGCGCGGTGATTGGGTTGATTTCGGGCTTTTTGAATATCATCACCGAGTGGTTGTCTGACATCAAGCTGGGCCATTGTACGACGGCGTTTTACCTCAACGAACAGTTTTGCTGCTGGGGTGCAGAATCAGGTGGGCTACTCAATACTCTGGTGCGGGTTTTGGCAGGTTGCTGATTGTCGTGTATGGCAGGCTGTCCCGAGTGGAAGCTTTGGACGCCTTTCTGGTTATTCAACTACGTCTTCTACGTATTCTTTGCGGTACGTCATCTCTCCCGTGGTCATCCCGACCGTTAAAAACTGATGCCTTTTTCTGTAGGTTCTATTTGCCTTCGTCGCGGCCGTCCTGGTCAAAACATTCGCCCCGTATGCCGCAGGTTCCGGCATCTCCGAGATAAAGTGCATCATCGCGGGTTTCGTCATGAAAGGGTTCTTGGGTGGATGGACGCTGCTCATCAAGTCGATTGCGCTCCCGTTGGCTATCGCGTCTGGTCTGTCGGTGGGAAAAGAGGGCCCCAGCGTCCATTTCGCCGTCTGTGCCGGTAATGTCATCTCGCGGCTCTTCGGCAAATACAAGCGCAATGCGTCCAAGACGAGAGAGGTCTTGACCGCGACTGCGGCGGCTGGTGTGGCCGTTGCCTTTGGTAGCCCAATTGGCGGCGTGCTGTTTTCGCTGGAGGTGAGTATATCCGGATGATCCTGATCCACCCACTGCGCTGACTGACTGGATCGTAGGAAATGGCATCGTATTTCCCGCTGAAAACATTATGGCGGAGTTACTTCTGCGCCCTGGTGGCAATTGGAGTGCTAGCTGTATGTCGCTATACGTGTGGTAGAAAGATGGTTCCTGTGGCTAATACGCTGTCTAGATGATGAATCCTTTCCGGACGGGCCAGCTGGTCATGTTTCAGGTCGAGTACGATCGCACCTGGCACTTCTTCGAGCTGATGTTCTTCGTGCTTATCGGCGTTTTTGGTGGTCTGTATGGCGCATTGGTGATCAAATGGAATCTGCGCGTGCAAGCGTTCCGAAAGAAATACCTCTCCCAGTTTCCCGTCGTGGAAGCGGTGGTGCTGGCGGCCATCACAGCCCTCATCTGCTACCCGAACATGTTCCTGAAAATCAACATGACGGAAATGATGGAGATTCTATTCCGGGAATGTGACGGCGGCCATGATTATCACGGCCTCTGCGAGTGAGTATCCCGACCAAACACGACTCTGATCATCGTTGACCAAAGTCTAGTTCGACATATCGATGGGAAATGGTCAGCTCCCTAGGGATTGCTACCATCCTCCGGATTTTCCTCGTCATTATCTCTTATGGCTGCAAAGTCCCTGCGGGGATCTTCGTGCCCTCGATGGCCATTGGTGCCTCCTTTGGTCGGCTAGTCGGGATTCTCGTCCAAGTATTGTACGAACATTTCCCTGACTCGCGACTGTTCGCGGCATGCGAACCCGACGTCCCTTGTATCACGCCAGGGACCTACGCATTTCTCGGAGCAGCTGCGGCGTTGAGTGGGATTATGCACCTCACTATCTCCGTCACGGTGATCATGTTCGAGTTGACCGGCGCCCTGACCTATATCCTTCCCACGATGGTACGTCCTCGCATATCTAGAGACTCTATCTCATAACTAACACGTATAGATCGTGGTCGGAATCACCAAAGCCGTGAGCGACCGGTTTGGAAATGGAGGCATCGCCGACCGCATGATCTGGTCCAACGGCTTCCCCTTCCTCGACAACAAGAAAGACCACGTCTTCAACGTGCCCGTTTCACACGCCATGACAAGCGACCCCGTCTCTCTACCCGCATCGGACTTCCCCGTGCGCGAAGCAGAGCACCTTCTCGGAGACAACAAATTCCAAGGCTTCCCCATCGTCGAAGACCGCACCAAAAAGATCCTCGTCGGCTACATCGGCCGCACCGAACTACGGTACGCCATCGACCGCGCGCGCGCAGACGGCATGCTCTCCCCGACCGCACGCTGCGTCTTCACCAAAGAAGCTGCCGACGCGTCCGCCGCCCGACGAGCCTCCACCTCCATCTCCCGCACCCACCTCTCCCCCCCGCAAACCTTCGACACCATTCAGCACAATTCAGGAGCCCACTACGTCGACTTCAGCGGCTACGCAGACCACACACCGCTGACGGTGCATCCGCGCCTGCCGCTCGAGACCGTCATGGAGATCTTCAAGAAGATGGGCCCGCGCGTCATCCTCGTCGAACACCGCGGTCGTCTGACCGGCCTGGTCACCGTCAAGGACTGCCTCAAGTACCAGTTCAAGGTCGAAGCCGAAGAACAAGCCCTGGCTGCCACCAACCCGCCGTCCCTTGCGCTCGGCGGTCCCGATCGACCCCCCGCCGATATCCTGGAGGACCGCCTGTGGCGCTTCCTGCAGTGGGCAGGCTCCCGGTCGTCGCCGTGGTGGATAAAGTCGCGTGCTGCAGCTGGGGCAGCGGCCGCGCCTGCTCGTCCAAACCGACAAGGGGGTGGCCCCGCGAGACGAACGTCGGAGGAGGAGGAGGATGGGTTTGTGGAGCTGGAGGAACGACAATAAAGCCTATTTTCTTTATTTGATTTTAGTTTTTCTTTGACTGGATATCTACCCCTTCTTGTACTATATAGAACGTTTCGGATCTGGTATCCTGCAACTTTTATTGATTTATGCTGTTGGTTCTCGTGTTGTCTGTTTCTAGACTAGAACCAGGAATGAACCGGAAAGATGGTACCAAAAGAATGCCAACCAAACAGATATATATATATACAAAACACACGAACAGAAAACATTACCGTGGGAGATAAGTACTAAATCCTTGCTCTGCCCAGAAAATCCAATCAAATAGACGCGATCGTGCCATTAGGACTGCAGGGCTGGGGCCTAACCAGAAGCTCTGTGGGGCCTGCGGGGGCGCAGCCCATGTATATATTTATATAGAGGAGTCTTCCACTCGCCGCGCTACCTCCTGCACGACACGCCGACAGTACTAACCAGATCGTCGAGCATTACTGGATCAACCATACAGACTATCCCATAACCCCCCTCATGAAATCTGTCGCCTATCTGCCGCAGGAGGTCGTGGCTCTCATCCTGCAGAACTGTGATTCCTTCCGCCAGCTGCGCAGCCTGATTCTAACCTGCAAGCGGATCCATTTGGCCTGGGAGCTCAATAAGCCCGCGATTCTCTGGCACGTTGGACGAGCCGAAATCCCAGGCTGGACTGATGCGATCGTAGCGGTAAGCCTCCCCTCCGGACGATGTTCCCCAGACGGACCTGGCATTGATCCCAGCGCGCGCAGATCCGGGCAACCCAGATTGCCAAAGATGCCCTCCTCAAGGGAGAGCTCCCACCGGATCCATTTCCGGTCTCGGAGCTGAGTGGTGAGGTCCGTCGGCCCTCGCTGGAGGAGCTGAAACAGGTCCAGAGCCTACAAAAGCTCGCCAAATACCTGGAAAGTGAAATGCTGGCATCGGACGAGGATCTGTTTATTTCCATGCCAGATGACCAGTGCAACGCGGGGCCTATCAAATGGGCCCGTTTCGCGTGGAGCGTCTGGCGAGAGGAGTTTTGTCGAGCCATTTACCGTCATCTGACTGCGGGTGCCATCCTCTACCGGGCGTATCTGGCTCCCATTGTCTGGGGGGCCCGACCCGCAGATTTTCTCGCGGCCTTCATCACGATCATGGAAAGCGGCGAAGACCTCGCCGACGTAACAGCCGATTGGTTTTCAGATAGTGACCGGAGATATCTCTCCACGGTCCCTGCGTACCACATCCCGGACGGCGGCCAGTGCGACAATTACTTCCAGCCCCTGGAAGATGTGTTCGTGGAGGAGAGCAGAAAGAGGGCACTGCTGGATCCACCGATGAGGCCTCCGCCGCCCGGTCGAAGAGGAGACTGGTCTCCGCCCCCGACGCTCTTCTCGACCTTTGGACAATATGCACCGATCCATAATCCGCAGTCTCTGGAGACCTCCCATGCGGAGGCTCTGTTCCATCAGACTCTTCAATTCATCTTCCTGAATGAACAGAGTCCCCAGCAGTTTATCTGGGACTCACCACGAGAAAGGCAGGAGGAGACCAAGGAAACCTCCGAGAATCTTCCCTCCATCTTCGCCATCTTCTTCGGGTCTTTCGTCCCATTACAGGTTACCGTCAGGGACGAGACCCATGTGACCGCGACCGCAGCTCTGCCCGGCCTTGAAAGCAAGACGCCCACAGAAAGCAACTATCTCGGGTTCCAGTACATGGACGAGTTCCTTCCCATACTGAGCGCGGTAGGCGGGATTCCCAACTCCCATGGGAACGGTCAAAGACTCCCAGACTCTCGGTTCTGTTTTGCCGAACACATGCTGCGAAAGTTCTTTGGGCTTCGTTTTGCCGATACAATCTATGAATCGACCCTTGACAGCACGTGCGCATGGGATGCGCTCACCTGTTACGGCGGCGTCTTTACGAATCGAGGATTGCGTCCCTGGTATCATGGGGCGGATCTATTCCAGTCGTCGGATGACCCCATCCCGACCCCTTATGTTAAGGGCGCTCTCGAGTAGGTGATCAGTGATCTATTGGAGGGCTGAGTATTTATTCTTAGTTTGCTATTATTTCAGACGACGAGTTAGGAAAAGCATTGCTCCTGCCGATCATTCCATGGCAAAGTCGCGGTGAGAGGCAGCTTTGCATCTCTTCTAGAGGCTCTTTTTCCCAAGTAGACGATGGAATACATGATAGAATCTAACCTATACATAGACTCATTTACTCGTTCGGGTTATACGAACTTCAAGCGTCTACCACGATTCAAGAATACCGTCAATCTCCATAGCAGAACGAACCCCAGCAAACACATGCAGAAGGTCAATGGCTCTGGTGTGCGTCTTCAGGAAAACCACTCAGTGGAGGATGCATGCCGAGGTAGAGTCCGTGCGAAGGTGCTGCACAGTAGTCGACATCGTGCTTTGATGAGGAATTAATGGAGACTGCCATCCTTCTCCCTGTTGGGGGCCTGATATTACCCGACATGCAAATCAGCTATTTAAGCTCTTGAAACTAGGGCAATGGGTGATCTTCAGTTGAGATATTGCCTATTTGAGGAAGGTTGCATCCTATGCTGAGACATTTATGCAGGGCTCAAAAAATCCACCCCGCCCTGTATCACTATCAAGACACTCGCTTGCTGGTTCTGCGAGCGGACTAGATGGAGCCAGGATTCCATCCATGCCTGTTTGCTGCGGAGTACCTGCAAGGCGTTCAGCCAAGAGCCCCGGGCTGTCGCCAAGAGGAGGCTTCGCGATACAGTGCCGCACTGTGCTTGAATCCCAGCCTGATCGCCCCATTGAGGGCGGTAGAAGGAGGAATCCATGGGCCTTGAGCTGAATTCTTTTCAATGATGTACAGCGTCGGCTGATTGAACATCAGCAAGGCTGTTTCCCTCAATCAGCGACTTAACTAAATCTCCTCTGACCTGCTATTTGCCATTGATCCGCAGATAAGGCGTTTCTCTCATCACCTTCTTCTTCACCTCCTTCCTATCCTTGTAGTTCTCGGCGTGGATGCGGTATGCGTGGTAAGTGCTGTCTGTCTCGGAAGGAAGATCTCGCCCTTATAGTCCCGACGGTGGTGTGGAGGTCATATCTGTTTCTTCGAAGGGCCACAGGGCTACGCTAGGAATCCACCGAGTTTAAGCTTGCAGGTAACTACTCATTTCTGACCGCCATGTAAAGTAGACACACAATGAAATTTCAGCCAGAGCTTAAAATGATTAGAAGCTCATTCTTTCCTGTAGTAGGTATGTCCTATTGTTCAATTTGAGACTTTGTCAGATGACTCATAAAGCTTCCTTCAACTTAGGTCTCTGTATACAACACGGACATGCAAAGAGACAGAGACCAAAAGACGGGTTCACGACAGCGTAGAGGCCGCCTCATTGTCAAAGTTCTTCGTCGTCATCTTCGTCATCTTCGTCATCTTCGTCTAAAGAGGTCATCAGGATCCTCATCCCATTCCTTTTGGCAGTCATTGTCAATATTCCCCTTGGGATAGCAGTATCTTTTGCGCCCCAGCGCCTCAAGCCAGGTGCCAAATTTACTTCCAGGATCATTGACTATCTCAAAGTCGAATTTGAAAATTTCGTAGTTGACGTCGTGGTCATCTTGTATATTCCTAGCCCATTGGTGATAGAATGAATCGTACCATTCCTATTTTGAAGCCTGTCAGCACCTGGTCAGAGGACCTCACTGGCTCAGTCACCCACCTTAATCGTCCCATGAGCCTGACCCTGCCAGTCTTGCTCTGTGTTCAAAGGCCGCACTTTTTTTTTACCACACAAGCGAGTTGGCGAGCCTACATAGACACAGCACTGATGAGTATGGCGGACGCAGGTGAAGATTGCAGGAGAACGCACAGTAAGTATTCGCTCCTTGGCCCCCTTCAATCCAGCTGTAATCGCCATCATCAGCAAAGAAAGAACGAGTGAAGAGGAGGAAGATTTGACATACGATGCAGCAGGCCATTCGTCACAAGTAAACCTGGCACCAATCATGCTCCAGGTCTTTTTGATGGTTCCGTCCGGATCGTACGTTATCTTGGCTTGGCCGAACTGGACCGGGTCCTGTGTTTCTGTACCGTCTGGTTGTTTATCCTGCATCATCTCGATTTTCCTTTGACCAAACTTCTTAAGTTTGGTGATGTAGTACCAAAAGTCCTCTGGCTGGTTGGGCTCAGGGCATTGGTGGCTTTCAATCCACCTGTTTGGACAGGCCTGGTCTCGGCGAGCGTCATGGCGTCCATTCGAGATATCCGCATCATAGTGTCTCGTTGTCTTTGTTTCGCCGTTCAACCTGGTTCGAGCATTGGCGCAGAGTGCTGGAACTTTGTGGCAGTTGTACACGAGTTTTGGACGTGCGCCTCTCGCGTTCAGGTCATTGACTGGTGGGAAGGCGTCAGCGTCGTCAGTCACCCTGAACTCACACTTTCTTGTGATCGGACGTGGTTTCTTAAGGACCCTATGTACCTTTGTACGTGTACACTCTATTCCTATCTTCTCGGGCCTTTGCCTTCCAGACCT
Organism: Aspergillus campestris IBT 28561; assembly: GCF_002847485.1. Classification (NCBI taxonomy): domain Eukaryota; kingdom Fungi; phylum Ascomycota; class Eurotiomycetes; order Eurotiales; family Aspergillaceae; genus Aspergillus; species Aspergillus campestris. The sequence goes on from NW_020194339.1 coordinate 1,708,664, forward strand.
CCACGCCATTTTCCATTTCCGTTTGCTTCGGGCCCGGCCAGTCCGCGGCCACGGCAAAGAGGGCTATACAGGCACATGCAAGCAGCTGCGAGAGATTCATAGTTGGTTGACGGGACTATTCTGGAGAATTGCCTGCTGGAGCACACTAGGTAGAGGGGAGGGCATCTTGCTCCTTTTGTGGTCTGCTTTCTTGGCTGATGGCCTTATCATACCTTCTGTTGATCATCCCCTTTGGAAAGCGCATGCGCTTTGGGGGGAGGCCCCTCCTCAGGGGACAAGGCGTATTCTAACCGGAGGTGATAGGCGTGCTGCTATATTGACCGAACGGCGCAGGACGCCCAACAACCAGCGCGTCTTACTCAAATGTGTGGCAGTATAGACTCGCCGGGTTACCTGATCGGGTAAAATGATTGTTCCTGGCGTTCGCTCATTCCTCTCGCTGCTGCGGCGGAAACATGTTGTTTTTTTTCCTATCACAACTAGCTCCCAGGTCGACAGGGAAAAAGGAATAAGGCATAAGATGGGCCAAGATTCTTGGCTCCAGGGTGCCTGATACCCGCTAGAATACGAGGGTGGAAGACATGATAGCACCAGAATGCAGTCTGGGACGCCTAAAAAGCGACTCCTATACTGAGAACTATCGGGTGATCTCGGTGATCATCGAGGCTGTGTAGTGCATCTTGAGGTGGAGTGACGAGAAAAAGCTCCAGATGGATCCAACACGGCAATCAGCAGACGAAAGCAAGCTGTTCTACGGTGTATACCCGACTATCTACTGCGAGGTAGGACGGAGAATATAACATATCAAGGGAGGAAGCTCAAGCGCCACACTCTTGCTTCTCTATAGCTTACAATTTCGTCTGTTTGTAAGAATTCTTTGTTTTTCTTTCCCTCCTTTTTCTTTCTGGGTCTTGAATTACCGATGCTATGCGTTCCCGACAGCATTGGCACACCCTTTCGTGGGCGCTGGCCCTCATCGCAATGGTGGTGTCTCTGGCAGCCGCCGAGAAGGAGCTCCCTGATCTCCGTATCATGCCACTGGGAGATTCCATCACCAAGGGAAACGGCTCCCCCGACAGGAACGGCTACCGGGGGAAGCTCCGTCAGAAGCTGTTGGCCGAGCAAAAGGGCACCGACTCCACGGTCGACATGATCGGGAGTCTGACGGATGGAGACATGCGAGACGCGAACCACGAGGGCCACAGTGGCAAGTACCTCGCTGATATTCGCGGGTATATCGAGCTGTCTCTGCCCGCGAAGCCGAACATCGTGCTTATCCACGCGGGCACCAACAATATGGACAAAGGGGTGGATCTGGACAAGGCGGACAAGCTCATTGAATCCATCATTGACCGGGCTTTCGACGGGTCGCCGGGGGTGACGGTCCTGGTCGCGCCGGTCATCTGGGCGAATAACCCACCTATGCAGAAGAACACAGACGCGTTCAACAAGAAGCTTGGTGCCATTATCGAGCGCAAGCAGGGCGGCGGTCAGCATATCTTATCTGTGCCCATCGATATCACGGCGGCAGACCTATCGGACGAGAAGCACCCCAATGAAGAAGGGTATCGGAAGATGGCTACGGGGTGGTACAAGGCCATTATTGACGCGCACCGGCGCGGATGGATCCAGGCCCCCGCCAAGGTTGACGTGAACGACCTCCCCGGCATGGGGCTGGGCTATAGCAACGGGATCGAGGATCCTACCGGAGGCAATTGCGGCGACGCGAACTGGAAGAGCCGGGGCCAGGTGTTTGGTAGCTTCCGAAACTGGGAGGAGAAAGGGCCCGTCATCGATACGATCAAGGGCGCTCGTCGAGACAAGGTTATCCTCGCGGATCTCAACAACGACGGACTTACTGACTACATCCTGGCCCACGAGAATGGCGACGTCCAGGCCTGGATCAACACAGGTACGGACGAGAATCCGTGGACGGGTCTCGGGAAAATCAACCCCGACTGGAAGAAGGTGACGGGGGAGATGATCCGCATGGCCGACGTCGACAACGACGGCAAGGCGGACATGATTGTGCTGTATGCGGACGGCGCAGCCAAGGTGTGGAGGAATGTGGCCAACGGCAAGAAGTTTGAGTCACTCGATGCGGAGTGGGCCACAGGGCTGAGTGAACCTCGCGAGAAGGTCCACTTCCGGGACATGGATGGCGATGGCTATGCCGACTATGTGATCTTGCACGACGGAGGGGCAGTGGACTGGGCCCGCAACACGCACAACAATGGCCGGGATCCCGACCAGCGTAACTGGGAGGCCATCACTAACATTGCCCCGGGGCCAGCGGGCGTGCCGAACAATCGAGCGCAGCTGTATGATTTGGACGGGGATGGAAAGGCTGGTGAGTAGCTCTCCTCGCCGAGCTTGCTTCCTGGGATAGCGACCTCTTCGAATCAAGTCGAGCGCTAGTCACTGATGAATGTCTCCCAGACTACCTCGTCGTCTACGAAGGCGGTGCGGTCGACGCCTGGCGCAACACGGGGAGCCTCAACAAGGCGGGCCAGAATTGGGACGAACTCGGCACCATCGCCCCCGGCATCGAGGGCGTTACCGGCAAAATGATCCGGTTCGCAGACATGGACGGAGATGGCAACGCGGACTTCCTGGCCGTCGCAGACGACGGGAGCATCCGCATGTGGAAGAACACGGGGATCGTTGCGAAAAAAGGGTCGAGCCTCCGGTTCGCCGATCTTAATGGGGACGGCTATGACGATATCATCTCGGTGGATGACAAGGGCCGTGCCCGCGCATGGCTGAATGAGAAAGATGGAGGTTGGAAGGATATTGGCGAGATAGCGCCGGGTCTCGACGAAGATCTCTCAGCCGCCACCATCCACTTCGCCGACGTCAACGGCGACGGCCTTGCCGATTTTCTTGTTGTCTACGGCGGCGGTGCGGTCAAGGCTCACCTCAATAATGGCAACATCCCAGACCAGGGGAAAGACCGGATCTGGAAACCAAGTATTGTCATCTCCGAAGGGGTCGGCGAGCCCGGCCGAAAGGTGACGTTTGCCGATCTGAATGGCGACGGATACGCCGACTATCTGGTTGTCTTTGACGGCGGCGCGGTCGATTGCTGGCTCAACCAGAAGAATATTCCGCCAAAAGACGGAGGCCGCATCTGGGGCCAGCGAACCACCGTGGCCACGGGCGTCGGGGAGACGGGCAGCAAGGTGCGGTTTGCCGACCTCACTGGGGATGGCAAGGCCGAGTACATTATTCAGTACGACGGAGGCTCGGCCAAGGGGTACCGCAACTCTGGAAATATCCCGGATGCTGGCAAGCCCAGTAACTGGATCGACATGGGCACCATCTCCACGGGCGTCGAGCGGCAGGGTCCCGTGGTATACGCTGACCTGGACGGAGATGGCAAAGCAGACTATGTGGTGGTCCTGATCAGTGGGGAGGTGTATTCGTATGTCAATTCCTGTGATTGGAAGCCAGACGATGGAGACGGAGATGGCGATGGCGATGGCGATGGCGATGGCGGCGACGGTGGTGGTGGTGGAGGAGATGGAGGAGATGATGGCGAGAAGCACGATGTCCTCATCGATCCATCCATCTGGGATGACAAGACCCCGGAGGTGTTTTGCCGGCCACCGTGCAATTTGGTGCTCCCTCCCACCGTCCTGCCCTCTCCAACCGTGATCTCGATCGAACCATATACCACGCAACTCGAGGTTGCTTGGACCATCGATTGGACCGTCACTGCCACGATTCAACGAACCGTGATCACTCTCCCACCCATCACAACGCAGACCATTTCATTCTGGCCGGTGCCCTTTCCCACCGACTCGAGCTCTGGCTTCACGTTCAGCCCCATTCCGATGGTCTTGCCGCCTCCTATGACCACTACGAACGATCCCAATCCCATGTCCGAATCCGGGGTGTCTCATCCACCGGTCACTCGCACAATATCGCCATATCCTTATCCCACCAATGTCGATGACGATGACGATGACGACGACGACGACGACGATGACAATAAGTTGTACGGCGGTCCGTTTCCCATCGTTACCGTGGCTCCTGGTCGCCCGGGGCCCATTTGTACTTCAGGCTGTGGCTCACCGTGCAAAGGGAAGGCCTGCGGGGGCGTGGACCATCCTTGTGTACCCGGAGTTACCTGCCCGAAAGGAGATGACTGGTCAGATCCCGAGGACCCGGGCGACGATGAAGAAGAAGAAGACGACGACGATGATGATGATGATGATGTCTGCTATATTGACCCGGGTGACCCTGGGGATGGCGATGGCGGTGGCGGTGACGACGATGGTGACGGTGATGGTGGTGATGGTGATGATGGTGGTGGTGATGGTGATGGTGACGGTGGAGATGACGGCGGAGATGACGGCGGAGATGACGGCGGAGATGACGGCGGAGATGACGGCGGAGATGACGGCGGAGATGATGGCGGGGATGACGGAGGAGATGACGGCGGAGATGATGGCGGAGATGACGGCGGAGATGACGGCGGAGATGACGGCGGAGATGACGGCGGAGATGACGGCGGAGATGACGGCGGAGATGATGGCGGGGATGATGGCGGGGATGACGGCGGAGATGACGGAGGAGATGGTGATGGCGGTGGTGGTGACGGTGATGGTGGTGACGATGACGGTAATGATGATGATGTAAACCCTTGCATCAAGGTCAACATCATAACTTCCATTGGGCTCACAGGCCAACATTCCGGGACCATGTGGCACAACGATATCGAGGTGTGCGACGAGAGCAAGACGGACAATGAGGGCACCACGCAGTTCCAGTGCGAGGAAGGTTTCGCCCTCGAGTACAAAACAAAAAAGAACCCAACGAAGGGGGCAAAAGCCTGGCTCACATACCCGGGGGCAGAAGAAGTCGAGGTTGAGCTGGAACTCTACGATCAACTAAACATGCCAGGTTGTGCGGGAGGTAAATCTTCGTCTATCCCCGTGTTTATAGTTTTCGAGAGACGGATTACTGATTGCAATTTCGCAGGTTCTGTCCCGATTACCTGCCACAGGTACTTTTATTCGTTCGAGGGGGAATACTGCGACTGACCGGGTTGATTTCTCTCCTTACTATGTCTGTTTTTTCTTACATCGCTCGAATTTTACCCGAGAATGATGCAGCTTTTTTTGTTTCTTGGACACCAATACGTCCTGGACTACTAGATATGCACTGCGCTGGTTCTAGGGCGTACACCTGGAATAGCAAGTTGACTGTACTCATCATAGTATGTAACATCTTAGCCGCGGCGCCAAAATATTGAACAACGATTGGTATAGGGCTTAACCTGACTGATATCTTAACAAATTGTACCAGACAGTGTCAGATTATTCTTCACGAGCGTCTATCGGACCGGTTTTAGAAGGAAGGAAATAGATTATGTCAAGTGACGAGGTGATGTAACTAACAAATCCCAAGGTATATCCCGGCTATATACCATCGCAGGTACCAATCTCTGCCATCACTTTTCTGAGACTCAAGCCTACAAGATATACGAAAGGGATGTAGGAAGAGAACGACCTTCTGTGATCGATCTCTAGGGCTTGTAGATCATGTGACTTCCATGCCATACAATCCACGACCTTCGAATCGACAGTGCGACGATCCTAACCACAGAGGTGAGGTGCCTTCTTGACAAAGGGTTTAAGAGACATAGACCATCTTCAGATTAGGCTGTCATGCGGTATAGGGTATTCTTATACTCGATCCATGGGAAGGACGCGATATGCTGGGTGGTTTCACGGAGAATGGCAGCATTATCGACACCCACGGGTCCCGCATGATCCCACCACTGAATATGATGCAGCCCTCGGTGATAACGATCCGAAGCTCTCGAAAGACCATAAAATTTGTAGCTTTGGTGACTTTTGGACTAGGGCTCCCTGAAGTCACCTGCTCGAATTTGGTCGGGATGTTCCCGAGAAAAAAGTCTATAAGTTCCATACGTTCCAAGGATATCTTGTTCACAGGCTTATTTCTGTTGTCGGATCTATAATTGACTCAGTATAGAAAGATGGTGTCTTGTATTATCTGAGCTAGAATGGTTATATTCTCAGGGAGCCTGGTTATGTCAGGGTTGTGGCATGATGTAGGTCTTCTCATAGTAAGCCTATCTATAATGATAACCCTTTACCTTATTGTAAATACTAGTTCGCGGGTGCAATATATCCTATTATATAAACGTTTGCTTTGTACGCTGAACCATCGCGATGTATAGCTGTGCAACTTATACGTGCGGATACATGATAATCAACTAGGCGTGTCTGCATACCAAAGGAAAATCCCTAGGACAATATATATCCTTTTACCTTCAAAGATTATAATTTCGTGCGTTGATCTCTGACAAAATGCAAGATTACAACCCATGTCAGAGATATCTACATGACTAGAGACAGGTTCTGCAGAATGCTCGACTAATTTAAGTGGCGCGTGCAGTGGCTTTGTAGTTATAAGACTTGGAGTCAATCTATACTGGACTTTTTCTTGAGAGCAGTACGACATGATCAAGAAGTTTCACAGTAGGGACAATACCGCTCGTACGTTTAGTGATTGGCATATTCATGTAGCGTCCTTCTGATCAGAAATCCTCCTTTATTTCTAAGCAGGGCTTTCCATCCTTGTCACAGGTTCCCTGGCTTACATGAACTGTCCTGTCCTTCTGATCAGCCGTATATTGTTCCCCCCCCTGATAAATCTGAACACCAGAGAAGCTGTATCTCTGCTACCGCGATTTTGGAGCATGCTTCTAATTTGCATCTTCATGGAAAAGTTATGGGAGTCACAAATCCTGCGGGACATCTTTGATATATAAGTTGGGTATATCAGTCAGGTTAAGCCCTATACCAAGCGTTGGGTCAACGTTTTGGCGTAGCGGTCTTGGAAATATATACCACTCGAATTACTCTGGTTGTGGGGCTGCTCCTTAGTATAATATGTTGGGTAGTTTGGCAAAGGAAGGCCTAGATTTTAGGAGTTCATATATAGCTGTCGCAATATAAGATACTGCATGAAAGGGTACCCACAGAAATCAGAAGTGTCTAGATATCTTTCGTAGCCGAGTGGTATTCTTTGCGACAATAGCTAATTGCGTTTCGCGTATAGTGTGCCTTGCAATAGCCTGGGGAACTGGGGAGCTCAAGCAACAATACACAAACTGATAATTAGTAGGGGTTTTATCTCAGGACACACGTTGTTGGACTATGTAGGTCTCCGATGGGAAGATACCTGAGGGACTCTTGCGAACAAAGAGTGAAACAAAGATGCTCATACCCGCAATTATTTGATTTATGCTGTTTTGCTCTCTGTCCCTGTTTTAGATTAGAACGTGGAGTGGATAGGAAAGTTGAAACGAGATCAATAAACAAGGAAATGCTGGAAAAGAGAAGAAGACTCTCGTATGAAATGTTGTTCGACTTGGTTCATTTTTGGAAACGTATATATGTCACAATCTAATGCGATCAATTACACCGGCCCTCCTCTATTGGCAATACATCACTGTAGCAACCTCAATTAAGCGCGCATCTCACGGAAGAAGTCCATGACACCGGTAAACACGACGAGGAGGATACCACCACCGGGGCCCAGACGGAGGACCTTGGGGAGGAAGCCCTTGTACAGCGCGGCGAAGCCTTCCTCCTTGAAGACGGTGCCGAGGGCAGGCCAGGCCCAGTTGTACTTGGGGGTTTGGCCGGGGATCTTGGGGGAGTTCTGGATGCGGGACTTGACGACGTCCATGGGGGTGTTGAGGATGGTACCGGCGGTACCACCGATGGCACCGGCGATGAGGTCATTGCGGGTCTGCTGGGCCTTGTTGCCCTCCTGGGGCTTGGGCATCTGGGCGCGCACCTGGAAGATGCAGCCGAAGTAGCCCGCGTTCCAGAGGATGTGGCGCCACAGGGTCGACTCGAGGCCGTTGTACATGGCGAGGGGGCCCTCGGTCGCGACGATCTTGCGCACCACGTCCAGCATCCCGTTGTACTTGCCGGCCGAGGCGCGGTCCTGCAGGCGGATCTTGACCAGCTCGAAGGGGACCACCACGAAGGCTTCGGTCGCACCCGCCGTCGCGCCCGTCAGCGTCGCTAGCCCCTGCGTCTGCTTTTCCACTCCGAACAGGTTCCGGTAGAAGGAACCCCAGCTGTCGTTGGCGGCGAACTTGGTGGCACGCTTGGGGGCCTCCATCAGGATGGGAGCGGTGATACCGCGGTATAGACGGGAGAAACTATCACTGGATTAGATAGGATGTTCCCTTCTTGTGTGTTCGAAGTAGCGTACCCTTCATTCTTGATGATCTTGCGGAAGCAGTCGAACATGCCATTGTATCCTTCCTCACCCAGGGCCGCGGGGCCTTGCTGCAGTTGTCTATGCGACAGTTAGTTCGCCGTTGAGAATCGTCCGATCAAGATAATCGTCCGGTAGGGAGGGTTTCGCACACTCGAGTCTTGACCACGTCCAGAGGGTACCTGTGATGTGATGTATCGTCAGCGCAAGGTTGATGGGTCGCGCGATGCGGCGCAATGGTGTGGGGACACAGCGTACATGACCAGAATCTGTCAACCCCAGGAGTCAGCCTGCACTTTCTCTCCATAAACACTATTGATTCGGAGGGACATACCTCGGAGACACCGGCAATGGCGCCAGCAGCGAACTGGTATTGGAAGGGAAGAGGCTTTTGGGTGGTGTTGGACGACATGATGATAGATGAGACAATTCAACTCAATTGAATAATTTCCAATAAACCAACCACACAACAAGACAACAACAAAAAAATCGAGGGAAATAAACAAAGAGAAAGAAGGATTCGGGACAATGAGTGGAGAAGTGGAGGAAGAACGAAAGACGCGAGAGGAGAAAATGATGAAATTAACCGTCAATCCAATCCGATCCGGGGATTCGGTAATCCGCTGAGTCATTTATCCAGTTCCACTGCCCCACATATCGGTCTGTGTACGATGGGGACTCTTGGCTCGGATATTCAATTAAGCATTACTTGACAGAGGGCAGTCAAGATTGCTATAATATCATTGATCTCGAAGTATGGAGTACACTGTGTATACCATGGATTGATCGTGAAGATGAGGATCATGTGATTGACGTTGTGCATGGATTAGTAATCCATGCAAACCACCCTTCGCGATCAACATCAGTTGACGTTGTTGAACCATTTGCCATACTGGACTGACTTGATCGGTTCTAACTCTTCTTCCGACAATCACCAGCCCCACTGCCACAGCCATAACCACCACGGACCGGGAAGATCCCTCCTCCAGTGGGCTCAGAATCAAGAACAGTGAGAAACGCCTGATCAGTAGCTAAACGGTCGTGATAAATCCGGACGAGATCACCCGGGTCCTCCAAACATCTAGACCTGATCAAGGCGACCAAGGGAAAAGCCCCAAACCTACCTGACGATAAAGTTTTGACAAGCAATACTCGGTTTCCATCATTGGGTTCTCATCATTGGGTTTTTTACACCCTTCTCAAGACGCATGAAGTAACTGACTACAAGGGATGGCGGCCGACCTTCCTACGCGAGAGACCAAGCGGGACAGGGAAGAACAGCAACACAGCGATCGCCTGGAGGATGGAGCTGCCGGGTTGGATCCCATCGATCTGCTAGCATTAAGTCAAGATCTACGAATCATCCCCATCCCCGAAGATGGCGATGACCTCGAGACCACCGCTCAGAAGATGGAGGATCTCGCCAAGGTGGTCCGGGGTGGCAACAGCCTGGCGCTGTACACGGGCCTCAAGCTGGCGCCACCCCAACCGCAGAACCCCGAGGAGATTGTCGTGGCGGAGATGAGCCTTCAGGAACGGACGATGTACAACGCATGGAAGAGGAGTCGAGAGTCCGACCAGAGCAGTCGGGACCCGTCCACCGTTTATGTGCCCCGGCCATTCGACTGGGACGCCAATGTGGCCCCCGCCCCGACCGGAGCCCACAGCCGCAAGAAGTTTGCCGAGCGGGCGGCGGCCATGGACCTGATCTGGGGTCATGAGGGCGCCACCCCGGAGCATGCGTCCTGGCTGACCTTTCACCGGACCGGCTTATTGCCCCTCGTCAATGCCATCGCCAAGGTCACCAGGCGCACCAAGCACATGAAAGACCATGGCCCCAAGTCCCAGGGGGGATTGAGTGACATGGAGGCGGCGGAATTGGAGACCATCCGGCAGACCATCACGGTCGCCGAGCGGAATCGCAGTCGGGAGCTGGAACGGATCCGCACGATGACCCGAACCATCGCCGAGTCGGTGACTATTCTCAAGTCGCGCGTGCACGATCTCGAGAGGGGGACGTCGGAGTAGCATACCCTGGGCAGGTTAATGAAGATAGACCAGGGAAGAAAGCGTCATGGTAATCAACGATAATTGATTTTGAATGTAGAAACTGTCTGTTTGTACAAAGATGGCGAGCATAACCCGGATTAGTCATACATACTATGGGCATAGTCTGGCACACCGCCTGCCTATCCCATCTCCGTATTTATTTTTTCTGCCGTTCTTTTTGCCTCTTTGGTTGAAATTTTCCTACTTTTCTCTCTCTTCATCTCATCCATCCTTCTTCTTCTCTCCCCCTTTTCATCTCCCTCCTTCTTCTTCCGTCTTTCTTCATCATTGTTTGTTGGAATTCGGATATTTTAATCTTGTGTGGATTATACTGTGCTCCCTCGTTATCCTGATCTATCCTACCTTCGATCACCCATCATGCTCGGCGCGTTTCGCCGATTCGGCGTCGCCCATGCGGTGCGCGCTGCGTCCCCCCAGGCCCAGTCCGTCCGCTCGCTTCCTCAACGCGTGCAATGGCGCTCTCCCTCGATCGCTGCGGCCCCGCGCATCGCTTGTTCGTCCTTCCATTCGTCGTCGACTTTCCTTTCGGCCGTCGCAGAGGCTCAGGCCCAGCCGGATGTCCTCGATCCCGCCGTTTCCTCGCGACTCACGCACTTCTCCCAGCTGGCCGAACGGGGCCTGGTTGATCCGGAGATCGTCCGAACCATCAATCAGAGGATGAAGATTGAGACCATGACGGATGTTCAAAGTCAGACCATCCAAGATATTCTGCAAGGTGGCGATGTGTATGTGGACCTTTGCCTCCCCCCCTCCCTTAATTCCCCCTGTGTTTGAATCTCGCTGACCTGGTTCCCTTCTCTAGCTTGGCGCACGCAAAGACGGGTACCGGAAAGACACTTGGATTTCTCCTTCCGGTGATGCAGAGATTGATGGAGGATCCCTCGGTCTCCAGGTCCCCCCGGGGCGCGATGAGGTCGAGATCGCGCAATTCGCCTGTCGACATTCGCTCCATCATCATCTCTCCCACCCGCGAGCTGGCGGAACAGATTGCCGCGGAAGCCACCAAGCTGGCCTTTGGCACGGGGCTCAAGGTGAAGACCGCCGTCGGTGGCACGCAGAAGAGGGCCGGTTTGCGAGACATTCAGTACAACGGGTGCCACCTGCTGGTCGGCACCCCGGGCCGCCTGCAGGACATCCTGTCCGATCCGTCGAGTGGCATCACCGTGCCCAAGTTGTCGACCCTGGTGCTGGACGAGGCGGATCGCCTGCTGGATCAGGGATTCGCGGAAGAGCTCCTGAAAATCCAGCAACTCCTGCCGGACCCCAGCCAGGTCGACCGCCAGACGCTTCTGTTCTCGGCCACGGTGCCGCGCGAGGTCATGACCATGGTCCGTCGCACCATGAAGCCGAGCTTCAAGTTCATCAAGACCGTGCGCGAGGATGAAGTGCCCACCCATCTCAAGGTGCCCCAGAAGGTGGTCCATCTGGACAGCTACGTCCACGAACTGCCCGCCCTTCTCGAACTCATCAAGACCGACATGGCCCGCGCCCGCGCGGATCCCACTTCGATGCCCTTCAAGGCTATCGTGTACTTCAACACCACGGCCCAGGTCAACCTGGCCTGCGAAGTGTTCAACCACCTCTCCGTCGACGCCGAAGGCTTTGGACCCCACCCGCTGGGCCGCTTGCCCATCTACGAGATCCACTCGCGCCTCACGCAGGGCAAGCGGTCGTCCGTGGCCAACTCCTTCCGCGCGGATAAGGAGGCCATTCTCTTCTCCTCGGACGTGACGGCCCGCGGCATGGACTTTCCCAACGTGACCCACGTGCTCCAAATGGGCGCCCCGCGGGATGCGGAGACCTACGTTCACCGACTGGGTCGCACGGGTCGCGCCGATAAAGCGGGCGAGGGCTGGGTCTTCCTCCACCACGGTGAGAGGGGACCGTTTTCCTCCAAGACCCAGGGCCTCCCGATCACCAAGGACCGGTCCCTGGTCGCCCCCACCCTTGAAGTCGACCTGATGGAGGCTGAAAGCGAGAATGCCGACAACGAGGCCCGCAACGTGGGTCTCGAGTCGATGAGACAGGTGCGCCAGGCCATGTCCCGCGTCGATCTCCAACTGCGAAGCAGCGCGTGGCGCGCCCACAACGCCGTCTTGGGCGGTTCCTTCCCGTCGGTCCGCGCCCGGGTGCAGGCCATGGAGGAGCTCGGTCGTCACGGCCATCTGTTCAAGACCCTGCCCCGGTTCGAGGACAGTGGCTCGCGCGGCTCGCGCGGCGGCGAGCGGGGTGGCAACCGTCGTTCCCGCGATGACTCCTCCACCCGCGGCGGCCTGTCGCGTACGTTTGGCGGCAACAGCCGGATGAACGGGTCCCGCTACGACTCCGGTTCCAACGAGCGTTCCTACGGTCGCCCTCAAAGACAGTCCAGCTCGCGATTCGAGCAGCGATCGTCGTCTCGCTACGAATACTAGAGCGCGCGCGCGCGCGCGATTCTCTTTTCCCTCAAAGTTCCCAACATCCACGGCGAGATATGATTCTGCGTGACTTCCCAAATCACGAGTCTTCTCGATTTGCATCATTGACGGCGTTGAATTGTGTTTTAGAAAAAGGAAACCAGCCTTCTCTCCCTCTCTTCTCTTTTTTCTTAATGGAAACGGTTGCGTTTGGCCCAGAGAGTCGATCTTTCTGCGAACCCTGACGGCGTGTACATGTACATTATATTATGTTTATGCCCCCTTCCAGCCAGATATCTATGTCAGGTCGACATTGCTAGCGATGGTTGCAAAAATCTTGGCTTGTTAATTATTGTATTTTTTTTTACTATATCTGGGTTTGGTTGGATTGGATGTTGCTTTTTCTTTATTTATTTCTTTCTTTCTCGGTGTATTATACGAATCTTATTGAATTTTGATCCTGCTTATTTACTCTCTTTTTCTTCTGCTTTTTCAATGATTACCATTCTTCACTACAAAAATCGATGAAAGGGCTTGATATGAAGAGAAAAAAAACTATTTACATTGCGATGAACTTCACATGAGCTCCTACTTATAACATCCCCTAAACAGCAGCACGACGGCCAAAAATCCGCAACCGCTTAACACCACCATCCGGCACCAGCGTCAGCTTCACATGCGAGAAAGTGCGCGCATCCTCCCCACCAGCCGCCAGATCCGCACCCTCAAAGACATGCTCCGTATCCGCCTGGGTAGGCTTATCACCCGCCAACAGCGCAATCCAGCCCGGATGGTCCGGAGCAGGGACCTCGGTGGCACCGACCTGGCCGGCGAGCAGACCGTGCACGCGCACATGGCGCGGGAAGTTCCCGCGGAAGTCCTTGGTGTCGACGACGACGCGGCTCACCGACCCAGGTAGACCCAGCTTCATGACCGTCCAGTCGACGTGGCCCGGGGTGCGCGACCGCGCCGTCTCCCACCCGTCGCCCATGTCCTTGCCGCGTCCGGGGAGCAGCAGATTCGACGACGGGGTGTAGTGCTCGTCTGAGGCGGCGAGGGCCAGACCGCCGAGTAGCGCGGAGGAGAGCTCCTCGAGGGGAGCACCGGTCCCGCTGACGGCCGGTGGGGGCGGGGGGATGGCGTGGCCGTAGACGCGGAGACGGCCGAACCCGCCGTCCGGGTACATCAGCAGGCGCACGTGGGTGTAGGGGGTCGGGGAGGCAGGGTTGTAGTCGTTGAGCTTGTAGCCGCGGCGCTGGGTTGGGCCTTGCTCTTGCGCGGGGAGAATGGTCGACCAGCCGGAGAAGGCGGGGTCGGCGATCTGGGCGTCGGTGATGCCGCTGTCGGCGGGGGCGTAGGTGCCCTGCAGTTCGGCCTTCTCGCCGTAGTTGCCGCTGAAGAAGCCCGTGTCGATCTCGACGCCTTGGATGGCGGCGCTGGCGACGCCTAGCTTGATCACGACCCAGTCGTAGGGCTCGGGGTTGTGGCGACGGGTCTCCCAGCCATCGTACCAGGCGCCGGTGTGGATGAAGACTCCGGGACGGTTGATAGGGGGCGTGGGAGTGAGGAGGTTCTTGGCCTCAGCGAAGTATTCGTTAGAGGTGGAGAGGATCTTGCTGTTGAGGTTGGCTGAGGCCAAGTTGGTGGAGTGGGCGAAGGTGCGGTCGATCTCCTCCGCGGGGACGAAAGTGACAGCCATGATGTAGGTATTGTAAGAGGGGCAGAATAAGAGAGAGATAGATATATATCAGGAATTGGTTTGAGAGGATACAATCGACTGGAAAGAGAAGAAAGACGAGGGCGACAGGCGATTTAAGTAGTTTTTTTGGACGCGACAGGACGATAAAGGCCGATCACCTGCCGATAACGATAAGCCCCTCATCCTCTCTTCTCTTCTTCTACTTCACTCTTCTTCTTCTCACTTCTCACTTCTCTTTTGCTTCAATTTCTTCTCTCTTCTCATCTCGCATCTCTCTATCTCTTCATCTCTCATCTACTCTCCTCTATGCGTCTCTCTTCATGTCTACTCTATTCTCTCATTTCTGTTCTCTGCAATCCATAGCATCCATCACTCTCCATACTACAGCCCCACCGAGTCGGAGGTCTCCGATGGATCGCCCTCTTCCGGTTGCCATTGGTTTCTCTCAGGTAATCCAACCAGAAAAACAGGGGCACCTCGGAGTTAGGCCCATGCGCTGTCCAATGTGAATGCAAGAAGAGAAAATCTTCCCCGCAGGCCACCTATACGTCCACCTATGCATTGTCTCGGCATTGGAGACGTTATCTCACCAGTCGAGGATACACCCTACTTCTACGTCCAAAACAGTGTCTACCAAGACAAGGACAAGAAGAAATCCGGATATTCATTACAAATTGAAACTAATCAAAAATACTCTCGTGCCAAAGCCCCATGTACGCCGCCAGCCGCCGCCGTCACTCTCACAGGTTGAATTCCGCAAACGCCGCCTTGTGGTCCGAGGGCCACCCATTATCTTTATGCGTTGGATACGGTGAGGGCGACCATTGGTCGAAGACCTGAGTTTTCTTCACCTTGAGCTTTTTACCCTTGTAGTAGATGAAGTCGATGCGATCTTGCGGTTCGAAGTCACCCGAGACGCCGTCTTGCCGCGGATACAAGGGCGACCAAGTCACCTCGTTGGCAGCAGGAATCTGGTGAGTCTCACGGAAGGAGTCCATGAGGCCATTGTCTAGCGGTGCCTTGGACGTCGGCCACTCAACACCGACGAGGCCGCAGTGTTGCTCCTTCAAACTTTCAACATAGTCCAGCTGCGAGGGGGCGTTGAAATCCCCCATCAGCAGGACGGGCACATTGTCTGCGTCGTCGAGATGTAGTTTCATGCCCGCCATGATCTCGTTGATCTGGTCGACACGGCCGGACTTCTTCTCGCCTTCCAGTACCCCCGCCCAATCCTTCTCCCCACGACAGGCATCATATGGCCCGTACGGGGTGTACCCCAAGTGAGCATTCCAGACGTTGAGATGGATCTTTTCCGCTTTTTCGCCGTTGAGATTGACCCGGGCGGCGCCAGACCGAGAGACGGCGCCGTATTTCTGCACAATGGGGTATCGGCTGAGGATGCTGACGCTGAACGAGCTCTCCCAGTAGTCCCACCCCAGCGCGGTGGCGATCCGGGTGGCGGCTCCATTCTCCGATTCCTGCAAGGCCACCACATCCACATTGGATTTAAGAATGACCCACAGCTGCTTGGTGAGGGCATCGTTGAGCTCCGCGCCGCCGTGCCAGATGTTCAAGGACATCGTCCGCACGCTGTCCAGCAGCCGTTTGGCACCTTCACGCACCGGGATCGTCAGCTTGATCGTCGACGTCACGTCGTTCTCCGCCACGCCGCGCACCGTGACGTGGGAAGGCCCCGCCTGGCTCGGGATCCCCTGGAGGGTGCCGTCCGCGTGGACCGTGATCCAGTCATCCCCTTCCATCTTTTCGAAGCGGACGTTCTTCTCATGCTTGCCGAGAAGGAGGCCGTGGAGCCGAGCCTCGTAGGCCTCGCCTTGGCGGCCATTGCGCAAGGTCGCCTCGGCCACGGGGAAGTAAATCTCGGGGTAGGTTGACAGCGTGATATCGATCGGGTCCGTCAACCACGAATAGCCGTCCTTGGCGAGAAAATACACGGTGTAATTACCGGCGGCCAGAGAGCTCACGTCAAACCACAGAATACCATCGTTGCGAGGCGCATATTTCCACATCAACGACTCCCCATCCTTACGGTGTTGGACAGGGCCCTCATTCAGGGGGTACAAACCCACCCAGTTCTTTCCATGCAAGTCAGGCGTCTGGTATTGGATGGTGAGCGACCCGGCGTGCATGTCCCTGTTCAACATCGGGCTGTACTTCGGGGGATTGTCCGCAGCAGACGTCGCGCCCAACAAGGCGAACACCGACACTGCCGCCACCGACAAGCAAGAGAAGACACGCATCGCGAGGTATCAAAAAGAAGATAACGACAGTGATCTGTCAGACAGAACTACTGCTTCTCAAAATGCGGGGCCCAAATCCATTCAAATACCCCCCAGTCACCTCCCCACCTCGTGGAGCCTCGCCGCACAAGATCAACAACAAGTAGTTGATCACGTTAGTATTGTGATTAATATTGTCATGGGTCAACAAAAAGCATACCAGTTCCGACACAGCCAGTCTGCGTTGGACAAGCGGGATATAGTCTCCACCCAGGCCACCATCATAGGGTGAAACTGTTTCGAAAATAGCAAAAACACCTTGGCGGTGCAGAGTCCGGTGGACCGCTCTGCCCTCCTCGAACAGGGATCTATAATGTATCCGGCAAGCCACGCCGTAGATCCTTTGTATTATGGTGATACACTTTCCATGCAACATCTTTACTTCGCCCTGCACAGCGCACAGTCAAGTATAAGCCTAGTAGGGGGAGGGGGGTGGATACGACGCTACTATCTGACCTACGCAAGGCAAGGGCGATCGATCCATCTCGCTGGTTGGATCATTACCCTTTGTTGAAGTGCCCTGCCTACCACGCTTGTCTTGGCGGTATAAGCCCTAAGGCGGGTGCGGGGCGCCGCCCTACATGGTGGTCTTTTGTTGGTATTTCACACTATTCAGAACACAATAAAAGGGTGTATATCACCCTGGTTTGGGAGCAGGGAGTTGATTGATTCCCGGCTTTGTTGTTCGTCAGGCTTATTCATGCGAGGCTGATGTCATGAATAGACTAGTCTGGGAACGGACTACATCGAGGTGAGACTGGACTACATGCTAGTTGCTTCAGGCATGGATATGTATCATTCCCTTTCTTTCTATACCGTTACACATGACAAGCTCAAAAATCAGAATCCTTTCTTCACTTTTTATATTTTGTTTCATCTTCCATCTTTCCACGAGGATATCCCTGAGGAACACCCTTGAATTGGAAATTCATTGAATCATGTCAATTATCCTAGTCAAAAACCAATTGGATCACTAATTTACATCTTCTCACCGGCAGCCTGCTTCATCTGGCCGTACTTCTTCAGGCGGATGGCAGACACACCGATGAAACCGGTGGTCTCGGTGGGGGCGAAGTCACCGATCTCGTCCATGCTGGACTCGGACATGTCGTACAGCTTCTCGGTCTCGGAGTAGCGGCCCAGGACGATGAAGTTGCCCTTGTAGGCGCGGCAGCGGACCACACCGTTGACGGACTTCTGCGAGGACTTGATCGAGTCCTCGAGGAACTCGCGCTCGGGCGAGAAGTACAGACCGTTGTAGAGGATCTATCTCGTTAGTGGTGGTCTAGACAAGAAGGGGGGAATAGGAGACAAACCTTGGAGTAGTTGTAGGTCACGAACTGGTCGCGCAGGGCACGAACCTCACGGTCCATCACCAGACCCTCGAGGTCACTGCGGGGTCAGCCGATGAAACAAAGAAAGAAAAGAATGATTGGAGGCATACACGTGAGCAGCGCGCAGACAGGTGAGACCAGGGGTCTCGTAGCAACCACGCGACTTGATGCCGATGAAACGGTTCTCGACAATGTCGATACGGCCGACACCGTTGCGGCGGGCGATGGTGTTGGCGGCCAGGAAGAGCTCGACGGCGTCGGTGACGACCTTGGGCTTGCCACCCTCGGTGTACTCGAGCTTGACGGGGTAACCCTTCTCGAAGTGGAGGGTGAAGTCCTCGGGCTGATCGGGGGCGGTCAGAGGGGACTGGGTGAGCTTCCACATGTCCTCGGGAGGGGTGACGTTGGGGTCCTCCAGGATACCGGCCTCGTAGGAGCAGTGGGCCAGGTTCTCGTCCATGCTCCAGGGCTTGGACTTGGTGGAGGTGACGGGGATGTCCTTCTCGGCGGCATAGGACAGCAGATCGTTACGGCCGGCGAAGCGCTCGTAGAAGACGGGGTCGCGCCACGGGGCGATGACCTTGATGTCGGGCTGCAGGGCATAGAAGGCCAGTTCGAAACG
This sequence comes from Aspergillus campestris IBT 28561, assembly GCF_002847485.1. Taxonomy (NCBI): domain Eukaryota; kingdom Fungi; phylum Ascomycota; class Eurotiomycetes; order Eurotiales; family Aspergillaceae; genus Aspergillus; species Aspergillus campestris. Next base: position 1,727,356 of record NW_020194339.1, read on the forward strand.
GACCTGATCGTTACCCTTACCGGTGCAGCCGTGGGAGACGGCGAAGCAGCCCTCGCGCTGTTGGGTAGGAAAAGAAGCGGTGAGCCGGACGAGGAATTCCTGGCCAGAGGGGGGGGGGGCAATCAAGCACCAACCTTGGCAACATCAATCTGGGCACGAGCGATGACGGGACGAGCCAGGGAGGTGCCTATTCATGTTAGTATGGGACATTGTGGTTTGGTTGAATGGTTCAGGATAACATACCGAGCAGGTAGACGTTCTCGTAGATGGCGTTGCAGGCAATGGCGGGGAAGCAGAGCTCCTCGACGAATTCCCCTAACTCCAGGTGAGCGACATTTTTCCCATCAATTTGTGACGTCGAAACTACTTACGACGGAGGTCGACAACCTCGGCCTTGACGGCACCGAGCTTCAGGGCCTTTTCGCGGATGGCATCGAAGTCCTCTGAATAGTGGGGGTGGAGGGGTCAGTGTGTGAAACGAGATTCGGGAGAGTCGGATCGCAGTACCTTCCTGGCCAACGTCGGCAGCTACACATTATTAGTATCGTTCACAGCATTGTAGACATAGATATATATCTGCTTGAAGAGAATTGACTTACTGAAGGCAACAACCTCATAGCCCTCATCGATGAGCCATTTCACTAGGCGGTGTGGTTAGTGAGGGACAGCATCAGCAAGGGACGACATCCGTACAGATGATGCTGGTGTCCAGACCACCGCTGAAGGCGACACAGATCTTTCCTTTCATGATGAAGGTGGGAGACTGATGTAGGAAGCGTAAAAGGGCTGATTGATGAAAGTGGAAGAAGTGAAGTCTGGGGAAGATCCGGAATTTGCAGCTTCAAGTTTGACTCATCGGAAGAAAAAAAAAGCTCGGCCTGAGGTGTGGACCGCGGAATGCCCGGTTGGGGTTAGTGGCTTGGCGTGTTTGTTCCTGATAAGATAGCGATAAGGATGGCGATAAGATCACGGTCACACCAGATCTCGAGATGATTAGATGGATTAGATATAGATGGATAATGGATAATGGATTGGATTTGCTCTATTGTTGGATTCATTGAGAGTATTATATCTACTGGCTATGGGTAAATCATGTATATGATCCAGTACTGTATATGGTATACGACTGCCTCAGAACACAATGACCTCATCCGTTGTCGATGACGCCCTGGGACAGACCGAAACACAGATAGACAATCAATGGAGGAATCTTCTCTACTAATACTCAATGATCTTGATCTACATTGATTCTGTCTAGTTTGGATATCTTGTCGGACTCCCAGAACATCACCTGACTGCAGAAGTTCTACTAAACTAACTGATTTCTAATCAATCCCTCACATCATCGAGTTACTCCACTCTCCTCATTCCTATATCTTCTGCCATCTTTCCTACATCTCTTTCTCTATAGATTTTTGCTACATATACTATATACATATACATATACATCCATCTATATATACATATATACCTATAAAAATGCCCAATCCCGCCCCCATCATCGACAACAAGCCCGCTCCCAATATCTCATACTTCACCCCCGCTCAGGATCCCCCCGCAGGAACCGCCGCCAATCCCCAATCCGATGGCCAATCGCCTCCCAAACTCTTCCAGCCACTTTCCATCCGCGGTCTCACCCTGCAGAATCGTATTGGCGTATGTCCTCCTCATACTACGTCCCTTTCCCTCTTCTCCAGTACAATGACTGATCAGTATACAATAGCTATCCCCCCTCTGCCAATACTCCGCCGACGATGGCCACCTGACGGCCTGGCATATGGCCCATCTGGGCGGCATCGCCCAGCGCGGACCCGGGTTCATCATGATTGAAGCCACCGCAGTCGAGCCCGAGGGCCGCATTACCCCGCAGGATGCCGGGCTCTGGCAGGACTCGCAGATCGAACCCATGCGCCAGGTCATTGAGTTCATCCACAGTCAAAACCAAAAGGTCGGCGTGCAGATTGCCCACGCCGGCCGCAAGGCCTCCACTGTGGCCCCCTGGCTGTCCTTCAACGACACCGCCGTCGCCGAAGTCGGCGGATGGCCCGACCGCGTCAAGGGTCCCTCCGACAAGCCCTTCACCGATCGCTTCCCCACCCCCAAAGCCATGACCACGGCGGACATCGAGGATCTCAAGACCAAGTGGGTGGCCGCCGTCAAACGCGCCGTCGCGGCGGGGGCCGACTTTATCGAGATCCACAACGCCCACGGCTACCTGCTCATGTCCTTCCTCTCGCCCGCGGTCAACTCCCGCACCGACGAGTACGGCGGCAGCTTCGAGAACCGCACCCGGCTGAGTCGCGAGATCGCCCAGCTCACGCGCGACGCCGTGCCCCCGACGGTGCCCGTCTTCCTGCGCGTGTCGGCCACCGACTGGCTGGAGGAGTCCCGGCCGGATCTGCCCAGCTGGCGGCTGGAGGACACGGTGCGGTTTGCTAAGGACCTGGCCGACAGCGGGACGGTTGACCTGCTTGACGTCAGCAGCGGCGGCGTGCACGCCGACCAGCACATCCACGCCCGTCCTGGTTTCCAGGCGCCTTTTGCGGCGGCGGTGAAGAAAGCCGTGGGCGACAAGATCTACGTGGGGTCGGTGGGCATGATCGACTCGGCGCATCTGGCGCAGTCGCTCCTCGAGAAGGATGGACTCGATGTGGTCCTAGTGGGTCGGGGATTCCAGAAGAATCCCGGGCTGGTGTGGACGTGGGCGGACGAGCTGAACCTAGAGATCAGCATGGCCCATCAGATCCGGTGGGGATTTGGGAGCCGGGGGGGTCTGTGTTTCTCAAGCGTCAGGGGAAGATATAGATCTAGTAGAGACTTCTTAGATACTAGAGTACATACTTCTAGAGTAAATAGAATGACTCATGTATCCAAGTTTTGTGCAGATTAGGTAAGAAACCTGAATTGTTGGGGTGAAATGTGGGGTTTCGCCCCAGGCAGCCAGGCACCCAGGCCGGCATCCATGGATCTGCCTCGTCTTTCAGGTTCTCCTCGGTTTCATCTTCTTCTTCTTCTTCTTTCTTTCTCCTGTTCATCGTTCTTCCATCTCTCCATCTATCTTCATCCGTCTGGCTATCCTGTCATCTTCATCTCCATCCCGTCATGGATGCTGTTCTCTACTTCCCATGAGATCTCCCCCCTCTCCAAGCCACTAAGGCAACTAAATCAACAACGGTTCTACCCTCCGTGTCGCATTGTTTACCCCTTCGAGTAACCATCCATCCCCCGCACGTTGGAACCATCCCCCTATTATTCATCATTCCCCATATTCAAACCCACGAGATAACCCCCTGATAACATACCACACGCCCCTTCCCGCCCCCTGCGTCAAGTGTAACCGTCCTAACCCACTGCACGGACGGGTCGCGTGTGACACCACATACCAACTCCTGCAGCCCCACCCGTTTCAGTATGGTGTTCTGCGGGAAGCCGAGTAAAGGCTGCGGCGAATGTCGATCGCGCAAGATCCGATGCGACCAGGCCCGCCCGACCTGTTCCCAGTGCGTCAAGGGGAACCGCACCTGTCCGGGGTATCGCGACCAACTGTCGTTGATGTTTCGCGATGAGAGTCAACAGGTCGTGCGAAAAGCCCGGACTGGTGGCTCGCGCCGCGCCAAACCCTCGCGCAAGTCCCCACGTCGGGTCTCCCCGTCTCCCAGCACCAGCAGCTCTGATGCGGTCCCCCCGGGGCCACCACCTGGGGTTGTTCCTAGTGACTTTAACGACCGGTCGGATGTCAAAGACATCCTGCCATCATCGTCGCCGCCCGATGAGGCGCTGTCCCCGCTCGTGGGGCCCTCTCCGCGGCTGACGATGCAGCCCTCGTACCAGTTCAACGACAACGAAGCGATCTGTTTCTTTCTGCATTCCAACTCGTGGCCCGGGACCTTTTGGATGATGGATTTCGCCCCCGACTTTTGGGTGCAGGGTGGTGGCTCCCCCAGTCACCAGGCCATGAAAGCGGGTCTAATCTCGGTGGGAACGGCCATGTTGTCGCGCATCCGCCAGTCCGCCAACATGCAGGTCACCGCCGAGAAGGAGTATGGCTATGCGTTGCAGCTGCTCACTACGGCCGTCATGGACGAGGAGGAGGCAAAAACCAACCCTACTCTGGCGGCGGTCTTGTTGCTCGCTATTTTTGAAGTACGCTTTCCAGATATCTCCAGAGATAGATTTTTTTGGTTGACTAATTGGGTGTAGGTCGTCACGAGTCGAGCGCCTCGGAATATCGAGAAATGGACGAGTCACATCTACGGAGCCGCGGCGCTGCTCGAACTCCGAGGTTCCGAACAGCTTCAGGACGAGGATGGACTCAAACTGTTCATCCAACTCCGTTTCCAAATTGTACCCCTCCCCCTCCCCCCACCCAATTGATTGACGCAAGTCTAACCATCGCAGATCGTCAGCTGCCTCCAAAAAGGAGCCCGAGTACCGCAACCCGTACTCGAATGCTCTAAAATTGCCATGTTCCTGCGGCCACACGCCGAGGCCTACTCCGACCGACTGATCAGCATCGCCGGCCGGTTATCCAATCTGCGGGCGGACATCAACTGCAAGGTCCTGGCGGATCAGGGCGAGATCCTGACGGCGGCGTACGCGATCGAAGCGGAGCTAATGGCCTGGCTGGCCAGCCTCCCGGCCGAATTCCTCTATACGACAGTGGAAGACCCGACGCCAGTGGCAGTGACGATGGGATGGGGCCCCGCGCCGTGGAACAACCGACACCACATATACAGCGACCTTTGGATCTGTAACACGTGGAACCAGTACCGGTGCGCGCGGATCATCGTCAGCGAGATCATCCTAAGTTGCCTGCGGCGGCTAGCCACAGGAGCGACAGTGCCAGCAGAGCTACAGAGCCACTGCTCGCGCATCCGCGGCACCAGCCGCCAGGTAGCGACGGACATCTGCGCCAGCGTACCGTTCCACTTTGGGGTGGACAACTTCACGACCAAGCCGTCGCTCTACTTCCCCGTGCACCAAAGCTACCTGGGCGGGCTGATGCTTCTCTGGCCATTAGTACTGGCGGGGGCGACAGAGGACCGACAGCACCCGATGCGCAAGTGGGTGATCGGGTGTCTGCGGTTCATCGGACACAGCATGGGGATCGACCAAGCGCTGGCGCTGATCGATGTCTTGGAGTACGAGTTCGGGGTGTTCGAGGGGGTCGAGGACGGCGAAAACGGGGTGGTCTTCCGAACGCACGAGCAGATGACGCGGACGAACAAGGTGTTGACGGGGACGTGGGGGGTGTAACTATCATGTACACAGTCTGGACATACTACCCCATACCATACGATAACGATAATGATACCAATGATATATCTATTACATATCACTAATCCTTCTGCTCAGACGCATACACCGCCCCCTCAGCATAAGCCCTATTCTCCGCATTCCTCCCCTCCACAAACTCCGCCAAATACCCGGGCACCTCACCGACCCTCCCATCCCCATCGCGAACGGGCTCCCCAAACGTCTCCCAAACAGGCACAACCCCCGTCCACACCCTCCCCGTAACACTCTCATCCGCACTATCCTTCCTCTCATCCGACACGCCCCCGTCGCGGATCTTCCCACTGCCTCCAACGACCCTCACCCTCAACACAGCCGTCGACGCCATCTCCGCCCCGTCGGGTGGAACCCTCGTTGCAGCCCATCGTCCGGTCACGACGGAGTCGGTCATGAGCCGCATGGCGTAGAGTTTCTCTGCTTCGTCGGTGACGAGGCTTGCGTGCCCGTGGAGAATGGCGGAGCGGTAGTTGTAGCTGTGGCTGTTGGGGGTTAGGGAGAGGATGAGCCCGTCGAGTTTGCTGGCGGCTATGCAGACCGGGAGGCCTTTATCTGTTGCCGTTGCTGTTGCAGCTGTTTCTGTTGATACTGCAGATGGGAGGGTAGATGCAGATGCAGATGCAGCCCGCGCAAGATTCATAACCCGCGAACTAACATACCCATGCAAGTAACAATCCATCGGCTCGTTGATATCGGCAGAGGGATACTCGAAGGAACCCATTGCGCCGATCATGGGGAGGATTGCGGGGAAAGGGTTGTCATTGTTGATGGAGCCGGTGTTGAAGGAGACGTGGAGGACCTGGGTGGTGTTGATTATGGAGTGGATTGTGCGGAGGTCGTAGGTTGCTTTTTGTTTATCTAGTTAGATTGTGATGTTGTGATATTGAGGTGGGGATAGGTGGGTATAGATGGAGGTATGGATGGGGTATACCTCGGTCGTTGTGCCGGTTGACTGTGTTGAAGGGGAGTTTGGGGTAGGTGAGGGTTCGGCCCATTTTGTATTATAGATAATTAGATATGTACCAATGGAGATGTAGATGTATTGTTGGATGAGTATTTGAGTAGAGTATGGATTTGTATAGACTGCGTGGTAGACCAGTGAATATATAGTCGAGTATACAGAGTATACAGAGTATACCTCTATATATAGTCCTCAACCTCCCACTCAACCACGTCACAACCCCTCTTCTGTAACCTTCTTCTGTATCACCGCTATCGTACCGGTCTATCCGATCAATGAAGCTCTTCTGATCAATTAACCCATCTATCATCAAGGCGATATCAACCTATCAGATCACTGTCAGCATCCCTGATTGGCCGCAGTCTCCGAAAGGGCGCAGCCTGAGGCAGAATAGCTTATCTGCATCATTAGTAATCAACATTGTCCATCATCATCAGTTTGACTGCAATAATTCACCTCCAGTTCAAGAATTGATCCGACTCTCCACCATCGTCCAAGCCATGTCTCGCTCCACCATATCGGCATGCAGATCCCTCTGCCGTCAATGGCCCCGCTCCCTCCGTTCTTCCACCCCCGTCATCCCTCGCGCCCTCCTCCGACGCTCGCCCGTCGCATGTCCCGTCCGCTCCGTCTCGCATTACGTCTCCGCCGCGGAGCTCAAGTTCGGCCAGCCGCTCCACGAGACGCATCCTCACCTTTTACAACCTGGAGAATGTGTGTTCCCTGTCTGATACTATGAGGCGATGGCGATGTTGAGAACAAGAATATATATTGACTGATCAGTAACCCCCGGTATCACCGCCCTGGAATACGCCCAGCGCCGCTCGCGACTCGCCAATAAACTCCCCCAAAATGCCGTCGCTGTGCTGGCTGCCAATGAGGTGACCTATCGCGCGTCGGGGATCTTCAATCAGTACCGACAGGATTCGAATTTCTTTTACCTCACCGGTTTGTTTGTGTTGTGTCTGCGGAGAAAACCTTTAATTGACTTCTGTTTATCTGATAGGTTTCGACGAACCCAATGCGTTGGCTATAATCGGTGAGATTGTCAACGAGTTACGTGGAAAGGTGCATGGGGTAGGGCGCTGATATTCGCAGTCAATGACGGCTCCGGTGATAACCATATTTTCCATCTCTACGTGCGCGGGAAAGATCCCCGCGCGGAGCTGTGGGACGGTGCGCGATCGGGCACGCAGGCTGCTATTGATGTTTTCAACGCGGACGAGGTAGGTTCTCCATTTCTGGCCGTACTACCGAAGGATGCCGCTGACGCTTGTGTACAGTCCGGCGACATCGAACGCATCGGCGACATCCTCCCCAAAATCCTTGGCGACGCGACCGAGATCTACACCGACATCCCCGCCTTCAACACCGGCCGATCCTCCCTGCATCGGTATCTGTACGGTCCCATGGGGGCGTCTGACAAGCTGAAGAAGATCGTCGACCACCGCAAGACCAAGCCTTTGCGTCCTATTCTCAACGAGATGCGCGTGTTCAAGAGCGAGGACGAGGTGGTGCAGATGCGTCGCGTGGGCCAGGCTTCGGGTCGTGCCTTTACCGAGTCGATGCGCCAGACTTTTACCATGGAGAAGGATCTTACTAATTTCTTGGAATATAACTTTAAGAAGAATGGCTGTGATGGCAGTGCGTTTGTGCCTGTTGTTGCGGGTGGTTCGGTGGGTTTACTTCCTCGCAGAGAGGGGATCGTAGCTGATTGTTCTAGAATGCTCTGGCTATCCACTATACGAGGAACGATGACGTCTTACGGTATGAAAGGCCTTACCCTTACTCGTACGGTAAATTATGTACTGACTGACCAAACCACAGACAAGGAGACATGGTGCTGGTAGACGGAGGCGGAGTGCGTATATACAGCAACATGACAGACGATGTCTAACTAGTTACAGGAAGCCGGAACCTACATCTCGGACATCACGCGCTCGTGGCCCGTGAATGGCAAATTCTCCGACCCCCAGCGCGATCTGTACAATGCCGTGCTGGACGTCCATCGCAAGTGCGTGTCGCTCTGCCGGGAGGACGCCGACCTGTCGCTGGATCGACTCCATTCGGTGGCGGAGAGCGGGTTGAGGGAGAATTTGCAGCAGCTTGGATTTGACGTATCGAGTGATGTATGCTTCTTTTCTTTCCTTTTCGTTTTCTGCTTGATGTAATGAATGTCATACTAATTAACCAGGCCATGGGAATCCTCTTCCCCCACCACCTCGGACACTACGTCGGACTGGACGTGCACGATTGCCCGGGTTATTCGAGAAGTTACAGCCTCAAGGCGGGGCAGTGCATCACCATTGAACCGTATGTACCTCCTCCCTTTTTGAAACTTGAGTTCCTGGCAACTAACAACCTCCAGCGGGGTCTACGTTCCCGACAGCGATCGATGGCCCGAACGATTCCGCGGCATCGGGATCCGCATCGAGGACAGTGTGTGCGTTGGAGACGAGAGCCCGATTGTGTTGACCACCGAGGCTGTCAAGGAGGTGAGTTCCATTTCAGTATAGGATGGTTAGATGTGCTAACGAGTATAGGTGGACGATATCGAAGCGCTTCGTGATTAGACGCAGGACATGTCGATACCTGCATTATGTCATTGCATGTACTATATCTATCTGTATATTTATGTCAATCAAACATGTCCAAAATAAATCATATATTGACAGCATATTGAGAGTATTCAGAGTGGAGTAAATAGAGTAGAGTATCTGAACAGTGTACATGCAAGTATAGCATCGCCCACTCATACACGGATGCATAATGCACAGCCGATCAATCGGAAGAAACCAAAAAATCGGCTAGAATCGGAGGCCGGTCGAATTCCGGCCTGCCGTGACTAACAAACGTTAAATCGGGCTGGACCAGAGAACCCTACCCAATCATTCAGCCACAAAAATGGGGGGAATGGAGACACGGAGACCTCCGATTGCAACGCGCATCCACTTGGCCATTTCTCAGCATTCCGGTGTTCATTTGGGTTATTCACGATGTCGATCACTGGTCACGGGGTTTGCGGTCACGGGGGACGGCTCTCTGGATTGGGATTAGCGTGTTCCCGTGACCGTGTCTTGCCCTGATTTGATATGGAACAGTTGAAGGCATCATGAAGTGGACTTCAGCATGGGCAGTTGGGAATGGCTTCGGATGGGAGAGAGGGGATGGGGAAGACTTGATATATAGGCTAGGACACCTTGTATAGCCCCTGACTAGCAGTCCGGCCATGTGACATGGATTTCTCTGGCTCTTTCGTAATGGCATCCTTGAGGCCGGAATTGATACCGGCCTCTCAGGGTTATAAGAATCGCCTCCTTTCCGGCAGATTTCTCTTTCTCTCTGCTCTTCAGACATCTCCCCAGACATCTCTCTCACTTCTTTTTTCCTACTTTCTTCTATCTTCCCTATCCCCAGTCATCCAGTCCATCACCATGTCTCCCTCCAAGCTATCTCCCCAATCCACCACCACCCAACACTTCCCTCACATCCACGATGACCCAGCCTCCCTCCCCCAGTCCCTAGACCCCTTCACAATCACCACATCCACAGGCTTCATGCCCTATCGTATGGGTCCCACCCACCTCCCAGAAGCCTTCCAGCCCCTAATGGCCCTGCTCGACCGTATGCCCGTCCGCAAGGCCGACGGCTCCCCGGGTCTGCTGGCTACCTATGAGCTGGGCCCTACCGTCCAGGCGGGATTCCCGGACCTGACGGATGAGGTGGACAAGCTGGTTACTGAGGACGGTGCTCCGGATTTGTATACCGTTACTGCTGTCTTCAGGGACTACACTTTCCTGGCGTCGGCTTATCTGCTTGAGCCTTGCTGGGAGAGCTGGAATTGTAGTGCTGATAAGGGGTATGGGTTTGGGAGGGATGTGTTGCCGAGGGCTATTGCTGTTCCTATGTATCGGTGTGCTCAGCTGTATGTTTTCCCCTCTAATATCCTACCCTTGGATATACTTCTTGGATATCTTCCCTTTGCTACCCTCCTTGGATATCCTCTATGATATCTACCTTTGATATCTTCGATAAATATAACTAACGATAACAGCCTCGACATCCCCCCCTTCATGTCCTACGCCGCATCATACGCCCTCTTCAACTACAACGTCGCCGACAACGCCAAAGGCCTGGAGTACGACAACCTCCGTCTAGTCCGTGCCTTTGAGTACGGTCTCGACCCCAAGAGCTCCGAGGCCGGCTTCATCCTCACCCACGTCGACATGGTCAAGTGGTCGGGCAGTCTCATCGCTGGCGCTATCAAGATCGTCGATACCATCGAGCAGGGTGGACCCCGGTCGGATGTTAATGATGGGTTTAGAGAGATTTTGTCTGCTATGGAGAAGATTGAGGCTGCTATGGAGGGTATGTCCCCTTATACATATATATATATATATACATTACCTCTATGTTCATATACAGAGCTAACTATGACTACAGATATGTGGGCAAACTCCAAACCCGGCGAATACCTCTCCTTCAGAGTCTTCATCTTCGGAATCACTTCCCAGTCGATGTTCCCCAATGGAGTCATCTACGAAGGCGTCCTCGACGACAATCGTCTCAACTTCCGGGGTGAAAGCGGCGCCAACGACAGCATGGTATGCCCCTCCCTTCCTTCCCTCGCTCCCCTCCTCTCTATCCAGCAAAGGCGTTAGGAAAAAAGCTAATAAGAATGAAGATCCCCCTCCTAGACCACCTCCTCCAAATCCCCATGCCCTCCACCCCCCTCACCAAAATCCTGCACGAATTCCGCGCCTACCGCCCCCTCCCGCACCGCGAATTCCTCGCCCACATGAACGCCAAGTGCGCCGAGCTGGACATCCGCGCCTTCGCCGTCCGCGACACGGAAACCGCCATCTGCTTCCTGAAGACGCTGAACCATGTGCGTAGCTTCCGGTGGAGGCATTGGCTTTTTGCCCGCGAGTATATTATTCGCAGGACGCCGCATCCGACTGCTACGGGGGGGAGTCCGATTGTTACTGTATGTTCCTTCTTTCTGATTTACCCTGTTTTTGGTTTGGGGGTGTGGTGATAGATGCTAATGTGTGTGTTTGACAGTGGCTCCCTAATCAGCTCTCCGCTGTTATGGATATGATGCTCTCGCTGTATGATACGTACCTGGCGCCGCAGAAGACTGCTGGTGGGAAGGGTCCCGACGGATTGACCGGGTATGATGCGGTGTACCAGAAACAGGTCGAGCCTATGATGGAGATGGTGCGCGATCAGAGGGAGAAGTTGGCGCGGGAGGTGGAGCGTTGGTGTAAGGAGAGGGGGGTGTAACTTTTCTTTCTTTTTTATTATTATTTATGTTTTACTGGTGTAGATATAGAATGGAATGTTGACTCTTTATTAATTGTGTGGGTATGTTATTATGGTAGAGCTTGTTTACGGTAGAGAGCCCATTGCAGTAGAGTGTAGTGAAATCAACGCTTGATGGTGATATATACAGACTTAGTTAGGACCATCTTGCTCAACAAGTGTATCCCACGCGAAACAGTAAGGATTGTAATAACAGCAGTACAAGAAGGAAATAAAGGAAGGACGAAATCAGGGAAATAGGAAAGGGCCAGGGTATGGGAGACACAATAATCGATACAAATCAGAAAAACACTACAATTCTCCCATGGCTCGCTCGTCTGCCACGCGCATCCGCAAGAAGATGGCCAACGCCCAGCTCCACAGCTTCCGCGTAATCACAAACACCGGAACTTCCGGCTCGTTCTCGCGCGTCAGGTGGAGTTGAAGTAGCAGTAAGGACGTGCTGACAAAACTGGCCACCGAGAACACCAGCAAGGATGCTGTGGTTTCGCGTTTGATCGTCGCGTGGTTTTGCGTTGCGTGATAGACGAACGTGAGAGTCTATCACTCGTTAGATCATATTTGATATTCACCGGGGGGGAGACAGGTACCGTTGTAATGGAAATCCAGGCCGGAAGGAGAAGACGCGGATCAGACGAAGCGCCAGACAGATACAACACCCAAGACGAAATGTAGGCGATCAATCCATTGGTAGTGAGAAGACGAATAACAACGGCGGGCGGGGTATAATTCAAAAGCCTGTTCGGTCAGAAGTTGAAACAAGACGACCGATCGGATGACATACCATCGAGACATCATACAATCGGCGAAAAAATAAGAAAGATAGGCGGATGCACAGCACTGAACAATTAGTCTCCGTATCGCTCAAGTGGATGATAGTGAATGATAACTCACCCACATAATCGCTAATGCCACCTCCGTCACACGAAACCGCCTCTCCACATCCCATTCTTGTCCAGCGCTCCCCACTATCGCCGCCGTCCATCCCTCGCGTCCCATGCCTGGCCGGATCTGCAGCAGTTCGGCCAGGAAGGTGAAGGCGCACCGCAGCCCCCACCACGCCGCCGGCACCGTACTCAATGCGCGACAGATTATCAGGGGCAGGTACCACTTCCGATCCACCCCCAAGATGACTGCGACCCGCGGGTGCAGGGTGGAGGTTGTGGTCGCGTGCTCGGCATCGTTATGGCCGGGAAGGTGGGACGTCGAGGGGGCGGGGAATGGCGGGGCCGCGGTGGAAGTCGTGTAGGCGGGGGAAGCCACGTCTCTAACTTTATCCTGGAAATCCAGCGAAGGGTTCCAGAATCGCGCGGGGACAGGTGACAGTGGATTGGTCCGGGAGTTGACGGCCGGACGGGAAGGGATCAGGTCAGGTTCAGACGACCGGGAGTGCAGGGAGAAGGGTAGAGGAACTGCAGCATCACGAGAAGGAGCCAGCCTTTCTCTACGGCATATGCAGCCGTTGCGCAATCCGTCCACGAAAGGGAATGGAGGAACGAAGTCAAGAGAACTGGCTCACAGGAGACCAGTTGGTGTGATATGGGAGGATGGAGAGGGGAAATGTCGATGGCTAGAAAGAATGGAAAGATTCCCACAGACGGACCCTGTTGAGAGGGAGATAGCCACTGAGTTGAAGATATTCGACACCCTAAACAACCGAACCGAGGGGAGAGTGGAGAGGAAGAGGAGTGAGATAGGAAAGAAAGAGGAGGAGAGAGAGAGACGGAGGTGAGTTTAAGGTAGTGTCGTGGGTACCTTAGGCACGCAGCCGGCCGTCCCTCACGTGACCCGCCCGCGGATCTCGATCCGATCATGAGAATTATTTGCATCTTCACTTCGGCGCGTCCTCTCGTCTTCTTCTTTCCCCACCCCTCATACGACGACATTTTCTGGTCTAGTCGGTGGCCCGCAGTTCGAAATGGCTTCGTCACTTGCCAAGGGTCCCTTGGTATCGACCTTCCGATCCAACAATGTCCTTTCCCAGCGCTCTTCCGGTCCTCTCGCTTTCGTCTCCGCGGCCTCCCAGTGCAGGCATTTTTCCAACTCTCCCCAACATGGCATGGGAAACATGCGGGGGATGCCCCAGAACTTCTCGGTGAAACAACCGGCACAACCGAGTACGAAAACCCGCGGTCGGGAATTGTCGCGGGCGGACTTGCCGCAGGATATTGGGCTGTTGCCCGGCACATACGTTCGACAGCTCTGGCGGGACATGCCGTCGATCTTTCACCAGCCGGCGGAGCGCTTGCGATTAGAGTGGCTGTGGCTGAAGACGGGATTTCAAAACTTTCTGGGGTGCGCTTTTCGACGCTCAAGCTGGGTTGTGGAGTGACCGTGGGCTAACGATCCCAGACTTCTCGCCTACTGTAAATGGGTAAACAAAGGATTGCCCCTCCGACTGAAGGAGCGCCGACAGGTCGCTGGCGAACTCCACCAGCGCATGTATACTGCATTCGCCGAGTAAGCCTCTCCTCCCTGGAATGCTGTGGCCGGATTACTGTGGATGGACCCATACTAAGGCAGCCTCTCGCACAACAGTGGAAACCTCCCCTTACTGCGCAAGACGTGCTGTACCGGTCTGGCGAACAACCTCGGCACGCGGATCAGCACCCGTCCCAAGGATGAAAAGGTCACCTGGCATCTGGACAAGTATATCCGCTCGCCGTCGACGTTCCTGACCGGCATCCGTGTGGTCTCGGACCGCGCGACCCAGATCCCCGAGCTCCCGGATTCGGGCGTCCGCCAGGTGGTGGTTCGCATCACGAGCCGGCAATCCACCGGGAAATCCAAGGTGCGGCCCCAGCGAGGCCAGCAGACGCCAGCCAACGAGGTCGAAGAAGTCGCCCCCGCCAAACAGCAGGACTGCACCGAGTACATTGTCATCCAGAAACTCCGCTGGGTCGGCGAGGAAACCGACTGGAAGGTTTGGGGCCATGCTTCGCCTACGACGGTGGACAACCTCAATGATCCGGCTTTTGCTGCGGGGCTGACCATGCGTGAGCGCATGGAGGCCATCCAAGACCAGATGGCTGGCAAGAAATAAGGAGACCCTCCGTTTTAACCGAGGTCCCTTAGTGTTGTCAGAGCCAGCCTGGTACGCTGAACGTTCAGGACGATGGCTCGTCCTCTGGCTTGTGGCTACTGGGTCAATAAGAAGACGCGACAGACGGCCAAGGTCTATGCGAGGCTTTAAATCCTCGACGATTCACTTGATTGTATTTTACGACCAGCCCTGCATTGACCCTCCCATTCACCTACAGCTATCTGGTTCACCTTTGTATCAAAATGCGAATATCCGATCCCCATGATGTGTTTTGCGCTTCCTATTTGATCAATCTCTCGAGTTGGTTTCTCTGGAGCCGATTCCCATCTGTGTCATTACCATTTGTACTATATATCCATCTACGCCCATCCTGTGTATTATCTCATTTATAGAAATGAAAAGTTCAGGAAATATTCAATACTTGTCATCATAATATATAAGCCATCCTTTTGTAGTGAAGACTGCCATGAACCCAGGGAGCATTTGGCGCACCCATACTCCCTAAGCCCGGTGTATACAAACCCAAACAGGCTAGCGTGTGAGCCGATCGGGCTGATCGGCCCGACGAATTGGCCGCCTGTGGGGAAAGAAAGAAGTCATCGATCTTCATTCTTTTTTCATTCTTCTCTACAACCATCCAATCTGGACGACAGACAATCATGGCGCCCATGTCAGAGGAGGACCTCGAGTGGTTCAAGTCCACCTTCCGTCCGATTCCCAAACCCGAGATCCCCGACGACTGTGTCGAATATGCGCTGTACCATCTCCCCTCAGACCCCGCCCCCGCTGCGGTCGACACGGTCGCCGAGACACGAACCCGGTTGGTGGAGGTGCAGCGGACGGCGGCGGAGCTGTCGAAGCAGTTGTTAAAGGATTATATTTGGCAGCGGGATGGTTTTCATCTGGAGATCAGCAAGGAGGATGGGACTACGGCTCTGCGCGGGCGCACGAATTACGGAGACTCGATCGAGGATGAGTGGGTGGTTGTTTATATGCTGCGCGAGCTGAGCTTGAAGCATAAGGATATCTGGGTGCGCGTGGTTGATAGTGATGGCCAGTTCCTTTTGGTGGAAGCCGCGGGTGCTTTGCCGGAGTGGCTTGAGCCCGATGTGGCGGATAATAGGGTTTGTTCTCAATCCCGTTCTGTTTGACAATTGGTGCTGATTCATTGAAAAGGTATGGATAAATCAGGGACAGCTGGTGATCATCAAGCCTGCAAAGGAGAAGAAGGGGAAAGTGACGGAGAAGCTGTCGCTTGCGGAGGCGCGAAAGGTCATAACAGAGGAACCTGGTCGATTGATGCGGTCGACCATGATCCAGGAGGAAGCGTTCTACCGGCTGCGAAACTACCCCCAGCAGATCAACGAGAACCTACATTCCGCCCTCATCACACTCCCACGAAAAGTCGCCTTCCTGCTGCACCAGAAACCCGGCTATATCTCGGCGGCTGTCGAGACTTTTTACCTACGAGATCCGATTGCACTGCGACCCCTCCGCTCTAAAGGGACAGACGCCCTTCTTTTCAAACCGGAGGATTTCGTCACCGTGAGCGTTCGATTCACTAGGGTAGGTTATGCGCAGCTGAAGAGCCAGGACTTTCCCGCGCCGAAAACATGGCTAGACCAGCTTCCCGCGAAAGAGCAGGAAAAGGAGCATGATCGAGCGGAGATCGGAATGAAATTGTCCTGTGGCTTTGAAATGCTCCTCGCCGACCCGCAAAGCCAGGACAAGCCCATCGTGCGAGAGATCAAGCTCTTATTGGAGGATGTGGATTCTGGCGACGAACGGCTACCCTCTGACGATGAGATTTCTACCTGGGACAAAAAGGAGGATGACGAGAAGTGGCTGGATATCAGTTTTGAGGACCTCGACGCGGAATTGAAAGGGAGAGGCAAAAGCAAGACCGACAAGGACAAGCCCGCGGGAGATTTCGGAGACTCCAATGCGCAGGAGAACCTGCAGCGTATTGTGGCCCGCTTCGAAGAGTTTTTGAACGATAACTCTGCAGGATTCGAAGGAGCCGATTTCATTGATGACTATGGATCCGATTCGGACGTCAGTGACGACGACGATGCAGCTAGCAGTGACGGAGAGGACAAGGAAGCCTCCTTTGACGAAGAGGAGTTCTCCAGAATGATGAAGGAAATGATGGGGATGCCATCCGGAGCGCCGACAATGCCCGGATTGAAGCCCCCGAAGAAGCCGTCTGCGCCACGCGGTAAAGTGGAGGATCTGGGCAGTGATTCCGAGGATGACACCGAGCAGATCAAACAGCTTTCGCGCGAGATGGAGGCTGAACTGAGAGGGACCGGTGTTCTCGACCTGAACCGCAAGGGCAAAGAGCCTGCCGGGAAAAAGCCTGTATCCAAGGGGGAAGAAAAGACGGCAGAGAAGAGCACCGATGAGACTGATGTCAACGCGGAGGACGAAGATATCGATATCAATCTGGCGAAGAACCTTTTGGAAAGTCTCCAAGGTCAAGCGGGTGCTGCTGGGCCGGCGGGCAACATGCTCTCTATGATGAACTTGCCTATTCCCAAGGACGACCGTCCTCGCTGAAGTTAGGCTTGAGACCTCGCCGTAGCCTTCGGATTCGTCGACTGCTGGCCGTTGCCCGCAATATCTGGATTGTCCGGCCTCCAAAAAAGTGAACTCTACCCTCGATCTATGGACAATCACAAAGTCCGTGACTACGGGACAGAACCATACTGATTTGGTGTTTGCTATCTCTCTTCCCATCCACATTGCTATGGGTCCCGGGGTCGATTTAAAGAACCTTTCAAAGGGCATCTTAGCATACAAAGGGATACCCTCGGAGTGCAGTCGACAAGCATCCACCACGATCGGATCATTCGATTCTTCTACAGATATAATCAATACGAATGTTGCATATTCTGCCCACTGCTCCGATACGACGGTGCTCGTGTTTACTATGCGCCAATTGATAGCCATCATGGTCAAGGATAGTCAGCATTGAGTTTCGTCAAGAGAAGATTTACGCGGCTAGTGGAAAACCCTTCTTCAATGAAACAAAACAGTTATCTCGCTGAAACGCTTGGAGTCACACGGGTTGGTAAAACCGTCGCAATCAGCATCGAGAGGCTGATTTGTTGACCCGACGGCATGCGTATACTAGCTACGTACCTATTTATTATATCTGACAGCGTGATCATGCTTTTGATTATCTCAGTGAGCATACGCTTGATGCATCTCAGTATGGGACTCGTGATCTGGTCAATTTTCTAGCTAGGTTTTGTATCCAGGATTATCAACCTAGCCAATGACTATCTTTGGGAACAACTTATGAATGTCAAGTACGACTCGGACTCTAATTCTGGTCCTATCGTCCTAACTTTCTATAAAACGTATAAGAGGGATAGGCTCGAATGACCGACAAGGTCTGATGATGAAGTACATCAGATGAACGGGTGTAGTGCCATGGGAGGCAATTGTAGTGCCATGGGAGGCAATGTAGTGGCGAGACAACAATACGAGCAGCGGCGAATTAATTCATTAGCTAGTCAACAAGGGACCGTCTGGCGTAACAACTTCTACATGATGCTTTTATTTCAAGTAAACAAAGTCAACTCGAGATGCTATACCTAAGGATCGGATATACATTGAATGTCACGTGACGGCTTCTCCGGCTTGGCATCAAATTCATTCCGCCGATTCCTCCAACTCGTCCTCCGCAGACGCATCGTCCTCTCTGTGCCGACTTCTCACATTGAATCCCACCGCGAACTCGACTTATCTCCCGTTCTTCATTCCCGAATTTCCATCCACATAGCGATTCACCGACAACATGATCTGCCAACGGTGCCGAACGGGCATTCTCTCCCGCCTGCAGCAACCGCAGACTGCCGTGTCGTGGTCTGGAGCACGCCAGTTCCCTCTCCAGCGGTACCAGCACCAGGCCCGCTCGTACAGCGACGGCAAGCCGACAGTGTCCGCGACTCCGCCGCCGCCGGCCCCTCGCCAGCCCGTCACCGACGACGTCTCGATCCCGTCCGCTGTCTCGTCCGCGACCCCCGGCGTGTCGCAGCCGCTCAGCACCCCCGGCGAGGTGCACATCAGCCCCAGCCAGAAGAAGACCCCCAAGCAGGAGCGGCCTCCTAGTTGGTGCATAGCCGGATCCCGCATGACGGGCCTCAACTATTTCAAGAATAAGCCCGATGTGCTGGCCCTCGAGGACTCGGAGTATCCTGAGTGGCTGTGGTCGCTGCTGGATGGTGGGAAGAGTGAGAAGAAGGGCGGCGTGGATCCGAATAGTACGTTCTTCCTCCTTTTTTGTGGAATCATTTCAGGAGAAAAAAATCCATGCTAACTTGTTTTCTGTGCAGCCCTGAACAAGGCCCAGCGCAAGCGCTACGACAAGAAAATGGCCGCCCGCGCCGCGACCCTCCCCCCCAAGATCCCCGTCCACCACCACGCGACGGATCTCACGCCCGCGCAGGAGGAGGCCTCGAAGGATCTGCTCAGCCGTGCGACGGAGAGTCTGGAGAAGCGGGAGGATATCACGAAGAGTGCACGCGACGCGCGGAGAAAGGCCATTCGGGAGGCGAACTTCCTGCGTGGACTGTAGTTACTTTTCAGTCTCCGTTTCTGTTGTGCTGTGTTTTATTAGCTATTTATATTGTACTGTACTATTGGGTGACGGATGTAGACTTGGGCCCTGTTCAGAACATTTTACTGTATTCTATGAGATTTTCTTTCTTCTTTATTTTTTTTTCTTTCTTATTAAGCGTGGGTATGAAAAGGGAAAAAAAAGACCTAGAAACCATGCGCCTTAACTATATACTGTAAAAGATAAATACATAAAAACATATAGAGTAAAACCACTCAACGACGAACATCCCACTCCTTCACTTCCCCTTGACCCTCCATCCACGGCCGACAAGCATCCCACAGCGCCTGCAAGGGCCCATCCCCCACACTCACCAACTCCTGCCACAGCTCCTTATCGGCCCTCTCAACCCACGCCAGGAACGCGACGACCAAGAAATCCGCATACCCCGGCCGGACGCCCTCAAAGAAGGGGCCCTTCTTGCCAATACGCCCGCGCAGCATCTGGGCGATCGTCGCCAACTCGGTCTTCATGCCGTCGACCATGGTGCGCACCTCGCGCTCATCCCGCGGCCGCAGCTGCGACAGCGGCTTGCCGAACCAGGCCGACCGCGTCTTGATGAAGTACTCCCGGCCGCGGGGGTCCAGGATGTCTGCGATGAGGGGGATGAAGAGCGTCCAGCCCTTTGCGGCGACTTTGTTGACGAGTTTGTCGACGGCGAGGGCGAGCGCGTAGCTTGCGTCGAGGGAGGGGAAGAGGGGCGGCGAGGGGAAGTTCCGGTCGAGGTGGGCGGCGATGGCGAAGGAGTCCATAAGGGCGCCGTGCGGGTTTTCAGTCACTGTTGGGGGGTGGCTGATTGCGGGGAGGGTGAAGGGGATACCTTCTGCGTTGGGGGGGAGGCCGAATTGGTGGCTGATGAGGGGCGCGATGTCAGGGTAGGAGATGAAGGATTCGACGTATAGGATGCGCTTGTAGTTGAGGACCATGCGCGCTTTGAGGGTGTTGGGGGACCATGATTTGGAGGGTCCTATATCATACTGAGGTTAGAGAGGGATGTTGATAGGGGAGTGGACTGAAGGGCTTGCCTGGGAGTGTGGAGGTGATGTCGAAGAAATGGACGGGCGTTGTTTGTGCCATCTTGACTGTGTCTGTATGAGTGTCTGTGAGTGTCTTGTCAGGAGTATTGAGTGTCTGGGGTGAAAAGGAGTAAGTTTGTTGAGGTTATCTTTTTCCGGGTCCAGAATCTTCCTGCTTATTGATGACTTTCAATGCGGGGAAATTGTCCGCCTTCCCTGCTCTCTCTTCCTCTTCGACACCATTCAGACTAATTTCTTACCTCCACTGAACCAATCAGTGGAAGATTACAAGTGAACTCTGCACACGGGCAATATGAGTCTCCGAATCATATCCTTACGACTGCAGGAGCCTTATCGGTGGCTGTTTCTAGATTCTCCTACTCTGCGGGGGTCTGTTTACCCCGCCAAATCGAGATCGCGATGGAAAAGGTAGATCGTCATTTGGGATACTATTCCGACCACATGGACACGCGACGGAAGGATAGTCATGAGCAGAAGTAACATGGCCCGGGAGAGAGATCAGCAGAATGGGTCATCGGGTCGCGAATCATCTGGAGTTTGAGCCCAAATCAGCCAAGCAAGAGTGGAGCATCGACGAAACAGTGACCGCCAAATCATCCTCCTCTGGACAACCTCTTTGTTTTGGTTTCTGTCAGGTTCTCTGCACTATACAAGAAACAGATAAGGAAGAACGGCAGGGAAAAAAAGGAGAAGGAAAAAAACACGAAGACAGAAGGAAGACACCCCTGTCACCCATCGATACAACAGCTACAAGCATATACTGCAGCCTAACGTCACTGAGGGGTTCCGGTGGTTTCACCTCCTTTTTCAAACTAAAGAGTGCTGGTAAGACGCCATGGAGAAGATCACTAAACTCGCCAACCGTCTGTCACTCGATGGTTCGGCAAAAACACCGGTGGTCAAGCCGGATCCAGATGCGCTGTTTTCGCCCGTCGTGACCTCCCATCTCGAGGAGATCTATGCCTCGTTGACGGCCTCCTCCGATGTCGACTTCGTCAAGGATATCCAACATGAAACCCCCCCAACAGACACCGAGGCCGGACCGCTTTCATCCTTGGAAGCGTTCAAAGAATACATGGCCGGTCCCAACGCGTCGGCCCTGCAACCGGCCCAGAAGCCGGATCTCACCGTCCCCATTACCGACTTTTTCATCTCCTCGAGCCACAACACCTACCTGACCGGTAACCAGCTGTCGAGTGACTCGGACGCGAGTGCCTACACAAATGTATTTATGAACCGTCGATGGTCTGTGTGATGTGATCTACGGCTAACCGTGTGCTAGGCTCTTCTGAACGGATGTAGATGCGTCGAGATCGACGTCTGGGACGGGGATCTAGACTCCGACAGTGATGGCGACGTGAGCAGCAGCAGCGAGTCCAGCTCGGACGACGAACAAACCAAAGAACGGAAGAAGGAGAAGCAGAAGAAGAAGGCAGAAACCGTCGGGCGTCGTAACACCGTCTCGAAAAAGTTGAATGGCCTCCTGGGCCGAAAATCCCCTCCCGCCGATGAGCCCGCTGAGGAGGAGAAAAGCCTGGGAGCCAAGGCTCGGGAGTTGATCCGGATGGAGTCCAAGGAGCCCACCGAGGAGGAGAAAAGCCTGGGAGCCAGGGCTCGGGAGTTGATCCATATGGAGTCCAAGGAGCCCACCGAGGAGGAGAAAAGCCTGGGAGCCAGGGCTCGGGAGTTGATCCATATGGAGTCCAAGGAGCCCACCGAGGAGGAGAAAAGTCTGGGAGCCAAGGCTCGGGAGTTGATCCATATGGAGTCCAAGGAGCCCACCGAGGAGGAGAAAAGCCTGGGAGCCAAGGCTCGGGAGTTGATCGGGCGGGAGCCCAAGGAGCCCGCCGTCGCGCCGACCGAGGAGGAGAAAAGCCTGGGAGCCAGGGCTCGGGAGTTGATTGGGCGGGAGCCTAATGAGCCCGCCGTCGCGCCGACCGAGGAGGAGAAAAGCCTGGGAGCCAGGGCTCGGGAGTTGATCGGGCGGGAGCCCAAGGAGCCCGCCGTCGCGCCGGTCGAGGAGGAGAAAAGCCTGGGAGCCAGGGCTCGGGAGTTGATCCGGCCGGAGCCCAAGGTGCTTCACGGCCACACTCTTACCAAGGATACAACCTTCCGGGACGTCTGCCATGCCATTCGCGATAGTGCCTTTGTCAAGAGCGATCTGCCGGTGATTGTCAGTCTCGAGGTCCATGCGTCGCTGGAACAGCAGGAGACAATGGTGGAGATCATGGAGGAAGCCTGGAGAGGAATGCTGCTAGAGGTGACGCCCGAGATTGAGGCGACCAAGGCCCCGCCGCCCTTGAAGAAGCTCCGACGCAAGATTCTGATCAAGGTGAAGTATGTGGCACCGGCGGATGACACCGAAGGGGCCGACCAGGAAGATTACACCGACGAGCTCGAAGGGTTGCAGCCGCAGCCGAGCCAAGGTGAAGCAAGCGTAACCAAGACCAACACCAACGCATCCGCCCCGCCAGTGAAGCCGTCCAAGATCTCCCAGGCCCTGAGCCGGCTGGCCGTGTTCACCAAGGGGTTCCATTTCAGTCACTTTGCGCAACCAGGTAGCCCACCCCTCGATTGTTGTATAGGAGAACACCGTGGCTGATTAAATGAACAGAGGCCAAGGTACCCGGGCACGTGTTTTCCTTGTCGGAGAAAGCCGCTCGCGCCGCATATGCCAATGATCGCGACGCCCTCTTCGAGCACAACCGAAGGCACTTTATGCGGGTGTATCCGTTCGGCCTGCGTGTCGATTCCTCAAACCTCGACCCCACCTTCTACTGGCGCCGGGGCGCGCAGATCGTGGCCCTCAACTGGCAGAAATTGGACAAGGGCATGATGCTCAACCGAGGCCTGTTTGCCGGCGAGGAGGGATGGGTCCGCAAACCCCAGGGATACCTGAGTACGGAGGAATCCTCGGCTCCGGTTCCGAAGGTCCAGCTGGACCTCTCTATTGAATTCATCGCCGCACAGAATCTGCCTCTGCCCCCCGGCGATACCAAAGAGAAGGGGTTCCATCCCTACGTGAGCTGCTACTTGCACGTTGAAACCCCCAGTGAGGAGCCCGACAGTCCCACCGACGACGACACGACCGACTCCGAGAAATACAGCTACAAGCGGGAGACCAAGAGCACGACCGGCTGCAACCCAGACTTCAAAGGCCAGAAAGTCACCTTCCCCACCATGACGGGGATCGTCGAAGACTTGACATTTGTCCGGTAAGTGCATCCACCTCCAGCCCAGAAGGAGACGAGCTCACCCACCCCCCCACAGATTCAAGGTCAAAGATCACGAGCTGTGCCGCGACTCCCTCGCTGCATGGGCGTGCATCAAGCTAAACCGCCTACGCGAGGGTTACCGGTTGATCCATCTGTACGACTGCGCGGGTGCAGACTCTGGCGGGGCGATCCTCGTCCGGGTCACGAAGAAGTTGGACCAGGTTTCTGCCTAGATGTGCGATTTTTGTCGCCAATCAGCCTGACTAGTCTTTGCATCTGCATGTATCACACTATCAGCCAGACGGACTGGATTTGTTCGTCTGACTACAGAGTAGAACCGGATGAAGACTCGGTCAAGCACACTACATGCGGACCAGTAACGTTACACTGCAGGAGGGGGAAACCATCATGTCAGCGTTTGCCTCTTAAACACGACCTTTCAAAGCCACCTGGACCCATCGTATTCATCTCTGCAGAAAAGTAGACATTAGACAGACTGGTAAGGTAGAAATACACTATTCCACTCTAAGTAACTAGAGTGCATAAGCTCCACTCGATGACTAAGCCAATCCACCCAATCCATGATTCGATTGATCGATCGATGGCATCACATCCCATCAATCATCAACTCCAAGAACGACCTCACCAGGGCACCTAACACAATAATGGCTCCCACAAGCGAGAAACGCAAACTCGAAGACCCCAATGCTCAACAATCCACCCCAGACACGACCGACAAACGCCCGCGCGTGATCGGACCCTCTCTCCCACCCCCTCAAGCCTCCAACTCCAACTCCGACAACAGCGACAGCGATAGCGACGACGATGACTTCGGCCCGACTCTACCCCCACCCGAAGGTTCAGTGGACACCTCAGCCGCGACACGCGCCGCGATAGCCATAGCGAACGCGAAGGCGGAAGAAGAAGCGCAAGCAGCAGCGAAACCGCAACGCGACGAGTGGATGCTCCTACCGCCTGAGAACTCAGATTGGGGATCGCGAGTTGATCCGACGAAGTTGCGGAACCGGAAGTTTCAGAGTGGGAAGGGGGCGGCTTCTGGTGGGAAGAGTGGGGGTGTGGATGTGTCGTGGACAGAGACGCCGGAGGAGAAGTTGAAGAGGTTGCAGGATAGTATTTTGGGGGTTGCTGCGCCGGGGGAGGGGAGGAGGGTTGAGGGTGGTGCGGGTGGGGAGGGGATGAGGGGGGGAGGTCGTCGGAGGCTATGAGGGAGAGGGTTGAGAGGTATAATGTGAGTTTTTCATCTCTTTTACTTTTTTGGTGGTTGGGTGGTGTGGGTTTGGGACTGACGGTGTGTTTAGGAGGCTAAGCGGAAGGATATCGCGGCCGAGCATGAGAAGGAGAGGAAAGCTAGGGAAGAGAAGAAGAAAGAGGAGGATGATGATCCTAGCAGCCGCGCTTTTGATCGAGAGAAGGATATGGCTCTGTCTTCGAAAATTACGGCGTCTCAACGGAGGGAGATGATCAATAAGGCGGGTGATTTTGGATCGCGGTTTACGAAGGGGAAGTTTCTCTGAGGGGAGCTTCTGGTTGTGAATACAATCAATCTCAAGGATTGGGATTCCACACTCGTGGGAGGTCATTGGTACAGTGGAGCTGAAGTTCCCAGAGACCTGCGTCGATATACCACTTTCTGTCAAATCCGTGTTCAGCAGCCCGTTCCGCGGTTGTGACGGAGAGGATGACAACAGACGAGAGTCTAGTTTGATGGCTCTGAGGTTCATCGATATCGTCACGCACGGCTCCATGTACAGCTCTCCTAAAGTTAAGTCCACGCACTGATGCTTGGCTTACGGTGAGGTTACGTTGTCTAGGTGGTACATCTATAACTCCACAAACAGCCATGTGGACCCGACGGATCCAGCACTTCTGGCCCTGTTATCGAGAATCCACAATATGACCAATCCACAGGTTTCGAGCTATCGCTATGCAGAACCACACTCTTCGTTGTCAACTTCCTATCCAACTTGCCGTAGGTGTCACAATCTTGATCTATGCAATTATTATACTCCGATTTGTCGGTTGAGCTGGTTCGTCACCGGCTTTCTGAATTGTTGTCGGCAAGATCATGTGCGTTTCTGCCGCGTTTAGTCCTTCTATTGGTGGCACTATATACCTGGAAGTAGATTATGTCCAAGTTATACTTTCTCTTTTCTCACTAAAGCGTCTAACATGTACGGGGTGTTGCCCGACTTGTTCCCAACGACATGTCATATATATGACTGCTTCTTGTGACTGCGTTCGAAGGATTCATCGCCATGTCGTGTGCTCCGGACTATATGGAAAGGATGAAGACAAAGACAATAGTTGGACAGGAGGTGCAGTCACAGACTTTGGGTATCGAACGGATAGACCCAACGTTCTCGATACGAGATGCCATAACAAAAAGGCCTCAACCAGATGATACGTGGTGCTGGTGAGACCACAGATGTTAAGCAGCTGCGTCAGCTTCCTGGGCAATTATTCCCTGTCGACATCCTCCCCGGCAGCTAAGTCATACCCTCATGAAGCAACCATAAACCAAGTCTTGGAGACAGCATGGCAGCAGGACAGACAGGTGATCACACCAGTCCACTGTCCATCTCCATCTCCGTCAGACATGCTGGTCGGCTGGCCAATGCAGGTCACGGATCAGCGGGAGATCATCACCTTCAGGACTCCTCACTATCTCATCGTATCGTATCGTCCAGCCTGAAATGTGGGGTGTAACATCATAAGCTGCATGGCGTGTTGATAGACGCTGGTCACTGCGCAGTAGTATGATCTCTATCATGCTTTCCACGCGTCGATGATTGGGTGTCGGTGAGGGTGAAATGATTGGGGATTTGCCCTCTCTCCACTCCTGGGATTCGAAACGAGGCTACCTTAGCCACCGTGCGAGCACGTTTCTTCTCTGATGTTGATGCGTTATCAAGGCGACATGGCAGGATGGATCCCGGTTGGTCTGGTCTTTAGTCTTTTCTGACTTTTTGTCTTTTTGTCTTACTTTTCCGTCTCTTTGGTAGATAATAAACAGTAAAAATAGGATAAAATCAATGAGATCAAACAAGAAGGGGAAAAGGGAAGACATCCCTTCATGGGGCTAGAAAACGCCTCAGCCTCGTCTTGGTGTATCAGAATCCCTCCCCGCAAGAAAGGCAGATGAGGCAGTGCAGCGTGCTTGGAGCGGGGTCAGTTATCCTGATTCGGGGTTAGTCTCAACCTTTCCAGATCCTTTCGACTGTCGGTCATCTTCGTCCTGTCACCATTGGCTGTGGTGAGATTGCTTGTGCTTCCTCACGGAGGAATTCCCTGAGTCTTTACTCCAATTCCAGAAGATCATCCGTGGCGTTCTGGATAGGTCCCTGTAGATGACGAGGCGCCTCACTTCTAGTATCGTGTGCGGAGTATTGTCATTCTATTTCTTTTCCAAATCCACGTTGGATCTACTTGGTTCTACGGAATCCTCGACATATGTGGGAGTCAACTGGCAAATATCTCCAACTCAGGCCAAGCGGGTTCAGCCGCCTGGGTGCCTGAGGGATTCGGATGCATCATTTCCTCATTCTTCCATGCATTGGTAGAATTATTTATAGAACTGCCTGGCGACAAGGCTCAAACACCTACTAGTGTTCTATGTCAAAGATAGGCTAGAATTGGACTAGAATCGGAGCAGGTCACGGGGCCTGCAGCCTGCGGGAATTTCGCGACTTGAAGTTGGAGTCAAAACTCACACTAATCGGTCTTTCAGCTCCACTTTCTCACTCGGGTCTAAACCAATTCTTCCTTCCCGCCACAACAATCTCGATAATGATTGAAAAGTCTCAGAAGAGCCGCAATGGTCGTGACCCCTGTTGATAGCGGTGTATTTTGCCCCCCTCTCGTCCCAGATTGGCCACGGCGATCGTGGGTCAGCTATTGGATCCATAAGGCCCACCCTGTAACACGACCAGTATCCACTTTCCAAGTCTCGTGGGATCCCTTGGATTGTTCCTTTTCGGGTGGATGATGATGATGATGATGATGATGATTATAGTGCTGGGCCACCACCCCCTAGTCGCAGTTCCTGGCTGAAATTGCAGGCCCACTCTGGTCCTCGGTGGTCGTGGAATCATGAGGCTCTGTCCCAAACCTTCTCCTCCCCTTCCTTCTCATCTCGCCTCTCAAGCGTCTGCCGATCGCATATTTGGGATCAACTATCAATCATCTTCAGATCGACGTGCGGGCCTTTGGTGGCTTAATTTCATCTGCGGATTCGCTGTGCCGCCCCCCCTCGCTCCCAAGCTCGTCATGCATCCGGGAAGCTCTTCGGGTTTTCCAATCTTGGAACTACAAGAGCCGCATCAGCATTCTTACTATGAGGCTCAGGGACGCAAATAATAAAAGACCACCCACAGCCCAGCGGCTGGTCGAGACCTGGTCTGGAGCCCCATCCACCAAAGTATCGGTGAAGTCACAAATGAGCCTCATGAATCTGCCACTGCCCTTGTCGTTTGCTGCTCCATCTGGCTGTGGTCGCTGTTGTCCCTTTTCCATCGTTAGGTTTACCATCAGGTGTCCCATCTAATTCGATCGCTTCTTTACCCCCCCCCCCTGCCCTTCCGATGGTTGGGAGACCCATCCGGCTCGTCCACGGTCATGTTAGAGATGACCACCACGAATCTGGACACTGTCCCTTATGATGTCTTCTATCAAATCGCCTCAACGCTGGATTGCCAAGACTTGATCCATCTGAGCCGTGTCAATCGTGCTCTGCACGACTTGCTGCGGAATGAGTCGATTGCCCGCAAGATTATTGAAGTATATCCCCCTTCTTTGTCCCTTTTACGGTGCCACAGTTCTTTATTCTATCTATTTCATTTTACTCGATTTTATCTTTTCTTCGCCCTGTTTCTTTCATTTTTTGCATCTTTTTATTTCTCTTCTCATCTTTATTTTATTATATTTTTGTAGCTATAATCATTATCATTTTCCTTTCTATCGTCTATCTTCTACGTTATTAATATGATCATCACCAGAATCATCACCACGCATCAATCATGGCATCATTGAATGAAACAAACTAACTCGTCGGTAGAAGAACTTGCGTCACACCAAGGAAGGGCAACGGGCTGTTCGCTCCAGCAAGGGCTATCGCAATGCCGTCGGTCGTCTCTTTGACGTGAAAGAATCCTTCGCCACGGCCCAGCCCTACTCCGCCTCCATCCTAGGCTACGGCAGCGCCTTCCTCTACGGCGGCGGCTCCTTATGTTACATCTTCGAGGATGAAATCCGTAGCTTGGATGTCCACGGCGCCAGTCGAGTCGAGCAGGTCCTCAACATCTACACCGTCCTGTCCCGCGCCCTTCCCGGCTGCGACCCCGCCAAAAACGCCGTTTCCATCTCCCTACTTCACTACAGTCATGGCATCCTCTCCTTCATGGCCGAGGTCGTGGACCGCGAGGAGGCCTGGCTCCTCGCAGTCGACATGCGACCCCGAAAGCAATGCGCGAGATCCGGCAGGCTGCGCCTCCGGATCCAGCTGCAGTCGACCCGGCGCCTCTTCGTCCGCAACAACCGCTCCTACCTCTACTATGGCACACACTCGGCCTTGGGATACCACGGGTATCCGCAGTGGTCCGTGAACTGCGTGAGTCTGGACACTGGTCCTGATCCCACCCCGTACACGGTAGTGCTGCATAACTTTGCCGGCACCGAGATCGGCCAGACCGTCTGCTTCGACGTGCATGAGGACCATCTCTACGCTGTGTCGACGCTCATCGACTTCGAGGAGGAAGAGGTCGACTGGACGTCACTGTACATGTGGATCTGTCTGGCCCCCGACGGTCGTGCGGGATCGTCGGTGAGACCCAACAGTACGTGGCGTCGCCAGCACCGGGAGGGTCCGATCAACGACTCGTGGTCAGACCTGACCCTGCGGCATGATGAGGCGACCAACCGCCTGACCATCTTGGAGTGCCGCCGCGAGTGGCTCGATGGGGGCAGTGCAAATACCCGCACCTACTACGCACAGCCTCTCCCGTCGCCTGCCGAGATCCTGCAAGGCAAACAACCCCGGTCCTACTCGCCCGCCCATTCGACACCCGCCCCCCTTCCTGACGAGCCCCTGGCCCGGACCATCAGTTCCTCCAACAAACCTACCTACGAGCCCCCGCGCAAACGGTTGCGCCGAAACTATCACCAGGAGTATCCCGTGGAGAGTGACGACGATCCCTGCGGCCGCCGCGATTTTATCCTCGCCAAAACCAAGTTTCGCACATACAACCCCTCCGCATCGTCCTTCGTCGACCTGGTCAACGACCCGCGGCCCCCACGCGCCGGCAGCCTGGTGCCCCGCGACCGTCTGCGCTTGCGCGTTGTCTCCCGGAAGCGTAAATCTCCCATCGACGCAGATGGCCAGGAAGGGGAACCGGGCCTGCTCTTCCGGCCGGAGATCGTGGACCCCGATGGCCGGAGCGTCGACGACAGTGATGAGCGCTTTGTCTCCCGGGGGACCAGCCTCTGGCCCCCCGACCACGCCCCTCTGGAGCTAGATCAGCTTTTGTGTCCCGGCCGTCGCACTGGCAGGGTCCACGCCATGGCCGATGAACGCTCCCTCGTGTACTCCGTCGACCAAGACGGGCTGACCCCCGGCGATCAGGCAATCGTGCTCCTCAACTTCGACCCATCTCTGCGGTTACCGGGCCTAAAGCGTCTAGACCTAACGGGGGCCCTAGCATCTAACGGACGCTCGATGGCCGTTGAACTCGAACGTCCCAAGATCGGCGACTTGTCCGATGCCCCCATGACACACCCTTGTCCCCCGGTCAACCGGCGACGGACAAACCAGGCGATGCCATCTGTCCGAGAAGAGCCGGCGATGTACCTCCGTGTTGGGCGAGGCTATTGGCTTCGCTGAGCTAGTGTGGACTCTGGGTACGAAGCTCTAGCCTTGCTTCGTGGGTGGGGGGGGGGGGGGCGGACCGCTGGGCTGGCTTCGTTCGGTCCTCGAGGCTAGGCATCCATCACCTAGAACATCCGAATACGAGACATAATACAAAATAATTAATAACCCCCCGCTTTTCTCTTCTCCCTCTCTCCAAACAGGCTCATAGATGTGGTTGGTTCGGCACGCACTGTAAGTACCCTCGTATCTTTCCCCCGGTCTAAATGGGTGGTCCGTAGAGGACGAACAGGTTCCAACCCCACCGAATGGATTCACACCGGCTTCTCTTCCCCCCACGCATCGTCCTTTGGCTATCCAAGAGAAGTATGGATGGTCTAGATGGATTGACGGAGCTCCGAGACAGCGGCGGTCTGAGTCACGCTGCTTCGGTGCTTGTGCCTCCGATTCGGCGTAAGGATTAGCTGGCGTTCCTGTCTATCGCCATAAGTCCCTCCTGCGCCGAAGCCTTGTCAGCGCTTACTGACTGATGGCGCCACATTGTCATCTTTGCCTCTCCGTGGTTCTAGGCCGATTAGAGGCACTCCTCGTTCCGCTGACGCTGGGATAGTTCGTAGGCAACTTCTCCATTGGACCATGGGCTCTTAAGTAACGAGATCTGCTCAAAAAAGATGGATCTATCCATGATCTTGGTGTTCTTCTTCTTTTCGGCTCGTAGCTATCGTGAGAGGTGTTGAGATGCTGGGTGATGGCGGAGCATCACCTATTACGCCATGATGTTCAAGATCAACATACATCTGCAGCTCGGGGAAATCGTAAAGTAGCTATCATTCAGGAAGACCCTTCCAATGTAATATCCAGCATCAAAGTCCACACGGTCATAACCGGCGATCTCCATCGACTGGGTCAGCAAGAGCAGACCTGATACGAGGAGTGAAGGAGCTGAGAGAAGAGAAACTTACCCGATGAGGAATAAGATAGGGTCCTGAGTCAGCATTAAGTCACATGACCGACCCACCCAATCAGGCAAGTTCCGCGGACCGTCCTTAGTTCGCTCCATTTACGTTTCGATCTTCAAACCTCGTTCTTTTCTCCCTCTCTCCCCATTCTCTCACCCTTGTCATCCCCCCCACTCTTCTCCCCTCACTCATCCCCGTCTTCATGGATGCTAGACGCGGGGATGTATGAGCCGTTGTATCTTTCCTTCGACGCCTACCCGACCGTAGTCCCCCGTGTCAGGGTACGAGGCGTCATGGCTCTGTTCCTCGCTGTCTCCATTTTGTGGGCCCTTATCTGGTGAGTTATACCCGGGTCTTTATCTATATGGATTGGGAATGGATTAAGCTAACGCATGTGCTTACTTACAAGGCTGCTCTACCGTGCGTGGCAGGTCTGCCAGACCCCCAATGATCTTCTGGTCGAAAAATTGGGTTTGGATATCCCCCCGCCGCCGGAGGTCACCCTGGAAGAGATCACTGCTCGTGAGATTCGGATCGCTTGGAAACAGCCCGAGTTTCATAACTCTATCCATAAGCATATCATCCAGGTGAATGGCGCCAAAGGTACGTTTGAGGACTGGTCCTCGCCGTCTCTGGGTCTCGACCCTGCGGGACTGTCCAGGCTAACCAATGGATAAAGTGGGTGAGTCGAAACGGGCAGAGACTGCTGTGGAGATATTGAATCTGGTTCCCGGAAGTATTTATCACATCTGCGTTCTGTCCGTGAGCGCGGCCAATTTCCAGACTCCCAGTGCTATCATCCACGTGCGAACGAAATCCATTCCCCTGTCGCCCGCTCAGCAGAATGCCGCCGCCGGTAACCCTACGATCCGTGCTTCCATCCCCCGCTCGACGGCTGGACTTCCGACTCCGTCAGCCCCGGTCATGTCCCGTGAACACAGTGGAGGTCAAGTGCCGAATAAACGATCGTCGGCCGGGCGCAAACAATCCCCCGCCAGTGGCGCCGATTCTTCCCACGGTACGACGAATGTCGAAGAACTGCAACGGAGTGAGGCAAGCAACGACCGCGATGGAAACTTGGAGAGGCTTGCCGACCGATTGAAGCAACTGCAGCACGAGAATGAAACGGTGGAGAAGCAAACTGGCGACGAGGACGAAGAACACGTTGCTCTTCTCAAGGATCTGGAGAAACAACGGGACGATCTACGGAAGCGTGTCAAGGAGAAGGACGAGGCGAGCGGAGACTTGAAGAAGCAAGTGTACAAGTTGGAGAGCGTCAATCGCAGCGTGCAGAGTGAAAAGGTCAAACGCGAGAGACTATTGCAACGCAAGGAATCCGAACGCAAGAAGCGGAAGAACGATATTATCCGATGGCGAGAGCAGATGGAGCGGATGGCCAATGACGTTGCGCAGGCCAGGGAGGAGAAGACTCGAGTGGAGGAAGAGAAGAAGAACCGGCTGGAGGAAGTCCAGGAGAAGATTGCTAAGGAGCAGATGGAAATGAAGCTTATCGACGACGAGATCCAGGATAAGGGTGGACGCGTGAAGAAGCTCGAAGACGAGAGGAAGACCACCCAGGCGCCGGATAGCGAGGATGGAAGGGAGCTTGATCGCATCGACAACGAACGAGCCCGGCAGTGGGAGATGAAATTGAGCAGTCTGCATGCACGATATGCCACTCTGGTTAACCTGCACGCACAGGCTCAGCAACAGTACCACGAAGCGCAGGAGCGTCTGAAGTGGCTCACCACCCAGAGACCCGGCAGCACCGGTCCCTTTGCCCTACCAGCCCTGGATCTCGATCTGTCCAACACAGCAACTATTCGCCCCCGTCGCCATCGCAGCTCGCTCGCCAGTAACGTCTCTTCGCCTATGAACTTTGCTACCATGGAGCCGTCGTTCTCGGGTAGTATCGCCTATAATCCGCCAACTACCAGCTCGCCTACGTTTGCGCCCAGTTCGGCATTTTTCAACATCAACAATGGAATGACCCTCCCGGACCTGTCTGGTCAGGCAGAGACTATTCGCGGAGCCGAGTCCGAGGTTTCTTTCGGTTACAACCCCCAAATGAGCCCTCGGGCAGACGCGCTCCTCCCATCTGATCTTCTTGGGGATGAGGAATCGCCCGAGCTTCCCCGTCCAGTGATTCGCCCTCGATTCTCGAGCTACGAGCAGCAACAGATCCCGCCAGACGGCTTTCCGGACGGCTTCCCGCACGGTCCACCATCCCCGGTCTCTTCTGGTAGTCGACCCGCGAGTGTGTTTCCGAGTCCACACGAGAACCCCCGCCAGGAGACGGATTCTCAGCCTGCCCATTTTCCCGACGCGGAAGAGGCCCCAAAGAGCGCGTCGCGGCGACTGTCGGGTCTCTTTGGCTTTCATCGGCCGCGTGGTAAGACACTTGCCGACGAGCCTCCTTTGCTGGGCACCTTGAAAGCCGGGCAGAGCCAGTCTTTCCCGCGGAATTTGGACGAAATGGATCCGATCGGTGCCCGACGCCGGCGATTGAGTCACACTGGCAACTGGGCCAACCCAATGTCGTTATTCCCTCGGAGCAACACGGCCGGTGTCACGGCCGATAGTTCGTCCGACCACGCGCCGTCCCGACGGGCCGCAATCACCAGTATTTTCTCTCCCAGCCGGTTCGGTTTCGGCGGTGGAAGCGGCTTGGCTAAGTCCGGGGATCACTCGGACCTCAGTACTGGATATAATCAATTCAGCCCGAGACATGACCCTATCGACCCATCGTCGATTCTCGGGACCGTGCGACGAGGCTCGTTGTCTCCCCGACCGTCCTCCACGTTCTCATTTGATAACCAACTTCCCCACCCATCCACGGACAATCGACATTTCGGCTGGCCGTCGGCAGAAAAGCCCGAACACCGGAGTCCCTTGGGCTTTGACTGGGCCTCGCCATCCACCTGGTCTAGGGTCCAATCGCGCCGACCGTCGACCCAGTACGGCTCTTCCAGCCATCTCCCCTTGACACTGACGGGCGAGCCGGATTTCCTCCAGGATTCTTCCTACGAGCGCCAGGGACGGCCTTTGCAGGCGCCCATTGGGACCCGGCCATCGTCCTCACATCGACCAATGACCCCGAAATTGAACCCCGCGGCACCCACCTTCACCGCAGTCTTCAAGTCCGGCCAGGGCCAGGAACACGAAGATCCCAAGGATCGAGACCTAGAAGGCCCGTTCAACATGTCCATGGACGGCTCACCCTGTGATTCCCGCGTCTCTCGGGATTCCCGATCACTCTCCAACTTCGCAGGCGACTCATACGAATCACTAGAGCGAATGCCATCCGCCGCCTCAGCCGACAACAGCAGCTCCAAGGAGTCCTTCATCCGCAAGATCACCCGCAAGGGGAGCTCAGGGAAGTTCAGCTCCTGGAAGGACCGGTCGGGGCTATTCTCCAGGAAGAGCGAATCCGTACACGGCGACGACGGCGACGCGAACGGCGAAGTGCAGCTCGCCAAGAGCGTGGATAGCACCGTCTCCAGCATCCTCTCGGCGGACAAGTCGTCCCGCAGCAGCCTGGGTTTCTTCAGTCGCAAGTCGCGCCGGTCCGAGAAGGCCGTCAGCGAGACGAGCGAGCGGCCTAGTGAACGGGCGAGTGAACTGGGTGATGATGAGATCCCGGAGGAGGGCACTGCGTGATGGATGTGGACGGTCTGGACATGTGGTGATTCTTTGGTTGTTGTGTTGGGAGTAGATCGGTTGGGGGTGTTATCGGATGCTATTATCTATACTTATACCTATATCTATCTATACCCTTATTGACTACATACCCTCGTTGACGTAATCAATTCAGTCATCTATTCTTACATATAAGCATATCAATAGTAGATTTTTTCCTATATTGCGCTCTATATAACCACATCTGTGTGCAATAGTACGCCCAACGAGACGGATTCGTGATGCATACGATATATACAACATATTCCAAACCAATAATGTCATACACAGTCTATACAGACTAGGAAACGCATCCGACGTACCATCAACCCCGCTGTCCGTCAAACGCCACCGTTGATGACGTTTTGGACGAAGAGAAAGAGGCCTATCGCATAGACTATATTCAAGGGCACGGGCAATTCCGGAGGTTGGGTTGGGCTGCCTGAAGGACCATCCACGCCGAATTGGAGAAAGCCATTCTGCAGCGAATGGAACTGAGAAAAGTTGCGGGTCCACGTCGAAATACACGGCACGAAGGCGGAAGAGCGCAGAGGCTGTTAATTCCTTCAAGGACGAGTATCAGGAGGCCCGGATTGGTATTCGAAACTCGGAGCTCCGTCGATACCAGACGTAGGGGGCTTGGGGAAGGCGCGATTGGCGGACCCTGACCAGGGAAATGAAACAATTTGAATCATTGGAGGGCGATGCGTGTACTCGTGCCCTGATCCTGATCATGCATACATAGCAGAGACTTTGTCTTCTGCGGAGCCACTCACTCATCACACGATGCTTTTGCTCGGGAGTCAATTGCTCACACCGTGCTGCCCCGATCCCAATGTGGTTTGCCTCCCCAGGAGATCTCCGATCAATGGCCACTGTCCGGTTGATACGTGTCACGGTCTGCATTCCCTGTATCCTATAGCCGCACGCTGCTGCTGAATCTTAATCTAGTAGCTGCATGTTCGCCTGACACGGGTGTATAGGCTATCGATGAAGATACATACATGCAATCTCTCGACAAATGATGTAACATATACCTGCCTGCTTGCTTGAGGAGACTGGCTCTGCCTCGACTGCGAGGCGCCGGTGGAGTACGGCTTCTCGGACAGTTTTATGTATTGTCGCTGCGGTAGAGTCCAGCAGGATGCATATCGCTTCCACTGTCCCCTTCAGACCCACGGGGCTTTTTCAACCGCATATGAGCCGGGCATACTCAATGAGACGCTCGAAGGCTTGGATGCCTTCCCAGAGAAGAATATCTTACTCTTGGGCGAGACGGGGGTGGGCAAGTCTACCTTTATCAACGCCTTCGCCAACTACGTCTACCACCCCACTTTGGACGAGGCGAATCGAAACTCGTTCCAGTCCGTGATCCCGTTCTCCTTCAGAGCGTGTGACGATGTCACATTCGAGGAGAGAATCACCGACAGCAAGGAACAGCTCATCCGAGGTCTACAAAATGTGCACGACCAATATGAAGATGAATTGAGCCAGATCCTGAACTTCGCGGCTTCGTTAAGCGTATTCTTGAAGAGAAGGTCACTTGCTCTGTACTAGGATCCCTTGTAGGCTAGGTTGAGTGCCATAACGGACCCCAACGAGCCCTTGCAAAGGATCAGAAACCAATACACCACGACACTCGCGGCACTCGAGGCGCCGAACAGTGGCTCTGGTTTAGCGGTGGATACTACCACTGTCAAAGGAAAGATGGAAACACTGTACGCCCTGCAGCACTTTGGCAGCTCACTCCGGAGCAATGTTTCCGCATTGCAGGATGCGCAAGATCGCACGCAGCTGGAGAATATATTCCCTGTCGTGGTCCGCGGTTGGGAACGTCCGACACCACCGACACCACCGGCCGATGGTGGGAACTTGACACCCGGGACTTCAGGAGGTTGGAGAGTCGATGTAGCGAGTCGACCTGGTGGGGGATTGCCAGTGACTGTTCCGGTTGTGGGGCAGTTGGCCCAGTAGATGTTGAGTTGTTGTTTTTGCCCCCATGAAAGTGCTGTTTTAACTCTTCGTGATTGGAAACCATTCGCAGTTCTTCATAGATTAGCTTCAAGATCATCAATCTTATCGTTGTTCTGTCCGTTCCACGCCGCCTGTTTACACAGTAGATAGGGCTAGTCGTCACCTGGTTCAAGATTCCCTTGGGAGTGGCAATCTTACTATCTTATATTACCTAGTCTACTGAATTGACAAGAGGATCAGTTCACTGTCTGGATTATTCTGCAACATACAGTTTTAGACAAGGTATGGATATTTCTTCAAGACACAAGTATGTGCCTGGTCCTGAGGTGGATTGAAACAGTCCATGGGCCATGGATTCCCCGAGGCTCTAGAAAATCAAGTATATATATACATATAAAACCAATCTACCACTCCCCCTCACTCTCACTCCCCGGATAAGCCTTCTTCTTCAACTTCCACAAATGCCCAGACCCCCGCTGCTGCTGCTCCCTCCGCCAGCGACTGTGGTCCTCGATGACCTTCATCCAGGGGACATTGCTGGCTTGACGGATGCGGTGGTTTAGGAGGGCTGATATTTGGTCTTCCTTCTCTTTTTCTTGAGTGGTTGATTTGGACGTTTGCTCGTCGATCTGGACCCGATGCCGCTTTTGGGCTGCTCGTGCGGAGTGGTATTCTTCGCTGAGGGCCCAGTTGGGGTTATCGAGGGTCCCGCGCACGAGGATTATACCGTGACTTTCACTGTCGGTGAGGGCAGCTTGGATCTGGCGGGGTGGGATGGGGGTGATGAGCTCGAGGTGCTGCGTTTTGGGGTCAATGGAGCGGATGAGGGCTAGGCCTAGGCTGCGGGTGGTTTTTGGGTCTGGCGGGTTGGTGCTGCCGGAACCGGAGAAGAGGTAGGGGAGGTTGGTTGTGGGGGCGCGTGTGATGAGGGTTTCGAGGGTGGCGGGGGTATTGGTGTCGGTGTCGGGGTCGGAGGAGGATGTGGAGGAATGTCCTAGGATTGGGGTGGGAGATTCAAGGGCCACGATCGAGACGATGGATCCGTCGAGAACCTCGTGGAGGATGTCTGGCTGGATTGCGGAGCCCAACACCATGATGCCGCGGATGCCTGCGGTGGGCCCGGCGTAGCGGACGCGGAAGGGGCGCGTGCGGGCGAGGGCGTCGCGGACCAGAGAGGGGTGGCGAGCGGGCCGGGGCGGCCCATGTGGAAGTAGGATTGCATCTGCATGGCGCGGAGCTGGGCGCTGGATCGGCTGACGAAGTCGGTGGGTTGGGAAGGCAGCGTGGTGAGGCGGATGCCGGCGTGGTGGGCGGCTTGCGCGAGAGGCTCGACGACCTCGCCGGGACCCTTTTCGCTCATGTAGACCACGTCGGAGAGACCCAGCGTGCGGATCAGCCAGGTCGCAACCTCGAGGCCGAGGCCGAAGATCCAGCCTGGGTAGTTGATGATCAGCGGACATTGGGGGTAGCTGGCGAGGAGGGCGTGGTAGCGGTCCATTAGGTCGACTGCGGAGATCATGTAGTGATCGGGGTCTTCGCGGGGGAGGTGGCCCCGATGTGATGCGCGCGGACGATGGTGCCCTGGCGCGAGCCGTCCAGGGAGGGGTGGGTGAAAGGCGGACCGAAGACCGGGGTGCGGACGTGCGTCAGCGAGACCTGTCCCATGGGTGAAAACTCGGGCTGCCCGGGGTCCAAGTCCAGGAAGGCGACGCCGTCCGTGTTGCAGTAGTTGGTCTCGGTCTGGGGCGCGGGGCTGAGGAGGTGGTTAAGGAGGTAGCGGCTAAAGGTCGATTTGCCCGATCCTTTGGGACCACAGACGAGAGTGCGGAGTCGCCCGCCGCGCTGGGAGAGGGACTTGATGGCGGCGCTCCACTGCTTCTCGAGATGTAGCGGCCACAGATGGCGCTTGAGGGAATCATCCGCGGATGTATTTAACTGGACGGATTAGCGCAAGCTCCATGTGAAGGGGCCTTGGATTGAACATACCACGGAGAACGATCTTCGGCACGACGACGGGGCCTGTTTCAGCGTGAACTTGTCCGCCGGCGTGTTCTTCCCGTTCCAGACGCACTGGTACAGGGGCGAGAGATCCCCCAGACGCGTGATGCCCGTGCTACAGGACTTGATCTCGACTTCGGCGACCCCGTCCACCCCGGCGACGCATTTGATGACGGGGAGCGAATGGGTCGAGGGGGCGTAGACTCGGTAGACCTGAGGCGAGGGGTGCAGCTTTGCGCCCATAAGACTGACGAGGCCGCGCTTGACCCAGAGGTCGTACTGTCCCACCAAGACCAAACTCATCTTCTCCTTGATGCGCACGCACAGCGTATCCTCGTCACTGTACACGACGTTGGACTTGTTCAGGCGCGTTTTGGAGAGCGGGAACTCCTGGACCTGTACGGGAAGCTCCGCCGGCGATTCATAACTAGTCCGGTCAGCATATGGCTCCTGATCATTCCAACAGAACGAGGGAAGATTACCCGTCCTCCTCCTCTGATTCTTCGTCTGGAGCAGCGATGGGATCCATCCTGGTGTCTTCTTCGACTGCTTCCGATTCGTTCATATCCGAGTCAGCCGGGACCTGATCCTCAATTTCCTTCTGAAGCTGACGATCAAGCGACTCCTGCGCAACCTCGACCTTCTCCGTCTCTTTCCTCTCGACGCTCTCGCGACGGTCTATGGCATCACTGCGTCTCGACGATCGTCGCAGCGGGGGGTTGTCATTGCGGGGCGATTTGGCGGGAGTCTCCTTCTCCTGACTCTCCGGTGCATGTCGCGGCTTCTTAGACGGGGGTTCTGGAATCGGATCGACCTGGGAGGGCTTCTCTGTGGCCAGGGCCTGTGCCTGAGCTTGTTGCTGTCGAGCCTTGCGGGCTGCCACCGCGCTGAGGGGAGCTACTTGAGTTAGATTTATTGACCAATTGGAGATACAAGAAGTACGTACCAGCAGGTTG
Source organism: Aspergillus campestris IBT 28561 (assembly GCF_002847485.1). Classification (NCBI taxonomy): domain Eukaryota; kingdom Fungi; phylum Ascomycota; class Eurotiomycetes; order Eurotiales; family Aspergillaceae; genus Aspergillus; species Aspergillus campestris. Next base: position 1,767,301 of record NW_020194339.1, read on the forward strand.
CTGCTTCTCCGCCTTTCGTTTCACCATTTGGGCTCTTTCTTTCCAAGACTGTGGGGTATAGAGAAGTGAAGATGAAGTTATTCCCTTATCAGCTTTCATATTTTTTTTTATCGCAAGCCGAGGTGTGGCGGTGCAGATGAGGTACCAGCCACAGCCAAGGCGGTGAGGCCGATCGGAGAGAATCGTGAGAACGAAGAAGGAAAACCAAAAGCATCATCCGCTCTCTCTCTCTCTCTCTCTCTCTCTTCACTCCATCTCCCTCCTCCCCCCACCTCCTCCCTTTGACCAGATAGCCCCTCATGCTGCGCTCATCTGTGGCCCCGGGTCGCCAATTGCTGTTGACCTCTGTTCGTCAACGGTCTGCCTCGCAATGGCTCTCCAGAGCTGGCGCCAGTAGCCGACTATCCGGTCAGGTATGACGATGACATCAGTCTATGTCCTTTCTTTTCCTTCCATGTTCTTTCTTTTTAACTTCAACTGTCACCTCTTGAAGATAATATGTCTAATCATCAATTAGAGATACTTCGCCGATGCGAGACCGCCTCCCCCAGCGCCCCGACCCCGGCCTCCCCCTCTTCCGACTCCCCAATTCCCCCGGAGACCGTCTTCAAGCCTGCCACGGAGCAAGGTACGATCGCCCTGTGATGTCGATGGACGCAATTTCAAACGCCAATGGCCTACTGATCGATTGTCTAGGTGTTCCCCCCCCTCCGCCTCCCGCCCCCGTCCGCAAGTCCGGCCGCTTCAGGCGCTTCCTGCTCTACCTGATCCTCACCTCCGGATTCGCCTACGGCGGTGGTGTCTTCCTCGCCCTCAAGTCCGACAACTTCCACGACTTCTTCACCGAATACATCCCCTACGGCGAGGAGACTGTGCTCTACTTCGAGGAACGGGACTTCTACCGCCGATTCCCCAACACCCTGACCACCCAGAACCGCATCGCCTCGCGCCCCAAGGAGGAAGGCAGCCAGGTCACCATCCCCGGCAAGAGTGGTCTGTCCTCCAAGCTTTCCGCCGATGACGCCGGCAGCGATGTCTCCCAGAAGGGCCCCCACATGAGTGCCGCCAAGGCCGAACAGGCCGGTGAGGCCCAGATCAAGCCCGAGGCCGCCTCCCCGGCCAGTAAGACCACCGCCGTTCAGCAGGCCAAATCCGACCACGCCACCAAGGAGGCCATCCCCCAACCGGCCGCCCCCGCTGTGACCCCGCTGGACTTCTCGCAGGTCAAGGAGGGTGACGAGGCGATCGTGCAGGAGCTGGTCAAGACCTTCAATGACATCATCACCGTCATCAGCGCCGACGAGAACGCCGGCAAGTACGCCGGCTCCATCACCAAGGCCAAGGAGGAGCTGCAGCTCATCGGCGACAAGATCGTCGCCGTCCGGGATGAGGCCCGCCGCGCCGCTCAGGACGAGATCCACCAGGCCCACGCCACCTTCGACGAGTCTGCCCGCGAGCTGATCCGCCGCTTCGACGAGGCCCGCGCCCACGACGTCGCCCAGTACCGCGAGGAGTTCGAGATTGAGCGCGAGAAGCTGTCCCGGGCCTACCTCGACAAGGTCCAGACCGAGCTGCACCGCGCCCAGGAGGTCGCTGAGCAGCGCCTCAAGAACGAGCTGGTCGAGCAGGCCATCGAGCTCAACCGCAAGTACCTGCACGATGTCCAGGGTCTCGTCGAGCGCGAGCGCGAGGGCCGTCTCAGCCAGCTCACCCAGCTGTCCGAGGACGTCGCCGAGCTGGAGAAGCTCACCACCGGCTGGAGCGCCGTCATCGACACCAACCTCAAGACCCAGCAGCTTCAGGTCGCCGTCGACGCCGTCCGCACCGTCCTCGAGCGCTCCCCCGTGCCCCGCCCCTTCATCCGCGAGTTGGTCGCCGTCAAGGAGCTGGCCGCCGAGGACCCCGTCGTCGAGGCCGCCATCGCCTCCATCAACCCCGCCGCCTACCAGCGCGGCATCCCCTCTACCCCGATGATTGTCGATCGCTTCCGCCGCGTGGCCGACGAGGTCCGCAAGGCCAGCCTGCTGCCCGAGGATGCCGGTATCGCCAGCCACGCCGCCAGCATGGTCCTGAGCAAGGTCATGTTCAAGCGGGACGCCGTCACCGGCAGCGACGACGTGGAGAGCGTCCTCAGCCGGACCGAGACCCTGCTGGAGCAGGGCCGCCTGGACGACGCCGCCCGGGAGATGAACAGCCTGAAGGGATGGGCCAAGATCCTGAGCAAGGACTGGCTGGGTGATGTGCGGAAGGTGTTGGAAGTGCAGCAAGCTCTGGAGGTATATACCCATCCCCCCCCCCACCTAACTTTCCTCCTCCCATAACGACATGAAACTAATCCACAATGAACAGGTAATCGAGACCGAAGCTCGCCTCCAGTGCCTGCGAGTTGAGTAAAAATCCCTTCAAATGAATTCAGCATTTCTTTTGTCTCCTGTAACCTTTTTCTCCCCCCTGCTTCCAGGACCTGTACCTCTAGATGTGTTCTTTTTTACCGTTGCGTCGCTAGACCCAATTCTAGATTTTTCTTTGTTCTTTTGATCGTCAGATAGTTATCTAGGATGTCGGGACTTGTATATGAGATATTATGACGCGTAATAAGTGAGACAGAGTATTATTTCCTTTATTGAGGTTATGGGTGTTCTCTTCTATCAAGACTATGTCTTCCTCTATTTATCCTTGGATATACGACCCTTTGGTATACAATCCCTAGGGTATAGCAACCCTCATCAAAGCCATTGAATTCCTTATCATCCCCAGCACTCCAAATCCACATCCCCATTCCATTATCCACCACTTGATTGACGGAATTGAAACAATCCCTCTGTGAAGAAAAAACAATGTTCATTGAATGGAATGGCCTCTCGTGTTACATGCCCTTCTCTCACGCTCAACCGTCCTTTGTTATATGCGCGCTCTCCTTGTTGGGATGGTGACGGACGACGAATAGATGTATAATGGTTGGGGAAGTATAAAAGGGTTGGCGAATTCCTTACTTCAGTTGCTGTTCTGATTTACAGTTGAGGTTCTATCCATACTACTTTCTTGAGTTTCTGTTCGCGATATACTTATATCCATCTTTGCAGATTCTTACATATACTAACAGACTTGACTATCCACTCATTCCATCACCATGGCTAACAGTGATTCTAACACCGACCATCCCCAAGAGCCAAGGGACAAGATGCACAACAGGATTCTCAACAGACCGCCCCCAGAGCTAAAGCGATCCGGGGCGTTCATCCACCGCGAGAAAAGCGAAGGTGACCAAACTGAGCCCGAGTTCCCCTCCGGCCCGCTCGCCATGGACCGGGACCAGGTCTACATGTTGCCCGCGACGTTAGTTTCGTACGCCAAGGCCGGGATGACAGCCGTCAAGATAGGCCAGTTGCTGCACAGGGCGGTTTACGACAATGACGCGCCGCTGGGCCATCTCGTCACGACGCTTGTGGATGAGCGGACGCCGTACGCGGAGATCGCGACGACTGTGTTCTTGTATCTCGATCTGCGTGATGATAACGGGGCCCCGCTGTTTCCTGATTCGTGGGTGGGGGATAAGGAGGTGCGTCCTGAGCCTGGGCCTTATGCGCGTGAGGTTTAGGGTAGGGTGTTTTGGCGTTTCTGAGACTGTTGGGCTGATTTTTAAGGGCTGTGATGATCCGTTTCCTGATTTCGCGACGATGATGGGGTTGGATTAGGTGTAGGCTGGGTAGTACTTTGAGCGTGTAGCTTGATACTCTTGTCCAGAGAAACTCCGGACTGATCAATGTACGTAGCCAGACGTCATAGTCGCATGGTAGAGGCCGTAGCATGGTAGAGGCCGTAGCATGGTAGTCTCATTCTCGAAAGTGGAATTGATAGGAGTCTGAATATCACCCCACGCGGTTTGGTAGGCTCCTCGAGAGAATATAAGTACGATCACCTACAATCATCAGCACAATCTACCGACAACCAGTAATGCAAAAACATCAAACCTAATACCAAATTGTCGCTAACGTTCACTACCTATGTACAATAAAAGAAATATCTACAATACATACCATACCATATCAGTCAGTCAGTCTACTCCACATAGCGAGCCGCCGCTTCGGCCTCCCTCCGCTCCGCCCGCTTAACCTTCCTCACGAGCTTGATGTACTGATCGACCCTCCTCTCCGCATAGACACATCCGCCCAGCGTCATGACAGCGATCTGGAGGAACACTTTGAACTGCGGGGTAAGGCCCCGGTAGACGCGGGATGCCGGAGAGAGCCACTCGGAGAAGCCTTCCAGCGGCTGGTAGAAGAACTTTGATCTCAAGCGCTCTTTCGAGAAAGGTGACACTCGAGGGCGCGCGTGGGCCTTATGCGACGGGTCGGATGGGGTCGGAGGTGATGCGGGGGGAGAAAAGCGAAACGGATGGGGGAGGATCATGATCATGTGTGCGAGGATGGAGACAGAGCCGAACTGTAGATCTATTAGTATTTTGGTATGCTTTGAAGACCTCTACAGTGCCTAGTCATCTCGTATCGGTGGGCTAAGTTCATCTGGAGGGCGATATGCACATACCCGGAAGGCGCCTGCCAGGAACCCCGTCACGGCTTCGGAAGTGACCTGATCCGGCGGATCAATGTCCTTCCTCTCCCACGATGGAGCAGGCATTGCTATGATAGACTGTACTGGAAAGGGAAAGATAGATATCCTGGTCAAGATGAAGTTGAAGTAGATCGGATGACGCGGATTGGCAGATTCGGAGATGCCCGGATCAACCATTTCTCCCGTCCGGTAATACCAATACGAGCGATACCACAAGGTTTCCCCGCGGCTTCAAATATCAAATCCCGGAGATATCGTTCGCCATCCACTCCTCCGTCGCCCCATTCCTCTATAACCGGTCAATTCGAACAATCGACCACCTCCGCCACAATGCCGCTCGCCGCTCGAACCGCGTCCCTGTCCCGCGTCACGAACGAGACCAAGATCCAGGTCTCGCTCTCCCTAGACGGCGGGGTTCTTCCCCCCTTTGAGGCCTCGGAGCATTTCCCCGAAGACCCCAAGGACGCAGAGGCTGCCAAACAGGGCGTTGTTCCTATCAAGGATGCCGCCCATGCGACCCAGTTCACCGCGACCCAGCAGATCACCGTGAGCACGGGCATTGGCTTCCTCGATCACATGCTGCATGCGCTGGCGAAGCATTCCGGCATGAGTCTGGCGGTCCGCGCCAAGGGCGACCTCTTCAGTAAGTAGCCATAGCAATCACCGGTGTTGTGTGGAGTGTCATATTCTAATGTTCTTCGTGCCACAGTCGACGACCACCACACAGCCGAAGATACCTTCCTCGCGGTCGGCGCCGCTTTCACCGAGGCCCTCGGAGCCCGCCAGTCGCTGGCGCGCTTTGGCCGTGGCGATGCGCCGCTCGACGAGGCGCTCTCGTGGGCCGTGATCGATCTCTCCAGCCGTCCCTGGGCCGTCATCAACCTGGGTTTCCGCCGCGAGAAGATCGGCGATCTGAGCACCGAGATGATCACCCACGGATTGCAGAGCTTTGCCCAGGCGGCTGGCGTCACCCTCCATGTGGGGTGCACCTACGGTGACAATGACCACCACCGTGCGGAGAGCGCTTTCAAGGCTTTGGCTGTGGCTATCCGTGCTGCTTGCACGAGGAGGGTGGCTGGTGAGGTTGGGGCTGGAGATGTTGTGAGCACTAAGGGTGTGTTATAAAATAGATGTGCGGTTTTTGTTTTGTATCAGAAGACGACGTTATGACGTTTGGATAATCAATAGACTTGATCTTATCAGTTTTTTTTTGGGTGGAACTCCGGGATTGGTGGATGGAGAGTAATTGCCCGTCATAAACCCTGATCATGGCTCCTCAAGTTATCCTATGGTCAAATGATCTGTACAGAAACTGCTAGCAGCGATACCTCGGGGACAGGAGAGGAGAAAAGAAGAAAGAGGTCATGCTATGGTATCATGTAGCCTGTCATATTCACATAAACCAACCCCTAAGCAAGCGAAATACTCGAAATCTGATTCCCAATCTTCGCCTTAACACAATCAAACCGAACCTCAATTTCCCCAAGACTCCGTAAATCCATCGACGCGATTCGCTCCCTCGCCTCCAAAGACGGCTCCGTCAAACTCCACGCCAAAGAGATATGGAAACAACGAGAGTAATCACCAGACGGCTCTCCCGACACTTGCTTTCTGTCGCCGTCCGTCGAGTTCGCATATAATGGCGGCTGATCGAACAGCGCCAGATAGCGATTCGACAGTCCAAGCAAGCGGTTCAAGCTATCGTCCGCGGGTCTGCTCACGCGCAGGACGTAGAACCAGCGCGTTTTGTCGAAGTTGGAGACGCAGTCTAGGGTTTCTACTGTGGTGGTCACGCTGCGGTGTACCGTTAGTGACCATTTGTTCAGGGTAAGGAAATTCTAAGCATACGCTTCGATATGCGACTTTTGAATGGCCGTTTGGAACACTGTCATGAACGACTGCCGCTGTTCAGTTCGAAGGACGGCCGGCCTCGAGAGACTGATGTGGAGAGGAAGTCTAACGCCGAGGTCACTCCGTAGTAGACTGTGTATCTCTGGCTCTCTGCTGTTCTTGCCTAGTTGAGCTCTCATTTGACTGATCGTGTCGCTCAGCAAGGCGAACTCTTCATTACTTGGATACCCTATCCGTCCGAGTTAGCGGGTCTGTCACTGGTAAATGGAGTAGAAGATTTACATTCTAGGTACAAATGGGTTGGCCAGTTCCCTTCAACATGCGGAATAGCTCTCTTACGCCCTCCGTGAAGACTGGGATCGTCGCGGACGCTGACGCGAGTGCTCGTCGCGTACAGGTCGTGGAATGCCGCTGGTAATGGCGGGATGTCTGAGGGGGTTGTGTTCTTTCGGGCCTTTTTGGCTGGGGGTGGGGAATTTGATTCTGCTGGTGATTCGGAGTCCGAGTCGGAGTATTCTACCAGGGCCATGTTATTTATGAATTTATATAGAAAAAGACAGGAGAGAGGTGTGGTCATGTGGTGAGTGGAAGTACAGCCTGAGACGGGTAACTTGTATTATGGATGCCACTAAATTCAGGCGTCTACTATCTTCAATGGAACAGTCTATATATATGGATTTATTTTGTCAAGTGAACATGGCATTGGAATCTCATTCGTTATATACGTCTATTCCGTGTGCTAGGATCACCCGCCTTCCTCCCCGTTGTTAGGAAGTGTCTCGTCTTCTGACTCCTCCTCTACCTCAGCCAGCGCTTCTCGCTGGGACTTGCGGTCTGTCTTGCCCTCACCAGCTTCGGGGCCTGCGGTGCAGCACCGGGCGCCAGGACAGGACGGGCAGCGCCAATACCACCGGACGTGACGTACAGGAACTCTTCTTGCGGGAAATGGTCGATGTGGTTGAAGAAGGAGGAGAAGCTGGAGAATCGTTAGCTGCATGGAATTTACAGGGAACTAATAAGTCAACTTACGCGTTGAGCTGCTCTTCCTCGCGGAATATCCGATCGTAGATCTCGCGTTGCTTGAATTCGTCGATCTCTTTGTTATATCGGTCAAAGTCGATGCTTTGCTTGCCGTTACCGATCGTATCTTGCCGCTTGTTGTACATTTCGAAAACCGGGCGCTCCAGCAACAGGCCCAGTCCAGGCGCCTTGGGGATGGCGATCTTTGTGGGGCCGTACGTTTCCGCGATGCGCGAAGGATCACTGCCGCATCGTACCACCATCGCCGCCATGGCGACCATCTTGCGGATCTGGTGCATCATGAAGCTTTGGCCGTGCACCTTGAGGCTGAGCCACTCGGTGCCGTTGATGATGATAGGCTCGGGGTGCATCTTGAAGGACTTGATGAAGCGCTTGGCAGAGGGGTCCTTGAACATCTTTTGAATAGTGAAGTTCCAGAAGTTCTTCGTCCCAACGTACTGATCAAGTGCCGCCTGGATCCGAGCCCGACGGGACTCGGGAATGCGGTACGCCCGTTTCGCGGTGATATAAACAGCCTTGACCTGTTTCACGACGTCAATGATCTGGCGTCTGAGGGCTTCGTCCGCTTCGGAGGCAGCATCAGCCGGGGCTGTTTCAGAGGTAGCTTGAGCCGCCTCGTCTTTGTTTTCTGCCCCCTCCGTCTGCTGTTCATCCTCATTCTTGGGGCCCTTGTCTTCGTCAAAGTACAGTGCCTTCTCGACGAGTGCGCGAATGTCCTCCGGAACACCCTCCAAGATCGGTTTGACGTGCTTCTCATCGACTTCGTCCCAGAAGCCAGCAACCTCCTCCTGTCTAGCGCGATACGCCTCAAAGTCCCCTTCCTTCTCGGCAACCTCGGCGATCTTCTTCCCTAGGTACGTGCTGGGATGAGGCGGCAGGAAGCAATGGCTCGGAATCAGGTATTCGTATACACGGGAGTCGCACAACTGGTAGCTGCTGAAGGACTTGCTGGTGGGGAGAATGTCCCAGACCCGAATCTGCGCGCTGAGCTTGTCGTTGATCTTTTGAACAATGTCCTCGTCCTCAACGATCAACTTCAAGGAGACAATGTTGCCCGCAGCGTGGACACCCTTGTCCGTACGCGCACACCGCACCAGCGACGACTTCTTCGGGTCCGCCGCATTCGCCTTAGAGATAGCACCAGCCGCCACAAACGCAGTGAAGAGCTCTCCCTCGATCGTCTTCTCAGTTTCACTCCTACCAAACGTTAGCACCTTTCTTACACATACCCCGCACCACTCGACCTCGGTCCAACCGAGAACAGTGAGCCAAACATGGAAAAAGAATCATAAACATACAACTGCATCCCTTTATACCCCGTCCCCGAATACCCCAACAGCACAGCAACCTTCTTCTTCGGCCGTCTCTGCTCCTGATCGATATCCTCCTGGGAGAAATGCGTCGCATAGACAGGGGCCTTGACCTCCTCCCCATTCTCTATCTTGCGCCGATTCTTCTCTGCCTGTTTATCGTTGCGCGCGCGCTTGTCTGTGTGGAGCCGACTTCCTTGGTGAGCGATGGCCGATCACGGTCGTATACCAGCACGTTCAACATACCTCCACTCCTTTCGGCCCATATCTCTAGCTTTACGCTTTCCACTAGCATCTCTCTGTCCGCCGCCTCCCCCTTGTTTATTATCCATTGCAACGGTAGTGTTTCGAGGCTTGGGGTCTCCCAACGCTGTAATGATCGAGCGGTGTTTGCGAACGACCTCGTAGGGTTGAAGAGTGCGGTCGGAGAGTTTTGGCGCGACGTAGCTCGATTCGTGTAAAAGGACGATAGCCTAGGTATAAAGCGACAGGAAATAGCCCGGCTATGCATAGAAAAAGATAGACGGGGTAGAGATGTGGCGAGGGAAACCATAAAGAAAGCGCTCTTGAAACTATTAATGGAGGTTTTTTTTTCCAGCGGCCGATTTCATGGGCAGACAGCGCTAGTCCATATGCGGTTAGACTGCCATATAATGACGCCTGAGGCATTGATTATCAACTACTCCATCTTTTATACATTCACAAATTATATTCAAGCAGAGCAACCTATATCTACAGACGTGGTTTGGATAACTACTTCAATCGTGCCTCGATGACTCCCGTGGGCACACCAGGCAATCGCCATACTTTGACCATTTGCAATCCCGAGCGATCGAGCAGGTTCGCCCAGTCTTTCTCGGTGCGTTCGACGCCGCCGAACGTCATCATGGTGTGGTCCATCCAGGCGTGGAACATCGTCCCGCCTTCTGCGGGCACGATGAACTCGGTTATTAGTACTCGGGATTTCTCGCGATCCATGGCGCCCGCTAGGTTGGACAGGATCGTTCGCGCCTCGGGCTCATCGGGCCAGTCGTGGAGGCAGCGCCGGATGTAGTAGGCCAGAGCTCCTGCGGGACGAGTAGAGATCAGCAGGGGAGGTTGAGAGCGGAGAGGAGTAAGGCAAGTATATAGCATACCCTTGACTGGTTGTGGATCGAAAAAGTCATGGCCCATCGCTTCGATGCCATGAGACTTAATTTCGTCCCCGTTATCCTCGATTACGCTGGGCCTATCCTGGAGGATGAATCGGCCCTTGAGGCTTGGGAAGGCCTCCTTGATCTGCCGAGTGATATGGCCGCGCCCACCACCGACGTCAACTAGGGTGACAGTGTCGTCGTTGGCAAGTCTGCCCAGTTCTTTTTCGAAGGGGTACAGGTCAACGGTCATCAGGGACGAATCGGCCCCCTGCATCGCGTCGTTGAAACGACTAAACCGGTCCGGAAACTTGGAAATATGTTCAAACATTGTCTCACCCTGGCAGTTCATGGTCGCGGTATATGGGTTGTTGTGCAGAGTGTACCGGTCTTTCCAGCCGTTCTGTTTCTGCCAATCGTAATTGCGGAGCATGCTGGGGATGAATTCGTCGGCCCTGGAAGATGGATGTTAGCGGATATAAACACCGTCGAAAGGGAACATCCATGCGCACATCATATTATACACGGCTTGCATCTGTGGCGCCAAATAAATCTCCGAGAAGGGCGTGTGGGCGTACTGCTCCTCTCCTGTTTCCCGGACAGGGCCGACGGGGGTAACCGCCCGCATGAGTCGCACTGTTCACAGTCAGTTCGGTTATCTTGGCCTAGGCGTGTCCGGTGTCCGGTACCAATCAGTGCTTTATCCACGCCGGTTTTTAAGGCGAGCTTGTCGGCTGAGATGCTCTCACCACCCGTCGGCATGGCTTGGAGTACTCCGCCTTCGAGCAAGGCCCGAATCGCTCCCATCTTTGAGGCCTGTTTCCCCCATCATGATCAGTATGACGGGCGTGGGCTAGAACGAGGGTAAATGCTAAAAGCCATGCTCACATCCTCGAAATTGGCAAAGACCATGTCCGCCGGGCCGCGGATAGTCTGAAGCAGGTTGTTTGCTTTGGTCATGAGGCTGTACCGTGCGTTAAAGTTGGCTGCATTTGATAACTCGGCTTGGTGCTTTTGCACCGCGAGGAGAACTCGATCGAGCTCATCTTGGAGGATGTCAACTGGTCCGATACTACCCATGATGCCACAATCAATACAGGTCAAGAGGCTACGCTCGCATGCAGGACTTGAGGGGATACATCAGGGCGTTTCACATTTATACCTAGATCAAGCTCGGAGCCAGTCGAAGTGCCTAAAAGAGGGGGCAGGGGCGCAGTTCCTCTCAGATTATCCCAAAACTCCTCGAAGGATGATCATACCGCAACGGAGGCAAATGACGACCAAGTGGTCCATCCGTCTCCTGTCTGTGCGCTCGCGGTTCAAACACATTTCCGACGGGTGTGCCGTTTCTGATGGGCTCGTCAACGTCAACCAAGGCCCACTGCACCCCGGCTAAGTCATCGATTGCATCGATAGTGAGATTGGACGCGCAAGGACACCGTGAATCCTTTTCCTCATTTGGGTTGGCGACGAACAACGCCGGGTTAGTCCACAAAGCTTCCCCGACGAATGCTGTTGGCTCGTTCAGGATGTGGCTTGTGCGCATAATGTGACAATGGGATTGTCCACTGAGCGCCTTGGACTCTCGATACGATGACCCACCGTCTTGGCCAGTGACCCCGATCGGATGGTTCCCCCTGTAGATTTCAATAATTGGCCCACTACCCACAGGCAGAAGTCTGTTGAACTCTATGCGTTTCTGACATTTCGCCCCGCACGTCCGAACGCTCTGTGATCTGGTCTGCATGATGCGTCTACGGTACGGAGGAGTACCCCGTAGTCCATTATGCATTGGACTCCGTAATTCAACAAGTCTAGGGATTCGTGAAGAAATTCCCTGGTCAACTTTAGATCAAACCAGACTAAATCGGCAGGGGGGTGGATCCTGATCGATTATCATAGCCTACTTGGTTTAGTACCAGCTCGCCACAGCTGATCAAAAGACTTTATCACTTACTTCGTATACACCATGTCCAGCTCGGACAAGCGGGGTCTCTCGTTAACAAAGAATAAAGCGATATTCCTGCAGCAATCCCAAGGGAACGGCTATTTGTCACAAAAATAGACTTCTCACTGCACGTCGCGAGTCAGGAGAGACAGATGATAGACGCACCTCTCCCTTGCATTATTGAGCTGTCGTACAAATAGTGCCGACGCCACCTCGATCTGTCACGATGCTCAACCCCCAGAACGCCGACCACTCGAGCGCAGGAACCTTCGGGAAGAAGGAAATTTTCTGACTGGTTTCCGGGGGGGTGATGTGCGATATCAAATTTGAACGTGTCACCACCGAGTGTGACCACTAGTCAGAGCTGCTTTTCGGGACAAATCTTCCACATCCGTTTGGACTAGAGACTTTGATGTAATTCACGAACAGCATATGCTCTGCTCTCAATAAGTACGAACGCGGATTGAAAAAGCAAATCCCAAAAACTATAGGGAGGATGGAGGGAATACGGAGTAGATACAGAGCCATCCTCATATAAGGATGCCTCTGACCCACGGGATACCCTCACTTACCTCCTATGTCATCTCAAATCGTGCAATCTGATTTGGGACTCTGATCATGGACTTGAGCAAAACCCCAGCAGCACCGCCCCCGCCGGGGGTGACCCCCAATTTCGACAATCCTGATGGCTCTGAATATGAGATCTACTCGATCAGTATCGCCCTATGTATGACCGCGACTCTGACCTTGATGGGTCGCCTTTATACCCGTGCTGTGATTTTGCGGGCAGTCGGTCTCGATGACTGTAAGTGCTGTCGGTGGTTGGATAGTCGGCACATGGGGATAACGTTGGGTTCGTCTAGGGTTATGTATTGGTGGCCAGATATGTGCATGGATCTTCACGGTCCTGAGTATCCTTAGTGAGTATCATCAGGCCTTTTCCCTCAACCAAACAAAAGCTGACTGGACGGTACCAGACATCAGAAACGGCTATGGGGTCCACATCTGGGACTTGCATCTCGACAAGTTAACCCCGTTCAAGCAGTATGATCTCGTCGAAGAGGACATCTACGCCCTCGGGGTGTGGTTCGTCAAGACAGCCATCTTGGTCTTCTATCTGCGTCTCAGTCCCGAAAAGCGCTTCCGCCAAATCACCTATGGCATCATCGCCTTCGTCGCTATCTATACCCTGGTCAGCCTCCTCATCTTCACCCTACCGTGCCGACCCATCGCCGCTACCTGGGACGTCACCCTCATGGCGGAGGCCAAGTGCATCAACCAGTTCGATTTCGTCTATGCCAACGCGGCTTTCAATATCCTTTCGGACCTGATGGCCCTGGTTTTGCCCATCAGACTGTGCTGGAACTTGCAGACCTCCCTCAAGCAGAAGGTGCTGCTGATGTTTCTCTTCATCATGGGTTCTTTGTACGCACTCCACAAGGCTCCTCGGAAGACAGTAAACCCATCGCTAACCACAGTCGATCATCTCCACAGCGCGTGCGTCGTCGCCATCATCCGAGTCGTGACAATGATGCCCTTTATCGACAGCAACGATTTCACCCGGTTCAAAGTGACCCTCGCCAAATGGTGGTACGTTCACTCTCGCGCATTAACCCCCCTCCACTCTCACCCCACATCCCAAAATACATACTAAACATCCCCTAGCATGGTCGAAATCAACGTCGGCATCATCTGCGCCTCTCTCCCCGCCCTCCGTCCCCTCCTCATCCGCACCCGCATCTTCAGCGCCCGCGACATGAGCGCTGAACCCGACAGCAAGTATCCCCCGAAGTCCTCGCGCAAGAAGGTCAGCCGGTCGTGGAACAATATCACGGAGTTGGATAGTCAGCGGACGCTGCAGGGTGGGCCGGAGGGTGATGTCGAGAGCGCCATCCCTCAGGGCGGTGATAACTCTGGGTCTGGCGTGGTGGAGGACCGTACGATTGTCAAATCGACGGACTTGGAGGTGAGCTATGAGAAGGATAATCCGCCTCGAGTATAATATTTTCTTTTGTTCTTTAACCTCTGTTGGTTGGTTATTCTGGTCTCCGCATGGGTTGATGTTATGGATCCTGCCGTTTGAGTTCGGCTATATATATACTCTTCAATCATTCATAATTGATATTGGAATCAAACGTCCGTTCCACTTCAATCTCAAAAGATATAGCCAACTTAATCGTAATAATGCCAGTGGAAGTGATGGTCCAGAGAATGTGAAGAAGAGACGAGGGATTTTCCACCAGGCCAGTCAGCCACGCGGGGTTTGTTTGTCTCCCTGTCTTTTCCCTCCATATAAGATGGAGAGCCCACCCTGGATTTTTCCCCTCTCTAGTTCTTGATCTTACTTTATTCTATTCGTGGATCGCTTTATTCTACTTGTGGATCGCTCTGCTAGTCATGAAGCGTCATGCTTTATTATCTAAAACCGACATAACTCGACAACAGTCTCGGATCAGCTCGTCCATTATCCTTGGACAACTCGTGCAGCCGTTTTCGCATAAATATAGCTACACGTCGGTCGCTAAGGTCGAGATGGACAGTAGTGTCTATCTAATCGCCCAATGCTGCATCGCATGGTGACTCATTCCTGGAAGAGCAAACCGTCAACTCTAGTCAGAATGTGCCCCACAGGGCAGCAATGCCGACAACGGTCTAAGTCATTATCATGTGTGCGCTCTCGTGGAGGCCAACAGGCGAAGCTCGAGGCGCGGCTGATCCGTGTCTGTTGTCTGGAAAGGGCCCGTTTAGTTCTCGACACCGATCTTAATCTTCTTTTCAGGAGGCGGGATGACTTTGTCCTCATCGGCGCCCTTGAGTGTGGGAAGAGCATCGACTGCGTCGGAGATGATCTTGAGCGCTTCCTGGATCTGTTCCTCCGTGATGACGAGTGGCGGGGCCAGACGGATGATGTTTTGGTGGGTGGGCTTGGCCTGGAAAGAGCATTAGCATTCGACGGCTTCCCCCCTCGATCTCGGAATACGTACCAGCAGACCCTTCTCCTTAAGCAGCATGCAGAGGTCCCAGGCGCTGTGACCACCCGTCTTGGTTTCGTCGATGATGATGGCGTTGAGAAGGCCCTTGCCTCGCACCTTCTGGATCATGGGGTTCTTGATCGCCTCCAGTCCCTTCCGGAAGACATGGCCTAGCGTCTCCGCCTTCTCCACCATGTTCTCCTCGCGGATAACCTCCAGGGCCCGGATGGCGACCGCGCATCCCAATGGGTTACCGCCATAGGTCGACCCGTGCGTGCCCGGCTCGATGGTGAGCATGACGTCCTTGCGGCCCAGCACGCAGGACACGGGGTACATACCACCGGAGATGGCCTTGCCCAAGAGGACCATGTCCGGCTTGATGCCACTCCATTCGTAGCAAAGGAGCTTGCCCGTGCGGGCAATGCCCGTCTGAATTTCATCGCAGATCAACAGCGCATTGTGCTTGTCACACAGGGCCCGAGCCTCCTTCAGGTAATCCTCGTCCGGCACAACGATGCCCGCCTCTCCCTGGATGGGCTCGACCAGGAAAGCCGCGATGTTGGGGCCCGCCTTCTCGAAGGCTTCGCGCAGCGCCGCCTTGTCGTTGTAAGTGATGGGCTTGTCGGTTCCGGGAATGTTGCAGCCGATGCCGGGCAGGTAGGGACCATAGTTCTCACGGGACTCGGGGTCGGAGGAGAGAGAGATGGCGGCGAACTGCACAAGACATACCAGGTTAGTGCCTCGACCCACCTCACACAAAGATGATAATAACGATAAAAATTATTATGATAAATGGGACATACCGTGCGACCATGGAAATTGTTCTCGGCACTGAGCACCAGCGCTTGGTTCTCGGGAATACCCTTGACCTTGTAACCCCACTTCCTCGCGATCTTAATACCCGTCTCAACAGCCTCGGCCCCCGTGTTCATGGGCAAGACCATGTCGAATCCGAAGAACTCGGTGACAAACTGGGCGAACCGTGGGAAAACATCGTTATAAAAGGCGCGCGAACTAAGGGTGACCCGCGAGGCCTGATCGATGAGAGCAGCCAACAGCTTCGGGTGACAGTGACCCTGGTTGACGGCGGAATAGGCGGACAAGAAGTCGAGGTAGTGACGGCCCTCGGGGTCCCACACCGAGCTCCCTTGTGCCCGCGAGATCACCACCGGGAGAGGATGGTAGTTGTGCGCCGCATAGTCCTTCTCCACCTGGATGGCCTCCTGCGTGGACGGCACATGGTAAGCACTGAAGTCATGGGAGTGACCGTTGGTGGACCCGTTGGTATTCTTGGACGCCATGATGGATAACTGAGTATTAGACTATGGATGAAATGTTAATTGAACAATCTTGGTAAGGTGATTATTGTACGAAGGGCAAGAATAAGGAGAAAGCAGAAAGAGAGAGTGATGTAAGAGCAGTGGCGACAATTGAGGTTAAATAAAGTTGATAGTCCGGTGGAGCCTCAGGCCGTCCAGTTGATATCTGGCCAAATGACGCTGTTGTGGAGAAACAAAGGACGAAAAGGGACAAGAATGGAAGACAAAGAAAATGCGACTAGACCTCTAAGTGCAAGTCGATGCGCCAAATGCCCACGATGTCTTCATCCACGTCGCGATCGTTTCCACCATTGGTTGTGCTTGCATTTCGCATTACTCAATACCAAACACCGACTGCGCTTACTCCCGGCTAGAACTCTCTCTCTTCTTCATCCCCAGTCTTATCTCTGTCGCGGTCTGATTCCCCGCATTATTCTGCATTATTCTGATTATTATAATTCAATTACCAGGGATTATTCATTCCTCTCTGTTCTCTACTTCCATTGACGAGCCTGTCTCGTGAAGAAGGGTCCCCCCTATTAGTGCGGGGTATACGAATAGCTTCCCGACGCGTCGTGCGGCGAGTATGTCGAGACCCCGTCGAACCAGGAGATCAGATCACCCTGTGTCCGTGTCGTCATCGTCGGTGTCTGACTCCTCCGACCTGGATTCGATCTCTCCGTCGCCAACCGCATCCCTTAAATCGTCAGATTCCTTCGTGTCCGCAGCGTCATCGTCCACGGCCTCCAATGTCTTCCTCTTCCTCGTCGCGTTTCGGCTGCTGAACGCCCTCTCCGTCCGAACCTTCTTTCAACCCGATGAATTCTTTCAGTCCCTCGAACCCGCCTGGCAGATCGCGTTTGGAAAGGATCAGGGCGCGTGGATCACCTGGGTGAGTGGAAAGAAACAAAACAAAGAGGCCGACCGCCCCACGATCGGGTTCGACCTCGATCGTTGTATTACTGGGATCGCTGATAAATGACGTGACGGAGTGTTCATGAAACAGGAATGGAGGCATCAGCTGAGATCGTCCATCCATCCGCTGCTGTTTGCCGCTGTGTACAAGGTCGCCGATCTCCTCGCCCTCGCCCTTCGCCTGGCACCCGCAACACGTGCCGACTTGCTGGTGGCGGCGCCCAAGTGCGCTCAGGCCGTTTTCGCTGCTCTCGCCGATTGGTATACATGGAAGCTCGCTGGGTTGGTGTATGGTCGTCGCAGTCGTGAAGCCTGGGTTACGGTGGGTTTGACCTTTCCTACCCTCCGGGGTAATGCGATGACCTCAAGGTTGATTGGATTTCTAGCTGGCATTGACGGTCGTCAGTCCCTGGCAATGGTTCTGCTCCACCAGGACGCTGTCCAATTGCCTTGAAACCACGTTGACCGTGGTCGCGCTCAATTCGTGGCCCTGGAAGTGGTCGGTCGATAACGTTCCCCACGATTATGGTTCGCATGCTGGGAGGTATGAAACTCAAGGGTCCTTTCTCGGGGAAATAGCAGATCGATAGGGCTGACCAACGAAACGCGTGTAGTCTACGCCGCTGCCTCTGGCTGGCCGCATTGGCCTGTATCCTGCGACCGACCAACGTCTTGGTCTGGATGACCCTGGCCAGCGTCGCGTGGTTCCGGAGTACGTGGACCGGACGGAAAGTCCTCGCGCGAGAGGCGCTACTTTGCGGGTGGGTCACCTCGCAACAACTTGAACGTATCATGGAGCTAACGTCTTCACAGGTCGAGCACCCTCGCTCTGTCGGCGGTGGTGGATCGTCTCTTCTACGGGGTCTGGACCTTTCCACCCCTCAAGTTCCTGTACTTCAACGTGGCGCAGTCGTTGGCCGCCTTCTACGGGAGAAATGACTGGCACTATTACATCTCCCAGGGCTTCCCGCTCCTTTTGACCACAGCGCTGCCCTTCGCGGCCGTCGGCCTGTATCGCGCATTGAGACCGTCCGCCGCCACCGGATCGCAACGGACCATGCAGGGGCAACTGGCTGCGATATGCCTGGTGATGCCGCTGGCGCTGTCCTTGATTTCCCACAAGGAAGTTCGGTTCATCTACCCCTTGCTCCCGGCGCTGCATGTTCTGACTGCACCTTCCCTCGTGACCTTCTTTGCGCCCGCGGTATCCCGATCCCATGCGGCCTACACGCCGAGACGGCTGACTTTGATGTTTCTCTTGCTGGCGAACGTGGTCATCGCGTTGTACACCACCCTCTATCACGCATCGGGGACCCCCAGCGTCCTGTCCTATCTCCGGGAACAGCAGCAAGCGCACGCTCCCGTTGACAAGTCGGCTGCGAAATCGGGGACCGGCATCAGCGCAGGATTCCTCATGCCCTGCCATAGCACGCCCTGGCGCTCTCATCTGGTCCACCCGAACATTCACGCGTGGGCGCTGTCCTGCGAGCCGCCGGTCGGCCTGGACGAGGCCCAGAAGGCAGTCTACGTGGACGAGGCGGACCAGTTCTACGACGACGCGAGTCAGTTCTTGCGCAGCCATATGGGTGGTGGACTCCACCATGTACCCCGCCGACCATCCTACCAGGACTCCTCCCGGCCGTCCGCGGCTTCGCCCACCGTCCACGACTGGCCGGATTACCTCGTCTTCTTTGCCCAGCTAGAACCGACGCTGAAGTCGACCCTCCGGAGCTCCTCGTACGGCGAATGCTGGCGCACCTTCAACACGGCTTGGCACGATGACTGGCGCCGTCGGGGGGACATCGTCGTGTGGTGTCTGGACCCCGCGGAGCAGCAGGCTTGGCGGTCCCAGACGCATCAGCGCGAAGTCGAAGCGCGCGATCGCCAATTCGACCGCGTGGTGAAGAATTTCCAGCGCGAGGCCCACGCACTGCGAAAGCAGTCCTCCTCGAGCCGGTGGGCGCTGCCCCGGCCCTCCATGCCCCGCGTCTCGTGGCCGCCCGTGTGGCCGTGGAGCCAGCCGAAGCGGAAAACCTGGCTGGGCATCGAGCTGCCCGAGTCACGGTGGACTAGCAGCCCATCTGGGAATTGGGACTGGGCCAAAGTCTGGAGGAAAAAGGCAAAGAAGGTCGTGGATCGAAAGTTATGGGCTTGACATGTCTTTCCCTAGTTTCATTCCTTTCGGCTCTTGTCTTTCTACTGCCTTTTATTTGATTGATTCGTCCAGGATATCTCGTTTGCGCGTTTGGCGATTTGCTTGACCAGCGTTCCAGCTGAGGTGCGCCCACAGGTTGGATCTGTCTGTATGTATATGTATGGTATACTTGGTATTTGCAATTACCGGTGTAGTGTAATCAATTGGATAGGACGAAGGGAAGAAATTGTCTTGAAGTCTATCCTTCCCATTGGGATCTACAGTATAACCTAGTGGCCTAGGGCAACGATATGTCCAGCATACTACGGAGTACTCCAGGACCAATCACTACCAGTCCAAAACTGATAATCAGATATCATTTGCTAATGATGCAAGAATGGAGGATATTGTACAATGATATAATAAGAATCACATTATGTTTGAAGCACATTTTGTCCTAGGTGGATGGATGATAACTGGATTGTGTTGTTTGCCTCCACGTGACTTTCGATGTATTCGACTTCAACTTCTCCAACTTCATCATCCTCATCAACCTCGGGAATCTATCTTGAATCATCCATTATCGTCCAACCCCACATCAATCCTTTTGTTTCTACAGTCGATTCATTCATGACTTTGTCCTCCCCCCACTCAAGGCGGGGAAATCACCCCGATCCGCGGTGATGTCATGGACTTGATCCAAACACAATGGCCACTGAATGACGCCCGAACCAGAGATTATGTTACCCTAACAAAGGCAATTGATATCTAGTGACACCACGACTACGCCAGGTCCACGTGTGTGCTTCCCCGGGCGTCTGCATTGTTTGCCTTGATTGGATTCTTCCACCGGGATTGTCTGGAAGATGAACACGGCCGAATCTTAGAGCTCTCCTTTGTTCCATGGGCCCGCCAATCTGGTCCGCGAATGACGAGTAGACCTCGTTAACTATGATGATACAGCATGACCTATCAACCCGCTAACTCGTGATGTCAGGATTGCACAGTGTTCCGGCAGAATATGCCATCGTAATAATGACCCTTGGCGGACTTAGCCGGGAGTTTCATATATCTTGCGTTCCGCAGCGCTTTCGTTCCTACTGTTCCTTTGGTAGACTATCGTCCTTAATGATACAGCATGTCTACATCCTACACAGATAGCGGAGGGGGCTCCCGATCGCTCCCTACGCTTCGGGAGATGGTTGATACCGTCTCCCTCGAATGTCCCGCCAGGCTCGGGATATCCGCCAAGGAGCTCCAGGCCAAGTCTCCGACTATTGATGACTTCTTCGATGCCATCGCCGCCGAAAGGCTGCGGCGCATGCCTGCCGATGGTAGTCGATTAGATGGCGCGCTATGTCGCGCATCTCGTCTGGCCTTTGCCGTGGGCTCCCTGCGAGACTCCGTCGTCTCCTTCATGAGCGGGGCCGACGAGGCTACCTCCATGATCTGGGGTGCAACTCTACTCTTGCTCGAGGTGAGTCGTGGGGATGATAGGATCGTCCTGGTACTTTCACAACCCCGTCCCGGACTAATGTGTTATGATGTTATAGGGAGGCATTGAGCATGTCGATACCCTGGATAGTGTCTTCGGCCAGTACGGTCGAGTGACCTTGGGCATCTCCCTGCTTCTGCAGCAGGAGTCCTACTTTCAAAGCTCTCGCGCGCTCCAGCAGGAGGTCGCCTTGATCTACGCCCATCTACTTCAACTCGTGGTTCATGTCGCGATGGAAACCCGTCAGGGTGCGCGCACCCAGAACTGGTCAGTCATGGGAGAAGCGGTCAACACCAACTTTTTCCGCTACTTCAACAACTTCGCTGCCCACTGGCGCAAGATGTCCAGCCTCGTCCTGGAGTCTGACGCCGCACATGTCCCTGCGATCGAGCTAGAATCGATCTATCAGTTCCTCGAGCTACAGGACCGCCCACTACAAACTCTGCTGGAGGGTAACGGCCACTCCCTGGTGGACGGCTCATTCGCCTGGTTCGACCCTCATCTGACCACTTTCGCCCTGGGCCGCCGCAACCTGATGCTGGTCTCTGGCAATCCCGGAAGCGGAAAGAGTGCGCTGGCCCAGTGGACGACTGAAAAGCTGCAAGTCTCGTCGGAGTTCGACATTTGGAACGCCATCAACGTGTCGATCCGTTCCGATGTCCCCATCACCACGTTGACCCTGAGTACTCTCAAGAGTACCTTGGTCCAAATGCTGGATCGCTGTGCCAGCAACCGCATGGCCCAAGAGTCCATCATCACCGAAGTCGCCACTGCGGTCAACTTGGCCGTCCGCGGAGCCTCCGATGCCCAGGTGGAGGAGCAGCTCTGGGTCGCCATCAAGGCCGCGATGCGGTCTAACGTCCATTTCATGCTCGTGGTGGATGGAATCGACCAGCTCAAGCACGCGGACTCAACCGTGGGGGCCTTCTTGCAGCAGCTGCAAAGCGCCGTGTCGCAGCGGAACGTCCCGTCCAAGCTCATCGTCTTCAGCCGCCCGCTGCCTGTCTCCCAGCTGCCCGCTCGCGACACCAGTACGATGGAACAGATCGTGATGGACCCGGCAACCACCCAAAATGACCTCCTCACGCACATGGGCGACATGATGGCGTCTGACGCGGCCTTCTCGGGGCTAGATACCTCCCAACGGGAGGCGCTGGCAACCGCCGTGGTTCCCCGTGCGCAGGGCTGTTTCGTCTGGGCGCAGATGGCCATCGAGGCTGTGCGCCACGAGAACACTTTCCACGAGATGTTCTCGACTTTGAAGAAAGCCCCGAACACGCTGGGCGAACTCATCGATAGCCACATTCACAACACTAGCTTGAACCGTACCGGAACCAGTTCCTTGCTGTCCTGGCTGGCCGCAGCCGAACGGCCCCTCCGTGTTCAGGAAGTCGAGCAGTTGCTCGCGGTCGACGAGAACACCTACAGAGTGGGCCCTCGCCCATCCAGACTCGACCGAGACGTCTTCCTGCCTTTGTCTCGCTTGGTCGCTGTGCGGGACGGCTTTGTCGGCTTCCGTCACCCCATGATCCGGGAGCATATTCAGGCGCGCGCTCAGATGCACCAGCACGTCCCTTTCAACCTGACCGACGGTCATTACAGTCTCTTACTCCACTGCCTTGCCTGGGTTCGTTGGTCCGTGCCGGAGGAGCCGGAGGTTGCCTGGGATAAGCTAAACATCATGGCCCGCGATCGCTACCTGGACGCCTATGTACTCCTCGAGTATACCTCCCGGTACTGGCTGTCGCATATGCTGGCCTCGCCCGTGGCATCCACTGCGCGCGAGTTCAACTTCACAAACGCATTCCGGCGTGCCATGCCGGAGTCGGCGCTCTTTGCTCGGATCGAGCTGACCAACAAAGAGTCGCAGTTTAGCCGCTCGAGCATCGTCGAGCTCTACCGCCTGTCGGTTGCCGTGCGCCGCGGCGTGCTCGGTGCCGACTCGCCTGCCCTGCTCCAGAGCTTGATCCTCAGTGCGCGTGCTGCCGATCTGGCCAAGACATCCTGGGCGAATGACCACCTTTTCGAGGCGTGGACCCGCAGCCGCAAAATGCTGGGCAATACCAATGCAATCACCCAATCTTTGGAGCAGATGCTGGTGGCCACTCCGGAAGGCCGAGGCAAGGCTGACCGGACTGCCGGTCTCAGGAGCGATGCCCTCCGTGATATGATTTTTGCCAACTGGGACTCGTCTGATATCAGCTTTGCGCAGCGGCTGCAGTATCTCGACCGACTGGTGAAGACCTATCAGGAGGATAACGAGCACAAGGCTGCGTACGAATCGTCCAGGAAGTTCTACAAGCAGACCCAGAGAACCTATGGCCCCCATTCCTCTGAAACTATGCAGGCGGCCGATTTCTTGACGGAACACTTCACCATCCAGCCCCCAGACGAGTTGGCGATTGATCTGGCGCAAACTAAGTACGAGACCATGTTGCGGTCTATGGACGCATCGGATCCTCGCCGCATTGCCTACGCCATCGCCCTGGCGCAGATGTACGAGGATAACAAGCAGGCCTCCAAGGCTGAGTCCGTGCTCTCCCGTCTCTGGTCTGGCGTGTCTGCGCGCGAGGTCGACACCAGCGCTACCTGGGACCAGAAGACCAAGGTCGCCTTCTACTACTCGCAGTTCTTGCGCCGTCAAGATCGCCCCACCGAGGCCACTGCGATCCTGCGGGAGCTCTCCGCCGACCTTGAAGCCGACGGCGGCGTCCGGTCTTCGGAAATGGTCCAGCGTGCTGAAGAGCTACGCGAAGAGGCGCGCCAGATGCGCATGGCCGACATGGAGCGGGCGCTTTCCCTCCAGATCTGGAAATACTATCAGTCCAGTGGCCAGGTGTACTCGACGGAGGCGGTTGCTCTGGCCGAGTACCTGGCCAAGGACGTCATCTCCAGCAAGGGAACCGTCCCCAACATCAATGCTTTGTCCGCGGAGGAGAGAGACCTTCTGCCCGCTTGGATCGACTCCATCGCGTCGGCGGGCAATGACCAACAGACGGTGTCACTCATGGGTCTGTGCCATCAGTTGGCAAATCTGCACATCCGCAGCGAAGAGTGGCTCGAGGGCAGTGAGACTGCGCTCGCCGTGCTGAAGCACGTCTGGCCCTCGGTCGAGGATCCCCACTCAAAGGCCAGGTTCCCCTCGGACCAGGCGCCGCTGATCGCCACCCTCGCGCTGGACCACGGCTACTGCCTGTTCCGCCAGCTGAATGTGCCTACCGCGACGAACGTCTACGGAAATGCGTTCAAGGCGTCTATCACCGCTGACCAAGTGGCGGTGCCGTCCGTCACCGCAGTTGTCAAGTCGGTGGTCGAGTTCTACGAGACTACCTTCCAGTTCGACAAGGCCTTGGTGCTTCTGCACCAGGTCAGCGAATTCTTTGCCTCCCGGCTCGGCGAGAATGACAAGCACACGATCGATAGTCGGTACTACGAAGCTGACCTGGCTTTGCGACTCAACCGCCGCGAAGAAGCAGGCGACAGCTACCGCCATATCTATCGTGCTTGCATCCGTGACGGCAAGGTCACTACGTCCGGTGTGCGGGCTGCTGTTGCTCTGGTGACCCTGTACGAGCAGGACAAGCAGTACGACGCTGCTCTGCAGGTCTATCGTCATCTGTGGCCCACGCTAGTGCGGTTCGACGAGAAGGATGGGTACGACCGTGCTCTGCTTGAGGGCCTGCTCCCCAAGACCTACACCGGCTACATGTCGATTTTGGGTCAGATGGACCAGCAGACCGCATATAACGAACGCTACCAGGTCGCATCGCAACAGCAGCAGCTGTGCCGCAAGCTGTACGGGCCTACCAACAGTCGCACACGCGATGCCACCCTGAGCCTTGCTGCGCTTTGTGCGAACAGCGACCGCCACACCACCGAAGCCATCAATCTGTACCATCAAGTCCTGCGGACCCCTGAATGGGTGGCTTCTAGCGAGGCATCGCACGATCTGCCTGACATGGCCGAGCCTCTACCGATCAGTATCAAACACCAGATGGCTCAGCTGTATCTCCGTCAGAAGGATACCAGCCCGGAGGCTCGCGAGCTGTACCTGGAAGAGCTGGCCCTAGCCAAGCAGCAACAAGGCCTGTCCGCCCCTGCTACGCTGCTCTGGCTGCGTGAGCTTGCCATGATGTATGTCTCTGAGGACACGACGTCGTCCCGTCGCCAGGGTACCGACTTGCTGCAGACTCACGTCGACGAGATTGTCCACGTCACGGCGAACCGGGAGACTCTCATTGACCGGGCGCACCGCCTGGCCGAGATATATCTGGAATGCGGACTCATTGACGAAGGCAACACCTTGATCAACGAGATGCACCAGCACGTGATCCACGACACTCCAGTGTCGCAGCGACAGGCCCTGAACGAATACCGACCTGCCGTGTTCGTGGCCAGCTTCGAAGAGGTCTTCGGCAAGCGCCGCACCTTCAGCCAGATCATGGCTGACCTGTCGCGCGAAGGCCAGGTCTACAACACGTTCCAGCAGAGCCTGTCCAGCCACGACCTGATGTCGACGCTTGCAGCGGGCGAGAAACTGCACCGCCTGCAGACGGACCAGAAGCGTTCCATGGCCGCCCAGACCACGCAGGACAAGTTGTACGAATACTTCTGCAACAACCTGTCCGTGTCGCAGTCTCTGCGCAGCAAGCAAGTCATCCGCCATTTCTACGACATCTGCCGCCGCGAGTCCTTGCACGAGGACTACAACATCAACATTGTCACGAAGACCACGGGCTTTGTGCGGGATCTGTGCGACAGCTCTCGCTTCCAGGAGGCGGCCGATGTGACGAGCGTGTTCCACTCGTTCGTGCATTTGACTGATGGTCTGAAGTCTACGGAGAGCATCTTTACCTCCATCAAGATCTGTCTCTATCTGAACGGATACCAGACCAGCAAGTGCTCGAACGAGATGACTGCCAAAAACATGTCGCTGGAGTCCAAGATGCTTCTGCAGGAGATCATGTCCAATGCCAACGAGCTGTCGCTGGAGTTCTCTGAACTGCCGTTCGACGAGCTCAACGATGTCATTACGGTGTTGGGTGAACACGAGATGTTCGAAGACCTCGAGGTATGTCCCCCCATCCGTAGAACCACCTTGCAACCCCGACTAACAAAACACAGGTCATCCTCACCGATCTGTGGACCTCGCGGATGGTCCAAAAGACCTGGTCCCTCCCCGTCGTGGTGTGGATCGGCCGCCGTCTCGTGGAAACCCGCTTCTGCCGCGGCAATGTCGCCTCGGCCACACAGCTCGGCAAAGACATCTGCTACAACCTTCGCCAAGTCTGGGGCAACTGCGACCCGGTCACCCTGGAGATGTCCAAGCTGCTGTCCGGCCTGTACAACGCCTCAGGCAACTACCTCGCAGCGGCCGCACTGCACGAATCCGCCCTAGCGGAGCTGCTCAACAGCGACGCCGACGACCACCAAGCCGCCGTCAAAGCCGTCACGCAGCACCTCGAGCTCCTGCAGCACACGCAGGCCCGCCTCTCCCGACAAGGCCAGAGCGCCGCCGTGGACGCCCAAGTAGCGGAAGACCGCGTCAAGCTGATCGCCACCAAGTTCGGCATCTCCTCGTCCAAGCTGATCTCAGCCGTCGACTCCAACCAAGACGTCGGCATGTGGCAGCGTCCGCGCCGCTTCAGCCTCGACGTCGAGGACCCCTCCGCGCACCAGAACCACCTGCGGCGGTCGAGCGGAGCCGCCTTGTTGAATGGAAATGCGGGCGGCGCGAAGCGCGTGTCTATCACTGCGCTATAATACCTTCTTTTATTCCTCGATTGTGATCTTTGGTTTCGATATCTGATTGTCGTTTTTAGTGTAATTATTGTACCTATCTAATGGTATGCGGCGGAGGAAACTGATAGGGTAGTATATATATAGTTGAATGAATGTTTTATTTTGAATTTATATATGGGGTGGGTGATTGCGGTGTGTATGATACCGTCACATTCTGCATACAGCTTGATGAGCGCTCTGTATGAGTAAGTCAAGAGACCTACAGTTACACTCAAGTACTACATAATTAAAAAAGTAGGCAGGAGAGGAAGAAGAACAGGTATACCAGCACACGATATATATTCCGAGAATCAACAATGTAAATGCGGCTACGATGTTAACCGAACATTCTCCATTTTAATAATTGCCTTGTTGCAAGAAATCACGACTCGGCTACAAATGATATATATTTCACGGCAGTATTGTCCATCACATTGAACTAACCCTATATCCAGTGCAATCTCCTATCAGCTTATGCGTCCTTCTTCCCAAAGAGGTCTTTCTCGACCATGGAGCGGCAGATGGGATGGTAGAAGTCCTTGTTCTTTTCGAACGTCTCGGCTGCGAGTTTGGGGTCGACGCGCGAGAGGTTGCGGTACCTGGATGTAATTGTTAAATTATGTTCGTAGGACAGATATAGACTGGGGATGGGTTGGGGGCACGTACAGAGGCCGCACGAATTTCATGCGCCCAATCCGACCGAGCAGGTCCGCGGCGGGAGCAAGCACGCTCTTATCTCCGGCTTTCAAGCCGACCTGACAGTACAGGTTTGCGACTTCGATGTTCTTCGTCGTGGTGAGGCCGTAGACTTCGCCCATGAGCTTGGATAGCTCGGGGGAGAGGGGCTTCGGCGCGGTGAGGAACTGCTCCAGGAAGACGACGATCTGGTTGGCGGTCAGGCCATCGATGTCGCTGGGCTGGGGCTTGAAGGGTGATTCTGGCAGGGACTCCCATTGCTTGGCGAGCTTGTAGACTACGTCTACGAGGGAGGTGTCGAATTGCGGCTTGGGTGGGAGGCCTGGGGCGTAGAACCACTTGTCCCAGTCGAGGGAGGTGAGGAGCTTGGAGGCTTCGGCGTCGGATTGGAAGAATTCGAGGATCGTGGCTTTGAATTCGTATGAGTCCAGAGATTTTTCCTTGAAGGTTGTGAAGTACTGTATGGTATTAGTTTGACTCGAGACGAGAAAGAGGGAAGAACTCACGTGGGGAATGAACTGGTCGAATTTCTGCTTCCCGACCAAGGTCTCTAGGTGGTACAGGAAGTTGAACCCCTTCTCGTAGGGGATGCTCGAGAACGCATCGTCAGGATCCTTGCCTTTCAGGTCGGTAATCAGTCGGGTAAACTCGTGGTCGGCGCCATAATGGTCTACCGAGTCTGCGAGCGCCTTCCAGCCGATGATGGCAGAGAAATGCCGATAGGCCTCGCCGTGTCTGAACAGTTAGTGGTTGATTTCAAGCCCAAGGTGCTCCTACTCACACTGCTGCCAATATCTAGTAATCGTCAGTTTGAGTATTCCCAGCATTGAAAAGAACACTTACCCGTCTCTCCAGGTAGGTGGTCCAGCCCTCGTTCAGCCAGAAGTGCTCCCACGAAGCATTGGTCACCAGGTTTCCACTCCAGCTGTGGGCCAGTTCGTGAGCAATGACGTCCACGTTCTCTCGGTCCTAGTCCGTGTCAGATCAATGGTCATCGTCTGCGACAACAGGTAATCTACCTTGGAGATGATGCTAGGCGTGGCAAAGGTGAAGATTGGGTTCTCCATCCCTCCGTAGGGAAAGCTAGGAGGAAGGATCAAGACATTGTATTCACCCCAAACATAGGGATAGACGATTTTCTAAGACAGTCAGCGAGTCCCACCAAATAGTCGATTTCACGCACCTCAATCGCATTGATGAACTTTTCCGTGTCCGCCTCGAGCTCCCACTGGCACTCTTGTAATTTGTCGGGGCTGGTAGCGACGACGCTGCGCGGCCCAATGGAGGCTTCCGAGATATCCCTTGATGGACAAGTTAGGCAAGTCTATAAACCTAGAGGAACAGCAACCTACCCACTAGCCAACGCGAACAGGTAGCTCGGAATCGGGACCTTCTGGTGGAACTGGTACACGCTCTGCCCCTCAGAGCCACTCGATGGCTTGCGAACGGGCAATCCGCTGGCAATCACCGGATGAGGCGAGGTGATGTTAAAGTCTAGCGTGCTCTTGACATCCGGCGTATCCTGGCACGGGAAGATCGACCGCGCGTGAATCGCCTGGCACTGAGAAACTGCAAACCGTCAACGCCGTCCCAACTTCCAATGAGGTCACATGACGTACACATATAGGGGTGCTTTTTGTTGGATGTCTGCGCGGGAGTCAACCACTGCAGTGCCGTGCACTTATCCGTGGTCTTGACAGATATCTAGTGGCGTGTTAGCTGTGTGTAATAGAAAACCGACACGATAGCCATACGTCGACATCAACGGTCTCGTCGAGCTTCACGCCCTGGTCCAGCTTGATCTTCAAAGCAGTCCCATACGGCTCCATCCGCGGTAGAAGCTCCCAGGTCGAGGACTTGCCGTCGACCTTGACGTCGCCGACATCCAGGTAGCTCGTGTCGAAGATGATCTCCGTGGACGACGCGTCGGTGATCGACCGAAGCTTGTGGATCACATTTCCGGCAAGCTTTCTCTGCTCGAAGAGAATGTCAAAATTCGCGGTAATATGGGTCGATCGCCAGTTGTTGTAGTTGCTCAGGGTGTTGGGATCCCTGGGGGTATTGATCGTCGTGGCCATCGTGCGTCTGTGGACCGTCCACCGAAACTGAATCGAAGCTGACTTGGGGCCAATACTGAACGTGGGCAGATGGGAACTGCAGGACAATCGAGAGAGGAGGACCCGGCTCATCAGGTGGGGTTCTCTTAACTGATAAGGAGAGGGGCAGGGGACGTTAATGCGGGCGCAGATGAGGGGAGAAGAAGAGCGATGTGGGATGGTTTGTTTTGGGTCTAACGTTACATGCGGAGGAGCTTCTTCTCCGCTTACCCGCGGGGTTGCAGATTATCACCCACCAGACAAATCTGAACTACGCAGAACTAGAAGGAAAATTATAGATATTGAGGATAGTATAGTATCATGAGTACAGACAGAATCGCTGCGTCTGTAAAATTCGGTTGCAACATTCTAAAAAACTAAAAAGACATGCTAATGGAAACGACCGAATGTGCGACCATCGCACAACCCCAACTCCAGGAACCATAATTACAGGAATCCGGATCGACCAGCTCTAGAGGTCAATACTAATAGGTATCAAAACGATCGGGCAGAACAACCGGGGCAACCAAGGTCCACAGGTAGATCGCATAGCAGACCCATGCGCTGATGATCTTCACCCAACTGGCCCAGTAGGTCCGGCCCACCGGCGCAAAGTCGTCCACCGTGTCCGGGTCCAGGTTCTGGGTCAGCAAGGTCGCCACCCAGGTTGTGGCCAAGAAGAAGATCACGTGGAACAGGGAGTAGTTGTACTGGGTCGATCCCCGCTCGTCATCCCGATCCTGGCCATCGTCCGACTCGTCGTCGCTGTCTTCGTCCAACGCGCTGGCGGGGAGACTGCCGCTGGCGACGGCTCGCCGCAGAACCTCGGCGCGCATCTCCCGGCGAGCGGTCGGCTGCTGGGTCACCAAACCATGCTCGTTGTCGTCCGTCCCGACGGCGGAGTAACCGTGTCCGCCCTTGGACCCTAGCGCAATACCCTGGGTCGCCGCACGGGTCGTCGTGTACGCGATGGTGGCCATGGTGACGATCGCGCCCAGCACAATCGTCGCCGTTCTCGTGCCGCGCGCGCGGATCAACGGGTTGCAGCTGTTGTCATCGGGTTCCATCGACACCGCCGACATGGTCAAGTATGTGCAGTATGCAGTCACCATCGCGGCCTGTGCCAATCCCGCCCGGGGGTTGGCCTCCTGGACGACGGGTTGGACCGACACGAAGGAGGTGATTAAGAATACGACCAGATTGATCTGAAACGTCAGTAATGGTCGACAGTGGAGGGGAGAAGATCGAGTCTGCACGTACCGTGATTGCTGCCTGGTTCATGTGGCACTGGCTGCGCGCGAAGAAGATATACATCAAAATCGTCATCACGAGCGACGAAACGTACATTCCCACCGTGGAGCCGATCAGCAAGCCCCGCCAGAGACCCGACCCGCTGTCCTCGATCTTCTGCAGACAGAGCTCGGCCCACGAATGGGCCAGGTCCACCAACAGGATCAAGCCCAGCAGGAGGAAGAGCATGGCGCACAGGAACGCAATGTAGGTGCCGTAGACGAAGAAGAACTGTTCAGGAATGAAGAACGAGGCGACGACCAGGAGGATCCACAGAACGACCTTGGGGCCCCAGAAGCCGTTCTGTAGAGCCGCCCGACCGTTCCTGGTCGATCGGACCCCCAGGAGCATGAACGCGAGGATCAGATGGAAGAGACCCAAAGCGAAGTTGATGCGATGGACGGCGACCCAACCGTGGCATTCTTTCCCGTCGCATTTGATTTCCATGTAATCCAACGTCATGTTCTGTAACTTTTTCAGGGCCCACGGGGTGAGCATGATCCAGGATATGATCGAGTTGATGAGTAGGATGAACGCATATGCGATTCTCGTGGCCATGCTGCATTACTGTCAGTTCCAGTCCGATCGAATTCCCAGTCTACTCCCGGTCTCCCTACCTGTTCTGAAACTTCCCACATGCGCTACACACCGCCGAGCACGTCGCAGCACCACAACATGATGTCGCAACGGTGATGAGCTATGCTTATGGTCAGTCTGCAATTCTTCCGGATAGAGGGAATGACGTACCGTGCTGGCGCTGGGAAGGGCCAAGAGAGGAATCGAGAGGAGAGCCCCCATGGTGTTGAAGTGAACCAGGTCAACCAGGTCAGACAGTAGGGATGTGAATATTGATCGTTCTCTTCAAATAGGAAGCAGAAGAGTGTCTATCACACTTGTCGCAAGTGATCCAACAGAAGCGGAGGCAAACGGAGACAAACGGCGACGGCGTCACGTTGCCTCGCGGGCGGTGAGTCAGGTGGTCAGCCGGTCAGGTGATCGATGATGATGCCAAGACGCGGGCAATTATCGGCCCGGGGATGCATGCATTGGCATTACGTAATATGCATTCTCCCGGGCATAACGGTCTGTCCTCCGGGCTGCCTCAGGCCAGGTCTCCTTCCCCCTCGAATCGTTCTTGTTCTTCTTATCTGTCGTCTTTCTGTCTCTCCTTCACCCTCTTTTTGTATCTTTCTCTTTTCCACGGTCTTTCAATCCCTGTCTTTCCCCTTCTCTACTTCCCAAACCGCTGGTTGTTCGGTTTGGATGAGAGTCTTGCTTGTCCGCTCTCGGCCCTTCATTCGCGTCAAGTGACTACTTGGCTTATCTGTCCCGCGGCTTTGGGTTTATGACCTCAACGTGACCAATCGTTCTGGATAACGATATCAACCACTGCCCCTCTTTCGCTACGTCGGTCGTGTGTCTGAACGGGCTTTTTGACGACCTAGAGTATATCGAACGCATGATTTCACCATGGCAGACTCGACAACATCGAAGCGGGTTATCTCCGTGATTGCGGGAACCCTCGTGGCCTTGGCCTGTGGTACCAACGTGCGGCTCTCTTAGGTTTGAATGCGACACATCGGCCTGAGGGACTGGACTGACAGATGGACAGTATGCATATTCTGCATGGGCCCCTCAATTTGCCCACAAGATGAAAATCTCGTCCACCGAGAGCAACTTCATTGTAAGGCTTCTTGCGTCTTCGTGCCCCCCGGGGTGGATGGTCGTTGACTGGTTCTAGGGTGCGGCCGGTAACTTGGGAATGTACGCTTCGGGGATCCCGTTGGGGCTGTTGACGGATGCTCGGGGACCCCGTCTCACCACCTTTATCGGGGGTATTGCCCTTGGAATCGGGTATTATCCGATCTATCAGGGTGGGTGACAGTCTCCCCCTCTGTGATGGTGCGGAGTCGTGTGCTGATCTGTCGTTCGGGAATCTAGCCTATAACCAGGGGCAGGGATCACTGGGGATCGCGTTGCTCTCGTTATTCTGCTTCCTTACGGGTTTTGGAAGTTGCTCTGCCTTTTCCGCTTCGATCAAGACCGGTATGTCAACATGGCATTTCATATTGTCCGTCCCCAACTGACAGATCTCAGCGGCATCCAATTTCCCCGATCACCGCGGAACCGCGACTGCATTTCCTCTC